>NC_092814.1:368722652-369359318 GCF_023375885.2 Dermacentor andersoni | reverse complement strand
CGTAAGCGATCACCTTTTCACTGTCGTCCTGCTATTTTACGGGCACTGTCCTAGGCTGACATTACTAGCGTCTGTATGTAGTATCGTTGGGGTGTGTTCGCCGAAGTGTGTAGCACAAGAGGCGCTTGCATGCGTTGCCGAAGCTCGTGAAATGCTCGCTATTGGTCTTCGCCCCAAGCAAAATGGATTTCTTTTCTGGTGAGCTGCGGTAACGGCCACGCGATGCGCGAGAAACTCGCAATAAATCGCCCGAAAACGTCGCCCGGCCTTCTTGTGTGATGGCGTCGGGAAATTAGCGACGGCAGCAAATTTATCCGGATCAGGTCGGACTCCTTGGCTACTGATGACGAGGCGAGGAACTGGAGCTCTTGAAAACGAAAATGACACTTCTCAGGCTACAAAGGAAGACCGGCAGAGCGCATTGCTTCAAAAGCAGTTTTCAGCCTTCGTATGTGTTCGTCGAACGTTTCGGAAAATACAGTCGCGTCATCGAGGTACACCAGCCATGTTTGCCATTTGAGTCCAGAAAGCACATTGTCTATTAGACGCTGAAATGTTGCTGGCACCGAACACAAGCCGAAGGGAAGTACCGGAAATTCAGAAAGTCCGCCAGGCGTCACAAAGGCGGTTTCTTGCGGTCTCTCTCATCCACTTGGATCTGCCAATAACCGATTTTAAAATCCGTTGACAAAAAGTAGCAAACGTTTCGCAGCCTCTGCAAGGAATCATCAGTACGTGTCAGTAAATAAACGTCCTTCTTTGTGACCTGATTGAGCTTCCGATAGTAGACACAGAAGCGTAGGTTACCGTCCTTTTTCATTAAAACTATGGGTGATGCGCAAGGACTATTGGACTGTCAAATAACGCCATCTTCCAGCATTGACTTCACTTGTTTGTCGATTGCTTTGCGTTCCTCTGGGGCCACAGAATAAGGGTTTTGTCGAACGGGTCGGGCGTCGACATCAATAATGATGCGGTGTTTGACAAGCGGCGTTTGATCAACTCTTAACGCGGATGAGAAACAGCCCTGGTGCTGATTGGTGAGTTCAAGACGGTCTCGCTCAACGGCCGTTAACGTCGGACTACCGTCTACAATCAGTGCAGCTGTGGGAATTGTAGAGGCCGCCTCCTGCGTTAAGTGACAGTCTTGTATTTGTGTTATTTCGTCGCAATAAGCGACGTGGTCCCGATATGTCGACGTTCCTTACTAAAATTCGTCAGCAAGATTTCAGCGCTTCCGTCAATTACATTGATAAGTACTCTGGCAATGGAAACGCCGCAATTTAGTGCTAGCGCATTGATGTGTTCAGCGATTCCAGTCCCATTCTGCAGGCTGTCACAGTGCAAGGGTACAAGAGAGCAACTCCGCGGCAAAAGTATGACGCCGTACGCAGCAATGTTGCTTCTCATTAGTGAAATTATCCGATTTCGTGGCAAACGTGACGCTTCTGTCACGGATGTTAATCACGGCGCCGTACTCACGTAGGAAGTCCATGCCCACTATAAGTTTTCACAACACTCTGTAAGAATGACGCGGGTGGCGACGAAGGTTCAATCGGCGATTAAGAGTCGGGCCGTCAATTTCCGGACAAGCGTCGTCAAATGACCTCCGACGGCTCTTATGTTGGGCCCGTGCCATGGCGTCTTCACCTTCCTTAGTTTGTCGGTTAGCTGCAAGCTTATGATTGAAAAATGCGAGCCCATGTTAACAAGAGTGGCTACTTGGTGGCCGTCAATGCGAACGATGAAGTCGGCGCTGATAACGTAAGTTACGTCTTTCGTAGTTGTACCCGTCGTGTTCGTCATTGCATTCGGCGTCTTCTTCGTCATCGAAATCTTCACGTCGTCGTTCGCCGATAATAGGGGATGTGGAGACCTCACCCGCGGAGGTCGCTGTAGCTAGTTTCCCCCTCGCGGGCTAGGGGACCTGCCCCTAGTACCGGCGGAAAAACTGCGACGAGTCTGTCAATTGTAGCGCGCAGGAGATAGAGAAGGAGAACGTGATTGGGGCGTCGTCGTATCTTGCGGCTGACTGTTCACAGAAGTGCCGTTGTATGCGCGTCGACCGTCATACGGAGAATATGCGTAGTTTGCAGGAAAGCTTGGGTATTGAGCGGCGCGATAGTTCCATTTGTGGCACACTCGATAGACGCGTCCAGCTTCGTCGCAATGGTAGCACACTGGTCGACTGTCGATTGTCGACGGTGTGCCACAAATCAATTTTGTGGCGCTGATAGTTCGGCGGCTACTCTCCATGGAGCCAAGCAGTGGCCTGCGCATGACGAAGATACGCATTGCTTGTGCTGGCGTGATAGGCGGGGTTGGTAGAGCTGACAGTGGTGACGATAGCGACTCTGTTTGTAGCGTAGGTGATGTTCTAGTTGTGGGTGTCAACGGCGTCGAAGTTCCGTTGAGTGGACGGCGAGCTGCCTCGGCATTCCGCAGCACGTTACCACACTCTGGCGATGAAAAAGCTTGCCGGACTTCGCGGACCACATCAGCTACAAAAGATACCGCTAGTGCAGGCTCTGTAGACGCAAGAGCAAGTGCGAGCCGCCGAAGCTCTTCTCGCACAACCTCTCGGACAACTTCACGCAGAGGCATGTCGTTACTCGCAGCCAGTACGGAAGTGTTTGCCGCCGAGTTACTTATGTCATGCTGGCGATATCGTTCCTTTACGGCCCGTTCAATGGCTGTAGCCTCTTTTGTGAACTCCGCCACTGTTGCCGGTGCATTTCTCACAAAGCCTGCAAACAGTTGCTCTTTCACTTCCCGCAAGAGACACCGCAGCTTTCTTTCCTCTGGCATGTTGGTGTCTGCTCTACGGATAAGAGGGGCCATGTCTTCTATGAACATAGCAACGCTCTCATTGGAATTTCGAATGCGGATTTCAAGGAGACGTTGCGAGTTTTCCCTTCTGTGGATGCTTGTAAATGTATCCAGCAGCTGTGTGCGGAAGTCGTCCCATGTAGAACGCACGATCGTTGTCCTTCAGATAGAAATAAACACTCAAGATTTTGTCCTTCGAGCTGGTCTTATGTTTGTACTTAATGACGCGCTCGAACTGGTCTAGACAACTTGTACGTCTTCAAAAGTATCACCATGAAAGCTCTCCGAAACCCTAGGATTCTGCAGTGTTGCAATGGAGCTGTTGGGCCATGATAGTCGTAGTAGGCAAACGATTTCCGGAGGTTTCTTGTAGGGGCTGGACTAGGGCGCTAGATTTAGCGGGCGACGACTGAACCGGTGGACCGGTGTTTCGATGTGCAATGGCGATTCCGGGCTCCATCGTCGGCTTCGCGAAGGGGTGTCAAGAATGGAGAATACCCAGCACCTCTACCAGTGTAATGACGTGGGATCGACGAAGACGCGGAGCAGCACCACCAACAAGTACACTTTATATGTCGTGAAAGAAAAACCAACAACGTCTTCTTCGTCTTGACGCTTAACCTAAAAACCCGCGCTACTTCAACCTCGTCTCCACTCGCACATACCCACGGCAATACAACTGTGCTATTATGTGATGTTTTAGGAATAAGGTTCAATTGCCAGTCTGCGCTGGTTTATGTGTACTTTTTTGGTTGTGGTCGTTTAGTGTTCGCGAAATTTTCCACAATGAGGTTTTCAATTGTTCGTGTTCGCGAAACCCGAAAATATTGTGCCCGGAAAGCGTGTTCCCCCTAGTCAGGCACCAAATTTGCAGGCAGACGAAGCCAGCACGTACAAGGGCGCGTGATCGTGTACTGACTACACGGAAAAGAAATTGGGTAGAAGCTGGTACTCGTTTCTGAAAAGCAGCGTTCGCCTCGGATTTCCAAAAGAACAGGGTACTAACGTTTGGAAAGCTTACTCCGCAGGAAAACCGCGGAAACGTGACACAAAAGAAACAAGAAACACGAACAAGCAAACAGTACATTTAGTACGTATGCAGCCACTGCCGTCATGCGCAAGTCTATGACACTCCAGGATTTACCTCCACCAGCATTTCGATCGATCCCTCTTATGGACGCAGCAGCGAAACCCATTGTCTTGATCCAGACCATAGCTTCAGAATGCCTCTGTGCCGGTATATGCAAGGATCGGGGCGCACTCGCCGGCGCACCTCAGTAGTCACTTCCACGAAATAATCGCTGCTGTTTCTGTGACAGCTGCGTGACGCCACAGTGGACGCGCTGTGGCACACTGTGACAGTGTTGACGCACGCTCTACAGAACACTGTAGAGCGTGCCGTCACTATTAAGTTCAGTGCCGAGATCCTGCTCCTACAAGCTTGCTTCGGAATAAAGCTGCATTGGAAGTCAGGAGCCGAGTACGCTTGTACTGGCACAGGGCACTGATCGTAGTCTTACTAAATACATACGTAAACTGAAGATTACATCGGGAGTGCCTGCGGTACGCGCTCCATTCCATGTTTACACATCTGGAAATACCCTTCTCATGAACCGGGCCCTCTGTGACTATATGATATAGACAAATCTACTCTTGCGCATCCGCAAGATGATGACCATTAATCGTGCAAGAACTTTGCTTCCTTTGCTCGGTTATCGCACATTACCTTAGCTCCTTGCTTATTAATCATCAAACACACCTTTAAATGTCGCTGATTCCAGCCCTCGGTTACTTGTTGGAAGTCATTTCCTGTTTCCGAACAAGAGATACGACACGCATTTGTCTGTAGCAGAGCTACGTCACTGCACCCGTTTACCACACACTAAACATTTTTACACCCTTAAGGGTGTAAATCAGTTTGTCGCCAGACGAACACCCTAAGGGTGCTGTTGTCTACACCCTACAGTTGGGGTGCAGTTATAGCACCCTAGAGGAAGGGTGTCCAGCAAAATAAATTTAGGGTGTAGGGGTGCAAGTCCATATTAACACCCATCTATGTGGGTGTTGGAAGGGTGTACACCCTTTTATTTCTCGTGTGTATGGAAGGCAGGTTCAGCAGTACACGCCTTCAATTACTACTATGTACAGCGATCCACGCGTAACTCTCGCGTGTGCCAGAAGGTTCAAGTTCGGCTACCAAACGCACCGTCGAACAGCCGGCCTTGAAGCTTCGATGGGCACACACGCACGTATACGTGTGGATCACATTACATATTAGTAATTCACGGTGTATATTGCAAAACCTGTCTTCGCTGCACAAATACAACCCAGCAAATGTCACTTTTGAGCATGTATATCAACACCAACTGTTATCACAGTTTCCAGATCCACATAACATGCAACACAGACTGGTACGATATATGCTGCGTTTTCAAGAAAAATGTAAATATATTTATTGCATGCTGCAATACAGAGAACAATATATACATAAATCACACGAAATATAAACATGCACAATCACCAAACACATCGGTAAGTACAAGAACAAGTACATTTCCCACAAAGGTATCTAAAATATATGTATTGATCAAATCTGTTATTAGAGAAGAAACTATGTATAGCAGCACTGAAAGAGCCTGAGTTGGCCTCGCAGTGTTTTTGGACACATAAAGAAATAAATTTTCAGTATAAGGCTCAATGAACGAAAATTCAAGTTTTGATGCCTTGAAAAAAAAAAGGGACATTGCAAAGGTGAATTAGGGGAGTAATTGAAATCCAGAGCAAATGCACAAGACACCTGTTACTTTGTACACTAATGTAATCGCAAAGCATAATGAAATGTTTGGAAAGTCGATGTAAGCATAACTGGCCAACATTTTTCGAACTGAAACAATACTTTCCAAGCACAGACGTGCTTTAAGTGAGGTTTAAGCCAGCAGCATTATTGCTAATTTTCTCTTTCCAACAAGATTACTTGAGCACGAAAAATATGTAGAATTTTTAGTGCCTACATAGTTTGTCCTCTTTTGTGAAACGAGAGTTCTCTGTGCTAAAAGTGCTGTGTAGCAGATTTTCTAACTACAATTCCAGTTTCTATAAATTTCTGTCTTGTAACCCGAAGGCACTGGTACATATACAATATGCAGTTTGAAAATAGGTTCTTTTCTTACTAGAAATCAAGAGTGAGTATTCCACATTTACTATTGTGTGGGTGCAAGGTGCTGTAAAAGGCCTGATAAAAGCAAACCACTGTTGATTAAACGATTGTGCTGAGCACGAAAGGTGGACAGTGTTTTAAAATACATAGTACATTTCTAAATTATTTGCACTTAGATGCAGTAATGCAAGATTAGGGCTTGCTGTAGCATGTGAGTATGCAAATTAGCAAATATGGTTTGATAAATTAGCCATACTCTGGTTACTAAGAGAACACAGGCACAGGCAGTCATGTAAAAGTTCAAGTTAAATATCACACTGTTAATATTTGCCAGCAAATGGTCGTATCAAACATTATAAATATACTCAAAAAGGTGCTTTCTTGGGATAGTTGGCAATTAATGCGAAAAAATTACATACAGCGTGAATTACAAGGACTGCGAGAGACGACATAGAGTGTGCTGACTTCCAATATTTTATTGCGTTGCCACATTGTGTGTATGTATACAAGAGCGGGCATGCGCAGAAAATGAGTCACAAGGGGCGTCTAACAACAAGGCATTGTACTAAGGACGTGGTCACCTGAAAAAAAAATACATTAAATTTCTATCTCTTGAGATACAAGACTTCACTAGGGTCAGCGTGACAGCGGGGGCACTAACGCACACACTACCCAGTTTTCTGGTGAAATTTGCTTCTATAATTTCCCGGATGACCTGTTAGCTGTGTCTCACTAGTACTTCCGTATCTTCTAAGAGGGGCTCGCAGTCACAGTCCCGGGGCAATGGATGTCCAAGTGGCCTTGAACAGTGTTATGGACGTTATAGTGCTCTCTTAAACGATCATTTAGGCACATGCTTGTCCGTCCAACATATTTACTGCCTCAAAATTGGGGAATATGGTAAACCAAATTCGTTGCACATATCGCAAAACGTTTTCTGTACCCGACAGAGCAAGAACTCTGACATGATTTGGGCGCGTTTACACACTTACAGAGCTTTGCCAGCTTTTCCGGGGTTGAGAAAAGGCCTGTGATTCCTGGAGGTTGCCGAATCTTTTTTAGCCTATCGGAGACATCATGCACATACGGTGGCACTGTGAACCTATGTCTTTCAACCCGCTGGTTCCTTGACTGAGCGGGCTCATCACGGTTTGTGCCCCTCAGAAGGTGTTCCACTATGGCTGAAATTAAGGCCAAAGGGTAGTCAACCCTAGAAAGGTGATCAACCTGTGCAGCAAGACTATGTTGCATCTCGTGTGAACAAGATCTATTGAGGCTGTTAACGAGGCAAAACTTTTAATACCTCATTGAACGAGCTTTGAGTGTGCAGAGTTAAAGGGAAAGAGTGACGTCTTACTTCTCAGTTCGAAGTACCAGCCTGAGATCTACAAAGCGCGAGGAATCATCAATGGGGACCTCATGCGTTAGTTGTGGAGGCTTTCTTAAACATCTCCAAGACTCTCGAAGCAGCAGGCTCGAAAGCGTGATCAGTGCAATCAATGAATACCACGTAGTCATTCACAAACCTGCACACTTTAACAGGAGACGCATCTAGGTGACCTTCGATATTGCAATCATAATGAGCTAGATAAATATAACATAGTGGTGGCACCAGGCATGATCTTATACAAACACTATTTATTTGTATATTGTGTAGGATCATGCCTGGCGCCGCCACTGAGTCATATTAACCTAGCTAATCATGATTGAAATATTCAAGGTCACCTAGATGCGTCTCCCGCTGACGAAGTGTGCAGGTTTGTGGACGACTACCTGGTATTTATTGATTGCACTGATCGTGCTTTTGAGCCTGCTGCTTGGGACACTTGGAGATCTTTAAGAGCTGCAGCCTCTAGAACTAACAAATGGCGGTCCCCATTGATGATTCTTTGCACTTTCTAGATCTCAGGCAGTGCCTTGCAAATAAATAGGTGGGCTAGTGCTTTGAACCGAGAAGTAAGAAGTCACTCTTGCCCTTTAACTCTGCACATTCAAAGCTTGTTAAACGAGGTATTGTAAAGATTTGCCTCGTTAACAGCCTCAATAAATCTTGCTCACATGAAATGCAAGATAGTCTTGCTGCACAGGTTCATCGCCTTTCTTGGGTTGGCTACCCTTTGGCCTTAATTTCAGCCATAGCGGATCAGCTTCTGAAGGGCACAAAACGTGATGAGCGCACTCAGTCAATGAACAAGCCAATTGAAAGACAGGTTCGCAGTGCTACCGTATGTGCATGATGTCTCCGATAGGCTAAAAAAAGATTTGGCAACCTCCAGAAATCCCAGTCCTTTTCTCAGCCCCGGAAAAGCTGGCAAAGCTCTGTAAGCATGTAAACGCGCCTAAACCGTGTCAGAGTTCTTGCTCTGTTGGGCACAGAAAACGTTTTGCGATATGTGTAACGAATGTGGTTTACCATATTCCCGTTTTGAGGCAGTAAATACGTTGGACGGACAGGCAGGTGCCTAAACCATCGTTTAAGAGTGCATACAACGTCCATAACACTGTTCAAGGCGACTTGGGCATTCATTGCCAGGCATTCATTGCCCCTCTGAAGATACGCAAGTTCTAGCGAGACACAGCTCACCCGGTACATTATTGAAGCTTATTTCACCAGAAAAATGGGTAGTGTGTGCATTAGTGCCCCCTCTATCACGCTGACCCCTAGTGAAGTCCTGTATCTCCACAGATAGAAATTGTGATTCTTTTTTTAGGTGACCATGTTCTTAGTACAATGACTTGCTGTTAGAACACCCCTTGTGACTGCCTTTCATTTTCTGCGCAAGACCCTTCTTGTGTATAAACACACGATGTGGCAACGCAATAAAATATTGTTGGAAGTCAGCGCAGTGTATGTCATCTCTCGCAGTCCTTGTCCTTCGCACTGTACGTCATTTTTATACTGAACAGTGAATATTAATTGATTCAAAATTAGAAAAAATATAGTACACATCTGAGCTGCAAGAATGCAATTGATACAGCAAATCACGTTTAGCTTTCCAAAAGAAAAAAAAAATGTTCACGTTTAACCCCGAGGTGCAGGGACTCCATTCTCTGAGCATCTTGACCAATAAATGCAGCGCATGGCATTGCTGGAATCTTGCATCCTGCATAGGCAAAATAAGAGAATCATGAGAGTTCAGTCTGTGCAATTACACATGTGCACTGTGGAAAATTTGATAAGGCAACAAGCTCCTGAAAGTAACAAACTTAATTAATGTGACTGGGAACAATGAACAGCTCAGGCAACTGGGCAAGACAGGTGAAAGGTAGGAAAAATTTCTATTTTGCAAATTTAGGAATTGCATTTACTGTGAACGCTAAACCACTATGTCACTGTGAATACAACAAGGCACATACAGCAGCAAACGCAAATAAATTTACAGTAGCCTTTTCACCATAGAAAATAAGAGTGAATAAAATTTAAGGACACTACCAATGACATCTCTCAACAACAGAAATTTGTCCAAGAGTGTGTATGTGACCTTAATATAAAATTGACATGAAATGTACAATATATCTCTGCATTACACTTTATAAGTACTGCAGCTGAGAACCTTACGGGATATGGCACATTAAGACTAACATGCACAAGACATTAATAAATGGCTGTTTTTACACGTTATTACACTAGAGACAAAGAGTAGTTTTACAGAGAGTGCACACAAAATGAAAATGAGGGAACCCCCACTGGCATTCTCATTTGCCCTGCAATACATGCATCCAGCCCAACAATCTCCAACTTCCCTATGCAGTTTATTAGACCCTTTCTGTATTTCGTATTAACTAATTTAGTAAGAATTTACATTTCGGCATACTTTCCTTGAAAATTTAGCATGTGTTAACTATTTTTTTTAGAGCACGCCCCTTTCTTTCAATGGGTTAGCTTGGCAAACGGTGACAAGTAGTATTCTCGAAGATCATAAGTTTAAATAAGCTTATGATCCTTCGTCATGCTCCCACTTTCTACTTCATGCTCTAAACTGTGATACCCCTCCTAGGCAGTTTATGTTATTCTGTGAATACACACATGGTCCTTCTTTGTGTAGCGTCTCAACTAGAGCCTGAAATTTCTTGTCTCCTAAAAAAATGATCTTTACCGCCCAAAATATATTGCACGGTTACCCCTCACTTGGGGGGTGGGGAGGGATTGTATAAAAGTGTTCACATATTCAATGAACCTCAGAGCCACAACCACTTCTCATCCTGTGTTGCCACTACCTGCATGAGTCGCAATGGTTGTAAATTGGCTACCCGCCCTCTCCCGCCTAAAAGTACATTTTGCCACATGGGAAATGACCACAGCATTGCATTTGATTGAATGAGTCCTCCTGTGCATGTTTTTTTTCTCGTCTTGTAATGGCTAGGTTCAACATGGTCAAGTTGCCTGAAAACTGCCAAGCCCCAACCAATACTTTGTGTAGTTTCAAAATTATGAAATATTCATTTTTCAAGACTTGTCCCAAATTAAGCATGAGGCAGATTTTCATGATGCAAATGAGGAAAGGTTGTGCTTAGTGACAATGATAGGCCTGCTATATCCTGCAAAACTGTGTGAAATGACATACGCTTGCAATTTTCATGAGCAGCTAGCTCAGTACAAGAAATAGGTGCAATGCCTGCGGAAATGTTTTTTAACACCCGTGAGAGGTCCTAGTTTCTTGTAATTTCTTCAAATCCCTTGCAGTCTAGATTGCAATCCGGTGCATTTAAATATTGTATTTGAAATAAAAACAGCTCAAATATTAAGGTATTGAGAACTATACGAGATTAAATTAAAGGTAGAAGAGTAATGCAACGAGCAAATAACAAGCTCATTGCATAGAGTAAAGAAATATTCCTTTCCTGCAAAAACATTGGTAGCAGGAAGGTCATACGAAATTAGCACTGAATGCACAATAAAGAATATCATGCTGGAATGCCCCCGTCTGTGAATATTCTTGCACAAAGAAAATCCTCATTATTAAAGGCCATCAAGAAAATGCAAGTGTATGCTTTGGATCAGCAGTCATACCTGCAGTATGCACTACAATCGGCAATATTTAAAAACAAACACAACTGCATATGATATCAAGCTTAGGCCGCCAAGGAGCCTCAGAGTTTTAAATTATAACTTGACTTACTATATTAAACTACACAC
Organism: Dermacentor andersoni; assembly: GCF_023375885.2. Lineage (NCBI taxonomy): Eukaryota > Metazoa > Arthropoda > Arachnida > Ixodida > Ixodidae > Dermacentor > Dermacentor andersoni. Next base: position 369,348,195 of record NC_092814.1, on the reverse strand, counting down.
CTATATCTACTTACAATGTTGTCTTCCCAACTGCTTCCTAGAAGACATCAACCATCTGCCTGAAGACGAACGCAAGTGGCTTGCTCTTGATGGAGGGCACCAAGGCTGGGCATTGTGAAATTGATGCTATCACCTGCATGACCTGCGAGAAACAACACTCTAAGATAAACAAATGCTATTAGAATGAAAGACAAGATCACTGGCAATGAGCCTCGTTTTGGTTTGCACGAGAAAAGCAAAAAATATGGACTTTACGCTGCTTACTGAAAAAGAAGCAAGCTTCCTTCCAGATGCTGCAGTCATGCATTAGGATTGTCACACAGCTGCATGTTTGTATGCTCATATGCTGCTGTCGCTACTGTGCCAGCATGCTTTGCATAGCTTATTATTTCAAGTTATATTGATTATTGTGTTTTCTTGCCAATTTTTGGCAAGAAGTAGCTCACTTACACACTCAAAGAAGTAGCTCACTTACACACACACTCCCTTGTGAGGAGCGAATTCACACACGCACGCATGCATGCACGCGCGCACACACACACACACACACACACACACACACGCACAAGCCTCTACCACATAAGCAGCTTCCCACGCTTGACACACTGCATTTTTTATCCTTTGACACTCCTACTGCTAAAGCATAAAAAAAGCCTTCGTGTGACCAACCCCAAACTCCTCAACCTACACTTTCAGCTTAAACACTTTCTCGAGAGCCAGGACAAGCCTCCTAGCTTCCCCAGTGCTCCAAACTGTAGTTACGAATTTCAATAGGGCTATAGGCGACAGCTCTCGAAGGGCATGCAAACTACCCGGAGAGACCTAAAGCTTGCATATGATACCTCTAAAGTGCAACAACACTTCAAATTTTCAAAGTTCATTAAAACTCCTGAAGACAATTGCTATATACGTAGGACGGGGGGTCTCGAATAACCTGCTGTTCACAATTTCAGCGGTTGTCTGCATCAACGGAAATGTGGGCTAATGGGAAATTCACGTCTTTAAGATCAGAATTAGTGTAATGGCGAAACACACTACCAGATTTCTTAATCATTTATTTATGCTCTGGATGTAACGTTCCTTTTAGAATAACAATCAAGGATATCGATTCATCAGGGCAGAGGCGGGAAAAAGGAGGAAGCGCATACCTGATGCCTTCCCACTGATCCTCCTGAGAAACAGCGCCTCATACAGCAGTTGTCCAGGTTGGCTTGAAACCAAACCCGGCTTTCAGGCGGCAACACTCGCTGCACAAAATTGGAAGTTTTATTGCGAGTAAAACTCTACCGGCCTTATGCAATACATACGCACGCACAGAAAACGCACTCGCGCGCACACAAATATACGCACTCTCAAAGCGCAGACACAAAAGCACGCACGCGCACATTGATGAACACAAACAAGCACACATACATGCAGGCAGACACGCTAACACGTGCACGCACACACACTGACCCACACAGAAACACGCTCACAAAACACGTACGCACTAGACACACGCAAGCACGCCGGCCCATACAAACCGGCATGTGTGCGCGTGCAAGACGCACGCATGCATGCACACACACACACACACACACACACACACACACACACACACACACACACACACACACACACACACACACACACAAAGCGAGCTGAGCTGAGCGCACGCACACACACGAATCGAGCCGAGCGCGAGCGCGCACACACGCACAGACAAAGCAAGCCGAAAACATGCTAAAGGCGCCCGGCAAGCAGCAACAGCAGCACGCGACCGCATCAGGGAGAACCAATACCGCGCCAGTTCTTTCGAAAGGTGGCAACGTCAGTCGTCCTTTTTCTACGCGACGCAAAAGTGGTCGACCACATTTAACTTAAGTGCGAGCGACCGTATTACAAGAAGCCGCGCTGAACGCACAAAAGAATAACATCTATGAACGTTCAAGCGCTCAGAAAAGCGTAACTATGCAGGCGCATCACGCCTGATGTAAGACGGGGCGCGATCGAGGTAGTTAATTTGCCCTACTAGGAGTGCAGCTCCTCTTGCTCTTACATTAGTGAATTATGCTACGAGATCAGAGTAAGATACTTCTAGAGCGAACAAAAATACGTAACCCACCAAAAGAATACCAAATAAATGGGCACTTGCCTGAAAATTCCCATTATGGCACTACTACCGACCGCCGACACAGGGCACGTTGCAACTGCTCGTCTCAGCGTACGTGGATCCATCTTCCAGTGCGTACGAACGCTTTGCTTTGAAGTGGAGCACGAGTAATACACAAAGCACGCGCCACACCTTTTTCTACACCGCGCACAAAACTAATCACACGTTTAAAATTATTTCGCACAGCGCGAGACGCGAACGCATTTCATGTAGCTAAAAAATGCAATAATGGCGTAGCTTCCGCCTTCCCATCGTGCCGCGCGCCGAAGTGACTGAACAGCATCGCCCTGTCACTTCCGGTCGCTTTTCATTGGGCAGGGGGCGCGCGCGCAAATTGAACGTTTATTCTGGCAGGTTTGCCTGCTGGCCGCCTGTTTGCTGCTGCTTCGTTGTGGTCTCCAACTAGAGCGGTGAGGCGGGTAGTTGCTACTAGGTTTCGTGCCGAGCATTTTTTTTTTGGGGGGGGGGCGCAGTCTGCGCTGCATGACTGAGGGTACAGTACACAAATCAGGACCGTGAGCGAGACGAACGGCGCTCTTCTGCTGGTGCAATTAGGTTATTCGCTGCGTCCAAACGAAGCAACCTTGCGAGGTCACAGCGTAGTTACAGCGATATCCTGGCTCGATAAAGACCCTCACAACTTGGGCGTGCGACAGCGACGCGTAAGCATTCATGAGGCGACTGAAGAATGCGTTTGTAAGAGCGTATGCTGCGGATAAGCAATTACAGCTTCGACAACACCAGCCCCTTTAATATAGGCTGAACCTTACAAACTGTGTCCGAAGATGCGCTTAGAAGGCAGACCAGTAGCTTAGTCAAACTCTGAATAACTTAGGCAAGGTACGTGGAGATTCGGATTTGAGAACTTCCAGCGTGATCTCGCCGCTATAAATGTCTTCGTTATGGCTTCACCAAGCAAATTGTACGTTGATGCCATTGTACAGCAGAGGCTCGTCTAATAGCACGTCCCTGTTTGTTCAGCAATGTATCCAGACACCTTCTTTAATTTCGCCACTTTTTGTTGGGCTTTTAATGGCACCGAAATATTCGTGCAGAATTGTGCAAGTTGCTCGCGCGTTTTCATTCTGCTACTGCAGTTTGTATTAGAAGTGTTTAATTGCATGATAAAATAATTGTGAGCACAAAATATAGTGATAATTAAATTGTAAGTGAAAGTGCGTAGATTTTCTCGATGATACATTTTGGAGTGGCCGTCATGCCAGTAACAACAGAATCCTAGAAAAAGATCGACAGTCACTTAGGAATGCGAAAACTTAATGACTTCATGGATGTACACTTGCAATTATCACGTGACCGTGATACGTCATACATTGTCACGTGTCCTTCACAATTCTACCTTCATCTGCCGTAATCCACCTTGCTACAGTTTGCACGAACCTTAACCGAATTTATTCCACCCTAATTCACATTATTTACCCATAATTGTCCATAATTAACGTTGTTCTATTTACTACCTTCTGTATCACTACTGACGTCATACAAGACGCTGATGACATCACAGTTTATTGCTTTATTATACATACTTTCAAGGCCTAGTAGACACAACAGAAAGAAGGGGTGAAAGTATACAATATTTGCAGTGCAGGGCAAGAATAGAAAATTAAACTGTAGGACACTTTGAACAGCGATGTTGAATTAGTGGTGTCAGAAATTGAGACTGTGGAGGCGGGAAGGCGGTTTCATTCAGTGGCTGTTCTTGGCAAAAAGGAAGAATGGCACATCAATATTGTGTTGATGGTCGATGCAAGACGAGATATAACTTGGTTTGGTGAAATATTTTCTTTAAGAGAAGGGTTAAAGTACCATATTCTATGAAAAATACACAGACGAAGGTACCTACGACGTAACCGAAGGTCAGGTTGACCTAGTCTTCTTTTTATGGACGTGACGCTAAAATGACGCGAATAATTTGAGAGAATAAAAGGGCGGCGCGGTTCTGAATGCTTTCTGAATGCTTTCAAGGGAAATGACAAGATTGGCATGAGCAGGGTCCCGTATGGATTGTTGTTGCGGAGAACGCCATCTTTCCTACCTGAAAGGCCATAAAATGCTTTATCATTAAAAATGCAATACCTGCACACATTGCTCAATGCGTGGACGTGTACACGTTACTTAGGTTTATGCATTAATGCGTTCGACACCCTTCAGTCGTCGATTTAACACCCTTCTTCTAGCAAAGTCGCACCATATGTGTAGTATGCACCCTTGTGATAGGGTGTTTTGACCGAAAAGGGTGCTAAAAGGGTGTGGACATGGGTGTAAAGGCCGAAAGCACCCCTCTTAACACCCATGAGGGTGTAAAAATGTTTAGTGTGCAGCCTCAACCACGCAAGAGAGATTAACATATTTAAAACTGTATGGTGTGCTCCTAAACGATCACACCGTCCTAGACAATACCGAATGAATCACTGCGATTCCTATCAAGCGTACGGGAACAAAACAGAAGATGCTCTACGAACTCTTCTCCAACAACGAAATGTTCAAATATAGTTTTTTTGTTTTCGTTTTTACACAAACAGTTACACGAACGAATAGTGCCTGAACCAGCCTTCTAAATACTTGGACATGCACGAGAATTATTGGAGTATTTGTGGTGTAGAAAACTCAGCAGCGAATGCCCCATTTGAAGTATTCTTCTTTTAAATAACATTTAAAAGAAACTGGACAAAAAGCGCGCGACTAAAGAAATTCAACAGTAAGTGCCATCCTCTTCATCAGCCTATTTTATGTCCACTGCAGGACGAAGCCATCGCCCTGCGATCTCCAGTTACCCCTGTCCTGCGCCAGCCGATTCCAACTAGCGCCTGCGAATTTCTTAATTTCATCACCTCACCTAGTCTTCTGCCATCCTCGCCTGCGCTTCCCATCTCGTCGCATCTATTCTGTAACCCTAATGTTCCCCCGGTTATCTAACCTACGCATTACATGACCTGTTCAGCTCCATTTCTTTCCTTTAATGTCAATTAGAATATCGGCTATCCCCGTTTGCTCTGTTCCTGTCTCTTCACGTCATGCCTAACATTCTTCGTTCCATCGCTCTTTGCGTGGTCCTTAACTTCACTGTAAAAAAAATTTTCCTTACTTTACAGAAAATTTGCTGGTAATTTGTGACCGAACACTCTTCCGTAAATTAAGAACGGTCATTTCCGTAGAACGGACAACTGTAAAAGAGAGACCGTAATACAAGATACGAGTGCTTCTGTATCTAGAAAACGGAAGACTGTATTCTGAATCTGTACTATAACCGTTAAAGTACGGTGCTTCTCGTATTCAGAAAACGGAACACACTGTATGCTGAATTTGTAGTATAACCGTTAAAATACAGGTGCTTGCCGTATTCAGAAAACGAGACTCCGTAGGCTAAATCTGTACTATATCCGTTAAAGTACAGGTGCTTCCCGTATTTCATCTTGCAGAGCATATCCATTCTTCGAAGAATGTGCCATCGGGGACAAAATTGCCCAGGACGTGCGAGAGTCGACCGAATTTTATGGTGCACTATTTGCTGGGATCAGCCGTGCTACCATCTGAGTTCGGAATGTGCATACGTGACCCACTGTTTTCAGCGGTCTTGAACAGAAATGCAATTTGGTCAACGCTCGCACTTCCAAGGTACTTTTGTCCACGATAGTACATCGCCTTTAATGCAAATGTCATGAAGGCAGCTCACAGACAAAGCAGCAGGTCACCATTGAGAAAATTGTCTTGCCAACACACTGACATGGCTGCAGAGATAAAACACTTTGCACTTTGTGATATGAATGCACTGCATAGCATATATACACAAAGGTGCAACATTTCAGTCCTCAAGTTCTTAGATCACAGAAGCAACTTTATTTTCTTCAATCACTCGTCTTGCACTTCTTCCTGGTGAAAGTTGTTCTTGACCCAAAATGCTCGCAAGGATAAACTTGCTGCTGTTAGGAGAAACAAATAGTATTCGTGAATATCCATCCTAAAGAAAGCGGCAAAAAAGTATAATCACAGAACACGACAAAGCAGTAACTTCTGTGTTAGAAAAACATGTAAGTAGACCAACATTGTTGGAACAAGGGATGTTGCTATAGCCAACATTTCGACATAGGTGCTTGTCATTAGGGTAGCAAATGTTTTCCTTGGCTGTGTTGTTTTGGATTGTGCATAGCTCAGTGGCCCCTAGCCTCATTGGGGGAGAAGAAACTGGTGCATATAATAGGTCAAGAGAAGCCAAAGTGTTAAAATAAAGGAAGGAAGGGTGTGCTTAGCAGTGGTGATTGTGATGGAGCGGGTATGAGCACTACTGTCAGTTCTTGCAAAGAGTAGGGGTGACCAAAACAGAAAATGATGTACACATGTAAGCAGTCATTAATCCAGTAGACCTAATCTTCCGAGAAGACAAAATAGGTATCACGATAAACAGTTTGCACTTTTGGAAAAGGAAAACGAAGAATTAAGGAAAAGAAATTTTGTATCAAGATGCATCTGTTTAAGATCACTGTAAATGGTAAATGAAGGCACATTACGAATATATATTTTGTTAAAAGCCGATGAAGAAAAGATATATTAACGAAATATTAAAAAATAGGGACATTAAAATTAAACTGGGTATGACCATAAAACAGTAAAGAACAGCTTGTGGGAAAAAATGGGATGGACAATATGATAACCAGGTGCAAGGTTGCTAAACGTCGAGCGCTGTTTATATTCATGCTGCTGTTGACGGCTTCAAGATTCTGTCTTCCTGTGGAACCTTTGTCTTACTTGAACAAGGAAATGGGTCATTTTTTAAACAAGTCAGTTGATATGCAGTTCAAAGCTTCATCATTATTATATTGAAGGAAAATATTATGGTCAGTTCTCCTGGGTGTGCTTTCATTCACCAGTTATTTCCACCGGTGTAAGCTCAAAATTTAATGGTCTAAATGGACCTTAGCTCCTCGCAAACCATTAGCTGGTCTTTTTTAGAGCGCAGCTCTTTGGCGTCCGTTCCTGGGTTTCGCGTCGTCGTCGGCGTTGTCGTCGGCCTCGTAACCAGCTCCGCCCCCCTTTCATCCCCCCAGCGCTAGCAGCGACCGACTGATACCGCTGGATGCCGCTGACGCCGCTAGAGAGTCAAGATAACGTGACTGCATAGAACACCGTCGCCGCCATGCAGAAAGAGGAGGAAAGGGTCCCCCCCCCTGTTCTTGTGTGGCGGATAGGGTGCTCTTCAGTTGCCGACGCGCCGGTTATTTCACGTAGGCCCCGGCACGTCGACGAATACGTGACCACCTTCCCACGGCTAGACCTGGTTCTTAGCGCTGCGGAAGCGAGGGTATCATATTGTTTGTGTCGGCATCGGCGGCGTTGTCCCTGAAACCAACTCCGCAGCTGGGGTTGACTCACTATCGGCGTCAGCGGCATCAGTCAGTCGCTGCTATCTCTTCCCTCCTCCCTTTATCGTGTTGTCCGCTTGCTGCGCGCGCTTCTGCCCCCATCGTTTGCCGCTGGGTGTACACGCCGCCCCCCTCCCCCCTCTTCCTGCGAGTCTCCGGTTGTCAAAGCGCCGGCTACCGCACTCACGAAAGACGTCGTGCACTTCCTGCAACTCGCATTAACCGTCCATCGATCCACACCGATGTTAGTAGTGGGGGACTTTAATGTTGACATAAAGACAAACAGCAATTTCCTAACACTTATGCGGGAGAACATCCCGTTCCTCTCGCTCGTAACGCGTCCCACGGCTGTGACAACCTCGCGAGGCACTTGTATAGATCTCGTCTTTGAGAATCAAGCATTGGTGTACCAAGTCGAACATATATCAGTCTATTTCTCCGACCACAAAGCTTCCTTCATGACTGTCAAGAACTGTTAGTGGAGTCTTTGTTAAAGGAATACGTGTGAAAAATAAAAAAAAATTCTGTGATAGCGCATACATGTGTTGCTCGATTTCTTTGCCTCAATCTATCGAAAAGGTGAAACAGCTTATTTGCTGTGCTCAAATTTCGCATTAGGAAGTAACGTAATCGTCGGTAATTTTTCAACACAGATGCCTGCACATTATATGTGTTGGCAGGAGTGCTAGCGAACTACATTAAACTTGTTGCCACAACCAAAGTGAAACTTGGTAACAGTGATTGAAAAAAAAAAAACAGCATTCCACAATATTGATTCAAATCGTCTGGAAAAGTTGCTTAAGTTAATGTACACCCCCCACCCCACCAGACACAATTAAACACCACACTGACTCTCATGGTGTCAACCATGCTATTATAGCACTAGGCATCAAGTAGGAGAATTAGAAGATAACAGGGCACAATGCTTTTTGTTAGAACATCAAATGTGCTTTACATAAATGCTACATTCCAACTAACAAAGGAGCAGCCGATAGTGACCAATGCATACGAAAGCTAATGACATTCTGTGCAGCAGAATGTTGACGATGAGGTGTTATGCGCACAAGTGCACTCATTCACACAAAATGACATCCTGCAGACAAACCTTGTGCCAACATTACAGTTTGGAAAACACCACAGTGGAAAGCAAAGAGTGCTAAATTTGTTGAAAATTACTAAAAATTATTCGATTATTCGTTATCCTTACTGTTCGTTAAAGATTCACAGATTGTTCCCTACGGGTGCTGTAAACTGCTTTTATAGTGGTAGCAACAATGATCTGTGGCACAGACAAGAATAAATGCTCATGAAGTTTATGCAAGAGTATACCCTACAAATTACACCCCATATCACATTCCAATGTGGTAGAAGAGGAAGACGAAAAAAACTACTTTCTCGTGGAGGATGCATACCCCAGAACAGAAGAAACAAGTGTACCCTAACCATTGCTGCTGCCGATGCCTGTGCACTAGCAGTTACATATAATATGGCGGTTACAATTGTTTTTCCACAAGCACTGCAAGCTGCTGCCAGTTTACCAGTACAGAGCTGTAATAAATTTAGGGCAAGTTAAAGCTCTCTAATGGATTCATCTCATATGACACAATTGGAATGCCATATTCTGCAAATAAGTGAAGAACGATGTGCCATCCCATACAATGAAACACCTTTGAAGAATCTGAATCACCACCTGCACTCTTAGGCAGTTACACCCTTTGGAGTGCCCCTTCTGCCACACAACAATAATCATTATCTGCCTTGATGTGTTTCCTTTCTTTAAAACGCCACGCCCGCTACTTTCCTTTCGGGAATGCTATCATGCTGAAAATGCGCATGCCGTTCGTTACTGGAAAGTACAGGGCTACCAGCGTTAAAAAAGGCAACGCAACAAGGCAGATGACGATTATAGTTCTGTGGCAGAAGGGGCACTCCAAAGGGTGTAACTTTGCCTAAGAGTGTGGGCAGTGATGAGGTAAAAGAGTGTGTTCTGTGTAAAGTAGTGCACCTGTATAACCTAAAGCTGTGGAGAATGCATTTAGTATCAGCTGTGAAGGTTTCTAATTTTAATTGCGCACAGTAAAAACCTCCATGCAGTTTTGCAAAACGCAAACCCCCTACCTTTTTGTTGTTCAAAGGCAATGACACGTAGGGCCATAACATGTACATTATTAGTTTTGTTCCCAAACAATCAAAGTGAATAGCACCACCTTAAGTGTTATGTGCCTTCTGTCTCACATCTTCTGTCAAAAATTGGTAGTGTCAAATGCTGCGATCGGCAGAAAAACGGATTTCTGGAGAAATATAAAGTATTAAGTACAGTGATCTCAGTTCTTTCACTGCTGTTTAAGCATTATCAGGTCTTAAAGTAAAAAAACGAGGAATAAATACACGCATATTATACGTCACAACCCTCATGAGGCATTTAGTAGTCTGGATTATAAAGGATTCCAGATTTACAACGCAGGACAGATTTTATTCCACTGAAAGAATGACATCATGCCAATGATTCTGCATTTGGTGCTATATTTATTTGTATTTAGTTCCGTTGGAATGTGTGTGTACTGTCAGCGATATTGCTTGACATGTTTTAGATTGACTGTTTTCTAAATTTAGGCAAATTCGTAATCGCAAATAACCTTGTATGACACCAAGAACTTGCTTAGGAGGAGTATTTCTAACATTTGCAAGATATTAGGCTCTTGAATGCATATCTAAGCCTGGGGTGCACGCCGCCCCCTAATCTCATCAGCAAGTTTCTGGAACTCATCTACAAGGTATGTTATGATGAATGTAAAGTTGCTTGAACGGGAGAGATAGGGAATTTAAACAGGTGAATTAGGCAGCATAAGAATGATGTCAGCAAGAAGCAAGCATCAAGAAGCACTGTCACTCAATGCGCATAGACGATCAAACGCAAGAATTATTTGGGATGATTTAAAATTCTGGCATTGGAACGAAATGTCTTTTAATCTATATATAAACTGATTATTCACTCTACTACCACTACCTTTACCAGAAACATTCATAATCATTATCCTATCTATGCCACATCATCCTAGCTAATATTCAAGCCTTCATAAGCTGCTTTTTTACTGCTATTTCTCTGTGGGAAAGAGGTGTCCGTATGAAGACCATATCATATACTTATTACCCGTTTTTTGATAAATGATAAGGGAAAAACTTCACACCAAAAATGCGTTGAGCTTGAGCAAGTTCTACGTTTGAAGCTGTTGATTCTTTTTTTCCTTTTTCCCATTGACCCACCTGGTTAGCTAAGTAGACAGAAAAGCTGCAGGAGAAAGGTAGGGGTGCCAAATTAGACTTGTGCCCCAGGGGACCTTTTCACGGTCACTGGAGGAACTGCCTGTGGCCTCGGCATCTTCCTTGAGGGCCATGACCATGTCTAAGAAACCTTGTGTCCACAGGCTGCATAAAGAAGGATAATTTTCTGAGCCAAGTCTTTTTCTTAAAAGAACCCATTTAAGGTGTATTCGTGGCTTTGCACCACAAAACTGACACATGACTGGCCACTCAAGACACTTTGTGTATTCGCAGGCTTATTCCTTGGAAAAACACTTTTATGTAGCACACAATGAGTAACAGTAACAAAAAAGTGTATAAGCAGGCTTTCATATTGCTCTACAACATTTCATTGACACATTTCATTTAATTATTTGAGATATTTATTAACTAATTAAGAATTACGTAATTAGGCAGAATGGAAAATATAATCAGAGTATCTCCAAGCGACGGCAAACAACATTACCTTCATTTTGTCTAGTTACATCGCATTTACATATTTCTAAATCTTGGTGCACGATAGTTAAGACACCCTGTAGATCAAAAAACAATATTACAATTTTCAAAATCATCTCTTGCGTGTTATTGGTGGCTATGGCTGCTTCAAGTTATTCTTTCAGTACGGTACAAGCAGTTTTGAAGTGAAATTGTTTTGCATCGAGGGCGGTAATCTAGAAAATCAAGCAAAAGGTCAAGTTGTGTTCACTATTCAGATGTTTAACTAAGAAGCTGCAGGAAAAGGAAACAGAACACAATACCTAATAAACAATGCAAAATTTGAAAATTTGAACTGAACAAGAAACCAGTTTTTGAAAACACAGAAAAAAGCCAGCAGCTTACGTCGAATACACCCTTGCTATGTACTCCAAGTGAAGTTGTTACCGCAATGCTTGGGCAACATACGAACGTAACAGTCAACAACTTTGAGCAGAATATTACCACCACTAAATGAACGGGCCTTTGAAGATTCTTGATCTGAAATCCTCAACGACTTGTTCTGGCGTTTAATCTGTCGAGCTCAATCTGTATTCTCAAAAGCTGGCTCTCGGCCATAATTTCTCTAAACGCAACATCAGCTTAAATCTCAAGATAGGGTTGACCTGTAAATAAAGTGGATAATGCATGGCAAACATCATGAACACTCTTACATGTTAACCAGAGGGTTCACTCATGCAGCCATGAAATTGTGATGCAGACACGATATATTGAAGCTGGTTTTGTGAAGTGTTTCATGCTTCCAAGGCTTCTTCTCCAGTTGTGAAAGCTGTCTCCACTAGCTAAATAAGCGATGAGAATAAAAAAAGAACTTCAACATGCTCACAATACGTTGGCCATTTGCAAGTAAACAGCAGCCTTTTTGGGCGCACAGGTTGCCTGGTGCAAATCTACTATGCCACAGTACTTGCGTTACCCAGTACCAGCCACTTTAAAATGCAATGTGTTCAGAGCCCTTTCCCTCTGTTTTTTTTTTGCTCTGGAAAGAGTTTACCATGTGTTCAGTAGGCGTCGAGAAAGGGGACAGAAAACACTGTGCACCAGTGATTTCTAATGTTTTGCTGGATGCAGCACACCGCACCGGATGCAGGTGAAGCCAGTGGAAATGCGGTGTCATGCAGGCGCTTGTCCTGGAAGCAGGGCATATGGTGGACAAACTAGTGCGTGCGATCAGATAATATTGCTGCCGAAAATCTTTTCTTTGTGGTTTTTCACATTTTAGGAGGTCTCTACATGTCTGGTAAGCGCTTTTATGACAATCTGAACCCGTATACGATAGTGTTCTCTTACATCAAGTTTTTTCTCATTTACCAGTGTTTCCATTGCACGCCACTTATGTTAGCTACACTGTAGACACTGCAATGGAAAAATTCTGGACACCTCGAAACACTGCTTGGGTAGTTTATGGCACATCAGGCAGGCATGTTAGGGGAAGAAATGCCACACACCGGTGCAAACTAAGTGCTGCCGCAAAGTTGTGAAGCACCAACTTCCGGGACAAGGTTGGCTTCAGTCGAGGGTGCTCGATGTGCTGTCCATGCCCTGTAGTAGAGATCAGTGGTGTGGACCCTTTTATACTGGCTGTCTTTTCTGGTCGGAACCTTGGCAACAGCTTCCACCATACCTTTGAACCTGCAACATGTGCAGAGAAAGTCACATCACTGTGCGTTGATTGTATGGCTTTATTGTTCTACACATTCTATCAAATCATTAAAAAATACAGTTCGCACATTTTTACTACTGTATATAGACAGTCTAGTTGCTAGACACGCGAAACATTACCATCCCTCTGACAGAATGCAACAATAGAAGCGTACACTGTAAAGCTACACTAAAATTTAAATTGATGTGACACCATATGAGCATACAGTATGCTTACTGTATGCTCTAGCCCTGTGTCAAGTAAAAGTTAATCGTCAATCATTTATGGTGTATTTCTACTTATTCTGGGTCATCAAACTGTACAATCAATGTTCCAAGTTTACACATTGTTGGCTTTTGATTGCCTATGTGATCCGTTTCCTACTTACACATGCAGTAATCCCACTGTAATAAGGAAAAAGAGTTAGAAAAAGTAATGCCATGATAATCTTCCACATTTGCTGAGGGCAGGAACAATGGCCAATAGCATGTGGTTGAAGCTACATAAATACTCAGTTTTCACACAGCTTAATTGTTCAGCAAGTAATAAAGAGGTACGCTGTGCGCCTCTGCATAACCAATAAAATCTGACTACATGACACTGTACTAAGGCTGCTGCTTGATAGTGTTCGGCAGTTCGCCTTTGGTTTTCTGATATACAGAACTGTTTAGGTACCAGTAGTTTACTTTGCGATAAAATGGAACTTGGAGCACTGGTCATTTGCACATAAATAATGCGACAGCAAATATAACACAAGGATAGGAATATGGGTCTCTTAGAAAAAGTACATACACATTATGAATATAATGTGATGTGATGCCACAATGAAACCGAAAGAAACGCATAGAAGTGGACGGCACTTCCATGCCACCAAGGTTATTGGACAGACAGTACTTCAGAAGTGCCCGCAACACAGTCAAAGAAGGCAAAGCAGCATTTCCTTGCGTTCAACACAATGCATTGGCGGGCTAGTTGGTGCGAATCCATAAATACTTTGTTTAGCGCAAAACAATGGACACAAGAAAGACGACCAGCACAAGGCGCTACTCTCAACTGACATCACTTTATTGCGTCACTCCTTTATAGATAGTAGAATCTAGAAGAACATGTGCAGTGAGCACCATGTGCAGGGACCACCAACAACCGATCACAAGAGCGCACTCATGCGACGGGATCCAAAAAACCATATTGAGCACCGCACAAGGTTAAAGAAGGCACACTAATGCACTGTGACCCCAATGACTGTATGAAGAAAGCTTCCGATAACTCTCGGGCGGTGGTATCACATCACTTTTTCAAAATCATAGTATCACGAAACATGGCTTTGCACTTCCATATTTTACGATGTTGAGCCAAATGGGAACCTGTGCCTGTTGGTATGGATCGCTTATGTTCGCAATGTTTCGTGATACTACGATTTTGAAGAAGAGCCGTGATACCACCGCCAGAGAGTTATCGGAAGCTTTCTTCATACAGTCATTGGGGTCACAGTGCATTAGTGTGCTTTCTTTAACCTTGTACAGTGCTCAATATGGTTTTTTTGCATTCTGTCCTATGAGTGTGCTCTTGTGATCAGATGTTCGTGGTTCCTGCACATGGTGTTCACAGCGCATGTTCTTCTAGATCCTGCTGTCTACAAAGGAGGGACGCAATAAAGTGATGTCAGTTGAGAGTAGCGCCTTGTTCTGTCGTCTTTCTTGTGTCCATTGTTTTGCGCTGAAAAAGCAATTATGCATCCCTTGTGTGTGTCTGAAGACAGCTCCACACGCAGTAGCGATTCCAGCATTGCTGCCCAGTGGTTTAGCTCGCCGCAGCTTGAAGTGCCACAAAATATAAGGAGAGAAACCTGCATTATAGTTTTGTTGCAAACAAGAATATAAAGTGAAGTGCATTCTGAGGCCAGAAACTATAGAAAAAAATTTCATGATGCACCACTGTGCAGGGTTTTATAGCAAAGTCAAACACATTTAGTGTAAATATCACACTATGATGGTACACAATGGTGGTAATCTGTAATAATATAAAAGGTGCCTTAATGTTACAACAAAAGTTGACATTACTTAATAATAGCCCTGTAAAATTTAGCATGCAGGGGCACCACTTGGTTAAACAATAGTGATGTAATGTCTATGTACACAAATATTGCCCATGCATTTCTGCCATTGTCCAAATGGCATAAATGAATGGTTAATACTTGTATACATAGATATTACATCTCTATTGTTTAACGAAGTGGGTAAACTATGTCTGCCTCATACAAGATTAGAATTAAACCATAAATTATATATAGTCACCCTAACAGTAACACCTCATTTGAACTTCACAGTAAGTAGACGTCACCTATTCAAAGTTTATATGTTGAATGTAACGAACCCTCATTACAGCAGCGGAGAGCATTCCTCACATTTCCTTACGTACTCAGAATTCAAGTCATCACCGCAACACATATGCTACAACATCGTCACACAGTGCAACTCACGCTTACACTACAGAAATAAACCAAACATGTTTAGGCCACTTGTACTGCAGTATGAGCAATAGTGTCGGGATTATGAAATTCCCCACGAAGTCCTCCAGGTTGCGAATAAACCAGAACGGTTGGCCCCGTGGTACGATTTCACGCAGTTGTGCGACTGGACATTAACACATTTAAGGAAAAGAGACACTCCTCACGACCACATTATACAAGAATTCCGTGCTCTTCAGGACCAATATCAAAATCACATGCAATTCTACACTGATGGGTCCAAAACAAAACAACACGTGGGTGTAGGGGCCGTAACAGAAAATTGGGAAAGAAGTATTCGTCTACCAAAACATGCCTCTGTTTTCACTGCTGAAGTTTACGCTTTATGGGTTGTAGTGAAAAAGATTATCACTGGCAAGCACAAAAACACAGTCATTTACACTGATTCCTTAAGTACACTGAAGGCTCTAAACCTAAAATCTGAGTGTGAACCCCTGTTAGGGGACATACTAAACATGGTCGCACTTAACAAATATGGGAGATAAATCCACTTCTGCTGGGTACCAAGTCATGTTGGGATACCTGGTAACGAAGCAGCCGATAGATATGCATCGATGGCAGCGAACAAAGAGATAACAAACACAACACTTCCATACAAAGATAGCATCCGCGCGATTAGAAAAGCCTTAACGGCGAAATGGCAACGCGAATGGGACCACTGTGCTGACAACAAACTACATCTCACGAAACCCATAGTTGGCGAGTGGAAGTCATGCTACCATCAGGAGCAGTTCATCAATGTAGTTCTATGCCGACTACGCATTGGGCACACACACCTCACACACAATTACTTACTTACGAAAGAAGACACACCAACATGCGAGAAATGTCAACAGCCACAAACAGTTATGCACATATTACTCACATGTACGCAGACTGAAACACACAGACAAACACTTTTGCACAAATTATATCAACTACACATACCTTTACACCCTGCTCTAATTTTAGGTGATGATCCGCTAGTCCCATTATGTGACGTTCGTAAATTTCTAGACGACACTGGATTTTTACATAAAATATAGATTATTAACAAAGCCTTTTCCTTCATTAACTGGATTTTAAAACACCTCATGTTTGGCGCAGCATAGCCTTAGCCGCTTTTGCGCCATTAAACCCCATTTAACTAAGTAAGTAGACGCCTGTTGATGCCAGCCTCCCCCAATGCTAAACTGTGCTGCATGCTTTACAGAGAAATTATAGTGGTATCACTAAACTCTGAAGCTATTCAGGACTGCAGCATTGTAGAAGACATCTACAAATGTCCCATTTCATGTGTAACAGCCTGAATTGCTTGCACATCTTACCAAGTGCAAATTAAAATTACTTCTTCTTGTTTAGCATTTTTGCCTGCTAGACCACAATCCAATGTCATCAATATATTAACATATTACCTCAAAGAACCTAATTTGGCTTATAGATTAACACCTTCGCATACTGCCACAGCTACACTCTGTCATATGCGTTGCAATCATAAAGGAGTGCTTGTCCACCAGCACTCCAATGTCACTAACAGTGATCACCTACACAGCTTGATTCAGGTGGCAGGTGGCAGTCATGATTCAGGTGGCAAATAGCTAAGAGAAAAAAAAAATCCACTCACTTTGAAAGCTACAATACTGCGATAACTTGAGAGAGATGGACCCACTGCAGGCAGCAGACCTCTTATCAGCTCCAGCACAACAGCAACTTGCCTTTCAGTAAAAGAAAAGGATTGATTAGTAATGATAAGTTACCTTGTTTTTGCTGAGTATCAATACAATCTGACTTTCATGCATATCCACTCTCCGCTTTAGTAATACAACTGAATTATTCGTAAAATAAAAGAGTCAATGATGATACCATTCGCTTCTCTTGTATGTCCAATTTTTTTCGCACTGATACCCCGTTTACTGCTTGCTTACTGACACGAATGCCTTGACTGCCCAGACATCATTCGAAGCAACACGTCTTGCTGCACTGCAAAAAGTTGCACCGAGGAAACACAGCAGAGCAGCCAGAGGAAAGAACTTTTTTTTTCTGGTCACAATTAAAACGTGCACCCAAGCAAGAAAGTAACGATCACAGGTAGTGAGCGACTGCTATTGCCTCGAACGTTTATTTCCGTATTTTAACAGAAGTTCTTGTATCGGATACAGTATGCTCTCAAGCCAATAAAAGCGTCAATACAAGTGCGCAACTGAACGCAGTTTTATTCTACGCTTTTAACGCGAGTGAGCAAAAGGTTAGAAGTACCTCACGGAAATTGCGATCGAGGCGATCGCGCTACGACTGGAATCGATCTGAAAAGATAGGGTGATCCCTTTCCCCATTCATGCGTCAGTTTTGCCCTAAGACGTTGCATAGTGGTCTTTTGAAACAATATTTCTGTTCGCGACACCGGCTTACCACACATCACTTTAACACCTACGTTATGCAAACCAAATAAGATTAAAATGGGCTTACCTCATGAGCAAGTTACGAGTGCGCGTAGACTGTTGAACACCCGTTGAGAGCAAGCAGGATATATCCGTGTCCAAGCGCATACGTGCACCCAAACACAGGACAACTTCTTCGATGCCGCAGCGTGCAGAGTTTTGTACACGAAGTGAAAGACATCCAGCGCAAATATCTCCGCGCGATGACGGCAAATGACGAGCGCACAAGCGTACAAAACACAGCGACAAATTCAGAACTTTGCCAATTCGAACGTGCCGAGACCCAAGCAGCGTAACCATCCATCGTTTCTGTTCTTCGCTCCCGATGCGTCAATCTCTCTTCCTTGGAGTCTTGCTTCACTCTTGAGTACAAATCAAGAGATATTTACGGCAAATTAACAACTTTTACAACACGACACGAAAAATTCCGGCTGACTACACATGTGCAGCTCCGTCTGCCACTCCTAACGGACGCGCAGCGCGCGCTGCCCCCTGGTGCCGCACTCTGTGAGCGCGAACAGAATCGGTTTCGTTTTCGCATTTGTGCTCTAGTTACTGTATCGTATCAGTTCAACGAGCACAAGCTATCTTGGCACGCTGGAACGACACGTGCCTTGCCTTGCCCTCTATGTCCACTACCCCCTTTCCCTCGCTCTGGTATAAAATGCCCGCAATAAACATAACAGTTCACTGTTGTCTTGAAACGCCTGCTGTTGGTTTCTTCGACCGGGACCCGGTCGATACAGTTACTGAAACTGCAATATAATTGCTTGACAATTAATTGAATTCTAAAAGAGGAAAACACTTTCTCTCCCACAAGTTAGTGCGTTTTATACAAAGGGAGAGAGAATGCAAGAAGCAGAAAGGCAGGGAGGTCAACCAAAGCGTTCGCTACTGGGGATAGCTAACCCCTGGGCTGCAATGAAGTGCAAAGCAATGCACTGCGATGCGTCCATAATCTCTAGTATAGCGATAACTTGGGCTGGTTGGTGCATGTAATGAACGGGTAAATAATGAGTTGTGTCATAACATTACCCATATATAAAGCACATGGAACTAATGGTGTTGCATTCTAGGTCAAAAAGAAATAAAGCTTGAATCGTTACATCTCGGCACTGGACATCCTTTCTTTCCGTATTATTTTTTTCTTCTTTTTGACAGTACACACAGTACTAGCACGGTAATAGGTCCTTCATCTTCAGTCACCTTCCAGTAGTTTACACACATGTCGGTGCATGTTCGCGTTCTTTATTCTACCGTACAAGAACGAGCGCGCTTACCGGTCTTGTTTCAAGATGAAGCGCCAAATGTTTGCGATTACATCTTATCGCAAGAATTAACACATGAACAGTGAAGATTATGCGTAATCGATTTGTCTCAATGAATGGGCAGTTATTGTCAGAGACGAGATATTTTGTAAATATTAGGGGAATGAGTTAAACCAACTACATAGCAGTTCAGCAATGCCCTTTGATACTTGGGTTAATTGCTTGCCGCATTCGAAAGTTTCATCCGACCGTTGTACTTGGATCTATAGGCCGCCAGCCCCCTTCGAGACCATTTGTTGCAAAATGTAAATGCCGTTACGGTCATTATACCACTCCCTGCGTTTCGGTACTGATTTAGAGTGCACACAATTTTTGGCGTATACAGAGCACCAATGTCATTCCCAGTGCACCAGCACCTGAATGCTGCAAGCTTGTTTACGTATGCACGTATGTCCACGGCTCTTCGTTCACTTAAACTACAACTATTAACTACAAAGCGCTTAATTTGAGAACATTGCGAGAACACGCATATATTTACGCATATGATCAGCGAGGCCCATATGCACGGCAAACTGCGACCGCAATAGAAGATGCGTATACATATATTTATACCATCTGTTATTGCAGCTTTTCGTAGAAGGCTAGCTCTCACATTTTGTACGCATCTTCATAATGCGTACAGTTTGCGTGTTCAATAAAATATTGTTGGCTGAAACTTTACGAGTACGAGCGCTCATTCAGACAGCTTAAGTTTTCTCACAATAATAGGGATGTTCGCGTAACAAAAATACGGAATTCTGTCTGTTTCGTCCAAAACAGTGTATAGCCGTACATATGATTACAGTGAAAATGTCCGTAAAGCTGAAAACGGAGAGCACTTTCCGTATATTAACGGCAGATTTTGCCGTATTTTTGAAATATGACATAGTTTCCGTATTTTTACCCTGCAGTTCTCCGTATAATGACGGAAATCCTCCGTATAATTACGGAAATTTTTTACAGTGTTGTTCTCGAGCTTCTTTGTCAATGTCCAAGTTTCTGCCCCATATGGTAGCGTCCGCAGAATCCGCCGATCGTACACCATCCTTTATCATGATAACGATAAGCTTCCATACAGGATCTGACAATGTCTGTCGTATGCGCTCCAACACATTTTTAATCGTCTGTAAATTTCCTTCTCATGGTCAGGGTTCCCTATGAGTAATTGACCTAGTTAAACGTAGTTCTTCACACTCTAGAGGCTAACTGGCGATCCTGAACTCTTATTCCCTTGCCACGCTATTCATCATTATCTATGTTTTCTGCATGTTAATCTTCAACCCCACTGTTACATTATTTTTTAAGGTCCTCAGTCATTTGTTGTAACTCATCCCCAGTGTTGCTGAATAGGAAAATGTCATCTGCAAACCGAAGGTTGCCGAGATATTCGCCGTTCATCCTCACTCTGAAGCCTTCCCAGATTAATAGATTGAATACTTCTCCCAAGCATGCAGTCAATAGCATTGGAGAGATTGTGTCTCATTGCTGACCCCTACCTTTATCGGTATCTTTCTATTTTTATTTTGCAGAATTAAGGTAGCTGTGGAATCTCTGTAGATATTTTCCAAAGTATTTACGTAAGCCTCTTGTACTCCTTGATTGCGTAATACCTCTATGACTGTTGCTATCTCTACTGAATCAAATGCCTTTCCGTAATCTATGAAAGCCATATAGAGAGTCTTTTTGTACTCTGCAGATTTCTCGATTTCTCGATTACCTGATTCATTACATGGACAGTATCCCTTCCTGAAACCAGCCCGTGCCCTTCGTTGAAAGAAGTCTTGCCCTTATTCTTTTGCAACTTATCTTGGTGATAATTTTATACAATACTGGAAGAAAGCTAATGGGCCTATAATTTTTCTATTCTTTGACGTCTTCCCCTTTGTGAATTAATGTAATGTTGGCATCCTACCATTTCTCCGGGACCCTTGAAGTCGTGAGACATACCGTACAAAGGGCCGCAAGCTCTTCAAACTTGATGTCTCCTCCATCTCTGTTTAAATCGTCTGTTTGCCATCTTCTCCTGCCACTTTTCCACGTCTCATGTCTTGAAAGGCGCTTCTAACTTTATTGCTTGTTATAGAAGGAGCCTCTATAACATTTTAATTACTCCTTACAATGCAGGTATCATTGCTGCTTTTGGTATCGTACAGGTCAGTATAGAATTATTCCGCTGCTTTTAATATATCTTTGAAATCGCTGATGATATTACCTTGCTTATCTTTCAGTGCATACATCTTGGCTTGTCCTATGCCAAGTTCTTTTCTCACTGATTTCATGCTGCGTCCAATGTTTTACTCTTTACTCAATCTTTCTTACGTTATAATTTCGAATATCCCTTATTTTGTCCTTGTTGATCAGTTCTGACAATTCCGCGAATTCTATCTCATCTCTTGAGTTGCGCAATTTCATTTTTTGTCATTTCTTTATTAGGTCCTTCGTTGCTTGGGCGAGGTTGCCTATTTGTTGTCTTCATGCACTACCTCCCACTTCAATTGCCGCCTTTGAAATCAGCCTAGTTACGGTGTCATTCATTACCCCCTATGTCATATTCATTTCAAGGATCTAAAGCTACATGTTTGTTTGCAAGTTCCAGCCTGCATTGGTCTGCTTTTACCCTTATTGCATCTAGCTTACCCTGCTTGTTTTTGACCAATTTTACTCTCTGTTCAGATTGCAGTGAATCCTAGATCTCCGTAACCTATGGTCACTCTACCCTAGCTAACACTTCTACATTGTGTGCTATGCTGGGGTCGGCCGAAAGTATGAAATCAATTTCACTTCTTGTTGCACCATTATATATTTTCCAGGTACAATTTTTGTTATTACGCTCCCTGAAGAAGGTGTTCAGCATTTGCAGCTTATTCCTTTCCGCAAATTCTGCCAACATCTTTCCTTTATTTTTTTCTAGAATCGAAGCCGTAGTGGCTAATTGCTTGTTCACGAGCCTGCTTTTTCTCCACTTTTGCATTGAAGTCGCCCATTACTACATTAAAGCGAGCTCGCAATTTTCTCAGGGCTAGTTCAACATCTTCCTAAAACTAATCTGCTTCCTCATCATCGTGACTGGAGGTTGGAGCGTAGGCTTGTACTACCTTTAATGTATACCTTTTAGTAAGTTTTATTACGACTACTGCTACCCTCTAATTAATGCTCTAGAAATCGTCCATGTTGCCCGCTATGTCGATACGAATTAATAATCCTACTCCGTACTGCTTCTTATCTGGAAGCCCTCTATAGCAGAGGACGTAGTCAGCACTGAATAACCTCACTAGTTATTCTAACTTCACTAAGGCCAATGATATCACTAACAATGCCTGATATTTCCTCAAGGAGGCCTGCTAAGCTAGCTTAACTCCAGAGTTCGGGTATTATACTTTAGCAGGGCAGTTTCCATGGGCGGTCTGTCCGGGTCCAGAGCACGTGTAAGCCAATAGAAAATAAACGAATAAAAAATATTGCAAGGCAGCTTAGTTCTTCGCGCATCCGGCTTTTATAGCTCCGCATTGCCGTGGGGGCTATGATTAAATCTTCAGCGTCAGTTGGGGGGGCTATAGGCTTCCTTTTATTGGCAGGATCATCGAGTGACATTCTTGTTTCTTGCGCGGCACTTCCAGTTCGCCCTCGTGAGACGACCAGGGAGGAAACCCAAAATAAATCGAAAAAAAAAAAACAGTGAAAACTACTAGAATACAAAATTCAAGGGTTTCATTATAGCTGTGATATCATAGAATAAGTTTAGTTATAAGTTGACTTACTGAAGTGTCTGGAATAATTACAATTAATTAGAAATCACTGAGACGACTGCGGACAAAATTGAAAATAAATCAGAAAAATAAAGATAGCACAGTACACAATTCGTGGGTTATAGTATGATATGATATCACAGCATAAATTTCTTTACAAAGTGAGTTACTGAGGTGTCTCGAATAATTAGAATTAAATGACCGGACGCGAAATACAACATAAATCAGAAATAAAGAAGACATTAGTACAGTACAAAATTCATGGGTTTCTTTGTAGATATAATATCAGAGCATAAGTTTATGTACAAGTTGAGTTACTGAAGTGTCTGGAATAATTAGAAATTAGTGAGACAACCAGGGACGAAATTCAAAAGAAATAAAAGAAAATAGTGCAGTGCAAAATTGATGGGTTTCTTTATAGATATGATACCAGAGCACATACCCGCCGTGGTTGCTCAGTGGCTATGGTGTTAGGCTGCTGAGCACGAGGTCGCGGGATCGAATCCCGGCCACGGCGGCCGCATTTCGATGGGGGCGAAATGCGAAAACATCCGTGTACTTAGATTTAGGTGCACATTAAAGAACCCCAGATGGTCGAAATTTCCGGAGTCCTCCACTACGGCGTGCCTCATAATCAGAAAGTGGTTTTGGCACGTAAAACCCCATAATTTTTTAATACCAGAGCACAAGTTTAGTTACAAGTTGAGTTACTGAAGTGTCTGGAATAATTAGAAGCAATTAGAAATCACTGATTACCACACACCAAAGCACAGCATCGTAGACTTTAGAGACCCGCCAGGTGAGCACGCCTTTGGCGAAATTCCTTAAAACGCGGAAGTAGAAAGCGGAAGTAATGGCGTCACTAATGACGTCACACACAGAAAGGTGGCATGATGTTTAACCAGCTAATTAGACCTAAAGAACACCAACGCCGAGTGCGAGGGCCACTAAGAGACACCTAACTGAAAGAGTAGGGTCGCCTACGATTTCTTATTTGCCATGTGCTGAGGCTCAGGACGAGGTGTGCGGACTTCAACGAGACAGGAAGGGCAGACGGAAGGACACGACAAGCGAAGTTTAGGGCGCATAAACTGCTTTCGGAGTAAGAACTTAAGGATCAAGTCAACTAGTAATCGTAGTCGTGTTTCGAAATTCTTCGCTTTGCCCCTTAATTAACGATCCTACTCCCTCCTTTCTACAACAGAAAGAAAAGAACGATTTGTATCGCTTCACATGAGCTTTTCCTTGAGCAGGCTTCGCCTGAGTATTGAAAACGTCAGATTCGATTACAGGGCTTGATTTACGCGAACCTTTGTATTTCCTGATTGTCTAGCATCGGGCATGCTGTAGCATTACATAAGGGGACTCTCGACGTCCTCAACTCGAAGACGTCGAGCACGTGCAGTAGCATCTACCATTAACTGCTTTATGCAAGCGAGTTAGCACAAAAGAAAGAAATAGTGATAGAACCAATAGAATTGCCTCTTTGCAAGGGAGCGGGCACCGCTAATTTTCATCGTAGTCGCTGAACTGCTATGCACGGACAACCTTGCAGGCAGCTTTTCCGAAGCGATCGTCCGACACGTGTAATACTAAAAGTGGAAGGAAGGCAAATGATGTAACAATCGCGAGTGGCTGGAGAGCAATGTGATCCACGCATTTCATATCCGGAGTTGAATGAGGGGGGGACGAGATTTCATAAGCAAAATATATGTGCACGCGCGTTGTAGCCTGTTCAAAATTGGCCCGTTCGCAGTGTCTTGCGTGTTTACCAGTAGGCAGAGTAATAATATCGGGCTATGATATAAGCGTTTCCGGCCATCGACAAAGGTGATCATGAACACGCATTCCCACACTCTGCACCCGCTTCGGTGTTTTGTCTTGCCATTTACGAAAGACCTGTCACATACTGATCAGTTCGACTATGCGGGGGCGACTGCCATCGCATAATTTACTGGCACTCCAAGCGGATTGGGTGATTGACCGGATGGGCGGAGAGCGTCGGCCCAAGTTTCTCTTTGGCCAGACTGTGATCTACTTATGTACCAGGATATCGAGTGATTGACGAGTTACCGGGACGGAAATGATGTTAATGTAGCCCCCGGAGACGTGAAAATAAGCCTTGCCACTGACGTTGCGAGAGAACCTGCTGCAGAAATGGTGGCAATCAGGAAGGTTTACGAGCTCCTAATTGGGACCTCGTAGTATTTTTAGCTTACTGATGGGGTACTGAAAGAGACAAAAGCTCGGGCCGCTTGTTACACTCCTGTCACACGTGAATGCGAAAGCCTGCTACGCATTTGGTAATGCATTAAATTACACGATCGGAGGGGTCAGACTTGTTGAAAGACGTGACGAGGCGCAGTGTGATCCAAACCTGTAGAGCTTTAAGGTCGACCTCCTCAACGACACATGCGAGCACTTAATGCCCTACCTAAAGTTTCAGCATGCTTGTCGCCAGTGTCACAAATTTGTAACGCGAGCCGAACATAATTGCGTTGCATCCTCTCAGCAGCGGAAGGCAGCACTCATGGTAGAATGCCTTGATTCCGCCGCTTTGCACGTCGTACCTTATTTCTCGCTTGGCAAACATCCTCGGCGGTAGCGTGCTTCCGATGCCTACCACGCAATCCGCTAGGCCCCAGGCGAGCGTCCTTCATCGCCTTCTCTCTCGCTTCGCAGTCGACTGTCGCCACAGCTGCCAACGCGGTCGCGTCACATCAGCGACACACCTGTTTTTCTGTCTGCGCAAGCTTTCCAGATGGTCCCAAGAAAACGTAGCCAAATGACCGCAAAATATAGCCCAAAAAAAGCCGGACCCATAGTTTTTGTGAGCGATAAGTTGCCAAAAACTTAGCCAATTGATTTGATGCTGTTGTGCAGGTGTCTTATAGATGGTGCAGATGGTGTCCAAATCTCACCGCATATTTCCCGGCCAGAAAATTACTTCCGCCGCAAGTGTAAAGAATTCCTGGTTACGGCTGCCACTCAGACGTGGATTTGGACACCACTTACTCTTACAATACACCGAAGAATTCTTTTTCTGATTTACTCATGACGTTATTGCTATTTACTGAGCCACGTTCTGCGCTAGATTTAGTTCGCACCTCGATTTACCCGAGGAGTTTATATGTAAGAATTGGGCAAAGTAGTGCCACCTCGAACTTCGAGGATCAGATTAGGCCTGTCACGATCGAGTGCCCAAGAGGCGACCCGAACTCAAGGCTTTAAAATAGAGATGCCTTTCCTGTAGGCTTGATTTCTCAAATATACATGTTATTTCTAGCCCGCTCTCTCTTTTTCTCTCTCAATTTATTCAAAAGCAGCTCGACGCTGAGTTAGCAAATGCTGCTGCTTGGCGGAACACTGGACGCTGAAGAAAACTTGAAACCTTCTCTCATTTTGCTGGTGAGGAGAAGCGGAAGTTGTGACTGCAATTCGCCTTTGAGTGGGAACAAACAGAACGACCTGCTGGCGCATAACCGAATAGGTGAATTAAAGTTTATAGCTTTAATTGCGACCGGGATTACGGTGCTGGCCCAGGTGGTATTGGTATAGAAAGAGGTGAACAGCGCTATATTTCAAAAGGGATTCGCTGGCAAGATTCGTGTAATATGAAAACGGGCACGTAAGCTTCTGGGAATGCAGGTGCGAATGCGTGTGTTGCCAAATTTCCGAAGGGAGGCTGTGTACCTTACTTAGAGTGCGATCTAAAAAAAGAAGAAATGTAATTCTACTAGGGAACACACAAAACTTATTTTGTGGATCGCGCATGGCTGTCATGAAGTTAAGTACAGCGTAAATCCCTTTGTCTAACAAATTAAAGCACTACATCAGAATAGCAACTCATTGGAGTACTAATATACCTTTGTATAATGGCAAGAACTATTTGCCCACCCACCACTGCAATGTGGGCAAAAATATTAAAATGTGGACGTAAATTAAATATGGACGGAAACACCTATTATGTATATCGAACGTAGTTCTTTTTTTTCATCACAGCTCGAAAATACGCTTGCGCGAAGTACAATGTAATGCATAGTATATCGAACAAAGAGGAATTACAATGGTCATATAGTACGTGAATAATCGCAATTACTCGTACGCACATGGCATAAATGGAAAAAAAAATGGCCCAGGAGTAGGGTATTAAAATCGACGAGTTATTATCCTGACTTTCGTAAGGCAATCACTCACAGACCTTTGATGAGCAGTTGATTTGCCATCTTCACTGTGGACGAACATCCTTTTCATATATTTACAGAACTTATCAGTGTAATAATATGCGACGTTCAAAAGTACCATGAAATAATTGCAACTTTCACGTAATACAAAGCTGCTTGACTAAAACAAAGAACGAAAAAAGAAAACATTGCGTATAGTCCCAGTTGATGCTTTTCACACTGGGGATTTACGCAACTCGATTAAACACACAGTCTAGCCATATTGGAGTTAACTCCCACGGTCACTTGGACCACATAGAACTGCAGGTTTGAAACGCGACAGAAACTGTTCATCTGGCTGTAAATCCTTGCAGCCATCCCCATTATCTGCCAGACCAAACTTAACGCAGTGTCTCATTCGACATGTGGTTTTTCAGATCATTCGACAATTCAAGGGTGACCCGTACGTAACGTACGTGGACGTGGCGGCGTACCCTGTAGGGGGCCTCTTCGCGGTAGCCGCCGTGAACGGGAGAGACAACTCCTTAACCCTCGCGGCCTCCGTAAGGACAGAGACCCCAGCTGCGGCTGAGACCATAGCCGCGGCGCTGGTAATAAAGCAAGAAGACAGGGTAGGCAGGGAAGTCCATGTCGTTACCGACTCGAAACAGACCTGCCGTAACTTTACCAACGGACGAACACCGCTGCTGGCGGCTCAGGTTCTAGTCCCGAGGCTGCAAGAATACCATCAAATCACGTGGACGCCGGGCCACGCGAATCTGGAGGGGAACGAAAGGGCGAACGCCCTAGCTCGAGCGCTAATCAACCGAGCGGGGCAAGACGAATCGTCTCATCAATCCCCACCCTTTACCTTCATGCCCCTGCCGTCCAATTACTGCGACCGACTCGAGATCCAGCGACTCAACCGCAGGATTTATCCTCCGCCTCACAGAAAGCTCAGCACAGAAGATACCGTAGCTCTCCGACTTATTCAGACAAACACATTTCCAAACCTACACAGATACAGTAAAATGTTCCCACATACATATCGCGGCATATGCCCCTGGTGCGGCGACACACGCCCTACACTCTTTCACATCTCGTGGGGGTGCGGGAGCCAGCCTCAACACTTAAAGACGCCTAGCACGTCATTTGAGCGGTGGGAGGTACAGCTGACCGGCGATACCCTGGCGGGAAAAGAAGCTCTCGTCCAGCAAGTACGTCGAGCAGCCATGGCCAGTGGAGTCCTGGAATGAGGACACCACCCACTCGACCTCAAGCTCAACCACCTCGATGGTTCGAATAAATGTTTTTTCTCTCTCTCTCTCTTTCAGATCATTCTTTGTCAACGAAACCTGGCTGAACTTGGGTTGCCCCTATTCTTCGTCCCTGTTTGTTTGCGCACAAAAAGTTTTAATATGAATCTGTTCCAACTAGGCCGACTCGCAGTTATGCTGGCTGAACAACACACTTTCTAAGGCTGCGTTCGAAACCGGCAGCACAAGTAGTGGCAAAGCGAGCTCAGAAAGCAGAGGAACATTGGATTCGCGGCACTGTTTTTTGCATTAAGGACCACGGGTGAAAATGACGTGCCACGACATGCGTACGTTTAATTGAGCTGTTGTGCAAGCGCACAGAATGTTTGCTCCACAGCAGCCGGCATGGAACACGTAGTCTACAGCTGTCAGCCCCACTGTTTTTCTCACTTTACCACGCGTGAACCGGCACCACATGGCGCCGGTTCCCAAAACCCAAAACAAAAAGAAAGGAGCTAAGCGCTAGAATTACTTATAAACATGGCAGCCATGACTAAACGTCATCGTCCCAGCGCCAACATTGCCTAAAAACACAGCCTTCGATATTGCCTGTATATTTTTGTAGCAGCAATGAGCTTTGGGATTTCATAAACCGGTGTTCCCGAATTTTGTCAGTGTTGACGTGGTTCTCGTGACTCGGCAATTCCTTAACACAAAAATAGCCTAGGTAGAGCTATGTAGCCAAGTCAAAATTTTGGACGCCAACATTTCCGACTCCAAAAGTAGCCCAATTTGGCTATTAATAGCCCAATCTGGCAACCCTGTGTCCGTGTGCCATCGACCCCTCTCCACCCGCCCCTCGCTCAGAGAAAGTCACGTGGGTATTTCCGTACCACTCGACTAGGCGCCCCGTTTGCTACAGCGATAGGGCTACCGCACGCCAAGTTTCATCCTAGACGCCAGCGCTCGTTTCTCCCCTGGCGGAACGATTTCATCTCCAACGGGTGTAGGTTTCCGCCACCGCTTTCCTTAGCGGTCGCGCCCGCGTTCAGTTCGCGCTGCGCGCGAAACGTCTCTTGTTTGCGACGGCGCCTTTTCGGATGATCGGAAATTATTATTGTGTTGTTAACTGTCCCGACAGCAATGTAAACACGAAAGGGTTGATGCCACCAGTGAAATTCTGCCGATTCACAAGAAAATGGTACGAAAAACGCAGACGACAGACATGGATTACTGCGGTGCGCCGAGCGAAGTAAACAACTGGCAAACGAAGCGAGCTCGTTCATTGATCACTCCTGAGTGTAGGGCGGAGGGCGGTTTCTATATGTAACCCACATGAATTTAATAATTATTCGGTACATAATCCTTTTATTCATGTAAAAACTAAGTTATTCGACGAGCGCTTGTCCTGTCTTCTCTCTCGTGTTTCGTTTGTGTGTGCGCTGCCCAAGAATTGAAACCACTTCTGTTGTATGCGCTAGCAGTGGCCGAAGTTCATGCGTGCCGAGAAATTGAATATGTGCACGATCCATTGAACATGACCGGAGTTCATTCCCGCTTCACCACTGCACCAATCGATCGAGTTACTGGACGACACACGCCCGCGTCTTAGTCGCGCCGGCATTGCTGAAGCAGGAATGATTACTAATACTTTCAGCTTCCGTCTCTTGAGCACTGTTAAAAATGGGCAAGCTGTCTACATTGGTGCCTCTATTCCATATTTTAGGGGACGTACTAGTTAAAGTTGTGTGCGCATGTCGTACTTGTGCTATGCAGCGATATATTTTGTTTATTTCCGCCCAGTGTCGATGGAAGTCCGTTGTCGCCATCAGAGACAACACGGATTTGTAGCAAACATATTGTGAGAAACTGCAAAAATCACTTTAGCTCGTATGTGCCGTATGTATGTGCCGCATCGTATGTCCTGACGATTTTTTCGGCTGCACATACGATGTCGTTTCCAATTACCTGCTCAGCGTCACTTACATAATTAAGCTGACGCTGCCCTTTCGTCGCAATGCAGCCATAAAAATAATTGTCAAGCGTACCGATCTTCTTAAAGGCAAATAGAAGCGTGTACAGGCTGTTTCACAGTTAGGGGATTACTCGGAACGTATTGCATCGCAATGCGGCAGGCAATGGAGTCGTGCGGCGGCAGCAGCTCGAGCAGGCGCAGACGCTCGAGGGGCAGAGTCGTGATCGGCGTCGTCTGCTATGGCGGCGCGCGCTGGCCGCATTGTCGGGAAGCGTGCTACTGTCAGGGGCAGTGCACCAATTTCATCGGTACTGCGGGAACTGAGCTGATATTCTTTACTAAACGTTGTGCGTCGCCAAACTCTGAGCCTTCAATGGCGATAATGGAGTTCCACAATTAAACTTCTTTTGACAGCATACTTCATTTGTTCTTTCGAAAGGCCGGGGTACTGAACGCGTGCACGTATATTTCTTCACTGTGTGTGCTACCGTAATAAGCAGCGACAAGTCGCACCAAGATGTGCGCTCAGCGTGCTCAGTCTTTGTTTGACTCGAAAGGAAAACGAAGCACTCAACAATAACTATGGGGGTCGAACACGATGAAACAAACGGATACGATTAAAGGAATGTTTTAGGTTAAGACAGTGAGCTGCAAGTGATTTTTCTCGACAATCATTCACTACAACAGACAGACCCTGCCCGCCGGCGGGGAATTGGACACGTCATGCTCGGAACTTCAGTTAGTATCTCCTCATGTCCCCAGCGGTAGCGATGACAGCGCTCATCCTGGAAAGCAGTGAAGTGTAGAATGACTTGATCAGGGACGTGTTCATTCGCAGCACGTCTCAGTGGCTGACTGTGGTGGATCGAAGCCTTTCCTCGGGCGACTGATAGAGGGGATGGCGCGCCAGCGATACTTTCAACGAGCCCCAGACATTTTAAATGATGTTGGCGCCCGGGGATTGAGGCGGCCACTCCAAGAGAGTGACTGCGCACTCTTCCAGCAGTTCTTGCACAACACGAGCAGTATGGATCGGCGACCTATCGCGTTAGAATATATAGTCGCCTTCCAGAAACGGGCCGTCAAGAATGTATGGAATCAGTACGTCGTCTATGACTGCCTTGCAGCGATGGACTTACTTTCGAGGCGTATCAGCGGGCGTCGCACAACGCTTAGTAAAGAATACCGGCTCATTTCACGCAGTAACGATGAGATCGGCACCCTGCAACTGGCAGTAGAACGTTTCCCGACAATGCGGCCAGCGCGCGCCGCCGTAGCAGACGACGCCGTTCAAGATCCCGCCCCTCGAGCACCTGCGCGAGCTGCTGCCGCCGCCTGACTCAAGCGCTCGCCGCATCGCGATGCAATGCGCTCCGAGTTTTCCCTAAATGTGAAACAGACTGAGGGCCGGGGTTTGATTGTTGTCTTCATATAGGAGGTTGTGGCCAAGTACTGCACCAGGGTGGCCAATCCTGCTCTGGTGAGGGAGTGCGTTACCGGTTCTGGTCACCGGGATCAGGCCACACTTCAGGCCTGTTCGTGCAATTTGTTCAACACGCGGATTTTCTTTTTAATCCGGTAGAAAATTGCCGGCACCGGGATTCGAACCACGGACCTCTTGCACGCGAGGCGGGTGTTCTACCTCTACGCCACCGCTGCACCTCCACCTCGAAATCCTCCACCTCGAAATCCCAAAGGTAACGCCGGAAGAAGTAAAGAAAGCCTTGGGAGATATGCAAAGGGGAAAGGCAGCTGGGGAGGATCAGGTAACAGCCGATTTGTTGAAGGATGGTGGACAGATTGTTCTAGAGAAACTGGCCACCCTGTATACGCAATGCCTCATGACCTCGAGCGTACCGGAATCTTGGAAGAACGCTAACATAATCCTAATTCATAAGAAAGGAGACGCCGAAGACTTGAAAAATTATAGACCGATCAGCTTACTGTCCGTTGCCTACAAAGTATTTACTAAGGAAATTGCAAATAGAATCAGGAACACCTTAGACTTCCGTCAACCAAAGTACCAGGCAGGATTCCGTAAAGGCTACTCAACAATAGATCATATTCACACTATCAATCAGATGATAGAGAAATGTGCGGAATATAACCAACCATTATATATAGCTTTCATTGATTATCAGAAAGCGTTTGATTCAGTCGAAACCTCAGCAGTCATGGAGGCATTGCGGAATCAGGGTGTAGACGAGCCGTACGTAAAAATACTGAAATATATCTATAGCGGCTCCACAGCCGCCGTTGTCCTCCATAAAGCAAGCAACAAAATCCAAATAAAGAAAGGCGTCAGGCAGGGAGATACGATCTCTCCAATGCTATTCACAGCGTGTTTACAGGAGGTATTCAGAGACCTGGATTGGGAAGAATTGGGGATAAAAGTTAATGGAGAATACCTTAGTAACTTGCGATTCGCTGATGATATTGCCTTGCTTAGTAACTCAGGGGACCAATTGCAATGCATGCTCACTGACCTGGAGAGGCAAAGCAGAAGAGTGGGTCTAAAGATTAATCTGCAGAAAAATAAAGTAATGTTTAACAGTCTCGGAAGAGAACAGCAATTTACAATAGGCAGCGATACACTGGAAGTCGTAAGGGAATACACCTACTTAGGGCAGGTAGTGACGGCGGATCCGGATCATGAGACGGAAATAATCAGAAGAATAATAATGGGCTGGGTTGCGTTTGGCAGGCATTCTCAGATCATGAACAGCAGGTTGCCATTATCCCTCAAGAGAAAAGTATATAATAGCTGTGTCTTACCAGTACTCACCTACGGGGCAGAAACCTGGAGGCTTACGAAAAGAGTTCTACTCAAATTGAGGACGACGCAACGAGCTATGGAAAGAAGAATGCTGGTGTAACGTTAAGGGATAAGAAAAGAGCACATTGGGTGAGGGAACAAACGCGAGTTAATGACATCTTAGTTGAAATCAAGAAAAAGAAATGGGCATGGGCAGGACATGTAATGAGGAGGGAAGATAACCGATGGTCATTAAGGGTTACGGACTTGATCCCAAGGGAAGGGAGGCGTAGCAGGGGGCGGCAGAAAGTTAGGTGGGCGGATGAGATTAAGAAGTTTGCAGGGACGGCATGGCCACAATTAGTACATGACCGGGGTTGTTGGAGAAGTATGGGAGAGGCCTTTGCCCTGCAGTGGGCGTAACCAGGCTGATGATGATGATGATGATGAAACAGACTGTACATCGCCCTTCGAATGAAATGTCCACGCGCACACACGTAGGCACACACCGCGCGCGGCACGAAACGTGCCCAAACACGCGCAGTGCAGGAGGTAATAAAGGCGGTGCGAACGAGAGATGGGAGAGGGGTACCACCCGCTAATAGAAATTTCCTTCGCGTGCGGCGCTCTCAACGCCGAAAGCTTTATCAACGCCGGCGCAGCAGCGCCGCTCTCGGTGCCGTTCTTGTTCATGCGCTCCGAGTTTTCCCCTAAATGTGAAACAGACTGTACATCATCCTTCGGATAAAATGTCCACGCGCACACACGTAGGCACGCACAGCGCACGGCACGAGACGTGCCCAAACACGCGCAGTGCAGGAGGCAATCTAGGCGGTGCGAACGAGAGATGGGAGAGGGGTACCACCCGCTAATAGAATTTTGCTTCGCATGCGGCGCTCTCAACGCCGGCGCAGCAGCGCCGCTCTCGGTGCCGTTCTTGTCCCAACTCCGTGAACAACATGTGAACAAAGACCAACAATGTATACTCCTCTCCACCGCCGACGCCTCTTCCCCAAGTTGTGTGTACTGCTCGCCACATGCGCCGTCTCTTTCCCGACACTGCGCAATACCGCTGCGCGCGCTCTTCGGCGGCCACATGTGCGGCCCACTAGAGCGCGCGCCGTGATTGGCGCAGCCCTGCTGGAATGAAACTTCATTGTCTCTATCAACGAATCGTTATGTACCATTGCCTTGTGAAGTAGGGATCGTGCCAGTCTTTATCAGTTGCACTTTGGACTCGGCATGGGCAGGACGCGTGTTGTTCGATCGGAAGAAGAACTGCGGGAATACAATGAGCGTCGGCGCGCACAGAATGCGATTGGGCGCGCCGAGAACATGAGGCCGCCCTTGCCTGCACCTAGTCTAGCAACATCCCCTGCCGGCGACGCTCTTCCCGAAGTAGGGCAACTCGCAAACATCGAGCGCCGACATGAGCAAACGCGTCGGTGCAAGCGGTGCCGTCGAACGAATACCGCCAACATGAACGGGACAGGGAGGCGAAACGCAAGCGCGACTCAACACTAAGGCCCCGCATATGGCACAGTGAAAAACACGTCGCCGGCGTGAGGTCCCACCATCGGAACGTTTCCCAGGTCCGACGTCGAGGTGCCGTAGAGAGTTCATCGAGAATCCGTTTGGCACCAACACAGGAAAATCCCAACATAGCAAAACCATAACTGCGAGTCGGCCTAGTTGGAACATATTCATATTTATACTTTTTGTGCGCAAACAAACAGGGACGAAGAATAGGGGCAACACAAGGACGAGCGCTCGTCCTTGTGTTGCCCCTATTCTTCGTCCCTGTTTGATAGCAAAACCAACCATAGCTTCAGCTTCGCTGGACTTTCCTCTTCACAGGGTGGAAGGGCCCTGGATTTTTCAAGGCCATCACGCAACGACAACCTTCAAAAACGATGGGTTCAAGTGCCTTATTTAAATATATTTGAACTTCGCCCTCATTAACACCAAAAGTCATGGGTTCGAGTCACACGAAAGGTCGAGGTTTCGTCGCCTATTTGTGCCTTTCGTGTCGTCGACGCCTTTTCGCTCAATGTCCACTGACCGATGAGACATATAAGGCTTTCGCCTTAATAACGGCTTGAGAATTGTATAGGGGCTAACGGGCAGCGTTTAGTCAAACCATCCTTGTAACATAATTGATTAATAGTTGTTACACTGAAAATGAGAGAAAATTGTGCCGATTCCTTTCGCAGGGGAATCAGCGCTGCAGAAAGCACAACATTTATAATTATCGCCTCTGTGTATGTCTACGTATATGACTCCATCTGTAGAGCATCCGGCCATAAGATAAAAGATGACAGTTCTAATTTCCCCTCTCTAAAAAAAATTTTATCGAAGAGGCCTCAAACCAGGCGGGACGGAAACCGACGTACTTCAGTGTTTCGTAAAGGAGCGAAGAAAGTGTTGCATTAAAACTCACATGCCTATAACACCTCCCCCCCCCCCCCCCCTCACACACCTTGGTGTTCGCGCTACCGACAAAAAACATGATGGTGTCAGCGGCAAGCGTGACACAGCGCACGAGCCTTAGTCTAGCTATGTCAGTACTCTTCGTCAGGGCCGCCATCTTGTACACGTTCGAAAAGCCGACGTTCGATTTCGCCTCGCGCGATTGTCCAGGCTGCGCCGATATCGCGGCCTAGACCAATCTAGTCCAATCGCGTGAGGCGAAATCGAACGTCGGCTTTTCGAACGTGTACAAGATAGCGGCCCAGGTCGACGCAGGACAGTCAAGGCCACACATTTTTTTATAGCAATGCCTTCCGCTCGATTCTGCGCCACTCTTGTCATGCGCCGTTCACGGCGGGCTGGTTCCGTTGATAACGCGGGCGGAGCGTCGCTGCCACCATAGAGAAAGAAATTCAACAAGAGGGGACACCCGGCGAAAATTGGCAACAGGAAACAGGAAACAAGCAAGTTTTTTCGTATAAATGAACTCATACTGTGAGATTTGTTTTTCTTGTGTTACCTAGCAGCAAACTAGCGGCAGGCCAGACGCGCCATGCACCGAAGCGAGCGAGGCCGGCTGCGTAATTGAAGTTCGCCTGTACGGCGACCTACTACTTTTTTTGTTTTTGACGTAGCCTGTTGCGTTCCTTGTGCACTTCGACACAGTACCACTGCACTGTTGGACTACAGCAAGATGAGAAATATTGTTTGACAGTCTGCGACGCATTTCCATCTATTTAGGCTTTTACGGCACGGAACCGAGTCTTGTGACGCAGTTAGCGAAACATAGCTCGGCCTTCCTGGCGTAGTTAATGTCAGTTAACGACTGGTACTGGGAGATGTTTGCGACGCTTTCCATGAGCCCCAATATTATTTAGCTTTTTCGGTAGTTATTGGGCACGCTCACCGCACCCAGCTTTGTGAGGCAGTTTCGAGTGTACTGAATCTTATTGGGACAAGTTTTGGCGCTTTTTCTGAACGCCAACATTATTGTGACTAATTTCTTTACTTTTCGGGGTACTTGTGAAGCACAGCGGCTGCGCCCGGCGTTGTGACGCAGTTAGCGAAAAGAAGCTTGGCCGTGGGATGCAGTTTCGTGTGTAGTGAATCTAGCTTGCTGGGACAAGTTCGTGAAGCATTCTCTGAGCCCCAACATAATTGTAATCTCGTTACTGACTTTTATGATACTATTGAGGTACGCACACCGCGCCTGGCGTTATGACGCAGATAGCTAAATGCAGCTTGGTTGTGCTGAGAAGGTAAGTTGGGCGTGTACGGCATCTCAAGGGACCTCCCTTCGGTACTCGCGCTTGCAAAAACGCGAGCGATTGCCAGGAGTGATAGCACTGGAGTGTGTTGCTTACGCCGGCAGAACGAGCAAAAGATAATTCTGTCTTCTGAACGACTTAAAACAGACTTTGCACCTGCGCATTTGTATTGAGTGCGAGTAGAAGGAATTCTGCCAGCGTCTAGCGTGGTTTGGCTGACAGCCTGTGTTGTGGCCATTTCTGTGTATGTAGCTTACCATCGCGTCGGCTGAGGCCAAGTTGTTTTGGAAACGCGCAGTCGCCCGTGTATTTGCACTGTGAAAGTGCAGGGAATAATGACCGGGAATGGGGAATGCTTTCAAACGAGATGTTCTCATATTTTATGGTATTGTTTGGTATGAATCGGGTATTTTCTACGCCATGTATGTAAAAGGAAATTACTTTTGTTTCAAATGCCGCCCATTCACCCCTTCCGCACATTTCCCTTCTACACGTAGTATTTCAATACGTGTAAGCTTCAAAATGACATATACTTGCAAATTTTTGAGCTGATGACGTCCGGTAGAACTTCGTACGAGAACTACTGCTGCTTACCTGGTGCCACAACGTTGAATGAACGCACAAATCGTCTGTAACGAGCATATATATAAAGTAAAATAAACATTTCCTCATTTACAAGGCGTCTTGCCTCTGCTTTATGAAACTGCGAGTGGCACAGATTCGATGGATGCTTGTAAAGATTGTTCGCAGTCGTTTGTACTAAACAAAAAAATTCCGTATTAAGAAAGCGCGCGGGTGAGCAGCAGGAACAAAAAAAGTTAGTAAACGAATGTTTACAAGTTTATACGGCCGATAAAGCCACTATCCGTAATTCCTACAGCTATCTACTAATTTGCTATCGCAATCGGTGCTTCTCCTTTCGGGCGGAACTGCCATTTTGTTTTAAGCGAAGCTTTCTTTGCCTCTTCCGCCGACTTTCCGGGCGCTGCGGTTTTCTGGCTGCGCGTGCGGCTGAGTTTCTCGCAACACCACCAGATGGCGCTCGCCTCCGCGCATCCCGGCCGGCCGGCGGCGCCGCGGGCTGGGATGCGTAGTTTCCGCGTATTGCGCGTGCCATGCTTGCTTTCCCGTGTGACAAAAATGCGGGTGCAGGGTTGTGGAGCTCGTGTGCTGGGCTGTGATAGTGTAAGCATTGCAATCACCGTTAGCCTGAAGACAGCGGTCGGAGCGGGCGTCTCAATAGCTTGCTGCTCCAACACCTCCCAGACAGCTTTCCAGGCCTGCGCGTCACGTGAGATGACGTAGGCTACGTCACACCGCACCGGACGGCTCGCTCCTGCTCGAGCGCGGTTCGTTACTACTCATGTCTGATACCACCCCGTTTCATAAAGTTTCTGTTTCTTTACAAGCAATTCAGTCTCTATTGTGTTCCGCACTAGTATTCAGTAAAAAAAAAAATTACATTTATGCAGAGGCTGCTTGAGTTTCGCTGGGATATTCAATAATGAAAGCCGGAGAGGCTGTCAGAAACATAAAGACTTCGTGTGCAACTTGATTGAAGCCGGGCGGTGTTCGCTGAGGTATTTGTTAATGATGGCATTGTTAACCATCGGAATAATCAACCCATTCATTAAAATACACTCACATCACAACCGTATGGCTTAGCTTTTATTTAGATTATTTGCAATGCTTTAAGGACAATAACATAAACACAGTGCTACAAGAGCATTCAAATTGGCACAATGTGCAAATGAAGCACCGTGGAATGAGTGCCCTGAAATCTAATGTTCCTCTTTATCAGATCGAATTCAAATTACTCCAGTGTTTAAGTAATACGTACAAGGCTGTTCAGATATGGAGGGAGGATCTGAACATATCCAAAACATTCACAAGTATACGCATTATAATCTAGATACATAATGATTCTTTAATGCACGAAGTTCGGTTATCAATTTGTCAGAGTAACATGCAAATGTTCTCAATTTTTAAACACAAACCCCAGCATAGAAGCCTTCACATAGAGTGCATCAATACCGAGAGCAGGGAAAAAGACAGTCTATATTCAGTTAAAGTATGAAGGCACTCGACTGCGCACAATAGGCACAGCTTTTAGCTGCCGTCAGCAGCACACAATACAGATAACACAAACAAACAAGTCACAAAAAAGCACTAAGTACACGAACTTCACAACGATCCTTTTTCAACAAACAAATTGCATGAAATATGCAATTTAGCGTTGCAAGACAGTGATGCCAATATTCATTTCTTTGTTCAGATACGAGCTTTCCTTCTTATGTGCTCTATTCTTTTAAACACGTCCTGTGTCATTACTCTGCTTGCAAAGGATGCTCAAAAGTATATTTCGCACACTTTGCTAGTGACTAACAGCAACACAGAGAACAACGCATAACTCCAAAAAGCATACACGGGCTAACTGCTACACGCTCCCTGCACAGATAACATTCTGCGTTACAATAAAAACATTCGGTTGCATACAGAAGAAACAGCGATACTAAATATAGCGATGTCATGAATGCGATAAGATCGCAATGCTTTGTATCCTTTGCTA
This sequence comes from Dermacentor andersoni, assembly GCF_023375885.2. Taxonomy (NCBI): domain Eukaryota; kingdom Metazoa; phylum Arthropoda; class Arachnida; order Ixodida; family Ixodidae; genus Dermacentor; species Dermacentor andersoni. The sequence continues at coordinate 369,308,779 of NC_092814.1, read as the reverse complement.
ACTGCACGAACACGAATTACATTCACCTACAAACAAAAATGCGTGCATAGGAAATATGGCATTACGAACTCCATTCATATAAAGGTTTTGCCTTAGTATATGCAGTTGATTTGAAATCCTTTCGGGGAATGGCACGCATCCACTTCGTTCGCATGTCCTCATCTTTGGGGGAAGAAAAGACTAGCACCTTTCTCCCACTATTGAATATGCCGGTCCATGCCGGCACACAACACTTGTTCGGCATCGTGCGTGCCGTCAGACATGACGATGTGAACAAATATCCACGTAGACGCTATGGACACAGCGCAACACACTAGAAAGACAACACGATTTCAACGGCAGCTACGAGCCCAAGTGACAGCGTCAGACCGCGTTGGAAGCTAGCAGAGTGATGTCGTTGCTGCTGGAGTGGCGCTGTCGGACGGCGGGTTGTGACGTGTCAGTTTTGGGCGCAGGCCTGCAAAGCTGTCAAGGAGGTGTTGGCTGGTCCCGTATGCAGGAGGAGCATGTAAACACAGGCCAGAAAAATGGCGCTAAAGCGTTCACTCAGCGTGAGGACACCGAGGCCCGAAATAAGTGTCGCGCGAAACAGGAGCGTCTTCGCTATGCTGCGAAACGTGGTGCAGGCCGCTAATGTATGTGTACAATGTATACATACAAGTTACAATAATTGGTTTAATTATGTACAGCCCCATGATTCAATAAAAGTTTAACACTTCCTCGATGCTCTGTGTCATGTGAAGCAGTGATAATCCTCAACTCTCAGAGATTACGGACAATGAAGCGTAACAACGCCTCAACAAATACGTCGCCATGTGTGTTTTGTGGACTACGCAGACAAACAGCAGTGGTGAACACAAGGTAACGTTTAACATCAACTCGTCACTGTCGTATTGCACTAAACGCTGAAGAAATTAGACAGTCGCCGCCAACATCACCGCTAATTATCGTCAATCAAAGCAAACAGCATACAAAGCTTCGCTTACATGGATTCCCACAGTGCGTGGGATCCGCATATTATTTGTTTAACAGCCAGGAAGTATCACTTAAGGACACAGTGCGTGCGCACTATAGTTAGCGGAGATGATGCAAGCCCCAAACGTATTATCAATGTTTTGAGCTAGATCATTCTCTATAATGCGAATTCCACGTGACTTCAGCAAGTAGTGTCGTTGCTGTCAGTTTCGGTGTTCATAACGGGTATTTTTCTAGCTTATCTTAACGCACACCATTGTGTTTGAAGCGTTGTACTCTGCAAGACGGTTACTCTTGCCTACACTTGCTGAAACAAGGCCACGTTTGCTGCCCGTAATTTTGATGCAGTTGGTCTTCAAAGAAATGGACCATAATTTCAGCGGTAATGCATATATAATGTTTTTCTGTTTACACTTATGAGACAGTAATCCCTCTTTGAACTCCGTGACTCTTGTAGAGAAAGGAATGCATATCACTAACTTGACATTTCTGCCGTCTGGTTGCTTTCGCCCCATTGCCGTTTTCCTACTCAAAAAGTTAGATTATGGGGTTTTACGTGCCAAAACCACTTTCTGATTATGAGGCACGCCGTAGTGGGGGACTCCGGAAATTTTGACCACCTGGGGATCTTTAACGTGCGCCTAAATCTAAGCACACGGGTGTTTCCGCATTTCGCCCCCATCGAAATGCGGCCGCCGTGGCCGGGATTCGATCCCGCGACCTCGTGCTCAGCAGCCCAACACCATAGCCACTGAGCAACCACGGCGGGTCTACTCAAAAAGTGTGCAGAAAATTTAATGGAGTTGTCTAAGTATGCGCAAGCTTACCAGCAAATTTCAGACGGCCCACTCCAAAATTTCTACTTGATCCACCCTCAAATTTAAAGTGACCCACCTCCAAAAATTGACTTGGCCCATCCTTAAATTTCAGTTGAGCCATCCCTAAATATAAGTTGACCCACTCCCAATTTCATGTTGGACCACCCCCAAATTTATGTTCCGCCCCTAAATTTAAGGTGGCCCACTCCCGAACTTCACGCTGGCCCATCTCGAAACTTACATTGGCCCACTCCAAATTTCAAGTTGGCCCACCACTACAATAAGCTTGCCCATGCATATTCTGTTGAGTCCTATGTATCCCTATGGGCATTCTCTCTGATAAATATTTTTTTTTGTTTTTTTGTTTCAGTAGTTCCTTATTGCTTAAAAAGCTACGAATGATCTACATTTACACTATTATAACGGTTTAATGTCCTAAACTTCACAAACAATGCATTTATGTGCTGATACAAGACATTACACTTTTCGCGTGACGGACAGATTTTGATAGGGTACTTGGCAAAGAATACTTACGCATTGTAAACCTAGGTTTGTTATTTCCTTTATATGCGACAATTATAGAGGCCTCTATAGTGTCGGGGACTTGTTTGCGTTTTAAGCGCATTCCAAGCTACAAGGCGCAAAAGTTATTTTTTTTTTACTTAACACAAAAACATGCGCATGATTGTAGTTATGTTGTCGAAAGAATAAAATCTGATTAAAAAGTGATGACTTACCAAATGAGCAACGCATTGCTACGTTTAGGCAGTAGAATTAGAAAGTGTAATATTTAAAGAGCACTCCTAAAAACGCCAAAACCGAAACCGAATCTTGAGTATTGTGTTTCTGCCATCTGGTGAAAGACTGTGAAACTAAGTAGCACGTAGTGTTAGAAAAGTCGCGAAGCACAGCATTGGGAACCACTGCCTGCATGTCACGGAACCATAGGTGCGAGCGATTAAACCACTCGGCCACAGATTCCCGCGGTTCCGCAGTGATACGCTCGGGTTTGTGAAGATACCACGTGCATTCACAAGCTTTTCGAAAATTGCTTTTAGGAACAATGTTACGCCATGTGTAGAGAGTCGAGATAGGCATCAATCGAAAGCTGGGTCTCTGGACTGCATACACTGCAGCGGCTAATACTATAGCAGCCGTAGTTTTATCTCAGTGACCCGTCTTTGTTTCGAAAATGGAGTACAAGTTTTCTTCGTTACCATAGGCTTCCATTGCTGAATCTTTAACCGCTTTGGGAACAAAATTGTAACTTTCCAAGGCGTAATCACTGCATTTGTCTCGCGTGGGTTGCCTTTTAGAGCATGTCTATCACCTGTATTTTTCACTAATCGACCTGCACTTTTAATTCATCGTGAAAAACCCGCTCGCACCATTCAAAACGCGCTAGCTTCGCGCCGTGGCCGCTTGGGGCACTATTTGGTACGTGTCCAGAAAAGCTGGATACGAACGTCTGTAGCGAGTTCATAATTATCATCTTTCCGTATTTCTCATATGAAAGAATCTATTATAGCAAACTCTCAATACGGTTTCACTAGAAATAGATTCATCGAACACGCCTTGCTTGCTCAAAGGGAATACGTAATGCAAAATTTTGAATCAGAGCTTTAATTTCTAGGTATATTTATTGTCTTCCGAAAGGCCTTCGACACGCTTAACCATCACATTTGTTTATACACATCAGTCTAGGTCTCATCACATAACAGGCCTATTTCAGATGTCAGTTCGTCTTATTGAACCACTGTTGCTTTCAGTAGATAAAGATTCCAAATTGGGCGCGACAAGGCTGTCTCCTAAGACTTCTTCTCTTTAACATATACGTCAACGATATTGTCAACATAAACAGACAAATTAATTCATCGTCACTTACAGCGCAAACATAGACGGAGGACAAAAAGGACGACGTAGACAAGCGCTTAATTCAATTAATCGAAATTAATTAAGCGAAATTAAGCGAAATTAATTCAATCATAATACGTAATCACACCAGTCCATTATTCGCTTCAAATAACGTCATGGAAATAACTGATACCGCTAACAATGTAAGCATTCGATTAGGACCATCATCGTCATCAAATTCAATAAAGAATAACAAAAGAAAAGACCAAAACAAATATTTTTCACCCAGAAGGAAGACATGTACTTAAAATTCCGCCTCTATTGCTCACTGGCAGTAATATATAGTACGTTAAAACGCTTACGTCTCTTGGGGTAACCTTTACTGCTGCAATATCTTGGAACAATCACATTAGTAAACTCTGTGATACTTTATTCCGAATCGTCGACACCACAAATCGCAATAGATATGTTATCCTTACAAAAACCAAGTCCAATATTTATTATGCATACTCTCATCGCATTTAAATTATTGCTCATTAGTCTGGGCAACAGTTAAAGCATCGAAAAATCAAAATATGCTTACGCTACAAAATGATATTCTTCGTGATGTTGCAAACATGGATTTTTGTAACCCTACCCGCCCCATACGTCTACCGTACACACCTGTACCTTTACAGAATATATTTGAGTACAGAGTAGCATTCTTCTATAAAAAAAAACAATAGCACGGAATGACTCATATCCTTTTAAACTAGTGAAACTCTCATTACACCAAAGATGCTATCAAGTGCGACAATGAACAGTATGTACATTGCTCATTGCAGAACAAGTTATGGTTACCAGATGCTCCAGTACAGCCTAACCAAATTTCCGAATGCGGTCCCACATGTACAAATACCATCTATGTCGTCTACGGCTCTGCGAAAAATATTGTTAGGATAGATTGCTAGGGCATTGTTTCTCATTTCTGTTTCTGTAATGTCCTTATTGTACAACATACGCTTGTATATGTACATGCTTTATGAACGGTGGCATCTTTCCACTCCTGTAAATGCATCTATATAACAAAGTATTTAACGGTATCATTGCCGTTTGCGGCATATCTGGCTACCTGATTGTACGCATAACCGTCTATTGATTTTACTTCTGATAATCATATACAAATATGTATGCAATGTTATCCTATTACGCGGATATTTTATTCGATTTGGTGTCACTTACGCTTATCTAAATTATGCTTGTGGCATGCAAACTGTCTTACAATATTAATAATAGAATGAAACTTACCTGCCATGTAACGAAGTTCTGAATGTAGTTTTATGCAGTTTGGGCACTGGCTATAATTTATCGTGCTTTTTTTTTTCAAGCGTTGCTGAGGCTTGTCAAGCAGTAGTTTGGACTGCTTTTTGTATCACCAACCTCAAATTTCTATTTAAAAAAAAACTGAAATAACAACAAAACAATGACCACCCAAGCACTCCGTACAGACGGTTAACCAGCGAAGCAGAAACGTGCGGCCCCGGTATTTATCACTTGGTTAATCCGGTTGGTTCATTGAAGTCCTTCTCAATTATTGGTAACATTCTTGTGTTTCTTAATGAGGTTACACACACTGTGACGGAGAGAACAACGTCGGTGACGGCATGCCAGCAGTCCGCCGATGTCGCTTGCTTTCTATGTCTCGGGTTTGCTCGGCGGCGTGGTTATCAGCGTCCGCCCGCCATTGACGTTTGCGATTATTTCAAATTAAATTGCTTCAAAATTAAATCTGGCCCCCACGAAAGACATTACCCTCTAAAACAATAGCGCATATCCCGCAAACGCGGCTTCCCATTAGGAAGACAGAACAGGAGTGAAATTCTACGCTGAAATGAATAGAGGCAACGGAGCCAGCTGGGGACGACGACGAACGCGGCAGCAGAGGCACGACTCGCGATGGCGCCGTATGGTGCCAATCAGCTAGCTGCGGAAGAAGACGCCGACGCTCGAGCGGTTACTGATGATGATAGTTTGCTGTTCACGGGCGCAGACACACACATTTTCGTTTCGCCTAGCCATATAAAGCTTCGCTTTAAAAAAAAATTGAAAAGATGGTGCGTCAAATTCGTTAAAGCGTATGTGATGGTATTTCTTGTTTTTCTTAATGTTGTATTGCGATATTCTTACCTTGCGCACATATGCATAATACATTATTGCATGAACTTAAAGGCCACGTGGTCGTAGGAATGTATTAGACTATACAGCTCAACAATTTTAACGGCTAACAGTGCCTCAACGGCTCCGGCGAATGCGAGTGTATCTTCTCGCACAGCATTTTCTGACGAAGACCTCACGGATCAGATAACTTCGTTGTGGTAAATATAAAGAAATATTTTTTTCTTGTCATTCTCGCGCGCACACGCCGACTATGTGTTTATGTTACATGTTAGTGACCACCGATAGAGTCGGTGGGTCTAGTTCTAAGAGTGTTTCTTTCGAAGAAGCGGGGCATTAGTCACGTTCCGTGTTTTCGACAGAGAGAAATTCACGAGGCCTGAAGTGCGACGTGCGAAAGGCCAATATACGAAAGAATGAAGATTTGCGCTGGATGGTCGAACGCGCTGAAAAACGAAGAACGCCGCCCCAGAAGAGCACAACAAATAAAAACGTGATACAAAGCGCCCCGAAATGCATGATTGCAACTGCACATGGAAAAGAACACAACACAATTGGATGCTGTGGTCCTAGTAATATTTCATTGTCAAGACAGAGCGAAATCAGCGCATTTATTGGCTTCTGGTGCCCTCGCCATGTCTGTTTGGTGTTGGAGTCGTGTGAAGAGCTGGCAGGAAATGAAGGAGGCGTGACGCTGACGGCGCCGCGTCCTCTATAATGTGGTGAGCGCAACGGCCGTAGCTACATCCCCTAACACCCTCTCCGTTTATCTGCACGTCAAGATTGTTTCTAAGTTCTTCGAAAATACAGGCCAGCCTTGTTGTTCATTTAAAAGCTAACAAACACATCTCAGTGCATAGTTAAACATGGCAAGTTTAAAAAAAAAACGAATTTATGCCCTAATGGGACGTGATTCCGTCGTATTAGCAGAACCCAAAGTATTGATTCTACGAAACGTCCATTACTGTATTTGCTAGCATTCAGGTCATCCTCGATTCTAAACCACCTTTATTTCTCGACTCGGAAGGCAATAAAATGAAATAAACTCTTTTCGTAAATGCAAGCAGGTCAAGATAATTGCAAATGACAGCAGCGAAGAAAAGCAAATGCTAGTTAATACGAATGTCTGCCGCCTGCTACGTTCTTGCCCCAGCTCACTGTACGTACCACTGTATCGTCATCATGTGCTCCGTAGCAGCCTCTCGCCGACGGCAAGCTTTGAAACAACCATACTTTTGCCAGCAGTGCAAGCATTCAATGTGGTCCAAATGGCGTATCCTTACAACGAGCTGCACTACTGTGTGGCTATGGCAGCGGATAGTGATGACTACAATGCTGTCTTTTGGGGCCAATATTAGCGGCGTGCCATTTTTTCAGTTCTGACTATCAGCAAAGAAATCCGGAGATCTATGCCAACCGAGTAGTTTCGTAAGTTGCACTAGAAAAATGTATCAGCCAATATTTGATTAAATTGGTAACATTTGGACAAAAAGTTTGCTGACGCGCCGTAGTGAAAATTTCCATTTGTTACTTTACTTAGTAGCCACAACTCGACGTTTGATTTAGAAGATTCTAAGTATTATTAAAAAATTGACAGATCCTACCAATGTGTGGAAATCGGTTACAAGGAAAGCTTTCTCTGACATTTACTAAAATCTGTTCACTTATTCACTTCCCAACTCGCTGCATGCTCTGTTACAGTTTTATTCTTCACTTAACGTTTTTCTCCACTCTCGGCTGCTTCTGTCACCACCTTCCTAACTTCCATGTAGCCGACTGGCTCAATATTCAGGTTGCCGACTTGTCTTCACTTCTGTGCAGTTCAACGCTACTCGCTCTATGCAGGCTCTGATCCCGTTCTGTTGTACACTGATCTGTTTTTGACACCTACTTCACCACTTCTCTGTAGCTGACTTCCTCAATTTTCAGTTGCAAACTTCAACATTCTTGCTTCTGATTCAGTTTGTCTATTCTGGTACCACTGCAGTGGCAAGTCATCATCATCATCATTTATTGGTCTTTAAAGACCCCTGGAAGTGCCAATCTTGAGCAATTGACCATGAATGTTCGCATACCCATGGCACATGCCCATTTGCACATACCAAGCGACTCAAGTTTCCCACTCCACTACGCAACCAGCAGCCCATTCCGAGTCGCCGAAGTTTTGCGTAATGAGCAAGGATGGGTAGAAGCCCGAAGCCACCACCGGCAAAGGAGGGGAAAGCGGCAAATAAAGCTTCGCTTCAAAGGTGCCACAGCATATGCGTACACATACAGGAGAGCTGTTCGTAAACGTACAGGCGCATATCTATAGCGATGCACAGCCCTTCGGAAGTTTCTTCGCTTAGTCACAATATGCAAGGACTACTTCCACAAACAGGCAAACAGGGGCCCTATAGCGTAAAACTATTCCAATATGTTTCTATTCCAATTTACTGACGTCAAATTTGCGTAACCACCGACGCAAGCACCGGGCGGTCACCCACAGGGTTGTCTGAACAGACCAATCCAACGCTCTCCTCGTTCATAGGAGGTCACTTTTGTTTGCTTGAAAAACGAATAACATTGCCTACACTGAGCGGCTTGACGTATCTAATTGGCTGACAAGAGGCGAGGAGAACGCTCAAGTGCAGAGGGATTCACTGGAGCAGAGCCAGTGCACTGAAAATCGATAACCGGATGAAGAGGGTGGTGCCGGCGTCTGCGATTGGTCGGCTTTCCCTTACTTAGCTTGTAGTGGCTGGTCGAAAATCGCGGAGGCATGCAATGGAAGCTTAAGAATGACGCTAAAACAGACCCTCAGCAAAGAAGAGTTGGCAGAATGAGGTAGTAAACGTGCCGAAAGTGCTTGAAAATGTTACACGGTCACGCAAGAAGCTTTATTATACGCAAATACACCCATGCTCTCCGGTAGGTGCGAGTAGCCAGCGCCTCAGCGATCGGCGGCAGCCATCTTTTATTCCTTTCGGAACGGGGTAGCCTGCGGCTATTCGGAAAAAAAAAGCAGTTTTGTTCGGCATATTAATGCATCTTTATCGCGTACACGTCACTTTGACGCGGTGAGTTCGTGCGGTTTTGTGACGTCGCATGACAGGCAGGTGAAGTGGATACAGCCCGAAAACTTTTTACCAATAGCCGAGGGCTAATGGTGAAAAGGGGTCGAATCAGAAATAACTGTTTTTCTTTTTCCTGTCAAATCATGCATAATCAGTGTGTACACATCATATCAGATGGGGAGGTATTGCGGTTTTCGTGACGTCGCGTGACAGACAGGTGAAGTGGGGGGTGGTCGAAAAAAGTTTTTGACCAATGGCGGAGGGCTGATAGCAGAATTGGAATAGAAACGTTTGGAACAGTTTTACGTTATAGCGCCCCTGGTCCTGCGCATTTTGCCTATTCTATTGCGATAGCAGTTATATGAACACTCCAAGCGCATTTCTGCCGTCGGCGTCGCTGTGAGGTACATTATAAAGTCGAAGAGCGCTAAAATCGTCTCCGTGTGCCGTGCGCTGTATGTGCGACTGAAAGCGTAGTACGGGATCGACGGCCTAGCGCGTCGTCTTCTGTCGCGCGCTAGGCCCCGGAGGGAGGGTAGGGATGGGAGCGCGTTCTACTTCTGGCGGTTCTATCTCGAAAGTCATCTGCGACGGGGACAAGGTCCGCCGTGGGTAGGGAAGGGGCAAGGTGCGTTCTACTCAGGGTGGTGCGGTCGGTCGCGCGCTCACGGTTTTGCCGCTGTATTTCGAAAGCCATTTACCGCGGGGACAGAGTCCGCCATCCATTGTGTTTTCACTGCTTAGTTCGCGTTGATGCCAGAGGCAGCACGAAGGTCAATGCGCTCGCTATTGCTGCCGGGCTTCCTCACTCCAGCGTCTTGACCGCGAGTTTTTTCTTTAAATCAGCTTATACAAACCAATGGTAAAAAAGGCACATGTAAATCATCTGGGGCCCTAAGCCTTCTCGTCTAGACACTGGCACACGCAGGAAGTGCTAGGTACGCTAGCGGGACAACTCGACATTGTACATCAATTTCGTGTGCAATAAAGTTATACAACGATAGCATACAAAAACGAAAATTAAGGCACTAAGGAAGTTATACAAGAGTAACAGAAACAGAAAAAAATATACTTTAGTTTACAGTGGAGTCGTGTATTGACCACTTGTGAACAAGTTTTTGATATCGGCAATTCAAACATGACATAACTTCAAGTTTGTAGGCACTTTGTTCCATATTATGGCAGCAGCATAGACAATACTTCTTTTAACGTAAACATTGTTAACGATTGGAAGGTTAAGTGACTGTAGAAGAAATTTCTGGTTGGACGAAGTGGACAGAAAAAAGAAGAGGGCGGCAGCAGGATGTTATAATTTAATATCTGTATGACCACACAAGCCACCTTGTCATCCCTCATAGCAAAGAATGGTGTAACATTTAGATCACCAAAGAGTGGAGCGGATCCATCTGCAAATTTCCTATGTGTAATATACAAGTCGATATTTTTGTAATATGAATATTTGGTTTAAATACGTATTACATTTAATACCCCGCGACTCTATACAGTAAATCCAGTGGCTGTGAAAAAAGGCAATAATATAGAATTTTTAGGGTACGAAGAGGGTAGAACTTCCCAGCTTTTATTAGGACAAAACAGGCTCGTTTTAATTTACTGCGTACTCGAGTTAAATGAGGATCGACTCGTTCTAAGAGGTTTGTGCCAGTTCATAGGTCAGTTAAACTATTTGAGATTTTATAAGCACTACGAGAAAACGATGTACTTAGTTCTTGCCGTATTTGTTGTCAAATTATTCTGCAAGAACCATTAGTATAGCTCTGAAATATCCCTATTAGCGCAACTTTCGACCATTTCAAATTCTTGACCGGAAAAGAGAGGAGCTGTCTCGTCTGCGTGCACTATAGTATGGCCGTAATTAAGAGGATTTGGCAGATCATTTAAATGTAAAGCGCAATGGTTCCAAGACAGAGCCCTGAGACATGCCACACAGTATTGAATGAACGTTAGATACAGACCCGTCTACTTTACCACATTCTTTTTTTCTGTCGGAGAGATAGCTGGCGAGAGACTGTTTAGCTGGACCTCTAGATCCATACCGTTCGAGTTTCTCTAACAGTGTGTCAGTAAAAATGCGAACTACATAGTCTGTTATTTAGGGCTTCGTTCTTAAATTCACAAGAACACTGTACAGCCGTGGATGTGGACCTGTATTTACGAAACCCATGTTGGTTATCTACTAAGACTTCATATTTATCTAGAAAAGGAGCAAAACGTTTAAGCAGTATATATTTTTCAAATTCCGTGTTTAGGGCACTAAGTATTGATATTGGTCGCTTGTTTAGAATGTCACCTTTACACCTGGACTTGTATATAGCAGTGACGACCTATTTTGAAAGTGTCCGGATGTGTAGCGGTGCAAAAGGATATATTAAATAATTTTGTCAAATGCTCACTGAGCTCTCCAGTGTGTTGCTTAATGGCAGAAGGGGGATTTTATCTGTAATCGCTGATCTTCGTCCTCTAATTGTCTTAACAGTAGAAATTATTTCGAAACTACTCCTGATTTTATGTATTTTCTTGTTTTTACAGTGGATTGACTTATTCTCGTTTTTGTACTGCCTCTCAGTGTTGCTGTTATTTTGAGTTTCATTTGTGTCATCTGCCTTATTTCTCGTGAATTTTTAAATGCTATTGTTTACTTGTGGTTTTTTTTTTGTATGACTTCTTTTTGTCTAACCCACCCCTGCAATAGCCCCATGAAGGGGCTGCAGCATGTGTAAAAAAATAAAATTAAATGAGTAATGTCACCATGCAGTTGAATGAAGTACAGGAGCTTGGAGCTTAGGGGTTTCGTACGTGGTAAGCTGTATTGCAAGAGCGGGCCTTATATTACAAAAATAATAAGTTCTTCAGCAAGGCTTTCTGTGGTTCCTACTAGCGGGATAATATCTGGTAGTACATGATCCTCGCCAGGAACTTTAATTACTGAGTTCACTATTTTCCACATCTTTCGCGGAGCATATTGCTTGTCAATAACGTTGGCATGGTAACTCATTTTATATTTTCGAAGCAAGGACAGAGTTCTATGTCTGTGTACTTTATGCAGGCTTCGATAGTACTCATTGTCTTTAGATTCCATTTGTTTTCTATACCAGTTGTCTTTAGTTAGTATAGCGGAGAAAACATCAGTGTTTACTGAGGGACATGCCGGGTGAGAATAACAAAACTTAGCATCAATGATTGTTTCTTTAGGGAACGACAAAATAACTTTAATCAGGTGGTCAAATTTTTTATTAATATCTATATCGTTCTGAAGATTTATCTGGAGGCTGTGTATACGCGAACTCTTCAGGTTATGTTGCGCTCTTGTAATTACGCGTTTCTTTATTTCTTATTTTAAGGGGGTGGAGGGTCCTAGAAGAAGAAACACGGGAATATTATCTGAAATATCTGCATCAATATCACGAGAGATAGCCAGCAAAATATCGACATTACATATAATGTGGTTTATGAGCGTTGTGGTAGCGGGGGTAACTCGAGTTGGTTGCTTTATTTGTTTAAAAAACCCAACCGATTCAAGCAGGTCCAGGTGCGGGGTACTATTTTCATTGAAAGTGTCAGTGTTTATGTCCTGGTGTTAACAGCGCAAAACGTAGAAGGGACACTAGGGATATATAAACGAGATGACGAGACCACAAAAACGAAACCAACAAGCGCAAGCTACTATTTTAGCGATATGTTTAAGTCGCCCCGTATAATAGCAGGTTTATCATAGAAGCAAACTATTTTAAGGACGCTTCTAAGGCATCTAACAAAACACTAATGTGTGAACTTTGGGAAGGTATAGAACACCCACGGCTAAATTTGAGCTTCTTCTGAGGATTAAGAGTTCATGTGCTTCAGGAAACTGGCATGTTCTTTTTGGGCAGTGGTTAGAAGAAATACCCTTTTATATATAATGCAACTCCTCCGCCACGAGCCACCGTTGAAATGGAATTCAAGTTTGGTATGGTAATGAATTCGTCAGGACTCAAGTATGTTTCTCACAATGCAGTGATGCCATACCCAAATAATGGGAAGATAATAAAATCAGTAGAGAGTCACAGTTTTTAGATACGCTTCTGAAATTGCATTGTAGTACCTTCAGATTATTTGTAGCTGAACAGGTAGCGTTTAGGTACGGTACACAAACACATTTCTGGAACTGAATTACGTAGAGGAAGGCTACTACACAATTTACTTCATCTTGCGTAGAAGTTATTTGAATGACAGACGACATTTCAACCTCCCTGGCTAGAATTTTCCCGTTGGAAACCCACGAAAACTTGCAATCTATATCCTTCCTTCTTTGAGTGGTGTTTCTGAGCAAGATTTTCAATTCCAGACAAAGTGGTCTTTAATGTAGATAGGATTGCCCTTTTGGAATACCAAGCTAATAGTTAAAAGCTTGCTACTTTAAGTCAGTTGAGGCAGTTTGTCGCGGGTATTGCGGGGTGCAAACCGGACAACAACGTTGGATGTCATCTGATTTTGGTGAAATTAGGATGAACAACATCAATGACCGACGGAGAGACTTCAACACCAAGTTTAGTTCCGTGTACCTGTGCGGAATTCACAAAATTCTCGCCGACAGTGACAGGAAGACGCTTAATTTCTAAGTTCATTGCTCTACTCCATCGCCAAAGATCCGCCACGTCTTTCTTTGCAGCGGGAAGTTCTTACCGTAGTTGAAAGTCTTTTTTCAGTTGGTCATTGTCGTCTTTTGGATACTTGAGATCAACGCAAGCACTTTCAAGCTTTTACGTAAAATCATCAAAGGAGCTGCTAATATACACAGTGCCTGCCTTGATGTCGTCAAGGTACATACTGATTTTTTTCAATTTTGTTAACTTAGATTACATGTACTGCACAAGCGTTGCCAATTACTTGATAGTACTAGGCGCCTAATCTCCTATTGTAGGACCAGAGCAGCGAACGACTCAGATTAGGTAAACTAAAGAAAGCAGCCAAATCACACACCCGACAGATGGCGAACAGCGTTTTAGCAGACAGTTCTATACGTGCTTTTCCCACTGAGCCACCCGCTGCTCTGGGCCCAGGTAGTTCCGCCGTCTTGCTTGTATAGCTGTGACTCCGATAGTGCGCAGGTACCACGTTGTCCTTTAGTCAGCTAGGCTGAAGGTGCTTCATCCAGGCCGTCCAGGTAGTCACCGTGTTGATATCAGAGGTGGTGTACGACGTTTTAGCAGACAGTTCTATGCATGCATTTCACACCGAGTCGCCCGCTGCTCTGTGCCGAGGTAGTTCCGCCGTCTTGCTTTTACAGCTGTAGCTCCAGTGGCGCTCAGGCGCATCGTTGTCCTTTAGTCAGCAGGCCTGAAGGAACATCATTCAGGCTGTCCAGGTTAACACCGTGTTGATCAGAAAGAAGGCGAACTGCGTTTTAGCAGCGCACTTCCATTCGTCCTTTTCCTATCAAGTCACCAGCCGCTTTGTGGCCAGGTGGTTCCACCGCCTTGCTTTTGCAGGTGTAGCTCCAACCGTGCGCAGGCGCAACGTTGTCTTTTAGTCAGCAAAGCTGAACAAGGTTCATCCAGGCTGTCCGGGTAATCACTGTATTGATCTGAAAGATGGTGAACGGAGTTTCAGTAGCACAATTTCATGCATGCTTTTCCCACTGACTCGCCCGCTGCTTTGCCAACTAGGGAAAACTTACCCGGCCCGGACACTGGGAGGATTGGCATATTGGGAGCTCTTTCTTCATGCGTTGAATGGTGGTGTATGGCGGTCTTAGTTGGTAGAGCGATTTGTCTCGTTATTTCCGATAACGAACGAGACTCTAGCATATTAAATAGGTGCAGGCTTCCCAGCACCTTATAACCTTCTCAGACGGAGAAGCGGCTCCTACCAACACGAAACCGAGCAATAACAGGTCTGTGATGACCTCAAATGTCCGGGGCATCCCATATGGAAGCAGCGTGTCTTTATCCCTGTCTGAAACGACTGGGTAAACCGTGGAACTTCTTTTGTGATCGGGATGGGGACTTGCAATTGTTCTCCTTGAATGAGCAATTCAGAGTAAGCGCGAGTCATAAGCTCGCGTTCATGACGTCCCGGTCCTTTGTACACATCGCCCGTCGCTACCACCGATTGAAGGATTCGGATTGATGTCTTCGACACGATGTCCGGACCGGCGTTTCGGTTGCGCCGGTTTGCTGGAAAGATGACCGAACTTGATCATTTAGAGGAAGTAAAAGTCCTAACATGTTTCCGCGCTCATCGAGCGTGATATGTTCATGTATGCTTGTGCGCGCTTGACACCATGCTTGTTAATTCAGTTAGTATGCCTATGTTTACATGTTTATACAGCCGATAAAAGTACTAGCCTTTCTTCCGGTAGCTTTCCACTAATTTGCTATCGCAATGGATGCTCCGCTTTTCGGCCAAGACTACCACGTTTTTGTGACCACGCTGAATGAACCATTGTATTCTTGGGCGGCCACTATGCCCGAATATACTTATTGATTGTTAGGATTTATGAGCTCCTAAGAGAAACTATTCCCTCAGCAACATTTCGTATGCTGCTATCGCTTTGAATTTCCATGTGTATTCTTATCATATGTCACCGCAACAGCGTTTTAAGGCGCTTTCATAATGGCGCTTTATTATTTATTTATTGCTGGCACATTATTTTTAAGGATGCCTAAGTTGAAGTTTTATGAATAGACGAGGCCCAACAAGAAGTAAATATAATTCAGAAACGCACATCCACCAAAAAATGTAACCTGGACGGACAGAGACAGGCTATATTTAGAGGGATTGTTTACAGCCACAAGCAAAACGGCGAAGTCGCGCACGAGCCTAGGTGCGCCGTCATCGCTTTCACTTTGTCGCGTCCTTGTCGGTATCGCTACCTTACTGTCGCGTGATACAAAGAGCGCGAGACACCGGAGGGAGCGCATTTATAATGGCATTACAACAAGGCGAATTTCGGAATGACGGCTGATACGTGGTAATTAGGCGGTAGTTGAAAAAATCATTATTAAATTTAGAACTTTTAGTTTCAACTGTCTAATTGTAATTGGGAAATTGAGGCGAGGTCTTCGCACATATGGGTCCAGAAAAACGCCATTAGCCGCGGAATTGTGGTACGACGAATTTTGGCCATCGCAGCGCGCGAGATTGAAACGGGGAGGCTCCTGGCAGTGAGCACAAGGCCGCGCCCCTCGAGGCTACTTTCTGCTGACGTCACCTGCGAGCGGGCATCCAGCGTGCTGCGGCTCCGTGCTCCTCGCGCCGAGATTCGTTGTGCCACAGTTCCGCCGGTAAAGGCATTTTTGCAAATTGAAAAGCTGATATGGGGCGCTAAAACATGAAACTATTGCAAACTTTCCCATTCCAATTCTGTAATCTGCCCTTCATGATTGGTCAAAAGATTTATGGACCCCACGGCTTCGCCTGTCTCTCACGCGACGTCACGAAAACCGCGAAATCGCCCTATCTGATATGATGCGTTCACAGTGATTATGCATGAATAGACCGAACGAAAGAACAATAATTATTTCTGATTCGACGCCTTTTTTTTGTCCATAATACTCTGCCATTCATTAAACGTTTTCGGGCTGCGCCCATTTCGCCTGTCTGTAAGTCACCGCGTCAATGTGACGTGCACGCGTTCCAGACGTCTTAATATGCCCAACAAAATTGAAACCACTTCTGAATAGCCGGCAGTGCGCCGTTCCGAAAGGAATAGAAGATGGCTGCCCGCCGCTTGCTCTGGGACTAGCTATTCCCAGTGACCCTGGAGCATGGATTTATTTGCGTATAATAAACATTTTTCCGTGGCAGTATAACCTTATCGAGCCCTTTTGGCATGTATACGACTTCGCTCTGCTTTGCTGAGGATCCGTTTCAGCGGCATTTTTAACCTTCAATTGCACGCCGCCGCGATTTTCGACCAGCCACCGCTAGCTAGCTAAGGGGAAGCGCAGCAATCGCAGGCGCTCGCACCACACTTTTAACGCGACAGCGTTAAAGAGCTCGTGTCGCAGAAAAGCCGGTGTCGTCGGCGTCGGCGTCAGCGGCGTTGGCCGTGAGCGATAAATCCCAGAAGGCACTTCACAAATAAAAAACATCTCGCAAGATGGGCTGGTGGGAATCGAACCAGGGTCTCCGGAGTGTGAGACGGAGACGCTACCACTCAGCCACGAGTTCGTTCCTTCGAAGCGGGACAAAATCGCCTCTAGTGAATGCGGTGTTGCCTTAGAAACGTGCCGTAGAAAGTTATACTGCGGTGTATATCGGTAATTATGACCATGTAACTTACAGAAGTCGCAGTTTCACGAGTAGCGAAGTACGTTTCCGCTACATTTCTTCTGCGCTCTGCGCCCACGCAGGGCCATCTTGCGGCAAACACAGAAGACCCCCTCCTCGCAATGTACGGCGCTGCCCCGACACGTGCCGCGCCACTCGCCCCATGATCGCGTCCGCCTTCATGACGCGTCGGGGCCCGGCTATCTGTGCCGATCGCGACGTTTGGCTGGCGTAGCGCGTTTGAGTAGGCGGTGCGAACGGGGTGCGATAACGCTATCGCGTTCCACTCTTGAAGGCGAAGCTTAAGCGTCCTCCAATTTTTCACTTGGTTATCTACTTTCATTATGCTGGCTCGGCCGCATCGAAACTCTCTCCACTTCAGCGTGCTCCACGCCTCTTCTCAGCCAATTCGATAAAAATATCTGCTCAATGTAAGCAAATGCTATTCGCTTTGAATGCAAGAAAGTGACCTCGTAGAAACGAGGAGCGCGTTTGATTGGGCTTTGCCCACAACGCTGCGGGTTACCGCTCGGTGCTTGCATCGGTCGTTGGGTAAATATGACGTCAGCAGATTGGAATAGTTTTACGTTATAGGGCCCATGGCATGTACGGAGAGTTCGCATCAGTTTACGAATTACAATGAGCTCGCTGTAACTAATTCTTGAAAACATGATGGATTTTTGTTAATTGTCTACTTGTTACCACGTGTCTCCCGTCGCTCCGTGGTGGCCACCATTGACGACATCTTGATGAAGGAACCGTCCTTTTCTTTGCAAACAGCCACATTTAAATATTACCCAAAGTCTTTGTAGAAACGCCCGGTATAGATATTTCGAAAGTTCCGCTGGTCCATGTGAGATGCTAACTCCCTAGCTGAATTTCTGTATAATATGTGTACCGTAGGAAAAATAGGAGAAAGGCTGAGGAACATTAATTAGGAGAAACGCCGAGAGCTTAGCCTCAGGAAGCAGTTTTCTAGGCTGCTACTCTTCTCAGAGGAAAAACACCAAACTGCAAAACAGCCCGGAAGGGCCTATTTCCAGCCCTGACGCTACTCCTGTGTTAAGAAAAAAATGCAAGGCCTTGATACGGGGCTCGCTTCGTGATATGTTCCGCCGAGGCTCTCCCATAAATGTTCTATATTTCTATTTACTCAATTTGATTGGAAACTATAGCACTATTTTAGGTAGAACAGTTCGCAGTTCGCATGAACTTCAGGCACAGTATTTCTTGTAGCGTACACACTAGGCTTTGCATGAGATGCGAAATGAATAAAAATGCACAAAATACGAAGAGCTACTGACCTATTAAAAATATATAAAAAACGGTAAATCACAACAGTTTTTTTCGAAATATGCACGTGCATGTCTTGCTGTCTGATGAAGTGACAAAGAAAAGAAAAGAGGAAAATTATGGTTACCTTGCCGAATAATTCAATATAAGGATGCAGAACCAAACACCGCACATACTGCACAATATGATGCATCGTACGTGCAAGCAGCACGCATACTGAAATATAGCGGAATAATTTATGAGAGCATAGGCAAAAATATATGCCACAGCTATGTTTACCTGTACATTCAGCTGGAATACCATAATTCTTTGAACAACGTTAAAGACCCGCTTCTTTACTTCGGCTCTTCCTTTTTTTTTTTGGATTGCTGCCACGATCAAGATTTCTCCGAAGGCGAGCCCTGGACATTGGCTAGTGAAAAATATTGTAATCAATAACTTGTGTTATGACCCGCAATGCCATCGCACTGCATTATCGTTTTGTAGGTTACTGATCGACTGCTTCAGTTATTGAATTTACTTAGCCATGTTCAAGTTAAATAGTTGTCCATAGCACCTCCCAAAAAATATATAACGGCTCTCTTGATGAGAGTCCATTTGGTTTAGAAGTTCGACATTTTCTGTGGCACATAAGGTGGCAGAGCTGAGAATCGGTTGTGCTCACAAGACCTGCCTATGGCACAGGAAAAAAATGTGGGCTCTTTAGAAAAACACACAATGCATATAGAGCCTTACATAAATGTATATGTTGCGCTGTAGTGCTCTGTTATTATTTTATTATGAGCTAAAGAATTGAAATAGCTCCGAGAAACACTTAAATATAGCTATTGGTCCATTGTTGGAGAGTACGTTATAAGATCAATTGTCCGTGCTTATAGTTCTAGAAGCCGAGGAGGCTGATTACATCTTGTTTTTCATTTACTGTTATCAGAATCTTTATGTAAAACAGGATAATTTCATCTTTAAATAGGAAATCACTCGTGTCAGCTCTATGAAGGTGTTTCCGTTGAGCAATATGTCTTCACGGTAATTATTAACCTACACATGCGTAACCCACCGCGAATGGAACTTCACATATTGTAATGCGGATCTTGTAATACAATGACAACATGTGCATGTACTATCTACCGCAAATTTTCCCCGACCAATGCACTCTCTACCATATGTAAAGCATTGTGGCGCTGCATTCTCTGCAGTTACCTTCATTTTTAATTTAATGCGCCTAGAGGCATTTTGAAGTTTCCCTTTTAAAAGTACCAACCTATTCAATTAGTGTTTAGCATTACCTGCTAAGAAGGCATGCCTACGCAAGGCTACATCGGACCACAGGTAGCAACTTCGTACCCTTGCTCCTCCGTAATAATGCATTAAGCAAGCCTGGCTCCCAGCTGTGTCGCATAAATGACACAAAATCCAGGTACTCTTTGGTGAGCGAATAAACAATGGCCACGGAGCGAACCACATAAGCACACATTCCGCGGTTCTCGGACTGTCACTGAACGCACAGACGTTCATGTCGGCGTCGCACTCTACGCACACTTTCAATGCATTTCACTAGCAAGTAAACACAATTTAAATTGCACAATTATTGAGAATCAACATAGCTGCACAGTCACAGATAAAGCACATACGTTATAAGATGGTGGCTAAGACAGTAAAAAACAATGCGCGCTGCACTAAACTGGCCAACGCAACACGTAACAAAAAATTCGTATCCATTGCAGTCTGTGAAGGGTGATGACCGGCGAAGCTGCAGCACATCCCACAGTGTTAGACAAGGGCACATGTATAATTATTTTTTATTTTATTTTGAAATACTCTCAATCCCCCACAGGGATTGTTACAGGTGTGTGAGTGAATGCATAAACAAAATGAGCATCGATAAGTCTGCACAAGCAGGCAATGCAACAGACAACCAGAGAAAAAGTCAATCAGCAACATGATAAGCACCTGTGACAAACGACGTCTTCCATGAATTCAATATACGATTCTAGCGTTGGCTGACCAACAATAAATTCATCCAAGGAATTCCAGTCTTTAACTGCTTGTGAAAAAAAAACAGAGAAACAAAACACATTATTAGTACAAATAAATTACTCTAGGTAAATTTATCTTTGTTGAGCGCTTGCGTGAAAGTGTTGTATGTAATGGATGACTTGGCATAGAGCTTGAAACTATGCTTGAGCAATAAATAAAACAATTTTAACCTCTGCACTTTGGCTCCGCTAGGCAAAGTTGCGAAGCCAGCGAGTTGTAGCCTTTTGTAGCAATTGTAGTAATCTGTACGCCTGTAGCGATTCAAAATAAATCGCACGGCTTTCCTTTGTACCCTTTCAAGCGCGAGAATGTTTTGTGTAGTGTACTGAAACCACGCAACGCTGGCATATTCCAATATTGGTCGGATGAGAGTAGTGTTTGGTAATGGTAGTTTCGATAGCTTTGTGATTAATGGATATGCACTAATTGGTTCGGTTACAACCTTAGATTCTTCGCCAAAGTTAAATCTACACACGAGTAGTTGACTGACTTGGATTGGAGTGGCACTTCAAACCCGACTCCCCTAGCAGGAACTGGGCGAACCCTTTTTTGTCTGGTCTCGAAATGTCCGCATTGAAGTCTTCAGCAATGATCACAGTGGTAGTGTCCTCACGGCTAACCCATGCAATTTGCGTGGCCATGAACGTCTCGGTATCACACCCGGTTGAACCTGGAGACACATACAAAGTTGATATCACAAATTCGTCTCTTGCTTGTATAGCACAGACATCCCCACAGTTGGTGGCATTGCCCTCTTGCGAGTTAAAGGTTTGTGGTTGTACATACATTTTGTCCTTTGGGTATATGGGAACGCCTCCTGCTTGTGAGTCCATGTGCTCCTACAAACTTTAAACAATGCATCTTGATTTATTGCATTTATTATTATTTATTACTGTCATTATTAGGAGCGGAGTGAGTGGAGTGCTTGAGACTGCTTCACCTCCACCGCGGGTCGGCTCAGTATTGCACATCTCCGGGATCGGCACACAATCACCTTTTTTGTTGTTGTTCATGACGGACAAACCGGAAAACTACATGGAACCGTAGACATATACGGTTTTTTTTTTGTAGAAACTTCTCAGCATCAGCGGCGTGGCGCGATCTGCAATGGTTGTCTTCCCAGCAGTATAAGACCACGTGACACTCGCTAGCCGCCGGCGAACTTCACCAATCCAATTTTTATTTAGCTTTTCGTGCTCCATCTGTGGTCAGAGTGACGTTCCGGTCGCATTATCAATGACCGTTCGTGAACGGTGCATGATAGAGCGACATAGGGGCGTAGAAATGATCGGAGGGCATCGCTACTAAATACAAAATTGCGTCAAAGGCGATCACTGCCCTTCCTCCATTCCTATTTTGCTCTTTCGTTTAAACTGCAGAGAAAACGAAGTGCGGAAGCGAGAGTAAGAGCAATGGGTCAGTACGCAAACCTATCCCTCAGCGTGGCAAGCGCCGCCTGATTCTACTACAGCCAAAGTATTTTCTTATTAATGCATCACTATCAGAACACTCATGCGAACGAAAACCCGGCGGCATCCGTCGGTTACCTCGGGACGTGGTAGAGGACGAACGAAGGAAGGCGCAGAGGTGAGAGTGGGTATGGGAAGGAGGGAGAGGGTGGTGACATCGCCCTTCGGCGCTCACAGCCACACATGGCAGACTATCAGTCGGGAGGAGGGAATCACGTTGCAGTTCACTGCGGTGGACTTGGCAGATTGCCTGTGGCGTTTGACAGGTTCAGACATGTTTTGTGAAGGTGCGTGTCTTTGAGTAGAGTTTAAAATGAATGAAGTGCCGTCAACGAGCGATACGAAAAGTTCTGCAGAGGAACGTTGCCAAAATAAGGCCGATGCGATGCGACGGCGACGACGGGACGAATCAAAGCAAGCTCGTTTGGCAGCAGTGGCTGAATCGAAGCGCCGAAAGTGTGCTGCTGAGTCACAGGAGGAATCCCATTATCGGTCAGCAAGGGAGGAAAAGGGAAGCGAGCTAAGCGTCAGGTGGGCAGTGGTATATGCAATGCTGAAACAAAGGCGAACTCAGTGTCATGTAGATGTAGAATTACGAGGAGGAAAAGCTGAGGTAAAGCAACGCAAGCAGCAAGAGGAGGCGGCTACGTCCAACGGAAAAGGCCGCAGAGGCGGAACGCCAACGTCTTCTCCAGATTGGAGCAACGACTGCATTCAGATGAGACTTGCGAAGGATTAATGGTAATGCATTTCCGTCAGAACAACCAATATATTAAGAACCATTTTTTTTATTGCAGGTCAACGTGCTGCAATTTTTACGTTGCCCAGAATGTAAATATCATAGCGCTTCTTTCAGTGATCAACATCTGCCGTTGTGTCAGCCCAAGTCAAATGCCTTTGAGACACGAAGAAAGTCCGAACAAGAAGAAAATCTCAACGCGTCAAATTTTTTCTCAGAGTATTTTTATACCTGCTACGCATCCGTTTGTGCGCTGTTATTTACCCATTCCCTGCAAATGATTTCTCTGCGACGTGTAGGAGACAACCGAGAGAGAAAGAGAGACAGAATTATGCAAAAGAGCGGGGGAGGTAGCTCCCCCGCTCTCCTCTGCTCTGGAGTCCAGCGGCCTTAACTGCCCTTCTCGCTCGGTTGACCTTGCTGAGCTGGTCCGTCGCGTCGGAGCTGCACAGTGCTGCCTCCTATTGCTGTGTGGTGGGGTGTCATATGGGTGTGCACTTTGGTGCGCCTGCGCAAGCCTATAACATGTGGTAAAACGTTGCGCATTGATCGCAGTCTGGGCATTTATATGAGCACAGCGCAGGGTGTATGGCGTGTTAGGGGCTCAAGTGTGCATATAGGAGGCAACCGACAGTTACGGGGCCACACACACACACACACACACACACACACACACACACACACACACACACACACACACACACACACACACACACACACACACACACACACACACACACACACACACACACACACACACACACACACACACACACACACACACACACACACACACACACACACACACACACACACACACACACACACACACACACACACACACACACACACACACACACACACACACACACACACACACACACACACACACACACACACACACACACACACACACACACACACACACACACACACACACACACACACACACACACACACACACACACACACACACACACACACACACACACACACACACACACACACACACACACACACACACACACACACACACACACACACACACACACACACACACACACACACACACACACACACACACACACACACACACACACACACACACACACACACACACACACACACACACACACACACACACACACACACACACACACACACACACACACACACACACACACACACACACACACACACACACACACACACACACACACACACACACACACACACACACACACACACACACACACACACACACACACACACACACACACACACACACACACACACACACACACACACACACACACACACACACACACACACACACACACACACACACACACACACACACACACACACACACACACACACACACACACACACACACACACACACACACACACACACACACACACACACACACACACACACACACACACTGTTCTTAACAAAATATACGCGCCAGAGCAGCCGACATTTAACATGTGTGCAATACAAGGAGAGTTGAATCATGGTTTGCTTCACTTTTCTTTCTAGTTTTGTCATTTTAACGTAGTTTACATAGAAGATTAGTACTCCTAAATACAGTGTTCGTTTTTAGCAGCACCATTCTTTTAATTATTACCGATGGCAGTTAGCATTTCTAACCCTTCCCCTAATTTTTGTACGAGAAATCAAAAACTGAATAGAGTAATTAACGCAATCGCGCTAATTACGTTTTTAGCTTATTTACTTTGTCGTACAAAGTTAAATCTGCGAATTGTGGCCAGTGAGTTTACAAGGCATATCCATTTCGAACGAATTGTCAAAACTCCACCAGTTTCGAGATATTAAGTTTAAATGGGTCCGCCGAAATGCATTGACGTTCCAGTTGGTTCTGTGTTTCAATGCATGAAACAGCGTTTTCTTTAAAAAGTAAGTGGAACAACAGTGAACAATTACCGCGAATTTGACGGGGCGTATCTCGTAACCACTGACAGGTCGAAATATCTGACGCAAAGCAAATAATTAAAAAGTAATTAGCGTAACAATGTCCAATATTTAGTGAAGCAGATTCATTGCTTGTAAAAATTATGGCCTCCTCATCGAGTAATTTAGATTAAGGGTGGAATTGTGCTACCTGCCGCAGGTAATTTTTTAAGAATTGGAGCAGGTAAAGAAAACAGCCTACGCAGGGTACCTTATTTAAGGTCATACAGATTATGGTAATCTGTATGACCTGGTAAAATATGGTATGGTAATATGATTATGGTAAAATGGTAATGACTGCAGCGAGCGTTGCATTTATGCAGAGAAGTTTTTAGGCAAGGCGGAAATACTTTGCTGCTGATAGGGTGAACTTCAAAAAACGAATTACCAAAAGTTCATTTATTTCCTTTTTTATTTGGGCCTTAGGGGCAGTTGTCTGAATGGCAGATTTGGAGGCAGCGACATTTTCGTGCCCACCAATTTTCCAGAAATCTCGTATATCGCGCCGATTCAAGGTATTTATCAACAAATTTCAAAGCTCAGTAGAGGTAATATCGAGACTGAGTCCCGCTGTGTGTCAGACGTCAACGCCCCGTAAAGAGGTGCAGGGTGAAGTTCGAATGATAGCGCGCCGCAGCAAATCCTGTCCCGACGCACAGTGGCGCATGCTTGCCAGCATGGAGTTTCTCGCTATATTACCTAGAGCGAAATCTGGCGCTGCTGCGCTGTGGTATGCATGGGAATGCCGGTATATTGTGACTTCGGAATGGCATCCTTCTCGGTGAGCCAGGACATCTTGCAGACGCGCCAATCAAGCACCGTTCCGTCTGTCACAATGATTCATTTTCTACTAAGACAGCACGTAAGAGCTGTTTTAGCTATAGTATTACACAAAAACATGTTTTATTTACCTATGAAAACTTGTTATTGCATGTACATTTATACAATACGTAAAAAGTACCAGCGGGCCGCTAAAGTTGGAGGACAGACGACAAGATTCGCGCTCGCTCTGAAACAGTTTGTCGTCTTTTCTGGATTTTCTTCCCTTGATCATGCATTGTAGGTAAGAATGAATATGCGAGAATGGAAACATATTATGAAGATTCTTACTTTAAGAACGGGTTATTTGTGTAGCCATATCCACGTTTTAGACGAAGCCTCTTACAACACCAGCCAGCACAAGCCTCGCAGGCACATATACCGTCATTCCCATGACGGCACAGTGCCCCTTAGGAAACCCCCATAGACGGTGGCATCAGATTTCCCTCTAGGTGTTATAGTGAGAAACACTATGCTTGCCAGGCAAAGCGTGCCTCGCGCGAGACGTGACGGGGCGTTTCGGTCTCGTTTTACAGCAGGGCCGCCTTTTCGGCGGTCCCGCGGCGCTCGGTTTTGATATTGCCTGGATTTACTCTTCAACTTCGAAGATAAATATTTTGTATTGGGTGTAACTTTCAAAATATATTTTAATGACGGTACATTAAAATGTTACTGCGTTTCGATTTGCTATTTACGCAACTGCCCCTAAGTACTAAGGAAAATAAAAATCTTCATTTATAAATCATTCATAAATTTTTTTTATTTAGTCGGCTGAAGCTCATGTAATCAGCAGCGAAGTATGTCTGCCTCCTCTAAGAACTGGTCTGAAAAAAGTTCTCGTTCGCTGTGCTTAAACCCTTGTTATATATATATATATATATATATATATATATATATATATATATATATATATATATATATATATATATATTGCCTAAAAGCCACCAAGTACAATGCGATGCGCACGTAGCTACCACGGTGAATATGTCCTTTCATTTTCATAGCCAAGTATATGGCTGGCCGATTCCTCCGTCCGTCTGTCGCCTGCACACTGAAAACTCCTCCGGCGCAACCCAATGCCCATACGCCCCCCAAAAAAAAGAACATGAGAAAGAGAGTTGCGCGATTGGCTGCGCCAGTATTGAGGTCGTTACTCTCCATCGCAGTTTCTCTCCAACTCCGAAATGGGTAGACCACGCGCCATACGCACTCCTGGCACCTTTCGATCAGCCATACCCCGAGTAGAAGCGGGAACGAGCTCGTCTACGCGGCGCCAATGCTGCAGCCCGGGCACAAGAACCGGCTCGTGCAGCCGAGCGCAAGCAGCAACAGCATACCGAGGATCCGGCAGCCTAACAAGCGGTCGTTTAATGAACTGCCGGGATTAATCCGATGATAAACACCGGGGCCGCACGTCTCAGCTTCGCTGGTTAACCATCTGTACGGCGTGCGTGGGCAGTGATTGTTCTTTTTCATATCGCTTCCAGCAGATCAGTCACTAGTCGTCTCCACTGCCTAAAAATTTTAGCATTGAAAATGCAGGGCTCACATTAGTAGTCCTTGCACTGCGGAACCACGTACAACCCATCCCATTCATTTTTACCTTTCGGGTACTCCCTCGGGCGAGCGTCGACCCCGTCGTCTTACAAGAGCAGTTCTGCAGCTGAGAGGACTTCCAAAATTGAGACATTTCACTATATATACGAGCAAGCATAGAGGTCGGCGCAAGCCGGCTTTTCTGGTGTCGGCTAAATTTCCCGTCGCTTGACAGAAGGTGGCTTTTATTGATTCAATATGCGTGCATTCCTTTAAGCAAGTGTTATGAGACGGAATATGCGTACTGACTAGTCGACAGCTGAAAAATGCAAAGGTTGTTAGGCGTACAGGGCGTATGCAATAAAGCCACTTCTGACGTTTGAATGGTTTTCACCGCATTTTGATTTCGCACGAACAGAGCCTGTCAACGCAGTGGTTGTAGGCGAGGACGCAATTACGCATAATCAACCTCTGAAATTTGAGCGAATACATTGTGATTGATTGAAACAATTGGGCCTTTCACCTTTAAGTTCAATCAAACCTGTAATAATTTCAGATAACGGGTAACACTTATTCCATATATCGATCATTTGCGCCTAATGGCCGTTGTGTATGGTTGTCACACAGAAAGTCTCACGCGGTGGCGTATTTACAATTGCTAGTAGGTACAGCGGGGCGTGGCACTTGCGGAGACGCCGGACGTATGCGCGCATGCGCGAGCAAGAGCAGGTGCGCGAATAGAAATGTGGGGACCTTTCCTCCTTGAACATACGATTCCGCATAGGCACTACGGAGGAGTTTCCGGGCGCGCGTTGAATGCGTTTGTCCCTAGGCGTGTCGGCAGAAGTCATTATTTCGCATTAGTGTCGGCGCCTCCAGGACACCAAAGCTAGAACCCGGACTGGTCCGTGGGTTGGGGCTCGCCGGGCCGCTCTGCTTCCAGCTTTGAGCCGCCCGCTACCCCTTGGGTGCCTTAGAGATCCTGCACCACGTGCTTTATTATTACCTCAGGCACTCGCTTGAGGCCTCCGTTTGCCGGTGACATGTGCACTCCTGAAGTAGTGCTTACAAAAAAAGGAGTCTATCGTCGAGATTAAAAAAGCGACCCGCGACTTATACATCAGTCAGAACCTTGCCCCTTCAAACACAGCGATCACCAACCATATGGAGTCCGTGCCCACTGCCTCACCACCCGGGCAGTCAGCGGCGGAGAGTAAACAAACTCGACCGCACTCCGCAATGCCGGCATGGCTAGGGGATAAGCACATAAAACACGCGCTAAAGAAACCTCCTCCATAGTGCCTAGGCAGAGTCACATATTCAAGGAGCAAAGGCCCCCAGATTTTCTCTCTCACACCCGCTCTTACTCGCGCCTGCGCAGAAACGTCGAGGGCCGCGAGAAACGCCATGCCGCGCTGTACCTACTAGCAATTGTAAAAAAGGCTGCACTGTGTCAGTGAAACGCGCTACTGAGCCACAGAAAGGTACGGGAAGGACAAGACGACACGGGATCAAGCGCGACATGTACTTCAGCAGTCCAACATGTTCAACGAGCCATAGACCCCTCCTTTCACTTACAAGTGCCATCCGACACTGCTTTATCTGCTGTTGCTCTGCACATAACGTTAGCGAATAGTAAGAACAGGAAACAATTTCTCTACTAAAGATAATACCGTGGGTGCCGTCGTCTTGTGTGCGCACCGATATTAGCTGGGCGGCCGCATTTGAAAGAAATACTGACGGCTTCGACGAGAAGTGGTGAGGTAATGAATATGTGGCTTTTCACACAGGAGTAGCTACAAAAACGGTGATCATGATAACGAACTGAAGGCAAACTGAAGCAGCTACAATGGTCATTCACTCATGGTCGGATATGTGGCGATAAAGCCAACGAACATTTCAGAAGCACAGGGTATGAAATGGTTCAAATTTGGGTCTGTAGCTCGATGCGAAAACTGATAATTTCCTTTCCATGGCAACAACATTTATTCTATTTATTTATTTTATTTATTTGAACATACTATCAATCCTTTACAGAGCCAAGATAGGAATGAGCACAATAACGTATTACATGCTATACAACAATAAACACTAAACACACAGCAGTGCATATGATCAGGTATACACAAACAATATTAAGAACAATTCATGACATTTACTGCATCAGCTTGTGGTACTTAGTACAGCACTATAGGGTAACAAAAACTGAAATCACGCGCAACTAAGAAGAGTATTGTTGAAGTTGGGTCCGAAACTGCTCGCCGTCTGTCGCGTTACGCCGAAAACTACTGCCAGCGCCTCACGCTCCAACTGTTAGTAATTCTGTTCGGCTTTCGTGAGAGTTCTGGAACGCAATACGATAGGTCTGTCGACGCTGCCTACTGTGTGAAACAGTATTCCACCAATGCCGTGTGGGGAAGCGTCGCACTCTAGTTTCAGCTCCCTTAACGGGTCAAAATGGGCAAGCATTTCGGCATCCTTGAGACACTGTTTGGCCTTGACGAACGCAGTTTCCTGGGGGTAGTTCCACTGCCATCGCGCATTCCTTTATAGTAACTGATACAACGAGGACAACATGGTTGACATGTTCGGCAACAACCTTGAATAAAATGGTAGCAATCCGACAAACGAACGCAGCTCGCTCACGTTACGAGGGCTCGGTGCTTTCATGATAGCTTCCACGTTCTTTTCCGTCGGGGGAAGACCGAGACGATCGATACGGGTGTGCCAGATAAGTAACCGATATCTGGCTGAAACTGCATTTGTCGTATCGCAGCTTTACGCCGTGCTCTCGAAATCGCTGCAACACAAGTTTTCAGTCGAGCTCCGTTTTCTGCCGCCTTTTCAGACACAAGCACATCATCTAAGTATGCCTGAACTCCAGGCAAGCCCGCTAGAATGCTATTAATCTTCCTTTGAAATATAGCAGGAGCAGAGGAAATGCCGAACGGCAGCCTGTTGTAACAGAAGAGCCCTTGGTGCGTATTAATCACGCACAGCTTGCGTGAAGCTTCGTCGAGTGGCACCTGGTTGTAGGCATCTTTCAGGTCGAGTGTACTAAAAGCTTCACCACCGCTTAACGACGGGAACATGTATTCAATCACCGGAAGGGGATACTGCTCGATTGCACAAGCATGATTCAAGGTGGCCTTAAAATCCCCGCAAATCCGGACTGTGAAATCTTTCTCAAGCACTGGTGCTATGGGGGTCGCCCAGTTCGAATATTTTATGGGCGATATTATTCCTAGCGACACTAGCCGATCCAACTCTTTTGCCACTTTGTCGCGGAGCGCGCGCGGAAGCGGTCTTGCCTTGCAAAATTTGCTAACAGCACCGTCCTTCAGCACGAAGCTGGCTCGGGATCCCTTCATCAGGCCTAGTTTTTCGGAGAAGGCATGCTCGTAGTTACTGCGTAAGGCGTTGATGTGGCTGATGGCTTCTGCCGTCACAGGCACTTCTCTTTTACTGACTTGCAGTACCGGTACTCCAGCCATATATCCAGCAGAGTTAGCAGGTCTCGCCCACACAGGCCGGTGCAGTCTAGTACTATGAGTGTGCATTCAACTGACACACCTTGGTGCGCAACAGCTAGCTGAAGCTCGCCTAACACAGGCAGCCTTCCAGCGTAGCACGAAAGTTTCAGATGGGAAGGCTTCAATTTTGGCCAGTATTTGCAATGTTTGTCGAAAACCTGTCGCATATTGGTGATCCTGTGTCTACTTCGGTTGCCAGTTCTACACCGCCCAATTGAATGTGCGGCGAATTGGCGGCTTGAGACACTTCGTTCACGCCGACAGCAAAGTCCAGATATGAGCATTTTCAAAGCAA
Source organism: Dermacentor andersoni (assembly GCF_023375885.2). NCBI lineage: Eukaryota > Metazoa > Arthropoda > Arachnida > Ixodida > Ixodidae > Dermacentor > Dermacentor andersoni. The sequence continues at coordinate 369,277,953 of NC_092814.1, read as the reverse complement.
TCTTCCGATGTGGTTTCTTGCACTGTTAATGTTTGGCCATGAGGTGCAGGTGCTGCAGCCCCGAGTACCTTGTCGCGGGGATTGGAACACATTTTGCGAGATGTCCACGTTGACCACAGTGATAACAGCGCGCGTTGGCCCAGCTGCAGCTGTTAGGTCATGTATCAAGCTTCCACATCTTCCGCATTGCCGACACGCTGCATTTTCGGCGCTTTCTCTCGGTGTTGGTCGGCGTCGCGCTTGCATTTTAAATAGTGGTGTTACTTCTGACGAAATTCTTTGCGCATCGTTTTCCGCGGCTTCAGCAGCTATTGCTATCGCTTCAGCTTCTTCAAATGTTAGCTCTCTCTTTGCCAGGAGCTGTTTCCGTACTGCACTTGAGCGTACACCGGAGACACCGCAGTTGCAGTTGTCTCCAATGCGGCGGCTCTCGACGAGGAAACCCTGAATAGATTCTCCTTCCAGTTGGTAACGACTGAAGAATTTGTAGCTCTCCGAAATTTCGTTCTGTTTAGGGTCATAGTAATTATTCGAGGCTTTGATAACTTCGTCATAACTCAAAGAGTTTGGTGCGCGGGTAGCCACCCGTCCGGCAAGGATCTGAATAGTCTGCGTGCTCAGTGCAGCCACAAGGAGTGCTCTCTTCTTACTTGACTCGGCGATGCCATTTGCTTTGAAATATGCCTCCACTTTGATCAATCAGACTTCCACTTGTCTGTGCTATCGTCGAAGCTCGGGAGCATCTGGAAGGCCATGGAAGCAACTGGCACGGCTGTCTTCAGGGCTGGAGTGTCTGGGTCTACCTTGACGACGTGGGTGTCGTTTTGACTCGTCGCCACTGTAACATAGCCGCGGCCGATAGGCCATGGCAGGAACGGAACGTATGTAGACACCTCGGTACGAGACAAGTAAAAAACCAGCCTTTATTGTCAAGAGTAGGGTGGTTATATAGTAATCCAGAAGAGGGAAAGGGAATGGAAAGGGGACATAGCGAGGTAGAAAGAAAACGTCACGCTTTCGCAATGTGTAGCCCACACTACGATACAGTGGCCGATACAAAATTAAGAATGAAAGTGCGCTCGCTAAACATGGCATTGGGAACAGCGATATTCGCCGCCCTGTGCTTATTTGTGGTTTCCTTTGCGGCGCTGCTAATCACCATTGTGGTGGCCAGTACCTGAACTGCTGCAAACTATACTCATAACGCAACATTTCGTGCACGGTGACCTCGTGGGCTTTCCTCTTATTTTGTGTACTGTGCCGCGGTGTCATTTATAAGTGACCACACCGACCACCGCCGGACTAGCACGACAAAAGCAACGTTTACACAAACCCGACGCGAGTGGGTCGAGCCAGTAATCGAGCTGACCGAGCCCTACGTGACCGCGTTTACAAGAACTCGCTTCTGAATAGCCCGGACAACGACGGCACACAGCGTCGAGCCTAGACATCAACGCGTTTGCACTGGGCTAGCGGTTCCCCGCTGCCGTCTGCAACAGCTCTATTTCGTGCGTCTTATCGCTACGATGAGGTTGCACTGCACAGTGGCTTGTCTTGGCCTTCTACCTGATATTATTCCCGCTGCTGACGCATAAATAGCCAAGTCCCAGCGTTTCCGCGCAAGTCTCGGCGCGGCTAACCGAACCAGTGCGCGTTCACATGGACGATGCAAACGGGTCGGGCTGGTCCTGCCCCATGCAGTCGGGCTGACCCAGACGGACTCGACGCTTGTTCAATCTGACCGGCTAGCGTTTGCATGAACTCGGCAGGCATATTGCAGTGCGACAAGCCGACTCAACCCGATTCTGTAGGTTTCGTGTCAACGCCTTGAAAGACGAGAAAAACATGGCGCCAAGCGGCCTAGGTCTAGAGTATTGCGCAGCAGCAAGCACAACTGTAGCTGAATTGTGCTTGAACTTTTATTTAATTCAACATAAACGCTCTAAACACACGTAACATTAATGTTAAATAATTTTAACAATTAAATTATCATCTTTACAACAAGTATGGGCACATGAGTACTCCCTTCAGCCGCCGAGGGAGATCGCCGATCTCCCTTGACCAAAAGCTCCTTTATACTGCCTTAGCGGAAGGACGACCGAGTGACACTGACTGCATCTCCCTCGAGATAAAGACGATGGAGATAAAAGGAGTTTGCGAGTGCCCGTGTGACAGGGGCATTAAACTCCAGCCCTTATTGGATCCTGTCGGCCTGCCCGATCGGTCGGTGTAGGCCATTGGTGGAGAAGCCTGCGCCTCCCGCTGGTCGGCGGGTCCCTTGAATGCTGTAGAATCTAATTTAAGGAAGCGTTCTGAGTTTTGAGGAGAGCACGGAGACAGCAGCCCACGGCGCCACTTCACCACGGGAGACCAGGCCGGTCAGGCCGCCCTTGGAGACGGGTATGACATCCTTTTGTATGTAAATATGTGTCCAGTGTAAACTTAAAGTACACACCAAGGTAATAAACCTAGCTATTCAAATGATACCTCTCGTCATCTTCGTACCTGCGCATCTGCACTTGCCCCTGCGGGAGCTCATCCCCCTTCATCGTCGTCTCCCTAGTGAGCTGATGCGTCAGAACACTAACAGCTGCGTCACTTCGCTACAGTATATTCATGTGCAAGAGCAGAAATAAAATTTGCATGTCGAGATACGCTGGAATCATTGACGGGAGCTCGTAAACGGCTCACCGTCGTCGTCGCACATGGCGGTCTGCTAACGAGCGATAACCAGCAGCGCAAGCGGATTTGACAGAGTGTCCCGCCTGTTTACAGCGACAGTCACTGTTAAAGATGAGCAACTTGCATTGCGAAGCAATCGGGTGACGGGGCATCTGCTGCCGCACCGAACACAGCGACATGGACTACCCAGCATTTAAGTGTTCAACTCCTTTAAACATGCATGTTTCTTTTCTTTCAGGGGCCGCTAATGTGTGGCTCGCACTTGATGCCCCACTTTGTCTCAATATGGACAAATCGATTTTGTGGGCATCACCTTCGGCAGACACTTTTACAGGCCTTTCCACCCATGTGGCTCTGAGCTTCATACACGTCGGGCCATGTAAGCACATATGCTGTTCTCCGTTCTCACCAAATCAGAGCCGAGGAAGGCTACAAGTGCAATTTGTCCACAGCTGCAGCAGGAAAGAGCGAACGGGGAACACCAGGTACGGCGCGTGTATACTGCAGTCTATGTCGCTGTGCGGACTGCAGGAGCACATGTTTATTTCGAGAGACTGCTTCCCAATGCAACTGACCAGGCCCCCACATCCGAGAAACGTAACAAGGCGACCACAACCAAGTGAGGCAGCAAAACCAGATTGTGCAATCAATCACTTCATTGCAGCTTGCGCAAAAGCCCAGGCTATCGAGCAAGAAGAGCAATCCTGAACGAGATTAGGAATTAAATATGGGAATGAGCAAGCTTGCATTAAAAAGAAAGGCACTTTGCTCTGCAAGCACTGAAGGTCAAAAAGTAATATGCTGCATAGAACACGGTGCATAGATTAAAACACACATGGTGATGCTGCACCAGCTATTTCAGGAGAGGAATTGCACATGCCAACGTACACTAGAAAATACTGCTACAGATATGTTAAACTACTAGACAGCGACCGGTATTAAGCATGAGCGAAGAATCGGTTGACTTTTATGGTTGAATGAGGAAGAACGATCTCTAACAAGAATGCGCAAGGAAAAAGCTTGATTTAATAGAAAAAAGTATACTTGGCACAAATGGAATTTGACATGGCCAGGAAGCTGATTAAGGGCAAACTGACGGAACTCTTTTATCTAGCGTCGTCCGTGCTTGGCAGGTGTATCTCAACACGAATTTCTAGAAAGTCTTTTTTGAGGTACCTGGATGACTCGGCCAATGTCCGTGCTGGTGGAATGATGGCTGAAGCTCTTTTCAGTCTTGACACAGTCCTCCGTAGACTTGATGTATCGCCCTAATACTTCTGCATCCACTTCTTTGTTTCTGGTGTAAAAGCCTTCCAAATTTCGCTACAGTCACTTCTTGTTGGTGTAGATGAGGCTCCTGTGATGACCAAGATATGCTTGGCGCAGACTCTGTTGGGGCAGAACAGTGACACATGAAATGCAGCAGACATCATCTAAACTCTTGTAGTGTTTTCTGTTAGGTTCGAGCCTGTTATGGTGAACCGTAAATATGAACAAACATTCAAAGCATCTGCTACAAACAAATATCATGTATCTCCAGACTAGCAAGCCAATACAGTATATATCAAGCGCATTTATTTCTGAACCAGGCGTTGTTTACCTTGTAGTAGCAGCTAAAGTCCGCACAATGGTCTTGTTGTAGCAGGCAGCAACTTCTCTTTGGTGAGTGAAGTGTGCTGCTTATACTAGTTCGGTCCTCATTAGTGCATGCCTGGAACAGAAATTGAAAAATGCACAGTTTTGCAATATGAAATGCAAAAAGGTCTGACATATACATTGTAATAGTTGGTGAATACACAACACATGCAAATGTACACTGTTTGTTCAAGGGTGCTTAAGCAGCATATTAAATAAATATTGCTACTGTCCATAAAATTGATGTCTGCCTAACTACAATGCATGTCAACAGCCTAAGTACTATTAAGATCACAAATTAGTACATTTGGGCGCTGATTTATACACTAGAAGAAATCACACTGCTGCATCCACATGCAAACGCATGAAAGTCATAAAGCTAATAGAACTGATGCATTCGTTTTCTACACGAACGTGATGCACCGCTTCACTACTGCAAAAATAAATGTCCTAAGGTAAACCAAACTGAACAGCAAGAACATTTGGAGCCAACAAGTACGAAACATAAGTGAATTATCATGATTGCAACTGTTTAATACATTAAATTTTGGCCTTTCACTTCATTTTCCTTATTCGGTTTTGTGGACGAACAAAGCTGCCGGCGGAATCGAAAGGAAACTATATATATATATATATATATATATATATATATATATATATATAGTGATAAGGCTATTCAGTCGCCTATGGCAACGGCTACAATAAGACGTAAAATGTGACGCGCGTTCCGATATCGTTCCTTCTTCCTCCCATGCTTTTGTTTGTATAACGACGGCCTCGTAACTAAAGTTTATTTCGGAAACAGCACTAGAGGCTCCTGACTGCCCATATGTAATGCAGCATCTACTTCATTAACTTGTCCCTGCCTGTAAGTTAACGAGACGCATATTACATAACGATTCAACAGCAATGTTAAATGACTTACCGTTATTGCCGTCGTCAGACGCAGCAAAATCCGGCTCCTGTTTCGACGCAGACGTGTTCAGCATGGCTCACGACTGAAACCTTGCTATCGGGGTTACATCTCCGCTCGCAACAAATCTCTTCACCCTAAGTTAAATAACGCGAGGTACGAAACGCAACAAACTGATTTTAGCACAATATGAGCAACCAGCTTAAGTGTACGATCCAATGAATCCGTGCCTGCCGTGCACGCGAACATATCTGTAACACTTTGAAATCTAGGCCAGAGGTCACGTGGAAAATCAGTGGTGCTGAACGCTATTTGAATTTAAATGGCCAAAAAAGAACGACAGAGTTAATTTAGTAAAGAGTGTAATATCTAATTAGCAATGATAATTTTCTACTCTTCTTTATGTAATAAAAATGGTTCGATAACTGTGGGAGAAAGCTTGTACAATAAAATTGCGCCTATTACGGCGCCTCTAGCAGGAGATATTCAACTTATGCAGGCATCCTTCAAGTGATGCTACTGTGCTTGTTTTATTAGCATCTGCGCATTGTCGGTTTTTTCACCCTCTGTGGCATGGAGTAAGGAAACTAAGCAGAGGCCCTGACGTCACTCTTTGTGAAGATAAAGTGAAGCCGGAAGTTGGCGTTGCTCATGGCGTTGCTCCGCCTATCGGGCCAGCTCTCCTCTCTTGTTTACATTTCTCGCGAAATCACGCCGGGCTGCCCGCAACCGGGCTGCTGGGACGCGCGCGCTCCGCAGAATTACTAAAAAATCGCGATGTCTCATTGCATTACCGTTGCCGAAGTCATGTTAAAAGAAGTTCATAATGAACTTCGCCAATTGGGCCGTGAGGTCGAATCGGCTGCTTTTTCCGGCTTTTATGAAAATAAACATGCCTTATAAGGCCAGCCAACTGAACTGTTCTCATCAACTACACGTGCCGGCCGCTGCCCAGTTCTTGCGTGTTTTTTAAAAAAGGTCACGCTATCGCTGCTTTCTACTTGCGTTTCTCTGCTTGGGCTTCCTGGGGCTCTCGGACGGTCTTCCGAGCTAGACGTCTGGTGATACGAAAAAAATGTACGCATTCTCACTGCGCTGCAAGAACGCACTGGATATGCCTACGACACACCGACCCATTTGGAATTTATGAGCACAAACACATTCTCGCTTGAGGAATCGTCGTACTTTACTGAACCCGATTCGGGTGGCCGCGCATCACTACGACAGTGCGCCGGCGAGGAGGCAGAGTGTCATTTCTGACTCCGCGTTTAGATTAATTGACTGCGGCATGAAGTTCCTTCTTACCACGTTAGAAGCATCACGGAACCAAAGTTTTGCGATAGCCGGCGCACGGTGCAGAACAGTACGTACGCGCGTAGAACCGGCCGACGTGCGACCATGGAACAGCCGTTTGATGTGTTCGCCGGCGTTCGTTCTGTAGAGCCTTGCTGACTCTTGCAGCGCATCCGCTATCCTTCACTTCCCTGCGCTTCTCGCACGCACAGATAAGATACGCCTGCGGTAGAGAGGATTCCTTCTTTAAGTCAAAGCAGCCGCTTCTTTCCCATCTTCCAGGTTGAAGCGTCGGCTGGCAGGCGCACGGTGCCGAGGGCAGCAAAATGCACAGATTCTGCGTAACGCTCTATCAGCACGTGTATTGAGGTACACCTGTGCAGGTGTGCATGAACCTCGAACGCGCTCTGCTTAAAAGACTTCGTGCTGTCGCGAGTACTGCGAGGAACAAGCAAAAGTGAAGCAACATGTGTTTTAATATGCACAAAAGACACGCCGTGGTTGCTCAGTGGCTATGGTGTTAGGCTGCTGAGCACGAGGTCGCGCGATCGAATCCCGGCTACGGCGGCCGCATTTCGATGGGGGCGCAATGCGAAAGTACCCGTGTACTTAGATTTAGGTGCACGTTAAAGAACCCCAGGTGGTCGAAATTTCCGGAGTCCTCCACTACGGCGTGCCTCATAATCAGAAAGTGGTTTTGGCACGTAAAACCCAATAATTTAATTTTTAATATGCACAAAAGGAAGTTTCTACTGAACACTAACTATGCATTCATAACGTACGTTCTAGTACGTGCCGCAAATGCACCATATGCGTTGTCAAAAGCAGGAATCACTGACCGGCAAGGCGTTCATTGTACAGATTATGAACCGCATCGGTTTCGGCCTGCGATGGCACGTTAGCATCAGTCCGCCAAAGAGGGCAAAATTTCCCGCGGATATTTCTTCGTCCGTTGCCATTGCCGTGGCGCGGTACTTTGCGTACAGCGTTGCATGAGCGTTCATTTCAAGAACTTTAGTTCCTCCCGTCCCACCTGGCCACAACAACATCCGGGAGAGCACGGTCCAGATAACGCAGCGCAAGAAAACACGGAGACCAACGCAAACCTGCCCGCACGGCGCCTTTGCCACAGTAGAAACCTACGGAGCAACACGTGTGAGCGCACAGAACCACAAACATGGAGGAAGGAAACTCGGAAGAGGACCTACCCCTTCGCGCGCTAGGAGAAAAGTGTGGGGGAAATGACGTATTAGGTTCTCATTTTTTTTTTTTGCTGTTTTTTATTTCTTTGCTGTAGCGGCCACGCCTTTCGGGCCACAATGGCGGCTTTGTTATTGTTCTGTGCGCTGACACGTGTTGCTCCGTAGGTTTCATGCCGTGGCAAAGGCGCCGTGCGGGAAGGTTTGCGTTGGTCTCCGTGTTTTGTTGCGCTGCGTTATCTGGACCGTGCTCTACCGGATGTTGCTTTGGCCAGGTGGGACAGGAGGAACTGAAGTTCGTCAAATGAACGCGCATGGAACGCTGTACGCAACGTACTGCGCCACAGAAATGGCAACGGACGAAGGAATATCCGCGGGAAATTTTGCCCTCGCTAACGTGCCATGAAACGGCCGAAACCGATGCGTTTCACAATCTGTACAATGAACGCCGTGCAGGTTAGTGATTCCTGCTTTTGACCGCGCATATGATGCATTTGCGCCGCGTAGAACTTACGTTATGAATGCATAGTTCGTGTTCAGTAATAACTTGCTTTTGTGCATATTAAAACACGTGTTGCTTAACTGTTGCTTGTTCCTCGCGGTACTCGGGACAGCACGAAGTCTTTTGAGCAGAGCGCGTTCGAGGTTCAGGCAGACCTGCACAGGTGTACCTGAATACAAGTGCTGATAGAGCGTTACGCAGAATATGTGCATTTTACTGCCATCGGCACCGTGCGCCTGCCAGCCGACGCTTTATCCTGGAAAATGGGAAAGAAGCGGCTGCTTTGAGTTAAGGAACGAGTTCTCCCTACGGCGGGCGAATCTTATCTGTGCGCGCGAGAAGCGCAGGGAAGTGGAGGCTAGCTGATGCGCTGCGAGAGTCGGCAAGGCTCCACAGAACGTACGGCTGCGAACACATCAAACGGCTGTTCCATGGCCGCATATGTAGGCCGGTTCTACACGCGTACTGTTCTGCACCGTGCGCCGGCTATCGCAAAACTTTGGCTCCGTGAAGCTTCACTTACCGAGGCAAGAAGGCACCTCAGGCCGCAGTCATGAGTCTAAACACGGAGTCAGAAATGGCATTCCGCCTCCTCACCGGCGCGCTGGCGTAGTGATGCGCAGCCACCCGAAGTTTGTTCAATAAACACGACGATTCCTCAAGCGAGAATGTGTTTGTGCTCATAAATTCCAGATGGGTCGGTTTGTCGTAGGCGTATCCAGTGCGTTCTTGCAGCGCAGTGAGAATGCGTACATTTTTTTCGTATCGCCAGACGTCTAGCTCGCAAGACCGAGTGAGAGCCCGAGGAAGCCCAAGCAGAGAAAAGTAAATAGAAGGCAGCGATAGCGTGACCTTTGTTTAAAAACACGCAAGAACTGGGCTGCGGCCGGTACCTGCGGTTGATGAGAACAGTTTAGTTGGCTGGCCTTGTAAGACATGTTTATTTTCAGAAAAAAAAGGTAAAAGCAGCCGATTCGACCTCACGGCTCAATTTGCGAAATCCATTATGAACTTCATCCAACATGATTTTGGTAACGGTAATGCGATGAGACATCGCGATTATTCAGTATTGCTGCGGAGCGCGCGCGTCCGAGCAGCCCGGTTGCACGCAGCGCGGCGTGGTTTCGCAATAGAGGTAAACAAGGAGGAGAGCTGGCCCGATAGGCGGGGCAATGCCATGAGCAGCGCCAACTTCCGGCTTCACTTTAGCTTCACAAAGAGTGACGTAAGGGCCTCTCCTTAGTTTCCTTCCTCCGTGCCTTCTTGTATGCTCTGTGGCCATTCGTTCAACTTGAGAGTGTGCTACTAGTACACTGTAGTGCTACCCCTGGTTATAACGTCACGCGCATCGAAGGTGCCGGCGCTGCTGGAAAGGAGAAGGGTAGGGGAGAGTGGGAAAAAGTGTGGCGACGACGCTGTAGCAATGGAGACGGGTTGGGGAGAAGGAGAAAGAGTGTGACGAAGGCGGTGTGAACGTGGCCTGCGCTTCTGTGGTGCAACGCCACGCGCTTGCGAGGTGCCGGCGCGGCTGCAGCAGCGGTTTCCGCAGATGCATGGGATGTGCGGTGACTGCGGCGGCGCTTCTGTCGGGGTAGTCTGGTGCCGTATGAAAAAAAAAATGTATAATTTCATTGTGTGTGCAGCATATGTGTGCCGCCTAAACATCTTCGCTGGTAACCCGTCCCCGTATAAATGTTGTGGCCCCACGAATTTGTTTGTTCAGTTTTTTTTTTCTAGAAGCGGTTTGAGGAAAGATCAACGTTCTCCCGCTTTTGAATTTCACTGTACGTAAACCCGAAGCATGGCATTCCGATTTCAACTGTAGCCTAGAAGAACATACGATAACAAATCTGTCCCATTACCGCATTACTGATCTCATAATAACGTATATTCCAATTGTTCGCACAGCATAAAGCGTCCACGCCGTTATTTTTTTTTTTTTCATTTTTACTACAGAGGACCCGAGCTTTTATTACGAATTGTTTTCGTCATCAGGCCGCTGCTAGTTTCTCTAGATTACATATCGAGTCTTAGCCATGTTCCGAGAGCTTGCCGTGGTCTAGCTTTGGGCCCGGTGCTACGACAGCGGAAGCACAATTTTGCCGAGCTGGTTAACCAATATCACCGACGGTTTGCTGAGATGCCTTGATTAGTGCAGAGCGTGGCAGGTGGCGACTGAAATTCTGGAATTTGCGTTCAGTGCGCTACCGGCCGTCCACTTTCTTTGCAGTCCCGTGAGGAAATTTTACGCGCTGTTTCCATTCTTCGTCACTGCATCACCTTCTATGCCGGGTAGCCACTTGTTCGCGAATGCTGAGAACGGCCGTGTTTTATGAGCAAAGCATTAGCACAAGTCGGGAATCAAGCGAGAGAGTCGTAGGTACGCGCCAGTGTCCACGGGGAAGTTAAATGTAACAGGCTTTTCAGCTGGAAGCCTGTTTAGGGACCGGCATGTTCAAGAGGTTCCTTCGAAGTCTGATCACAAAGACGTTGTGGCCCCTCACCGCGAATTAAATATTAGTTTGCTTGAAGCTCACGACTTCGCTTTATGGGGATAACGCTGACTGGAAGCACCATATACGTTTTAACCAACCTGCCGCGTAAATATTCTGGGAGTCTCCGCACGCCCGATCTGTCGCCTTTCATCGCCTAAAGAAGCCAGATAGAGAGAGTTACATATGTCCGGTCACTTAAAAACACGAATAACGAAGTTTTCGAGAACGCAACCCTCGCCCTCTACCAACTAAGTCGCGAGTTTCCGAGGGCTGTCTTGCGCCTGTAGCAGTTGTTTGTCCTTACGCAGCAAGCAACATGCATAATAGCACGCAAAGCGATGTCAACAGTCAGGCGTAATTTTGTTGCGGTGAATGACAGTACAAGTAAATTCCGAAACAAAGGAAGCAGCCGAGCAGCAACGCAGCTCCTCTTAAAGGGACGCTAAAGGCAAATACAAAGTAAAGCTAAAGTGATAGATTAGTGCTCGAGAATCTCTAAGGTGTCAATGTTATCGCGAACAGAGCCTTAATAATCGATAAATCGAGGTAAATGCAGGACATCATTAGAGAGTGCTCCGGGACATTCAAGTACTTGCCCGATGACGAAAGCACTCCTCAGTTAAATTCTCTCACTAGTACTCAACCACTCGTTGCAAAAAACACTCGTATTGTATTATAAGATCAAATAAAATGCTACTTGTCGAGTTCCATTTCATGCTTAGAAAAAAAGAACTCATCGAAATTACCGTTGACAACGACGCGGGTGGTCGAAAGGTTTCGTTTTCACTCGACTCTGCGCCGCCCACGCTTTCGCGTTTCAGTACTTTCCTGTTCGCGCAGTGCTGCAGTGGTTCTGCTGGCTCGCAAAGCTTGCACAAACTGCAAGTAGCAGAGAATTCAACTTCCATGTCATGTCGCGGGATGCCCGAACGGTCTACGCCACTTGACCAAAAAGCAGCTGTAGTGGCGAATCCGCCGTTCTGTCTTTGCTCGGTGCCGCCGTCTGTCGGGCGCCGTTTTACTCACCGATGGCAGCAAAGGGCGAGGGCGGCGATGGCGTATGCAACGTCACCATTCTCCGGTTTGGGTGGCGAGAGATGTGAATTTGAGAAAAGGTATTCATACCCTTCAGATGCAATTTTCTCGTAAACTATGTCTTTTCTTGGCACGAAACAAGCGTTGCGAGGTTTATGGAATGGTGTTTAAACAGTCCACGTCAACGTAGTATTTGCCGTTAGCGTCCGTTTAACGAAATAATAATACGTTGACTTCCGAGATGACGCTAAAAAACATGAATATATTTTTACTAAGAGGTGAACATTTTCAAATGGTAATGAAAACTAAAATGGCCTCAAGGGTGTCCACCCGTCCGTTCCAGCAAATGAGTTTTCGTGTCCATACGTTCATTTCATATCGTACAGTTTCATGATAGAGACGTGACCACAGATGTATCCTATTTCTGGCGTTCGAAATTTCAAACCGTCATTCGATAGTCAATAAGGAATAGCTATGGTTGGTCATGATAACGCTAGTATTGCACTCTAAACGTCTATTGAAGCGGCGTCGGAACTCGCGATGTCGCCGAGCGAGTAATTAGTATGCGGATTTCTGCCTCAGACTGGAAGTTCAGGCTCGTGGGCGTGCAGCTACCGGCAGTCTCAACATGCAAGACCGCGTGCAAATGCACGCAGGAGCCGCGCGAGTGAATAACTTAAAATGTAAGTAGAAAAGATTGTTCGGAACCGACCATTGTGCGGCTCACTGGGAGAAGTCGCAGACGTGATTTCGGAGAAATAACGAGCTCATTACACTTCAGTGAACATGTCGCGGCTCCTTGCATTCCACTTTTAGTGCGCACGTTAATAACGTTTACTTACACACATTAGCGAGGCGAGATCGCTCATGTTTTGCATACACCGTTGAAAGCATGTTTCCACCACGACACAAGTGCCGTGCCCGCGGGCGCGATTCCGTCGCCCACTCTGGTTGGGGGGGTACACCATCTGGTTATTGTTCTATTGCAAATATGTACTATTGCGCTGCTTGGTTTGGCATTGTGCTATTTTCTTTAGTGCGAGGACACGAGAATAGAATAGAGAACGTCACATATACAGAGCGTTCCATCTCGTAAATTTTGTTCTGTTGTTTCGTATTAGCGCTGGAAAACGGCGCCAGTGGGTTCTATCGCACCACGTGTTACACTAAGCGAGAACGCCGAAGGATATCGTTTTCAAAGATGATTTCGCAAGAGGACGCCGTCTCAAGATACGTGCAGAGGGTAACAGTAGGTGCTGGGCTACTGTTGCAACACTTGTCCTCTCTCTAAGTCGCAATGGTAAATTGGCATTCTGAATAAATTCACTGTCGCAGTACTTCATATTTGGCGAGAATTTCCTAAAAGAAACTTATTTCTTATGACGACCAAGTTGAAATCGTCTTAGCCTCGTGCGCAACCAATGGCGGTGCTGAGAACTGCGCTACGGTGACGTCACAAGGGGGACTCGCCCTCGTCGTCTGCTACGCTCCTGCTAAAATAGCTTCATTTTCAGTCAGAGCACGCGCTACGACTGCTTGCTCACTTAGCACGGCGCTGCCGTCTACCTGTATGTGTTGCTAGTTTTAGACTTATAAATGCCAGCGCCTATGGCCCTGCGATGCCAAGTTCAAGGTCACTGATTCGATCCTGGACACATTTCAAAGTGGACGAAAAGCAAAAATACTCGTGTATAGTAAGATTTAAATGCACGTTAAAAAAACTCAGGTAGTCAGAATTATTCCGCAGTGTTCCACTACGGCACAGATGCTCATAATGATATCATGGATTTGGCAAGTAAACTGCCAGTATTTAATTTCTCCATATGTGAAGATATTTCATTTCATATAACGACAGCCCTCGCTGGCGGGGAATGTCCTACATCTCGTGACTCAGTCATAAAACATCGCGCCGAGAGAGTAAATGGTAGTCTGCGCACATTTGCAAATGAAGCACGGTCGCACCAATCATTCGAAAAATTTCGCGTCAAGCTAGCGGCCTTCTAGTTAAATACAAATTTCAGATTTCGCACATAATGTCAGTCAGTTGGTGTTGCATGTACCAAACTCTTGGTAACGTCAGCGGAGTCCCCACCACTGACGTCACGCGCGAGAGGACGCCACTAAAGAAGTCGGGGCTAATAAAAATGCGATCGATAGTTCTCCCTCTGTCCAACAGAAGGCAATGCTGTGCCACAAGGAATGCCATCGCAAGCTTGTTTCAATGGAAAGCTTGATTATGCGCATTTTCAACGTGTTCGCGCTGAACATTAGGGTAATGCTTCCCTCGCATTTTGTTAGATATAAGCGAGACATAAAAAGTTAAACAAGTGGATGGCGAGCGAAGTAAACATGCGTCTACGATGATACGCCTCGCTTAAAAAAAAACATGCCTCTAGGTGTACCGAAGCTGTACACTGTCAGAGACACTCGCAAGATGAAGCTCGGCGGGTTAGACTTTGTTTGCGTACCGTTAGGTTAGTTTTACGCTCATTTTAACTTGTAAATACGCCAACATATATAGAAACAAAAAAGAAGAGTATTACTGGAGCTGAAACACCTCTCGCAGAATGCGCCCAACCATTGAGCGCGCAGCTTCAGACGCAGTACTTCGTTGATGCTTTAAATTTACATCGCATCGGATTAGAGTTGCGTCATGTACCTGGAAATCAGAGCAGGGCTGGTAGCGCTTTCCGTTCTACGAAAGCGCTCTTTGTATTCCTCAGAGACACTGTCCTAGATTTTAGGTACTAGGGTTACTTGTTACTCTGTGCGCCTGCGGGTCAACGTTGCACGCGTGCATGCATGAATGCATGCATGAAGGAATGCATAAATGCATGCATGCATGAAAGTAAACATCTTCAGCACCCAGTGCACAATGTTTGTCATTTGCGCTCTCAAACACTGATAAAAGGGTAAGATTAGTCGCAGTGCACTTGAGAATTAAAAAAGAGGTATATTATTTTGTGGTTTAAAGTAACGATACTCCAATGCGTGCTTTGAAGGACGAGCTATATATTGGAGGGCCCATAACTAATTTTAACGAAATGATAAACCACAGAGGCATTTAGAGCAAGGGGGGGGGGGGGGGAGCCGGGGAGAGATTGATAGAAGCGGAGCAATTGCAAGCGTAGGCAGCGATACAAGATAGTGATGGAAGTTTCAAATGCAAAAGTTCAGATCAAGATCAGATCGGCAAAAGGGTAGGTGGCGACAGATGCCGTAAAACATGATTAAATCAAGCAGACTAGGCGACCATTTGTCAACGACCTGTTTCGATGAGGATGCCAATAAACATCGTCATCAAAGGGCTTCAGAGCGGTCTCGTGGAGTACACGTGCGCCTCACGCATTAGGCGTTTCGGCGTTGATAAGACGGCGTGTCGCCGTACCAATTCACTGCTAATCAGAGTAACGCCGACATCCGTGAAGGAATTTGATCTTGCCAGAGCACTCACGATAGCAATTCTACGGGCCTTGCAGGCGCTTATTTAGGGTCGTCGGCGCCGCCGCCGTTGTCGCGCGTCCTCTCCTCCACGGCGCATTCGTGGCACGCGCCAATAGGCTTAAACTTTTCCAGAGACTGAAAAAAAATTTTGGCTGGAAAAAAAAGAAAAGAAATAATGGATGCGGACGCGTCTCCGTCAGCGCGGTTGTCAATCGACTCGGTGGTGGATCCGGGGCAGTGAAGTTGCGCCGCTGGCACGAGGCTTGCGCACGCGCACGCTAGGAGGACTATAGCCTTGCTGTAGTGCTCCGAAAGCATGATGCCACAGGTAGCAAATTATATTTGAAATCACGCACCCATACATGCACGCGGGCAACGTCGACGAACAAGTGCACACACTAACAAGTAACCCTATAGTGTCCATAGTCCAGGACAGTGTCTCTGCAGAATGCAAAGAGCGTCTTCGTAGAGCGGAAAGCGCTACCAGCAAGGCTCCGATTTCCGAGTACACGGCATAACTCTAATGAGCTGCTATGTAAATTTAAAGCATCAGCAAAGTACGAAGCCTGAAGTCTGCGCGCTCGACTCCAGGGCGCATTCTCCGAGATGAGTCCCAGCTCCACCAATATTCTTTTAGTTTCTATATTTGTTGGCGCACTTACAGCTTACCAGGTAAATTGGGCATAATACTTGCCCTACAGCACGAAATAAAAGAGTAACATGTCGAGCTTCATCTTGCGAGTTCCAGCCGCTGCACGTTCCCGCAACTAAGTGTGACAGAATGTGCAGCTTCGGTATACCTAAAGGCGTGCTTTTTACGGCGACGCTGTATACCTCTACCGCCCAAGGAAATTTTCGTGTCGTTGTAAGCAAAAACTCCCCATGCGTGGGCCGATACCGGAGACAGTGCTATGCCAGGCCGACCGGCGGCGGTGGTGAAGTGGGCGTTAAGCACTCCCCATTCGTGGGCCGATCCTGAAGACAGTGCGATGCCGGGCCGACTTGCGGCGGATGTGAAACAGGCGTTAAGCTCCATTCATACGTGGGCCGTCCAGAAGATAGTCGAATGACGGACCGACCCGTGGCAGAGGTGAAGCAGGCGCTAAGCACTCCTCTACGTGGGCCGATCCCTAACACAGTGCAATGACGGCCCGACCCGCGGCGGTGATGAAGCAGGCGTTAAGCACACCTCAAACGTGGGCCGATCCCGAAGAAAGTGCTATACCTATCTTCGGGCCTATCTAACAAAACGCGAGGCAAGAATTACCCTATGCTCAGCGCGAACACGTTGAGAATCCACATGTCAGACACCGCAAACGAGGCGCCAACGCCGGGAAAAATGTCAAAGCCGCGTTATCAGCTTCCGAAAATAACCCCACCAAAGCAGGAAACATTTAATAAGAGGTCTTCTGGGGCGCCAGCAAACGCCAGTTGTGGTCCAAAGACAAGAGTCAGAGTCCCGAGTTGTCGAAACTTAACGAAATATATTGTTACGTGTAGCTGAAGCCCAATGCTATATACACTCTATTTACAGGGACGCTAACGGAAGGCCAAAATGGCGACGCTATATCAAGCGGGGCCACGTCGTCTTCCTCCTCCTCAGTGCAGCCACACTGTGGCGGCTGTTCCGTAGCATCACCCCCGCCAGTAGAAGCACCGTCCCGGTGCTTAATCTACACATCCGCGGTTAAAGCTGTGTGGTATGGCTTTAGTCTCGCCACGTGAACGATGTCACTTGCAGCCGACGATGACGCTGAGAGGTCTGCGGGGATCACTTGATACGTGACATCGGTCACTTGTCGCACCACATGGTATGGGCCAGTGTAGCGCGACAGCAGCCACCAGCTTTTCGGAAAGGCCCACACGTCCAATGGGTGACCAGAGAAGCACCAGAGAACCGGGAGTCAAGTGCACGTCGCGATGGTGGAAATCATAGAGGCGTCTCTGATGCTCCTGTGAAGCCTCGAGACGGGTACGGGCGAGCTGGCGCGCGTGGTCGGCGTGTGCGATCACGTCGCGGGCATATTCAGTGGCTGAACACTTGGCCGACGGCAACAAAGTGTCTAAGGGCAACGCGGGTTCTCGGCCATATAGGAGATAGAATGGTGAATAGCCGGCGGTGTCGTGACGCGATGAATTATACGCGAACGTCACATATGGTAAGTGACGATCTCAGTCGTGGTGGTCGGTCGCGACGTACTTCGAAAGCATGTCGGTGATGGTCCGATTAAGGCGCTCCGTGAGGCCGTTGGCCTGTGGGTGGTAGGACGTGAACTTGTGCTTCGTCGAGCAGGAGCGGAGGATGTCCTCGACGACTGCCGACAGAAAGCTGCGGCCACGGTCAGTGAGCAATTGGCGCGGAGCACCGTGCACTAAAATTATGTCATAGAGCAGAAAGTCAGCAACGTCAGTAGCACAACTTGTCGGGAGGGCCCTGGTGATTGCGTACCGCGTAGCATAATCAGTAGCGACGGCGACTCATTTATTTCCGCAGCCCGAGAGAGGAAACGGTCCAAGCAGGTCTAGGCCAACACAGAAAAAGGGTTCCGGTGGGATGTCGATCGGCTGGAGACATCCAGCTGGAGGTGTGGAGGGCTTCTTCCGGCACTGACAGGGCTCACAAGCGGCAACGTAGCGCCGCACAGAGAGGGTGAGACCCGGCCAAAAGAATCGACGGCGCACACGGTCGTATGAGCGCGAGACGTCCAAGTGTCCAGCCAAGGGAGCGTCGTGAAGTTGTTGGAGGACAGTCGAACGCAGGTGCGATGGAATTACGAGTAGAAGGTCAAGGCCGTGTGGATCGAGATTGCATGTCGCCTCCTTAAGGAGAAACATCCGGAGAGAGGCGTCGCCAGCCGTTGACTCCAGATGGTCGATGAGGGCTCGTAATGAAGGATCGCGGTGTTGCTCGTTGCCGATTTCAAGCAACTGGGACACAGAGAAAATGCAAGCGATGGCATCCGCATCAGTTGGTTCGTCGACGGGATATAGCGGGACAAACAATCGGCATCCTGGTGCAAGCGTCCCGTCTTATATACCACGGAGAAGGTATATTCTTGCAGGCGTAACGCCCAGCGAGCGACTCGTCCCGTGGGGTCCTTATGCGAGGATAGCCAGCAGAGCGCGTGGTGATCAGTGATGACACAGAAGGGGTGTCCGCACAAGTATGGACGAAACTTCGCAACAGCCCACACAAAAGCGAGGCACTCGCGGTCTGTGATTGAATAATTGCGCTCGGCGGGTGATAGAAGTCAGCTGGCATAGGCTATAACGCGATCATGTACACGCTAGCGTTGTGCTAACACTGCTCCTATGCCGCGACCACTGGCCTCAGTTCGAACTTCCGTTGAGGCAGACGGGTCAAAGTGGGCCAGAACTGGAGGCGTGGTAAGGAGAGTAGTCACCTGCGAAAAAGATGCGGCATGGTCAGGTCCCCAAGAAAATGGGGCGTCTTTCTTCAAGAGGTCGGTTAGGGGACGTGCGATGGTCGCAAAATCCTTCACAAAGCGTCGGAAATAACAGCATAGCCCTACGAAACTACGAACGTCCTTGGTAGACTTCGGAACAGGAAAGTTCGTAACGGCGCGAATTTTCTCCGGATCAGGTCTCACGCCTCTGGCGTCCACGAGGTGTCCAAGGACGGTGATTTGGCGGCGAGCGAAGTGACATTTTGACGAGTTCAGCTGGAGACCAGCGCGGCGGAACACGTCAAGAATCGCTGAAAGACGGCCTAGATGCGTGTCAAATGTGGGCGAATAAACGATGACGTCGTCCAGACAGCACAAACAGGTGGACCACTTGAACCCCTGAAGCAAAGAGTCCATCATACGTTCGAAGGTGGCGGGCGCGTTACAGAGAATGAAAGGCATCACCTTGAACTGATAAAGGCCGTCAGGGGTAACAAATGCAGTCTTCTCTCTGTCCACGTCGTCGACGAATATCTGCCCGTAGCCAGACCGTAAGTCGATAGAAGAAAAATAGGTGGCACGGTACAGGCAGTCTAGAGCGTCATCAATACGTGACAAAGGGCACACGTCCTTTTTTGTGATTTTGTTCAGGTGGCGATAATCTACACAAAAACGCCACGTTCCATCCTTCTTTTTGACAAGTACGACGGGAGAACCCCAGGGACTACAGGAAGGCTCGATAATGTCCTTTGCAAGCATCTTTTTGACTTCGGGTTGGATAACAGCTCGTTCTGACGTAGGAACACGATATGGACGTCTGTGAATAGGGTTCGCATCGCCAGTGTTTATGCGATGGGTCACGACGGACGTTTGACCTAAGGGTCGATTGTCAAAGTCAAAAATGTCGCGAGAGCCTTCAAGAACGCGGCAAAGAGCTTCAGCTTGAGCAGGTGTAAGGTCAGAGGAAACCATCTTCTCAATGTCGACGTCAGTACCGTGCGATGATGTCACGGTATGGGCTGAGCTGTGACGATCTTCCACTGTGAATGGCTCGATCTCATCATCCTGCAAAGCGCTAATTATAGCCAATGAAATCCCCTGAGGCAGAACTTGCGTGGTTAGCGCGAAATTGACAAGGGGAAGGCAGGTGCGGTTGCCAGTAATTGTCAGCACAGTGTGCGGCACGGTAACACCACGTGTAAGTATAACTGCCGGAATTGGTGCGACCACGTAATTAGCGTCAGGTACAGCTGGTGAGGACAACAAGTCGACGTGTGTCACAGAGTGAGGCGGTAGGCGAATAAAATCCATGCAGCTCAAACGGCTTGGAGGCGGGTCCACAGGGCCGGCAAGAAGTCCACAGGGCCGGCAAGAAGGGGCAAGTCAATGCGAAGGGAGCCGCCCGAACAGTCAATGAGGGCAGAATGATTGGCAAGGAAATCCAGACTGAGAATGAGTTCGAGAGGGCAATGCTCGATGACGGTGAAGAGAACGACGGTGCGTCTGTCAGCAATGGTGAGTCGGGCAGAGCACATGCCAACAATAGCGACAGTCCCTCCGTTGGCGACTTGTACAACTCGGTTCGGGGCGAGCGTGAGAACTTTCTTGAGCCGACGGCGAAGAGCAGCACTCATAATGGACACATGCGCCCCGGTGTCAATCAACGCGCACACAGGAACATTGTCGACGAGAACGTCCGAAAGATTCTTGTTCGTCGGTAAGGTGAAGCGAGGATTTTGAGCCAATGTCGTCTTTGCAGCTTCACCTCCAGAAGCTGCGCTGTCTAGTTTTCCGGTCGGGGGTGCAGCGAGTAGGTCGGAGAAGGAGCACGGCGAGACAGGGGCGAACGAGATTGACGACGGGAGGGAGAAGGTGAGCGGGAGTAGCGGGGTCGTGTGAAAGGTTTCGCAGGGTCAGATGATGGAGCGGGCATAGAAGGGGCGAAGAAAAAGGATGCACTAGAGGGGCGAGTGTGGTAATTAGGAGAATAGCGTGTCGGAGAAGTCCAGCGGCTGCGGCAGTAGCGAGCGACACGTCCAATGCGTCGGCAGTTAAAACAGATCGGCTTGTCGTCCACGGTTCGCCATTCGGAGGGGTTGCGCTGTCCATAAGAGTAAGAAGGGCGCGGTGGGGCCGTGCGTGGAGAGAGAGGTTCCGAGCATACGGAACGAATGGAGTGCAGGCCGACGTTAGACAACTCTTGACGGACGACGGCCTGGATCAAGGAGATTGTCACCGGAGAATGATCAGGTGACGGGAATGAAGGGGCCGCCGGTTGTGCCGCTTGAACCTCACGACGAATAATGCGGGTCAAGTTGTCACATCGCGACGGCTGGTGGAAGAGGTCCGCACAGGATGACGTAGCAGTTGTGTTGGGAAGTCGCGTGATGTGCTGGGATAGGCGGCGGCTTTTAGCATGCTCTAGACGGCGGCACTCCTTGAGGATCGTATCGATGCTCGTGACGTTCGTAAACACCAGTAAATTGAAGGCGTCGTCAGCAATGCCTTTGAAGACGTGATTAACCTTATCGTCCTCAGACATGGTCGGGTCAGCCTCGGCACAAAGGGCCAAGACGTCGAGAATGTACGACACGTAGGACTCGGTCGACGTCTGTACACGTGTGGAAAGGGCTTTCTTGGCATTGACTTGGCGACCGAACGGATTGCCAAAAAGGTCGCGGAGCTTCTCTTTGAAGAGATCCCAGCTCGATATCTCCTCTTCGTAAGTCTGGAACCATGCAAGTGGAGCTCCGTCGAGGTAAAAAAGAACGTTCGCAAGCATAATAGTCGGATCCCACCTGTGACTGGTGCTGACACGTTCGTATAAGCGGAGCCAGTCGTCAACATCAGGACTGCCGACTCCGTTGAAAACACCAGGATCCCGAGGGGGGAAACGGGGACGTAGGTCGGGGCTGCAGACGGAGACGATTGTGTAGATGAGGTGCCGCCAGCAGGAGCCAAAGTTGCACTGTCGCCGTTGCGACCGCTGCAAAGTTCCATGACGGCTACGGGGAACGTCCACCTCAACCAAATTAGTGTTACGTGTAGCTGAAGCCCAATGCTATATACACTCTATTTACAGGGACGCTAACGGAAGGCCAAAATGGCGACGCTATATCAAGCGGGGCCACGTCGTCTTCCTCCTCCTCAGTGCAGCCACACTGTGGCGGCTGTTCCGTAGCAATATTCTTCAAATAAGGCGCTTCATACATACATGCACACTTCCGCTAGACACATCACAATGCATTTGAGATGGGTTGTCACAAAACTTTGGAAAATAATGTACGACAAGCACTAATAGTTCAACAAGTATAGTACAGAATGAATAAGAGTAAAAGTGTCCACTCGTAGTCACCAGTGCTGGGTTGAGCTAGACGTCCTCGGCGTAACTCGAGACAAACCTCGGAGAAGAGACTTCTTCGGGAAATGCAGACGCTCGAGGAACTCGTCGGCTAACTTGTCAGGATATCCCCTTATTTATGCAGACGGTCAGTCTACGCGTTACATCTCTTCATGGGCGCGGTCTGATTCCCCGCACTGATTCTAGCGCAGCGCTTTTATCGCCTTCTCCGACGTTTTTCGAACTTTCTGATGGAGTCGTGCTCCTATTAAGGGCGAGAATTTGTAGTGGCGGCCTGTCGCGAGTGACGTCACGGCCAGGACGCCGCTCGCTGCGGCTCGCTCGGCTGCCGCGCGCGTTCGTTCCCTTCGTGTATGCTTGGGGCATGGGTCGCTCGAGCCGTACTTGTTGAAGGATACGTCGGCTTCACTCTGCTGCCATGCCTGAACCGCAGTTTCTTCTTTAAAAGCGCGTGAGTCGAGAACATTTGTGGCTTGGATATCGCAAGCTATGAAGCGTTGAAGGGGTCTGCTGGTTTTACGATGCATATATGCGCCGTGTCTGTTCATAAATTTTGCGTAAAAGGAATTTCTCCAAATTCAACACCTGAAGTTGTGTGAGATGCTTCGCTAAACACTTAACATTCTCTTAGTGTTTAGCTATGAGAGAGCTTGGATTTTACATGTAAGAAAAATCTTGGGAATTGGTGTCAACATGTTAACCGTGTTAGAAAGACACTGCCCAACGAAACTCTCATTATGATTCTTATTACTCTGGTGAATTGTTCTAGTCAAATATGGCCATTTATTAATGCGTAAAAAAAAGAGTTAGGCGCGCATTTTTTATGAAAAAATTCGGTGCTATTCTCACCCCTCTCTGAAACAGGCCTCCAAAAAAAACGATTTGCTCGTGGCTGCTAACACGACGGCACGCCATGTAGAATATTTACATAGTTGATTCACAAATTCCATAGTAAGAATCACCTGAGTGAAAAGTTTCGTGGTTAAGATCGAGAGCCAATCAATTGCAAGCTATGAAATGTTTCATGGTTGCCCTCAGTAGCCTTTATCAACAGTATGGTAAACCGCTCGCGCAACGGTAACAACCGACTGTCGGTATACCGAGGCACGCATTGTTCGCGAAACCCATCAGTTCACGACAACTTCGAATTGAAACCATAAACAATTTGTTACAGCGTCAGTTGGAATGCCTAAAGTATTCTCGGGGTGCTACAGCGCAGCCTATATTGCCTAGGAAAGGAAAATTCAAGCACCTTCTTCCTCACCGTGTCTCGATCCAGCGTTGTTTAATTATAGAAACGGAGAACTATTCCCTTCGTCACCACATAAAAGAGAATCTCGCAAATATTCATAAAGAAAAGACCACAAGTCTTGCATATTTCACTTGATTTTTGACCCTCCACCGGGGATATTTGGTATCTTCAATATGTCCCGTACGACTAATGATTGACGCTTCGACTACTTTCTGGTTGTAGCCATACGGTCCAAAAGGCCTGTTTCACTAAAAAATTTGGGCCGAGCAGCCTGTGTCTGTTCGCCAAACAGATTCGTCATGTATATTCCTCAAGCAACAAGCACGAGTAAATTTCTAAAGTGAGTGGAACTTGTATAACGGAAAATGGAATATATATTGGCACGTTCCTTTTCGTATTCCACAAATAGCTGTAAGCCTTCATTAGCTTTACTTCAAATTACCGCCACTTAAGATAAACACGTGAAGAACCGCCTAATTTTGAGAAGCAGTTAAAGAAGCAAGTGGTGCTTGTAGAATCTGAACTGCAGTGTTAAGTCCTCGTGTTACTGCCGAGCGTTTCTGTGAAGAAATGCAAAAATTCGATATTATACCATGAACCACTCGCCATGAGCAAACCTGTTTTAGCCGATAAAAATCAAGGTAACCGTTCTAATGGTCATATATAGTCATATATAGCTAGCGTCTGTGACATACTCGTTGCACCGCGGTAGGTATGGCATAATAACTGGATTATTATATGGTATGTTTTTTGCGGTTGTCTATCCGCGCATGAAAAACCCGCAATTGGCTGGTCTGCGCTCCTTCAGCTGGCACTGTAGCGTTGCCTTTGAGAGCTGCATTGTCGTCTAAGAAATATGCTCCAAAAAATTTTCGCAAGCGAAGACGTCGCAAAAATACATTTGAGATTACCGCCATAAGTATACAAGCAGAGAGAACGAGGGCGAACAAACGAAAACACCGCAGAAAGCGCCCAGAAACCACCCGAGCTGTAGCAGACGACAGACGCGTGTCCGTGCCTTCACGTCACGCGAGCAGCACTCGCAGCGCCCCTGTAGTTCGTTCTAGGGGCTAAACATCATCATCATCAGCCTGGTTATGCCCACTGCAGGGCAAAGGCCTCTCCCATACTTCTCCAACGACCCCGGTCATGTACTAATTGTGGCCATGTTGTCCCTGCAAACTTCTTAATCTCATCCGCCCACCTAACCTTCTGCCGCCCTCTACTACGCTTTCCTTCCCTTGGAATCCATTCCGTAACTCTTAATGACCATCGGTTATCTTCCCTCCTCCTTACGTGTCCTGCCCATGCCCATTTCTTTTTCTTGATTTCAACGAAGATATCATTAACTCGCGTTTGTTCCCTCACCCAATCTGCTCTTTTCTTATCCCTTAACGTTACACCTATCATTCTTCTTTCCATAGCTCGTTGCGTCGTCCTCAATTTAAGTAGAACCCTTTTCGTAAGCCTCCAGGTTTCTGCCCCGTACGTGAGTACTGGTAAGACACAGCTGTTGTAAACTTTTCTCTTGAGGAATAATGGCAACCTGCTGTTCATGATTTGAGAATGCCTGCCAAACGCGCCCCAGCCCATTGTTATTCTTCTGATTATTTCAGTCTCATGATCCGGATCCGCAGTCACTACCTCTCCTAAGTATATGTATTCCCTTACCACTTCCAGTGCCTCACTACCTATTGTAAATTGCTGTTCCCTTACGAGACTCTTAAACATTACTTTAGTTTTCTGCAGATTAATTTTTAGACCCACCCTTCGGCTTTGCCTCTCCAGGTTAGTGAGCATCCATTGCAGTTGGTCCCCTGAGTTACTAAGCAAGGCAATATCATCAGCGAATCGCAAGTTACTAAGGTATTCTCCATTAACTCTTATCCCCAATTCTTCCCAATCCAGGTCTCTGAATACCTCCTGCAAACACGCTGTGAATAGCATCGGAGAGATCGTATCGCCCTGCCTGACGCCTTTCTTTATTGGGATTTTGTTGCTTACTTTATGAAGGACTACGGTGGCTGTGGAGCCGCTATAGATATCTTTCAGTATTCTTACATACGGCTCGTCTACACCCTGATTCCGCAATGCCTCCATGACTGCTGAGGTTTCGACTGAATCAAACGCTTTCTCGTAATCAATGAAAGCTATATATAAAGGTTGGTTATATTCCGCACATTTTTCTATCACCTGATTGATAGTGTGAATATGGTCTATTGTTGAGTAGCCGTTACGGAATCCTGCCTGGTCCTTTGGTTGACGGAAGTCTAAGGTGCTCCTGATTCTATTTGCAATTACCTTAGTAAATACTTTGTAGGCAACGGACAGTAAACTTATCGGTCTATAATTTTTCAAGTCTTTGGCGTCCCCTTTCTTATGGATTAGGATTATGTTAGCGTTTTTCCAAGATTCCGGTACGCTCGAAGCCCTGAGGCATTGCGTATACAGGGAGGCCAGTTTCTCTAGAATAATCTGCCCACCATCCTTCAACAAATCTGCTGTTACCTGATCCTCCCCAGCTGCCTTCCCCCTTTGCATAGCTCCCAAGGCTTTTTTTACTTCTTCCGGTGTTACCTGTGGGATTTCGAATTCCTCTAGACTATTCTCTCTTCCATGATCGTCGTGGGTGCCACTGGTACTGTATAAATCTCTATAGAACTCCTCAGCCACTTGAACTATCTCATTCATATTAGTAATGATATTGCCGGCTTTGTCTCTTAACGCATACATTTCATTCTTGCCAATACCTAGTTTCTTCTTCACTGCTTTTAGGCTTCCTCCGTTCCTGAGAGCATGTTCAATTCTATCCATGTTATACTTCCTTATGTCAGCTGTCTTGCGCTTGTTGATTAACTTCGAAAGTTCTGCCAGTTCTATTCTAGCTGTAGGGTTAGAGGCTTTCATACATTGGTGTTTCTTGATCAGATCTTTCGTCTCCTGCGATAGCTTACTGGTATCCTGTCTAACGGAGTTACCACCGACTTCTATTGCACACTCCTTAATGATGCCCACAAGATTGTCGTTCATTGCTTCAACACTAAGATCCTCTTCCTGATTGAAAGCCGAATACCTGTTCTGTAGCTTGATCTGGAATTCCTCTATTTTCCCTCTTACCGCTAACCCATTTATCGACTTCTTATGTACCAGTTTATTCCGTTCCCTCCTCAGGTCTAGGCTAATTCGAGCTCTTACCATCATATGGTCACTGCAGCGCACCTTGCTGAGCACGTCGACATCTTGTATGATGCCAGGGTTAGCGCAGAGTATGAGATCTATTTCATTTCTAGTCTCGCCGTTCGGGCTCCTCCACGTCCATTTTGGGCTATCTCGTTTGCGGAAGAAGGTAATCATTATCCGCATATTATTCTGTTACGCAAACTCTACTAATAACTCTCCCCTGCTATTCCTAGTGCCTATGCCATATTCCCCCACTGGATTGTCTCCAGCCTGCTTCTTGCCTACCTTGGCATTGAAGTCGCCCATCAGTATACTGTATTTTGTGTTGACTTTACCCATCGCCGATTCCACCTCTTCATAGAAGCTTTCGACTTCCTGGTCATCATGACTGGATGTAGGGGCGTAGACCTGTATAACTTTCATTTTGTACCTCTTATTAAGGTTCACAACAAGACCTGCCACCCTCTCGTTAATGCTATAGAATTCGTGTATGTTTCCAGCTATGTTCTTATTAATCAGGAATCCGACTCCTAGTTCTCGTCTCTCCGCTGAGCCCCGGTAGCACAAGACGTGCCCGCTTTTTAGCACTGTATATATGCTTCTTTTGGCCTCGTAGCTTCACTGAGCCCTCCAATTCCAATTCTAATTCCTCCAATAGCACTGCTAGACTCGCCCACTAGATAACGTTCTAGCGTTAAACGTTGCCAGGTTCATATTCCAATGGCGGCCTGTCCGGAGCCAGGGATTCTTAGCACCCTCTGCAGCGTCGCAGGTCTGACAGCCGCCGTGGTCAGTTGCTTCGCAGCTGCTGGGGACTGCGGGCCCGAGTTTGATTGTTGTGTTCATATAGGAGGTCGTGGCCAAATGCTGCACCAGGGTGGCCAATCCTGCTCTGCCGAGTGAGTGCGTTGCCGGTTCTGGTCACCGGGATCAGGCCACACTCCAGGCCTGTTTATGCAATTTTATCAACACGCTGATTTTTTTTTAATCCGGTGGAAAATTGCGCGGTACCGGGATTCGAACCACGGACCTCTTGCACGCGAGGCGGGTGTTCTACCTCTACGCCACCGCTGCACTTAGGGGCCAACAGCTCTATGCTAATAGCATGAATAAAGCCTGGGAATCTTCTATAAATTTCTCGCGTTTTAGACCGCCGCCTCTGAAACGTAGTCGAGGAGGGTGGTGACTCTTCCGTTGGCGCACGCTCGGGCTGTCGCCCTCCTCCTCTCGCTCTGCGTGTTCTGCTCGCCGTGAGTCGAAGTCTCAGAGGGCGTTTCGGCGCGCGCCCTCTCTCGCTCTCCTGTCTCCAGATAGCGTAAAATTCGGGTATCTTATCGAAGCTTCTAGTCTGCGATGGTCGCGTCGGTTGTCTGTGGCATATGCGCTCTCTCCCTCTGTCGAAACTGCCTCCGCGCCGATGTGCTCCTTTGCTGGCTTGGGTGATACGCGGCGCACGCTTTGATTATGCGCGCTTTTGTGAAAGCGCATAATCAGCCTTTCGCATGATACGAGTTCACGATGACATTCCGTATGGCAGCAGTGCTGCATTCTTTTGGACACGGGGGAATTAGCAGTCCGATTTCTATAAGGTTTCAATTTACAGGTAATAACAAATAAGTTTCTTTTTGGAGGTTCTTGCAGAATAATATGAAGCATTGCGACAGGGAATTTACTCAGAATGTCAGTTTACCCTTGCCACTTGGTTGTGGGGATGAAAACCCTCTGCGATTATATAGAGAAGGCGTCGTCTTGTGGAAACATCTGTGACAACTATAACTTTCGGGGGTTTTGCTAAGTGTAATACGTGGCCTGAGAGAACCTACTAGCGCAATTTTCCAGCGCTAATACGAAAGAACAAAACAAAAATTACGAGATCGAGCGCTGTGCACTATCGGCGTCAAATGAAACGCGAACAGCGGAACGCGTGGCGATAGGCCCAATTGACGCCGCCTGCCTGTAGTTATCAGAGAGGGGCGCGAATTTCCTGTTCGCGATAGTTTGCGTCTATTTTCTTTGGCGTTCGTTTTCTTGCTTTGCCACTGGAGCGCCACATTCATACTCACCACCGATCGCAACTGCCGCAGCGCGGTTTCTCTGGCGAGAGAGGATGTCGCCCACGTGGGTGAAGCGAGCGCTGATAGTTCCCTTATAGCGCTTTGATTTTGCTCCTGTCATCAACGTCTGGTTGCGTCTTATCAACGTCTGGTTGCGGTGCGAATAAAGGTCGACCGGTCCAAGAAAACAGGTCACGTCGTTTATGATCGCGCAAAGGCGATACAGTCGGGAGCATTTATACGTGAATCCAAACGTGCGCTGAAATCTGCGCATTCTCCGTGCGGAGACAAGAAGGCTTTATTCACAGTAACTGCAGCACCACACTTAGGAGACACATTCATGGAAGCCTTGCCGATATGTCGGTGAGGTGCATGAGATGAGAAATCTGCAGCTGCCTCATGATGCACAAACATGGAGTTTTAGAATAGGGATACCGTATCGGTTAGGCGGATAGGAGAATAGCAAGGCTCTATAGACGAACAATTACCCCAGAGGTGTAGTCGTCCTGCGCTCGCGCACTGGCGTCTTTCAATCAGGTAACGAATAGGTTCCCTCTTCTAAAACTCTAATACTTATTGAAATTAACTCCAGCGGCCACAACAGCTGCCATTCGTCGCAGATTGCTGTCGAAGAGCCGGGCAGCAAAGTCCGAAGTGCGTAGGCGCCCCCACCCTTCTTCCACAGCGGCCCACAAAGCATCCTGGGAGTCGCACTGGAGTGGCCGCCGCGAAAGTGCCTTCTTTATGGCACCCCACACTTTTTCGCAGATGTTGATGCCTGCTCCTTGAGGAGGCCACTCCAGGACCATAACTCCAAGCTGTTCGAGCAGGCACGTTACCGATTTCGCCATGTGTATGGGGCTGCGGTCCTGCTGGAAGTAGTAGAGGCAGTAGGGGAATGAACCGTCGAGTGCAGAAGGCACCATGATGCTCGCGATGACGTCGCAGTAAGCTTCAGCATTGAATCTGCCTTCCAGACGAACCGGCGGTCCAAGGCCATCTTTAGGCACTGCTCCCCACACACTCATGGAGTAGCGGCCGCTGCTTGCAACGCGTTGGAGATTAGAGCGCTCAAACGTGAATAAAGAAGAACGGAAAATTTATTTGATAATGATATGTTCCATCACCAGAGACGGCGAAAATACCTAGGTAAGAACTCTGCACAAAAAATATGCACATAGGTGCCTAATAGCGATATAGCACACAAACCCTTCAATATGCCGTATCCATCTGGGACTCCAGCAGTGAAAACTTTATTCCCTGGAATTAGTTTACTATAACTGTGTCCGTTTCATTCTTGGTAATTATAATCGATTCGCTAGCGTAACCCAAATAAAACAAAGTAATTGCAGCTCGTATCACTCACCTCCTGTCGTAAATGTTCTTGTCTCTGTTATTTAACAAAATTTTTGACAGCCCCATGTTCATAATGACATTCTTATTCCCCCCTTGTTTATTTCTCTCGGCACTTATCACGCACAAAAAGTTGGCATCGCTTTTTACCGTACGAGAAACTGCCTTCCGTCATTCATTCCGCGTACTTCACACGGCTGGAAGCACCTTCCTGGATTACTCACTTCCATTGTTGATCATTATATTTTTCGGTGTGCCTTAACTAACATTGTATACCTAGGAATGCAACAAAGCTTGTAAACTATTTTAGCTAATACTCTATAACTAGGAGCGACTCATGCCTGTATTTGTCTTTTTTCTAGCCACTCCCTGAGGGTAATTCAGATAGATAGATAGATAGATAGATAGATAGATAGATAGATAGATAGATAGATAGATAGATAGATAGATAGATAGATAAATAAATAAAAATGGCCAGGCTTAGCTTGGTTAAGCCAAGAATGCGTTGCATATTGCGCGCGTTGCACATAGCGCGGTCCGTGACGTCACGCGCCGGCGCAGCGCCCCTAGCGGGAGGAGCGGGAGTCAGGTGGTGGCTGCGGCCGCGCGCGACCGCGCGAGTTGGGGCCCAGCTTTTCCTCCGTGACGTGGATGGATGGATGTTATGAGCGTCCCCTTTGGAACGGGGCGGTGGGTTGCGCCACCAAGCTCTTGCTACTATGCTGCCTAATATCCTACCTAGGTTAACCAATGAAAAAAGAAAAAAAAAACACTATGAACTACCGCGTCCAAACTTTCTGATCCCCTATTGCGAATTGTGCTTTTGTACGTCTCCGTCTTTTGTCGTTTCCCTACTTTGCTTCCACCAATCCTCCAATCGCCTCTTACTAATGTCTATTGCGGACCTGTTTGCTTCACCACTGCTCCCGCTGAACCCAAGGGCTTCAAGGAGGCCAGTGGTGCCTAAATCGACCGCTGGGTAGACGTCTTCACATTCTAATAAAATATGCTCCGTCGTTTGAATTTGAATTTGAATTTTATTTCTCGTTCATTCAAACGAGGGTAGACTGAGACTAAAGGCATAAAGCCTGACAAAGGTCTCATCCCCCGCGAACGACAGGTTTGACAGCAGGTCACACACATATGCACAATTTTGCGCGTTACAACAGCGTTGGTTACTGTGAAAATTCATGGTAGCAATGTTCATGGTCATTCGATTCTACAAATATATGGTACAATGTACAACAACGGCTAAGTGCAGGTAAGTATTTGAGATGCTAATGGTATGCTAAAATTGTACAATTAAACATGAAATAAACGTCAGCTTATTTATGGAGCAATATAGAGCAACAACATGCGCAAAAAAAAGAAAAAAGAACATCATAATTGTGTGCCAAAAGTAATAAAACATTGGGAACAATACGTGGATGCAAACATATTTGTGTTAATACAAAACCCAACAATAGATGTTAAATGAAATGTGTGAATCCTGAAATGTGTGAATCCTGTGTGAATCCCTAGCTTTACCGCAGCAAGCACATGCTTCTTCTTCCTTCTCATATCTCGCTTTATAGGTGCGTGTTCTAAGGCATCCCGATCTCGCTTCGAAAAGTAATGAGCTTCCCTTTGAGTTATCATAAATGGTTTCTTTCCTGATTTCGTTTTTTCCTCTTAAGTAGTTACTCATGGCAGGTTTCTTTTCCATTGCCGCCACCCATGAGATTAATTCAGCCTCTCTGACTTTCCGCTTGACCTTCCTTGTTGCTGTGTTGCCCACCCCACAGGCCGCATACTTGCTGGTGAGCTTCCTATTTCTTTTCCTCCACTGTGAATCAATGTTTTGCCTGTACAGATACCTGAACACTCTCCCAGCCCATTCACTTTCTTCCATATTCCTCAGCCGTTCTTCATACTGAATTTTGCTGCGAGCTTCCCTCACTTCAAAACTAGTCCAGCCCATATCCCCCTGCACAGCTTCATTTGTAGTCTTCCCGTGAGCGCCCAATGCGAGGCGACCCACTGACCTTTGGTTCCTGTCGAGTCCTGATTGCACCCCTGATTTAAAGCAAACAACCGCATTTCCAAAAGTAAGTCCTGGAACCATTACCACTTTCCACATACCTCGGAGGACCTCGTACCTATTGTATCCCCATAGCGCTCTGTGCTTCATTATGGCTGCATTTCTCTTCCCCTTGACTGTTATGGTTTTTTCCTGTGTTTCCATATATCCATTGCCTTCGTTTATCCATATACCAAGGTATTTATATTCTGTTACCCGAGGTATTTCTTGGCCCTGTATCTCCACTGTCTGTTCACTGTTTTCATTGAATACCATAACACCTGATTTTCTAACACTAAATTTCAAACCTAAATTGTTGCCTTCCTGTCCACAGATATTAGCCAGACGTTGCAAATCGCTTTGCTTGTTAGCGAGCAACACAATTTAGTCCGCATAAAATAAACCTGGGAATTGCTGCTCTATTACTGTACCTGCCTGTTTGTATGAGAGATTAAACCCGATATTACTTCCTTCCAGCGCCCTCTCCATCCTCACCATGTACATCATAAACAGCAGCGGGGATAAAGGGCACCCTTGCCTCAGTCCCTTGTTGATATGAACTTTCTCCGCGCTCCTCATCCCTTCCCATTCAACGCAAACGGTATTTTCTAGGTAAATCTCTCTCAAAAGCTGTGTACAATCGTTACCTAAGCCTTCCCCTTCTTCTCTGTGCAATTTTTTCCGGTCCACAAATACGTGACACCCAGCCAAGTTTCTTTCCCACTCATTGTACCTGATAACCAAAGATGCTCTTGACATTGTGAATTTACTCCTTTCCATTTGGCTCCCTGATGGATGAGCGTTCCGACTCCCCCTCCCTTTCTATCCGACTTAGTTCTGTTGCACCCTTCCCAAACATAATTCTCAATCACTGGCGGCTCTTCTGAGTCTCTAAGGTGCGTTTCTGTAACCGCATACACCCCTATTTGTTCTCTGTGTAACTGCTCCTCAATCTCTGCCCACTTTTCCTTTCTTCTGCCGCCCTGCATGTTTATGTAGCCTATTGCATGGCGAGCTCTTTTTCTTGTTTTCCTCCTTTTTCCATTATCGACGGCGATGCTCTTCTGATGTTCCCCTAGGGGACCTTCTTCATTACTATCTACTCTGACCTCCTGAGCGCCTGCGGGCCCCCTAAAAAAGCAACAGCGCGACCACCAAGTCGCCAGCCCACTTCTCGTGCTAACCTGTAATTGAAGTGGATCCCGTCTCGTTTAAAACCACCACAACTTCTCACTTCCCCGTTTACTTCGACAACCTCGAAGCCTTTCTCTCGGCTCATTTTCCAGATTGCCTCATTAGCAGCCACTACGGCTCTTTGTACGTGACTGTCACGCACAGGCACCTCCGGTACCGTGCACACCACGATCTGCACCTGAGGGGATAGCCCACGCAAGTCGTCCACCCCCTTCGCCAAGCGCTGGGCTAGTCCTGGCCCTTTCCTGTTTAGGACGTCATTTAGCCCACCTGCTACTATGACGAGGTTGCGCACGCGGGCATTTTCCGCGAGCTTTTCGTTTGCTCGCTCCATGATAGAACCAAGTGTGCGCCCTGGAAATGTCCCTACCGCCACTCTTCTGTCGCCTTTCACCCTCTCCACAATTGCTTTTGAGCACCCAGCCAGGTTTGAATCGCCAGCGATAATGACCATTTCACTTTCTCCTACCTCTCCCTGCTTCCCTTTGTCATTTTCCGCGTGATTCGGACTCGACAAGGGGGATTGTCCCCTGGGCTCCTGCTTTTTCCGCGTAGCGGCCTCAAGGTAGGTGCTGCTCTTTCCAGCTAACCCTTCATCACCCTGCCTGCGTTCGACGTATTTCTCTGACCCTCCCTCGCGTGTCGCGTCGGGGGTCTGCGTTCCATTTTCACGCACATTGTCGTTCACAATGGCGGCCCTGTTCAGCTTTTCCTCGGCTGCTTCAAGCCTTTTTTCAACTACCTTCAGTGCCTCACGCTCATTGTTTAGCTCATTTTTGAGCTCTTGCACCTGTTTGAGAAGCTCTTCCTGGAAAGCCTCCATTTTCTGCAGCCTAGTATCGGCATCACATTGTGTGCCGGTTGTTTCGACGCCCTCTCCATTCTCACCCGTCTCCTCATCTGCCTTGAGGGACCCCCCCGTACTGCCTGCTTTACCGGCTTTCTCTCCATGTATTGCACGGCTTTTTGCAAATACTATAATACTATATCAATGCAGAGCACGTGCCTTTTAGAAAAAAACGATACACACAGGATCCAAATCCTCAAAATGCCGCAAAGCAACTGTCACCACTGTTTCAAAAATAAACAATGTCGCGGAGACCGAAGGTATGACACGCTCTCGCACGCGCTCAACCACGCGGCCACGCTCTCACTTCTCTACCAAACACGCACAGTAAAACCGCTAATAGCTATTTGTCTTGCCACTTCCAAGCTACTAGTTAAAGACTACAAACACTCAACGTCCCACCCGGCTGCACGTGTTGGAACACGTGGCACGAAAGGACGCTCTAATCATCCTGCAAAACAAATTTACACGAAGCACACCCGCGCACCCGAAATACGAGAGACAAAAAAAGGGAAAGAAAAGGAAAACCCCCCAATTACTATTTAAATGCAAAAAAGCCAGCAAATAAAAAACAGAAGCAAGCTCAAAGCATGCACAAAAACTTATGATTTCGTCGTCGCCACGGAGCCCCAAAAAGCACGTCCATCCGCCACAAAATCACGGCCGCACTCACGCGCCGGCGCAGCGCCCCTAGCGGGAGGAGCGGGAGTCAGGTGGTGGCTGCGGCCGCGCGCGACCGCGCGAGTTGGGGCCCAGCTTTTCCTCCGGCTGTCGTGACGTCACGTCACGTGGTTGCGCTAAAGGTCAATGGTGGCTGCCCGGCCGCGCCCAAGGGCTGAACTGAGTGATTGCAATATGCAACGCATAAAACTCTAGTGTAGGGGTATGAGCCACTATGATGGCTCATACCCCCAATGGTGGCTGCGCGGCCGCGCCCAAGGGCTGAACTGAGTGATTGCAATATGCTACGCATAATAAAGGGACTCCTTTCCCGTCGCAATGTGAAATATTTTAGCCATATCATTAAAGGAACCCGACATGCGTATTTGGTAGGGAAGAAACACCTGGTGTTTTCGGCTCTACAAATTCGCTGACGCTGGTCCCAACGAGTCGAAAACGTAGACTCATCAGAGAACATCACGCAGCGCCAGCGCTCTCTAGGCCATGATGCATGGCTTTGTGGAAACAGGAGCCTTGCGTTTCGATTAGCTGCCGGGACCAGCGGCTTCTGCGACGGTACGCGGCTTCGCATATCAGCCGAGTGCAGACGGCGCCTAATAGTGGACGTGCTGGCAGACAATTCGAAAGTGTCCTTAATCTCGCGAGCAGTGATGTTGGGTGGATCTGCTGCAGCGGCCACAATATGTAGGTCTTCAGCGCTTCCTTTAGACCGCTGCCTGTGCCCACGAGGCAAGTTTTCGAACAGTCCCTCGTCGCGGTAGGCCTGGCAAATTCTATTGTAGACAGTGCACGACTTGTTTTCTCTGCAATCCCACGTTGTGGCATACCATGACTGTAAAGAGCAACGCTTCGAGCTCTTTCTTTGGTGCTTACACTCGGCATTGTTAGTTTGAAATGACGCGTGAAACGATCGGTCGCAGTGTATTTCAGCTTTCCTCGTGGCTTTAAAGTTGTGCGCATTATCAGAAAAAAGAGCGATTAAAAACGTCACGTTGCACACCGACCGTTCTCGATCCGCCGCTTAAGCTGTTCGCATCGCAGCCAGATGCGGATAACATGGCGTCGGTGGAAGCAAAATAAAAGCGCTGTGCAAAGTGTAATCGGTGGTAAGTATGAATGTGGCGCTCCAGTGGCAAAGCAAAAAAACGAACGCCAAAGAAAATAGAAGTAAACTATCGCGAACCGGAAATTAATGCCTCTCTGATAACGACACGCAGGCAGCCTCAATTGGGCCTATCGCCACGCGTTCCGCTGTTCGCGTTTCATTTGACGCCGATAGTACATGTAGTGTTGTTTCTTATGTTGTCGTGTCCTCGGGCTGAAAAATAGCACCATACAAAACCAAATAGCTAACAGAGAGTGGGCAACGGAATTGCGCCCGCGGGCACGATACTTGTGTCCCAGTGGAAACATCCTTTCCGTGATATATGCAAAACATGAGCGATCTCGTCTCGCTTCGGTGAGTAAGTAAACGTCATTAACGTGCGCACTAGAAATAGCATACAAGGAACCGTGACATGTTTACTGAAGGGTAATGAGCTCGTCAGTTCTCCGAATTCCTGTCTGCAGCTTCTCCTAGTGAACAACGCGGTGGTCGTTTCCGGACAATCATTTCTACGTAAATTCTAAGTGATTCGTTCGCGGGGCTCCTGTGTGCATATGCGACGCTGTCCTTAATGTTGAGACTGCTCGTAGCTGCATGCCCCCCCGTATAAACATGCCAGTCTGAGGCAGAAATCCGCATACTAATTACTCCCTCGGCGACATCAGGCGTTCCGATGCTGCTTCAATAGCCTTTGGGGTGCAATACCAGCATTATCATGACCCACCGTAGTTATTAGGTCGCGAATGGTGGTTTCAAATTTCCAACAACACATGTATGATATTTCTGTGCTTGTGCTTCTATCATGAAACTGTACGAAATCAAATAGCCGTATTCACACAAAAACTCATTTACTGCAACGGGTGAGTCGACACGCTCGAGGACAGTTTAATTTTCATTAACATGTGAAAATGTTCGCCACTTAGTAAAACAAATATGCAGGTTTCGTAGCGTCTTCTGGGAAGTAAACTTATTATTATTTCGTTAAGAAGAGCTGCGTTGCTGCGCAGCTGGTTCCTTTGTTTCGGAATTTATTATACTGTTATCACTGCATCAAACTTACTCCTCACTGTTGACATCGCTTTGCGTGCTATTATACATGTTAAGTGTTCTGCACTGAGAAACAGCTGCTACAGGCGCTAGACGGCGCTCGGAAACTCGCGACTTAGTTGGTAGAGGGCGGGGGTTGCGTTTTCGAAAACTTCGTCATTCGTGTTTTTAAGCGGCCGGACATATGTAGTTCTCTCTATCTGGCTTCTTTAGGCGATGAAAGGCGGCAGATCGGGCCTGCTGAGACTCTCAGAATATTTACGCGGCAGCTTGGTTAGAACCTAAAACGTATATGTTCCTTGCAGTAAGCATTATGCAAATAAAACGAAGTCGTGAACCGCAAGCAAACTAATAGCTGATTCGCTGTAAGGGGCCACAATATCATGATCAAACCTCGAAGGAATGTCTTGAACATGCAGGTCCCGAAACAGGCTTCCAGCTGAAAAACGCGTTACAGTTTACTTCCACGTGGTCATTGGCGCGTATGTACGACTCTCTCGCTTGATGTCCGACTTGTGCTAATGTTTTGCTAATAACAAACGGCTGTTCTCAGCATTCGTGAACAAGTGGCTACCCGGTGGTTTTGAGCGCGCGCGTTTTGAACGCCAGCTGGTACACGCTGTAATGGTTGGGGTCGGGCATGAGATGGCATGGTCGCTCGCCCATGCCATCGTCCAACTTATCCACGCTCAGGACGTTGTTGAAGGCAGAGATTTGTTCCCATCGAGAACGAGGAATATGGGATTTATTTACAGTATCTACATGCGAACGTTTCAGTTGATCAGTCTAACATGACTGAAAGAGGAATGCCCACTGAGGAGCCGCCAATGGCTCCTTAAATACACAACGGCCGTTCTTCCTCCCCTAGATCCTTAGGGGAGGAAAAACGGCCGTTCAACCTGCTACCAATTCGGAGCGTTCAAAGTCATCATAGCCGACCCGCCTTTGAGGGGGAGGGTTTACACATACTTTCGCACAGGTTTCACTGACCACGCCGAGGTGAGTGGGTTCTCGCAGACACGGGTTTTGCCCCGAGCAGCCGCCTCTTCATGCCAGCGTTGACTCCGCAGAAAATGGCCGCCGCGTCTGTCCATGACTTGTTAGCCCAGTGAGACGGTTGCCAGACATATTCTCCCAGGAGTTCCATCACTTCTAACAAGCCGTGGCGGCCACGGCGAATCCACGAACAATACTGGGTCCGCCGATCGCGTTTATTCATAGCGGCGCCGAGGGTGTGTTGATGTGGCGCACCGTCGTCCCTACAAAACGAGTCGCCGCGGCATGTGGGGAAGGCTTCCATGGTCGCTTCTGGGAAGCTCGCCACCCTTGCAGGTCGTTCGTAACAGCTCCGCCTTGGCCCTGAAAATCTCTACTGGCCAGTGCTGATAACCGCTGGGCAGGAAGAGAATGGCTGGTGTCAAGGGGAGATGCCTTAGCTTGCAGCGACCAGCTGTGAAATGATGACACAGAAATCGATGCCATCATCAAAGAATGCCGTCGCCTTGAACAAGCTAAGAGCCGCCGTATCACACATCACATCACGCGGCTACCCAACACTGCTGCTACGTCGACATGTGAGGGTCGACCGCGTCAGACCACCCCCTGTGACGACGTAAGTCGTATTGTTCGCCGCGAGCTCGAGGCTGCCTGTTTGCCAGCTTTCTCCGCGACGCCTCCCGATCCACCAGCAACAACGATTGCGCTGATTCAGGCCGTCGTCAGACAGGAATTTGAGAACATGGGTCTCAACTCCGTGTGTTCATCGTCTACACCCACGGTTCCCCAGTTCTCTAGCAGCCCTCCTCGTCCCCGGCAGTCCTTTTCTGCCACATCTCGCCGGAACCCGTCCGAATGGCGTACCCCTGATGACAGGCCGATCTGCTTTCACTGCTGTCGCATCGGCCACGTCGCTCGTCACTGCCGCAACCGATGGCCACCACCACCTCGGACATACACCGCCGCTCATTCCCGCCCCTTTGGACCTTCTGTTCCCAATGCCACCCGCCATGAACCCACTGCCGCTGATGCTCCTCACCTCGACGCCATCAGTCTCGTTCGCCCCAACCCCGTCGCTTCTCTCCGTCGCCTATCGCCTCCCGGATCCAGCCTGAAAACTAGCCACAGCAGCTTCTGCAGTTGAAGCTGCGTTGTCAACCCTGCCCTCAAATCCTCTGCTAACGTTACACACGAACCAAAACCTTCTTGACGTTGACGTTGATGGCTATCCTGTCACGGCACTCATCGATACAGGTGCACATCTTTCTATTATGAGTGCTGCCTTCCGACGACGAATGAACAAGCTCCTCGCCCCAGCGTCGGCACGCGTCGTCCGCGTTGCGGATGCCGGTGCTGTGCCTATCATCGGTATGTGTACGGCACGTGTTAGCATCGCCGGCCGCCAGACTCCTGTCCTCTTCACCGTGATTGCTCATTGCCCCCCCGACCTCATTCTCGGCCTCGGTTTTCTCTCCGCGCATTCTGCTCTTATTGACTGCTCTGCTAGTACCCTTCGCCCTGAGTTGCCGATTCTCGCAGAACCTTCTGGTGCACCCCAGTGCCACCTACGCCCCACCGCCTTTATTCGCCTGCCGCCAAAATCAATAGCCTATATTGAACTCTTGTCTTCCCCACCAGTCCCTGATGGCGAGTACCTCGTCACTCCTCTGCCCGACATTCCACTACAGTATGACGTTACCGTGCCTCACAGCATACTTACTATTACTGCGAACCGCACTTTCATGCCTATCTTTAACTTTGGATTGGCAAAGCGAATTCTAGCGCAAGGTATTTGCCTTGCCACCGTTGATTGTCTCGCCGACCATCACGTGGCAACTTTATCGACTGATGCTTAGTGCGAGCTTAGCAGGCCCATCGTGCCAGCCTCGGCCGCCGACCCCAAGATACAGAAAATGGTTGTGACGGACCTGTCCTCTGCGCAGGCTGAAGACCTTTACGAAGTATTATCGTCCTACAGAGATATTTTCGACTTCGACGATCGCCCTTTAGGCCAGACGCTCGCGGTCAAGCATCGGATCCTTACTGGCGATGCTACTCCTATTCACCGACGACCGTATCGAGTTGCTGCGTCGGAACGCCGAGTAATTCAAAGTGAAGTCAACAAAATGCTGGACAAAAACATCATTGAGCCGTCTTCGAGTCCCTGGACGTCACCTGTAGTGTTGGTTAAGAAGGATGGCACGCGGCGCTTCTGTGTAGACTACCGGCATCTGAACAACATTACTAAGAAGGACGTCTACCCGCTCCCACGTATAGACGACGCCCTTGACTGCCTCCACGGTTCCAGCTATTTCTCTTCTATCGATCTTCGTTCTGGATACTGTCAGATTGCTGTTGACGACATGGACAGAGAAAAAACCGCGTTCATCACACCTGATGGCCTATACCAATTTAAAGTAATGCCGTTTGGATTATGCAACGCCCCTGCCACCTTTGAGCGTGTGATGGACTCCTTGATCCGTGGTTTCAAATGGTCCACATGTCTCTGCTACCTCGATGACGTCATCGTCTTCTCGCCCACGTTTGACACTCACCTTGAGCGTCTAACAGCTATACTTGATGTATTTCGAAAGGCGAAGCTGCAACTTAACTCGTCCAAATGTCGTTTCGGCCGCCGCCAAATTATTGTTCTGGGCCACCTCGTTGACGCTTCCGGAGTACAGCCTGATCCCGACAAAACTCGCGCTGTCCGAGACTTTCCGGTTCCGAAGACAGCCGCAGACGTTCGAAGTTTTGTCGCGCTATGCTCGTACTTTCGTTGTTTTGTTCAAGATTTTGCGGCGATTGGTGGACCCCTCACTAATCTTTTGAAGAAAGGCGTACAATTCTCGTGGGGTACTGCAGAAGCCGCCGCCTTCTCTTGTCTCGTCACTCTTCTCTCCTCACCACCCATTCTCGCCCACTTCGACCCTGATGCCCCTACAGAATTGCGTACAGATGCCAGCGGTCATGGCGTAGGTGCCGTCTTAGCCCAGCGTTAGCGTGGCCAGGATCGCGTTATTGCTAATGCGAGCCGCCTCCTCACACCATCGGAGCGCAACTATTCCATTGCGGAACGAGAATGCCTTGCTGTAGTCTGGGCGGTTGCGAAGTTCCGTCCTTACCTTTACGGTCGCCCCTTTTCCGTAGTCACTGACCGTCATGCTCTCTGCTGGCTCTCATCGCTAAATGATCCTACAGGACGGCTTGGTCGATGGGCTTTGAGGCTACAAGAATTTTCATATTCCATGGTCTACAAGTCTGGACACCTGCACCAAGACGCTGTCAGCTTGTCGCGTTACCCTGTTGACGACCCTGATTCCTGCAATATTACCAGTGCTGCTTGTGTATTCTCTGTGTCGCAGCTGCTTCATTTCGCCGACGAGCAACGTCGTGACGCCTACATCAGAGCACTCTTCGACCATTTTGAACAGTCTGCGGCCGACGCCACTCTACGCCTCATCGTCCTCCGGGACGGTACTCTGTACCGTCGTAACCTTCATCCTGACGGCTCTGAGTTCCTACTTGTCATACCTAAACACTTCCGCTCAACCGTTCTACAAGAGCTTCATGACGCACCAACGGCGGGACACCTCGGCGTATCTCGAACCTATGACCGTGTATGTCGCCGTTTTTTCTGGCCGGTCCTTGCCCGTTCCGTACGACGTTACATCGCCACTTGTGAACTTTGCCAACGACGCAAGAAGCCTTCCCAGCTCCCCGCTGGTTACCTACAGCCGCTTGACATCCCTGCCGAGCCCTTCCATCGTGTCGGCTTAGACCTTCTCGGCCTATTTCCGCAATCTACATCAGGAAACAAGTGGCTTGCAGTCGCGGTTGACTACACGACCCGCTATGCCGTAACCCGCGCTCTTCCGACCAGTTGCGCAACTGATGTTGCGGACTTCCTCCTGCATGATATCATTTTAATTCATGGTGCTCCGCGTCAATTGCTACCAGACCGTGGCCGTACGTTCTTAGCCAAAGTCATTGACGATATCATGCGTGCCTGCTGAATACAGCATAAATTTACCACCTCCTACCACCCTCAAACGAACGGCCTCATTGAGCGTTTGAACCGTACCCTTACAGACGTGCTATCCAAATACGTTTCAGACGACCACCGTGACTGGGACCACGCTCTACCTTACATTATATTTGCGTATAATCCTTCCAGTCTCGAAACTGCTGGTATTTCGCCTTTTTACCTCTTGTGTGGCCGTGAACCGACGCTACCACTGGACACTGTGCTTCCGTCCACCACAGCTTCAACTAGCGCTTATACCCGGATGCTATCACCCACGCTTACCATGCTCGCCAACTTGCGCGCACTCGTCTACAAGTCTCTCAAGGCAAACAAAAGCAACGCTACGACCTCCGTCACCGTGATGTCCATTTTGTGCCCGGCACCCTCGTGTTGCTTTGGTCACCATCGCGTAAAGAGTGAAAAACTGCTTTCCTGCTACACAGGCCCATATCGCGTGCTTCGCCAAGTAACCGATGTCACCTAAGAAATCGCTCTAGCCACGCCGACTACGTCCTCCGCTGTGACAACCAGCGACATTGTCCACGTCGCCCGACTGAAACCCTACAACTCTCCCCGCGCCTTGGATGTTTAACAGCACCGTGACGGTGCTTTTGCCGCCGGGGGGTAGTAAGTGTTACGATTTCATCGAGCGACGCTCAAGGGACGAGCCGCCGCGAGAACGACGACGAAGTGGATGTGTGCCCTTGGCGCGAGCGAGTGTCGGCCTGGCGATCTGTCTCCAGTGTAAATAGCTTGTATATACCCTCTTTAATCTGTGTCTTTCCACACGTAACAATAGTAACCATACTGTCTCGCTTGCGGGGTGCGTCAGCTGGCTCTTCCTGCAGGCGTGAACTTTGACACCCTAGTGAGCCGCTCTCATTGAGCTGGTCAGCAGGCAGGCTTTCCTCAACCGTTTTTTCGTCTCTCGAGCATAGCTCGGATTCGGTTACTGAAGTTACCTCTTTTGCTACTTCCGCTGGAGCAGCTGTTGTATTTTCAGCCGAAAGCGACGTGATTTTATGAGCTTGGCCTCGCGTCAACGCCTGTATGACGTCGTCTCCCAGTTAAACCCCTTTGACACGTAGCAACTGATCCAAACGATTC
The DNA here is from genome assembly GCF_023375885.2 of Dermacentor andersoni. NCBI lineage: Eukaryota > Metazoa > Arthropoda > Arachnida > Ixodida > Ixodidae > Dermacentor > Dermacentor andersoni. The sequence goes on along the minus strand of NC_092814.1, from coordinate 369,235,085 downwards.
GAAAAAATGTAAGGGTACTGCAGCGACAAAAATTTGGAAACTGCAGCCTCGGTCGCTAGCTCCCCGAACGGTCCACTGATTTTGACCTTGGCCATGGGCAGACATACGCTGTGTTCTTCTACAACCTGTTTAATCCATGCTACTTCTCTAGTGAAGTCATCTACCGTCATGTAAGACGAATGGACAATGTCCATCGTGGCGGCACTGCCTCGCAGCACCAGGCACGGTTTGACATTAACTTACAGGTCGTGCAGATATGGACTTAAAAGTTCCATATTCTCGTCTTTTTCATCCACGTAGGGGAACATTACGCTAGGCTTCCCGCAGTTTACAGCGATATGTCCGAGTTTGTGGCACTTATAGCAACGGATCGGTCTAAATGATTCGAATTTTCTTTTCTGCTCTTTTTGTACGGTTTCCCCGTTAGACTTCTCCTCGCTCTTTTCTGAGGGCCTTTCTTCCACGTCTACACGTTCGGGATGTCATGTCTGCGAACCCCTTTTTGAACGGAAATGGTTTCCGCGGCCCATTTCGACCGTCCCAATTTCCGTCCTCGGCGTTCAGCTTTCTACGCGTTGCGTACTCTTCGGCTAATTCAGCCGTCCTTTCCGCAGTGTTTACATTTCCTATATCTTGCACCCAAAGCTTCACAGATTGTGGGGTGCTTTTCTAAAACTGCTCTAAACACAAGCACTCAACGATCCTTTCTCTGCTCTCGTACGCTTCCGCGCTTTTCAGCCACTCGACTACGTTGGCCTTTAAGCCCTATGCAAACTTCGGATACCCCTCGCTATCCTTCTTGCCTGTGCCTCTAAGCCTATGCCGAAAAGCTTCGGCTGAAAGGCGGTATTTCTTCAGAAGATTAGCCTTAATTTTCGCATAATCATATGCATCCTGCGCACTCAGTGTGGCTACTACTTCTGCAGCCTCACACGGCAACATAGACAGCAACCGCTGTGGCCATGTACTCGGACTGAAGTTAGGAACAAGTGGCGTTCCCGACCTGAAGTGGTTTTAAAAGCCTCTCCTTGCGGTATGATTCTGCCTCATTTGATCGTCCCAGAGCCCCTTCACTTTCTTGAGACAACTCCAAACGTTTGCTTTCAAGTTCAAGTTGCATTTTTCCTAACTCGCGATCTTTCTCGCGTTCCTCTCTCTCTCTGTCCCGTTCCTCTCCTTCCCGTTTCTCTTTTTTTTTTAATGAAGTTCCAACCCCATTTCAATGTCTTCCTCACTGGCCTGTTCGGAAATTAGCTGCAATAATTCCGATTTTAGCATTTCCTTGCGTACCTCTAAGCCCAGTTCCTCACCAACAATCAACAATTCGTCTTTCAGCAGTGTCCTTAACTCCATGATTGCTGCTTTCCTGCCTTGGTCCTGCTCGCTAAACCTACCTAGGAAAACACAACCTAGCTGACAACAATCTAGCTTCCCTACTGTTCTAGACAGAACAACCACAAAATGGAGCCTAGAGAGTAAAAGCAAGAACCAAGCACTCACCGCAGACACAGCACCATGTCGCAAATCCGTCTCACCGCTGTCAGGCAGTTGTAATGGTTAGGGTCGGGCATGAAATAGATGGTAGCTTGGCCATGGCGTCGTCCAACTTATCCACGCTGAGGACGTTGTTGAAGGGAGAGACTTGTTCTCATCGACAACGAGGAATATGGGATTTACTTACAGTATCTACATGAGAACATTACAGTTCATCAGTCTAACATGACTGAAAGAGGAATGCACACTGAGGAGCCGCCAATGACTCCTTAAATACACTATGTCCTCTCTAGAACCCTGCGTGAGGGAAAACGGCGGTTCAACCTAAAGCCCCTCAATCTCCCAAAGTAGCGCCATTCGCTTCCCTCCTCCTCCGCTCGGCGTGGCCTCGACGGTGGCGCCGCCAGTGGTGGGCCTGCCGTAGCAGACGACGGCTAACACGCTACGGGAGGAAATCCGCAGAAAAGTTCGTTCGTGCCCTGCGGAGCAGTTTTTTCAATCGAGATCTTCCTTCGTCAGTCGGTAACTGGCCTTTAGAATTTCGTGTTAGAATTGCGGAGGAAATAGAGAAAATGACCATTATTCAAGGCGTATTTAAGGCGTAAACCGCGCGACGTTGAGAGTTCGTGTTGCTGAAACGCGACGCAAGCGCGCGGTGTACCCAAACACGCGCGTAATTACCAAAGTTTCAGGTGTTGACAGCGTGAAAGTATGTGTACGTGGTTTCGTAGGTTCATTCACGTACCTGCAGGACACTTTTGTTCGGTCGGCGCGTGAGAGATTCCGGCTGTGTGCGGTCAGCAATGCCTGGCAACAGGGCCGTTTTTTCATTGCGGGGTGCTTTGGTAATCGTGACGATATATTTTTTTTTTTTACAAGTACTGCTCCAGGAGGGCACATGTAATGGCTAACGGAGGCCTCTGAAGAGCACGTAACATTACACTAATGCAGGCGTCGCAGGGAGTGTTCGCATACAAAATTGGCTGTCCGCGATCTTATACCCCCTTGGCATGCACAGGCTTCGGCGAGCCCCATCCAGCGCTGGTTCTAGCTTTGGTGCTCCCGTTGCCGCTTTGGTGCCCTGGAGGCGCCGTCAATAATACGAAATAATGACAAGGTGTTACAACTAGTAAATAAAATCTATTAAAGAAATACAATCGCGCCGAGGCGCCACCTTCTAAAGCAGCGCTAGCGCGCGAGTATTATGAAACGCGAACGAGGAATTTACCGGCCCACGTACGACTCTACGATCAAAGTGCACGTTAAACATTCCCAGGCGAGCTAGATAAATTTATCCGGAGCCATCCACTACGACCTCCATCCTAGCTTTAGTCGCTTCGGAACGTTAAAAACATTAATCACCACAAACCAAATCAATACATGCGGGCGTACATTCGAAGCTAAAAGACTGCATCGTAAGTCATAGTGAGCCTTGCAATAGCGTCGAGAATGTGCTAACTTCTGTTGGAGCTCAAAACACACCCTGAATAAAGTCGCTTTTATGTCACAGGCCAGCTGCAGATGCGTGCATTTCACCGCAAGACGATACTACATGAAACAAAGAGAGCACATTCGAAAAAAGTCGAAGCGAAGTCTCCCCAGCAGGTAATAGCGAAAACACAGATTGGAAGTACTTGTTGAAGCATTCCGCTCTTTGATAGTCCGACGTCACGGTTTTGCCGTCAACAGTTAAAGATGGTATTGATACGTCTTCTTTTCGATCTTGTTTTACATATTTGCAAAAAGACTTTGGGTTTTCTCTCAAGTCGTTGTTTAATTTAACAAAGGAGGTATCTTTGGCAGATTTAATTGTTGCTTTCAATAGCTTATTTATCTCTTGCAAGCGTTTCTGATTTGCCAGACTGGTGTCGGCAGAAAATGTTTTATACGTTTGTCTTGCTTTCCTTATAAGTTTACGTATTTCTACGTTAAACCAAGGTTTTTGTTTTTTTCGTTGCCGCAGGTACCAGCATGGAACATGAATTTCGACTAGTTTAAGTATTTTGTCCCGAAATGCTGACCACAAAGTTAACGGACAGCGTGCGTTTGACATATATTGGAAAGTAGGAAAGAAATTTTCAAGTTCGGTCCTGATAGCAGCATAGTCTCCTCTGTCGTAGCTGTACACTTTTCTTTGCGGAATTTGCGCCATCCGTACTCGCTGTATGTTAAGTTCAATGACAACTGCCCTGTGGTCACTAATACCTGGGCAAACAGTAACTTTTGATATTATGTTCGGCTCATTGCAAAGCACTAAGCCTAGAATTGCATTTTCTCGCGTAGGTTCCAGTACGTACGGCTGCAATCCATTTAATCCGAGCAATTCTTCGAACTCTGTGTAAATACGGGACCTATTGCTAGCCACACACCCGGCATTCCAGTTGAAGTCTGGCAAATTGAAATCCCCCCCTATAACACAACAGATGTTTGTCCTCGTTTTATTGACTTCCGTTTCCGAGACAAATATTTTCGCATAACTTGGTATGATACATGCTCAGAAAATAAACAAAAGTGAAGAATGCATGACAAATACATTATTACTACACAACACAAAGCTTCACAGACAGTGAAATAACAAAAAAACGCAAGGAAACGCGAAGGCCGTTTCTTGTACACACATATAAAACATTTTTAATAATGCCCTAAAGGCCAAATCGTAGAAGAGCTTCCGATATGCGCATCGAGGTATTGCACAAGACTGGACGACGTGTATGACATAGTCATAACAACTAAAAAGAGGAAAAATTCGCTTGTAAAGGCAAAAACAATGACACTCAAAATACCTAAAATCTGGAATAAAATGCTAATATTGTTTGACAGTCATACTAAAAAAAGGAGCTTACTTACAAATGTGCATAAAAGTATATGAAATGCGTGACATGTTCATTACTACTGAAGAAAATGAAAAAGACATGGCAGAACAAAAATAACATTGTACTAAAAACGGAAATACACATTATCACATTATCTTGCCTTGGCCACAACTTGAGTAACAGTGGCAAGGGAGAACACAAAGTAGTCGGCTTTTGCAGCAGCACATAGAAAACCTTCGCAGAAAGGCCTATTTCTCAACAAAAGACCAGGTAAAATAAGTCAACAACACGTCTTTTCTTTCACCCCTAATGCAATGCTTAGCAGTAAAATTACATCACTTAAGGCACTAAGTCTACTGGGCAGTCCTTTGAGTAATAAACGCGAACTGGAAAAATCTGCATTAAGAAACTTGCAACGCTCATGCTTTCCAGAAGAAAAAAAAATGCGTATCATGCCTACACATGAAGGTTGAGGGTGTCGACCAAATTGACATTTCCAAATTCCCTAAGATTTCCAGGTTTTCCCTCAATGCCTTCGCAAAATTCCCTGAGTGATGAAGAACTATGTTTTATGTCAAGACGGGCTGTAATGACATCGCCCGATGCTGTCACGCTCTAGTAAGCATTTGAAAAATATTAAACAAAAAACGACTTAATCCAATTTGAATACTAAGGAGTAGTGTATGTGTTGTTCAAAAAGAGAATAGAAGTGAGCGGAAGGTAAAATGCACAGCTAATAAAATGTCCCCGAAAAAAATTGCAAATGGAGCCGGACATTGTCAAATATGAATCAAAAGGTGATGCATACAGAAGTAAATATTTTCGAATATGAGCTATTTCTATCAACTGATAGCAAGCTCAGTGGTATGAGGCCCGAACATTGGCACAATTGAGATTCTCCCTCAACAGCTCGTAATCCACCTCAACTGTCCTGACATACTCTCAGCTCGCGCACGACGCCTCAGTGTTGTGTTTCACTGCTTTAAAGAGTTTATTTTGGTTTGGGTGAGGGGCACCTGTATCTCGGCATCAGCCACCATTGTTTTTTGAGCTCAAGCCCCTTTCTAACGGCGGTAGCACGCTTCCTTTCCCGTTGCGTAGGTGCGTAGGTATGCGTAGGTATACGTAGGTCAATGCGTAGGTATTTTCTGTTCTTGTCCTCCTTCCGCCACTCGTTCGCCCCACGGACAATTTGAAGAATCTTCTTGGTTAGTCACACAGGCCACGTCCGATTTTTCGAACTGCCTAGGGGCCGCGAAAGCATAAAAGAAAATCGGTCAGTTGGAACAAATAAATGCATGTCATTTACAGCTCTTAGGGGCTCAAACCGCCTCGGGCACATTCGAAAACGCTTTGAAGCGCTGTCCGTACATGTATTAGGCATATCGGTGCTCGTACTGTCACAGGAAATACCGGGTGCACGCGTGTATAATTAAGGAATACATACTGTGTCCCGTGGTAATAGCCCCTTCCCACGCTTGTTATACTTCACTTCAATAATTTCGCGCATGCTTTACCAAGTAACAATTCTGTACAGAGGCGAAGCTGACTTTCGGGAACCGGCATTATGCAACGCACCGTGCTTTCCAAGCTTCTAAGCCAATCGCGAGGACCACAAAGAGTCCGTGCCTTTGCTGACAGCAGCGAGTTCTTTCAATAAAAAACACGGCACCCAACGGCAAGAAGCTTCATAGCGAACGTCGAAGCAGTTAGGCCTAACGTTGCCGCTGTAGTGGCTACGGCTTCCAGCGGATCTGCGTGCGAGAGCGCCGGTCCGAGGCGGCGAGGTAATCAAAATGGCAGGGGTGGTGGCTTTGATTAATGACGTTTCGGACCTGCGGTCACGGCAAAATGTCCGGAAAATCAGACGGCGAAGGGTTCTTGCGTTCGAAATTTCACACGTTCTGATGCATTGACTCTACGGGGTACGTGGTGGCGCCGCAAAGCCGTCCGAATTATCGGGAATGCGGAAAGTCGGTCGTTGACTGTACGCTGTCAACTCTGCCAGCCGACGACAGGGCGTCAAAGACGATTCTTTACGATTCCTGCCTGTTACTCGAGCCAGCATTACCGCGACTTTCGACCCTTTCAATAATAATACAGCTAATTTTCTATGATAGAGGAACAAATCCCATGAGTGTTCCCTGAGTTGTTCCAGACTACACAAGATCCCTGAGAATTCCCGGTTTTCGCGGTTGGTAGACACCCTGACCTGGTTGTTTGCGCGGTTTTCCCATCGGCGATTTCTGAGATAATAAACAAACACGAACAGTAATTTTTTTAGCTAGCTGTTAGTACGTTTGTACAACGTGGCATACAGAAAAAGCACTGAGGACGGAATGGAAAGCGGTGCAAGTTACTGAAGATGCAGGATGAGCCTTGGCACAGAAAAACACAAGTCATAGAGCAGGTGACAACGAAAAGGAACATCTATTTGTCAGCTTTCTCTACCGGTAAGAGGGAAGTGCAGCACAATCAAGGCGCAACGACGTCCGGATACTCACGGAGAACACACATGGAGAGAGGCGTCTTCGTGTACGTGCGCCTTCTGTTGTCATTGGGTCTGCGCGCTCACATGTTGTCTTTAGGCACCCGGAAGGACCTTGCAGGGCTTGTTTTTGAGGTACTCGTGCACCATTGCACGATGAACAAGCGGTGTGATTCGTGAAACGGATGAAACATCGCGGAGCACAAGCACACAGCTATCGAGGACCACGAAAGAGACGAAAATGCCCACGCCGGTCAGCGCACAGCAGCGCACGTTTCCCGATAACAGCAGATAACGAATCATGAAACGTCATCCAGCGGCTAAGCCGGCGCCTGGCCGGCGGGGGCGCTGGGACAGTCGAAAGTGAGGGAGTTGCAAGACAGGGAAAGGTGAGAGGAGTTGAGAGCAGGAACGAAAGGGCACGGCTTCCTGGATCGGCGCGCGCCCGCGCGCGCCGTTTCATGAGGTCGTACAAGGGAAGTGGATTTGCATTCCCGCCCTCCTGATGGATGGCGCGAATTACCTCTGCTACCGGTGCGGCCGAGTTTCTGAGACCGGCAGTAATCCTAAATGTGCTTAAAATGCGTCGGAGACTGTCAAACAAAATTTCTCACCTTGCCGTTAGTGCAGTGGTGCCGTGTCGAAATGCATAAGGAACACAAGAAACCTCTGGGAGCCCAAAAAACGGGCTACATCCAAAAGAGGCGGGTCGCCTAACAGACGAACTTCACACGCACAACCAGCCTCGCTCGCTTCGGTGGCACGTCTGGCGCATGACGCATAATATGGCGAGTCTGGAGTGTCGCTAGCTTGCTGCTAGGTAACGCGAGAAAAATAGGTCGCGAACTATAAGTTCATATGTGCGCAAAACGTTTTAGTTTTAGCGGGAAAAAATTAAAAAAAAATGAAACATTATTTGTAAGATCATGAATGGGATTAACGCTAGGCGTAACGTGTTTCTTGTTGCCAGTTTTCGCCGAGTGTCCCTTCTTGTTGAATTTCTTTCTTTATACTTGAAGCACGACCAGCTCTCGGCAGCGAAGGCCAGGTGCACAGGCGATGTCGTCACTCTCTTTCCCCCTCTCCTCCTTCCCGTATCCATTGCTACAGCGCTGTCGCCACATTATTTCGCCCTCTCTCCAACTCTTCTTCATTCCAGCAGCGGCGGCTCTTCGTCGTCGCACGTGACGTTAAATAATACAGAAGTGCAGGCCACGTGCGCAGGCATCGTCGCCATACCTGTTACCCTTTCCCACAATTTGTCGTCTGCGCGCACATTCCTGTTCAGGCGCCGTGTTCTCGATGCGCACGCGAGCTGCCCAGGGTACAACCTCTGGGAACGCATGCTGGGTATGCATACGGGGTATGCATACGGGGGCTAGAGGTAAGGAGCTTCGCTGTAAAGTTTCCGATATGGAAGTGTGGAAGTGTTTTTTTGTTCTAACACACTGCACGCAGTAATGAGCTCATGAGCTACTGCACACATTATGTGTTGGTGTCAGAAAATGCGAAGTAGAAAAGGCAATGTTTGCGTTTAGATTACGTTATTTCCTGCTAAAATGCGGTTGCGTGTGGTTCGTGGAAGTCCGTATGAGAAAAAGTGCTGTAACGTCGTTTCCTGTTAGAAACGAGAGTTTTCGGTTTTAGCTTGTGTATCGTCGCGCAGCTTGTAAAAGGACGTATGTCCTCCAAGTTTAAAAATTAACTGCCAAGCTAGAATCAATATTCGCAAATATTCTGCGAGTAAAATTCACAGGTTCTCTTAGTTATACCGAAGACGACTTACAGGCAAAAGCCCAAATGCCGATGCACTAAAGGCGGACACATGACGTACACATCCCCATTCTCTTAGTCTACCTCTTATAGTAAGCCCTTCTAAATCGCTTAGTCATCCCCCTTAATAAGCTTAGTCATACTCCTTAATTCGCTTAGTCATCCTTCTTATCTACAAAGATCAAGGGCTCGACTCCCACCATAGGTCGAGGGTTCGAGTGCCTTAATTAAATCTATTTTAATTACTTGGTGCCTTACTTAACATCGCCTTAATTACCGCAAAAGGTGGTGGGTCGCCTTCCACCAGAGGTCTAGGCTCGACTACGACCACAGGTCGTGGATTGGACTCCCACCAGTGGTCGTGGGTTCGAGTGCCTTAACTCTACCTGAATTCACTGTGCCTGAATGAACTTCACCTTCATTAACACCAAAGATGCTGGGTTCGACTCTCACCAAAGGCCGAGGGCTCCTAGCCGCTTTCTGCGTTTCATGTCGTGGACGCGTTTTCGCTCAAGGTCGACAGACCGGTGAGGCTTATAAGGCTTTCGACTTAACAAGAAACTCTCTTCGTCCAAGGCAAAAATTCTAGTCTAGCGGAGTGCGTCGCGAACGAAGGGCTTATTTATACTCGCATATCACTTAGCAACAAATGTAGGTACAAAAATAGCATCATCATCATCATCATCATCAGCACCATCATCAGCCTGGTTACGCCCACTGCAGGGCAAAGGCCTCTCCCATACTTCTCCAACTGCCCCGGTCATGTACTAATTGTGGCCATGTTGACCCTCCAAACTTCCTAATCTCATCTGCCCAGCTAACTTTCTGTCGCCCCCTGCTACGCTTCCCTTCCCTCGGAAGCCAGTCCGTAACGCTTAATGACCATCGGTTATCTTCCCTCCTCATTACATGTCCTGCCCATGCCCATTTCTTTTTCTTGATTTCAACTAAGATGTCATTAACGCGCGTTTGTTCCCTCACCCAATCTGCTCTTTTCTTATCCCTTAATGTTACACCTATCATTCTTCTTTCCATAGCTCGTTGCGTCGTCCTCAATTTAAGTAGAACCCTTTTCGTAAGCCTCCAGGTTTCTGCCCCGTACGTGAGTACTGGTAAGACACAGCTGTTATAAACTTTTCTCTTGAGGGATAATGGCAACCTGCTGTTCATGATCTGAGAATGCCTGCCAAAGGCACCCCAGCCCATTCTTATTCTTCTGATTATTTCACTCTCATGATCCGGATCAGCAGTCACTACCTGTCCTAAGTAGATGTATTCCCTTACCACTTCCAGTGCCTCGCTACCTATCGTAAACTGCTGTTCCCTTCCGAGACTGTTAAACATTACTTTAGTTTTCTGCAGATTAATTTTTAGTCCCACACTTCTGCTCTGCCTCTCCAGGTCAGTGAGCATGCATTGCAGTTGGTCCCCTGAGTTACTAAGCAAGGCAATATCATCAGCGAAGCGCAAGTTACTAAGGTATTCTCCATTTACTCTTATCCCCAATTCATCCCAATCCAGGTCTCTGAATACCTTCTGTAAACATGCTGTGAATAGCATTGGAGAGATCGTATCTCCCTGCCTGACGCCTTTCTTTATAGGGATTTTGTTGCTTTTTTTATGGAGGGCTACAGTGGCTGTGGAGTCGCTATAGATATCTTTTAGTATTTTTACGTACGGCTCGTCTACACCCTGATTCCGTGATGCCTCCATGACTGCTGAGGTTTCGACTGAATCAAACGCTTTCTCATAATCAATGAAAGCTATATATAATGGTTGGTTATATTCCGCACATTTCTCTATCACCTGACTCATAGTGTGAATATGATCTATTGTTGAGTAGCCTTTACGGAATCCTGCCTGGTCCTTTGGTTGACGGAAGTCTAAAGTGTTCCTGATTCTATTTGCAATTACCTTAGTAAATACTTTGTAGGCAACGGACAGTAAGCTGATCGGTCTATAATTTTTGAAGTCTTTGGCGTCCCCTTTCTTATGGATTAGGATTATGTTAGCGTTCTTCCAAGATTCCGGTACGCTCGAGGTCATGAGGCATTGTGTATACAGGGTGGCCAGTTTTTCTAGAACAATCTGCCCACCGTCCTTCAACAAATCTGCTGTTACCTGATCCTCCCCAGCTGCCTTCCCCCTTTGCATATCTCCCAAGGCTTTCCTTACTTCTTCCGGCGTTACTTGTGGGATTTCGAATTCCTCTAGACTATTCTCTCTTCCATTATCATCGTGGGTTCCACTCGTACTGTATAAATTTCTATAGAACTCCTCAGCCACTTGAACTATCTCATCCATATTAGTAATGATATTGCCGGCTTTGTCTCTTAACGCATACATCTGATTCTTGCCAATTCCTAGTTTCTTCTTCTCTGCTTTTAGGCTTCCTCCGTTCCTGAGAGCTTGTTCAATTCTATCCATATTACACTTCCTTATGTCAGCTGTCTTACGCTTGTTGATTAACTTCGAAAGTTCTGCCAGTTCTATTCTAGCTGTAGGGTTAGAGGCTTTCATACATTGGCGTTTCTTGATAAGATCTTTCGTCTCCTGCGATAGCTTACTGGTATCCTGTCTAACAGAGTTACCGCCGACTTCTATTGCACACTCCTTAATGATGCCCACAAGATTGTCGTTCATTGCTTCAACACTAAGGTCCTCTTCCTGAGTTAAAGCCGAATACCTGTTCTGTAGCTTGATCTGGAATTCCTCTATTTTCCCTCTTACCGCTAACTCATTGATCGGCTTCTTATGTACCAGTTTCTTCCGTTCCCTCCTCAAGTCTAGGCTAATTCGAGTTCTTACCATCCTGTGGTCACTGCAGCGCACCTTACCGAGAACGTCCACATCTTGTATGATGCCAGGGTTAGCGTAGAGTATAAAGTCTGTTTCATTTCTAGTCTCGCCGTTCGGGCTCCTCCACGTCCACTTTCGGCTATCCCTCTTGCGCAAGAAGGTATTGATTATTCGCATATTATTCTGTTCCGCAAACTCTACTAATAACTCTCCCCTGCTATTCCTAGTGCCTATGCCGTATTCCCCCACTGCCTTGTCTCCAGCCTGCTTCTTGCCTACCTTGGCATTGAAATCGCCCATCAGTATAGTGTATTTTGTTTTCACTCTACCTATCGCCGATTCCACGTCTTCATAGAAGCTTTCGACTTCCTGGTCATCATGACTGGATGTAGGAGCGTAGACCTGTACAACCTTCATTTTGTACCTCTTATTAAGTTTCAGAACAAGACATGCCACCCTCTCGTTAATGCTATAGAATTCCTGTATGTTACCAGCTATATTCTTATTAATCAGGAATCCGACTCCTAGTTCTCGTTTCTTCGCTAAGCCCCGGTAGCACAGGACGTGCCCGCTTCTGAGAACTGTATATGCTTCTTTTGGCCTCCTAACTTCACTGAGCCCTATTATATCCCATTTACTGCCCTCTAATTCTTCCAATAGCACTGCTAGACTCGCCTCACTAGATAACGTTCTAGCGTTAAACGTTGCCAAGTTCATATTCCAATGGCGGCCTGTCCGGAGCCAGGGATTCTTAGCACCCTCTGCAGCGTCGCAGGTCTGACCGCCGCCGTGGTCAGTTGCTTCGCAGCTGCCGGGGACTGAGGGGACAAAAATATCATCAGTGGGTATGTTTTAGTAATCGAGTTTCGGCTGAGCACAGCTTACTCGCAGCTGTGTTCACATTCCACGCGCTGAAGCATTGCAGAGTACTGCATTTGTTGCTTGTTTTTCAAAAATCTAGCTTGCTAGATACGTTAGCGACGCCCAGTGGACTTGGCTGCAAAACCTAAAAAAATCTGAGCATACCAGCCGTATTGTATTGCCAAATTGGCTCCTCAGCGGGACGACGGAAGCGTTTAGCCTCTGGCGACCGGCAGGAGCGTTGCGCGCAGGCATATCTTGTTCCTTACGTTTCCTGTGTTCCGGTATTTGAGCGCACTGTGATCACCACATCAAGCTTGCTTCTCCTCGTTGAGATTGCTTTGCCTGCTCTTATGTATGCTACGTGTTGCGTAAGGAGAAATAGCTTCCGCAGGGGCAAGATCGCACTCGTGAACTCATGACCTCGTGGCTAGAGTACCCGTTCTAGTTTCAAAAAGTTCTGCACTCGCGTGTTTAATCGGCCGGACGTACGAACATGCGGACATGTAAGCGACCGCCAGTAGCTTGTGTGCGAATTATTAGGATACGCCGGCCTTAGGGGAGCAGGCCACAAGTGCTCAGAAAAAGCTCTCTAATAACCATGGAGCCAAGAAATAACGGGCGTTGGAAATTACATATTGGCAAATTCTTTGTAGGTGCTTTAGCGTCACATTGTCAATATCTGTCGAATGCGCCCCCAAGCTAACGATATCGAGGAAATCGAATCTGCGCTTTCGTATGCTATGCAGCGGCACTGTTGTTCGCTGCGAAAGGTCTTTTTTTTTCTTGACATCTCGGGTAGACTTCGTTTTCGCGCAAATGACGCCACCGCCTACATTGACTCAACAGAGGAAAGCGCACACATAACGACTCGGCGTGTAGGCATAGCGATCTGTATTAAAGGCAGACATGTGCCGCTCGCCGTCTGTCCTCTACAGAATCACGCTAGAAAAGAAGCGCTAAGTAAAATATGCTCAATGCAACAAATACACCGTGTCAAGCGCCTGATTCCTCTAGAACACCGAATGGATTTGTTTGACAATTTCTCTCGCTTCAAAGCGAATAGTTCTCCATCGATTTTTTACCGTCGTCGTGTTCCGACGCTGTCCAATCAGGGCACTTCTGCTCGCACAGCAGAGTTGCCGGGCGCGCCACGTGCTGTTGCGCGAGAGCTTAGTGTCGTCGGAATGTTTAGAAGGCTCCGGTCGTTGATAGCGCTGCGTCACGTGTAGGTTGACGGTTGCGGGACACCTTTGTCGCTTGAATCTGCTGTGCGTCTACTATCAAGATGCGCCGAAATGGGCTCTTCCTTCATGGGTAACATGCAATTCAGTGTCATGTGCTTGCAAGTCTGTTTGTGACTGCTTTTACGGTTGCTATGGCACTTCGCATCCATAGCCTTTGTGGTAGTCTAGTGTGGTTCAGAAATCTAATAGTCCTGAACTCTCTTTTCGCGCCAAAACTTCTCAAGAAAGCGATACGAAGCTTGAAATGTGAGAATCCATGAAGGAACCCAAATACTTTGTAGAAAATAACGTTTTTCCCACAATGTACTGCATCAAATTGGGTGATGAGCGCGTCAAACATCTAAAAAAAATCGTATATACACTCTTAGCCAATACCGGCCTAAAACAATTAATGCATATAACGCAAAAGTACATCAAAATTCCCACGCTCATAAACGGCTCACTCCAAGCGGCCCACTGCGTATGCGGCCCTTCCGTATGAGGCCCGCATTTAAACGGCCCTATTCTTTGCAGAGAAAGGCCGCTTGGAAAACGTAACGCATAACGCCTAATCTCTATGCGGTATTTCAGATCAAATCGGTCCGCTTACTAAGCGGCCCAACGGGCACTTTTTATGAGAAAATACTTTCTTTTAATAGGCAGGTGCAGCTCAGAATTCTTTTGCGTGGAATTTCATACACATAGCTTATAACGACGTTATAGGAAATTGGTAAGACTTATCATGGAAACATGGAAACACACATTACATAAACATGGACACACTGGGAATCGAACCCGGGTACATAGCGTGACAACCAAACACCCTAACCACTACAGCAAATCAGTACGCTGACAATCAGGACCCGTACTTGTACTTACATTTGTGCTTCCGAGGCTGTCGTTTAATGTCGGTTGTTCACCGTGGGCGATCGCATGGGGTACACATGTAATCTGTGTAATAGTTACCGATGCTTATGAGGTTGGTGACAGTACAGATGTATTTTATTGAGTAGCAGTATACGACTACCGCTTTCAACAGCTGTCACGTGCGGCGGAAAGGCTACAAGGGGTAAGATTACGGAGCATGGAAGCGGAGCGAAAACGATAACTGCTTCGCGAGGCGAATGTTGTTCAATCTTTTGTCTTTATTCACTGTGCTGCGGATTGATCGGTGCAGCCGCTGTTTAAACGGGAACTTGGCTTTGTCTGAGAAACTTTCAACCTCGCTCACGCTGTTCAGACAAATATGATCCATATAATATGAACGGAAACCCTTGCAACTCTGCGTAACAGCACTTGCTGCGAAGTTGCACTGACTCGACGGTATAACGGCAATGCAGTTCCGTTATTCTGAGACGTTGAATAAGCTGGCGTGATTTTGCCCACACATCTAAGTCTGTTCCCTTAGAAATTGTTTTATAGAAAGTCTATAGACATTTGTCGATAAAGTCTATAGACTGTCTACAGACATTTCTTTAGACTTGTCTATACACTTATGGCCATACACTTTTTATAGAGTAGTCTATAAAAAAGTCTGAGTCTATAAACTTTCTACAGACTGTCTATAGACAGTCTATAGACTTATGGCCACACATTTTTTATAGACTTGTCTATAAAAAGTCTGAGTCTAGAGACTGTCTAGAGAGTAATAAAAATTCATGTTTGTGGACAATTGTCTGCAGCATGTCTATAGACAAACGTATATAGGGTTATAGTTCTACTTTTGTAGACTGACGTCTATAGAATGTCTATAGACAAATGTCTATAGACTATCTATAGACTATTCCTATAGACCAGTCTATAGACTTATGGCCATACACTTTTTATAGACTAGTCTATAAAAAGTCTGAGTCTATAGACTGTCTTAGCCTGTCTATAGATCAATGAAAATTCACGTTTGTAGACAAATGTCCGCAGAATGTTTATAGACAAAAGTGTAGAGGCTTACACCGTTCTATTTTTGTAGACTGAAGTATGTAGAATGTCTATAGACACATGTATATAGACTATCTATAGAGATTTGTCTATAGACATTTTATACACTTCAGTCTACAAAAGTAGAACTATATATATACAGTTCTCCTTTTACAGACTAAAGTCTATGGAATGTCTATAGACAAATGTCTATAGATAGTCTATAGACTTTATAATCCTCTATACTTTTTTCTATGACATTGTGCAGACATTTGTCAACAAACATGAATTTTCCTTAATATATAGACAGTCTATAGACACAGACATTTTATAGACAAGTCTACAAAGAGTGTATAAGGTCATAAGTCCATAGCTACCTGCTATCTACAAGTTAGCTTACATTTTTGTTTACATGTGGTAGCAAAAAAATTTGAATGTATTTATGCATGTGCACCTGTTGGTTTTCATCTGCACTTATGCATTAACGTTAGTAGATTAATAATGCTCCTGAACCAGCTGTACTTTATTATATGTTGCTTAAACAGAAAGAATTGAGTGCTGAATCATGCACTGCAAAAAAAAAAAAAATGCAACGGCAATGAATTACCTGTATTTATTGCACGATATAATAGATGAATTTCTTTAAATACATGTCTTATGCTATTATGTAGAGAGGCTAAATATTTACACTACTTCCCCTTGGCAAGCATGGTCGAAAGGCTCGCCTTGACCTTTGTGTCATTAGTCACAAAGGTGCTGCAGGTGTATGCTGCAAATAAGTCGATGCAGCAATGTGAGGCAAAAATAACAAGTGTGTATTCCTTATATGTTCATTATGCAGCTTAATATATTTGTTCAAACCATCTAAGTCAATACTTAATGCGGTTTAACTATGACTAATGGCTGCTTGTCAATACAAATCAGTACCTTTATACAATGTTTTATTTAATAGTATGGTTAACAATTAAACAGTCACAACTGCTGCTCGTGCCAGCAACAGTATGTTCCTTTTTATGACGAGTTCATATATGATGCATTAATGTACTTGTCCCAAATTATCTCTATATTTATTGCTGAAACGTTACCCACTTGGACTGTTTGTAAATTTTTTTTTGGCTGGTAGCTAAGTATGCCCGTGCAGACGGATTAGCTCAGAAGACGTGACTCGAGTATTCACAGTATCATGCCAAAGAGTGTGATTTATTTTGCTTAATACGCATTTAAATGTCTTTCTCATACTCTTAAATGAATGGGTCATTGGCTATAACTTCAGCAGAAGGGAGATGGATTGATTGTATTGATATGGTCACTCAGTTTCTTACAGGCAATGAGGCCTCTTGGGCATGCTAACAGGTTTCGAAGTTAGGTATACTACATGAGCACCCGAAATACCACGCGAGCACTTTGTACCATGGCACGACAGATATGCACCTCCTAGGAAACAACTGATACTACAGTTCGAATGAATTCTATCACACTAAATATTTAAGGTGCTTTCAAAGATGAAGATGCTTTCTGGACTTTTGAGGTTCATGACTTGTAGTTAATGCAAAAAAAAAGATAGATGCAGTAAGAAATGCCATGTCAGTATGGCTGACTATCATTTTTTTTAATAAATGGGCCAATTTCCCTCAACTTTTTATAAGGTGAAACGTCTTAAAAATATATTTACCAGAGAGATTCTCTGGAAACTTTGTATGACATATAACAAGACAGCATACCTATGTGGTCATTTTAAAATATCCCGATCTTTTTCCAAGCCTTCCCTGGCTGTTTTCATGAAAATGTTCTGGCAATCTATGACAACCGCAGCTTAAGTGCAATGAAAAAATATTGTGGTTTAATGCTTGCCAAGTACTGCCAGTCCATAATATTAATATAAAACGAAACGTCAGTCACTTGACATGCAGTATTAGATCCAACTGACTTGAATCCCTTGTTGAATAAAGCTGACAAGGGCTTGTGCAAGTACGTAATTGATGGCCACACGAGTACAGCCCGGAAGACAAGGACACAGAGCCACACACGTAAAGCAAATGCAACAAGGTGAGGGAAAACTATTCAATGAGTTCTTTTTACGGTTCAATAGTAGTTTTCTGTATAATTTGATCTCATCACCTATGCCTCTAGTTAACTTTGTTTACGTCTGACTAAAGACTACATGGCAATATGAATCAGTACCATTATGACGTTTCGTTATATTACAGTATGATAAGCAGTTAGACAACCGTGATGGTCGCCGGTGCCAGCAACGGTACGTTTTGTTTCAAGACAGGTCCATGTGACACACAGCGTACTTATAAAAATAAAAGAAATGCGAGTATCCCAGACGATTCCTATAATAATAATTGTTGAAACAAAGATACCCGGCAGGACTGTGCACATTTTTCGGGTGGTAATGCAATATGCCCGTGCCGAACGAACGTACTCAGCATAGTGACTGCAGTTGTGAACAATCACGTTAACATTTGCAATTTATTTTCGCTTAGAACAGTCTGCAATGTCTCTTTTCTCATACTTCGAGATGAATACATTTGCAACACTTTCAGTAGAATGCACATGAATGGGGGCGTATTGATAAGGTTACTAAAACATGTTACGACCTCTTAGGTGTGTTGATAAGGGTAGAGCAAGTGCAATGTCCACTAATTTATTTGACTAACCTATGCGTTATCTACTAATAAAAGACCACCAAATGGATAATCGGAATATTTTTTTTTCTTTTGTACAGCGCATATATTATACAGTCTGTCCAAGAGGACGGCACTAAATGCTACAGTAAGCAAAACCGGAACACTTATTATGCACGACAGGAGCTTCATTCCATGCACGACTGGCACAATGCGAATCTGCGCCAGCAGCTGCCTAGTGATTAACAGCACGTAAATTGCATAACGCCGAACCATCGAAAGGCGTTTAACGCTTTTCATATAGCCCGAAAGATAACTTCTGCTGCTAAACTGTTTATAAAAGAGACAACAAGAAAATCTTCTAACTACCGTCAAACGCAATGCCTTCAGTTTGAAACGTGTAAAGGTGCTTCCCGGAGCGACTAATTTAGTGTTCTCTAATTTTTTCGGCTAAGTTGCGAAGCTGCGAAAGACTGAGATTATTGCAGGTTTCATGCTCCAAAAGCGTTTGTGGTTGCATATATTTAGATAGCATGAAACTAGATATTTCTGCTATATATTTCTTCAAGTCTCGTGTTTTTCTTGCGGTAACTTCCCAAAATTATTTAGATGGTTTGCCAGGAAGCTTAAAATAGTGCTACCTTTAAACTATACGAAAACGGCAGCGCACATACTGCGGATGCATGCCCCGCAAACACGCCCTTTCATCCGAGTACGCTAGCAGTTATTCGACTACACGTCTCTGTTGGAAAATTCTTTATGCTAACACAATTTCGAGATATATACGTAAAGCGTGTCACGAGAATTTCACTGCATATGCGACGCAGCATTCATCGCGGCCAGATCGAGCACTACGAAATGAGATCTACCACACTGGCTACTCAACACACACAATCCGCTTAGTGGCAGCTCAGTATCAAGTTAAAACATGGTGTACTTCCTTTGTTACGCACATCGACTATGACGCTAAAATCAACAAGCGTGAGCGATGGCTTGCCGTAAAACATTCCGAATAGTAAATGTGAGAACAAGAACGCGTTATCAAATCACGAAAATGAGAAACCGATACTATGCCCGAGTCGCCTGCGCGACATGCAGCCGGTTCGCGCTACGAAATGCGCTCACCTAATCATGAGCTATTGACGCAAAGCATCTTTGCTAAAGCTTACCGTTTAGTGTAGTTGACGTGTGATGCCACAAAGAAGACACGCATACATAGACACCAACGTTCAGGCAGACACCGCACACGGCTACAAGCGGTTACGTGCCTGGAGCACTCTTTGAGAATTCAAATTGACGCGGACAGATGGCGCACCGCCGCGCGCGCGCAGGAGCGCCGCGCGTCAGGGCATGCGCGCTCCAAGGAGTCTGAGCGCCTTTTTCTTTGTTTTTTTTTTTTTTGTCTCTTTCTCTCTCTCTCTCTGCGCGCCATGCGCGCCGGAACGGGTTGCTTTTCTTTTCCATTTTTAATCTTTTTTCTATGGACGAAGGAAATGCGCTGGCAGGTTGTATTACAAACGCTGTGGGCTATCGTATGAGACTGGAACGCCCACAGGAATGAATGCGCTGTTTGTAAAAGCCGTTACAGGGCCCTTTAGGCGCTAGCATTATCACCAGCGACTGAGTAATACAGAGCATTTGTAGCATATCTTCCAGCGTACCGCCAAATGTGATGCCCGCACGTATGTTGGTGTTAATTTTCCGCTCCGATGATAGGTCAAAGCAATCAGTACAGCTATGAGGTACTCATATGCCTGGCCGCGCAGGCATACCACCTGCGACATACTGGGTGGGCTCAGAGAATTTGGCACATATTTTAAGTGAATGAGGAACTTTGATGAGTTTATAGTGCAGGATATCAGTCAACGAAAGACCACCCGATGTTAGTGCTGCAGCCGAGATATGAAGACAATGTTAAAGGTATCTGAGAATCGGACGACACACAACGCGCACACTACATGCCCGACATCGGTTCATCGCACACTCACAAAGTCCGCGTTGTCAGCTAGAAACATTACGAGTCTCTGTGCTGTTAGCTTGATGCCTGTTTGGAATCCGCTTGTAGCTAAAGTTGGCGTTCATACCATCTATTATCACAATCGGATCGGCGTTTTGCTTTCTTTATTCTACTGCCGCAAAAGTCATGCTATGACAACTGTGACGACTGTCTTGCGATTGTCGAGAGCGACTACGTAGATCATATGATGTGGCCAACAAATGCGGAGGTATACACTATGTGTATACTAAAGTCTACAGATAAGCTCTACAGCAATCTCAGCAGTATACAACTTCAGTGGCTTATATCAAACGCAGCTCCGTATTATCCACCGGTACCTGCGCTTGGATACAGCGTACAGCCTATATTAACGATTTTTGTCTATTGCCAATCTATATACGGCATGTAAATCTGAAGCAATAAGAATTTTACAATATCGGCAGTTTTCTACTTAATCTCACGCCTTACCACAATCGGTATACGGGCTGTTCGCACAAGTTAAGAAGACCTTTGCTGACGTCCCACTCTATGGCCTTCACCGGCAGTGATATAGGAAACCGTGGAAAATAATTCGAATTGCAAAGAAGTATACCGGGTGTTTCACTTAATTTGAGCCTGACTTTAACGTATGCAAATGCTACATAGCTGGAGAGAACCAAGGTACTGTTGTATGACATCGCTTGGAGCTCCTCAGATTATTTTTTTGCATTTCTCTGATTAGATGATTAGTGTTAATTAATTTCTAAATTATTTTAAGTAGATGAACATTCTCAATGATAAACTTGTAGCGCACCATTAGAAACTCCCGATACAGCTTTCTGTTGCTCAATACGTCCTCCGTAGGTGTGTTTGCCCGAGCCCGCGATTACACGCATTGCGACTCGAGCGAATGGTCGCGCAGCAATATATATATATATATATATATGGGGAGGGGGTGCACGTGAATGTGTGCAGGTGCGTGTTTGTGAAGAACTAGGTAGAGTGGGAATAAACAAGAAGAAATATACCATCTTATCGACTCTCGTCTATAGACCTCGATTAGACAAAAAGAAATGGAAATCTTATAGACTTTCGGCTATAGAACCTCTATAGACAAATAACAGAGAAAAACAAATAGAGGCTGTATCGGCTTTCGTCTATAGGTGTCTGTTGTAGGGAAGTAGGCGAAAATGAAGCAAACACTTTCTCGACTTTTGTCTATAGGTAGTGAACAGAGGGGAAGTAGACAAAAAAGAAAGAGACACCTCGTCGACTTTTTTAGATAGACCGTATATAAACTGCAAACAGACAAAAAGAAACAGAAATCTTATCGACTTTCGTCTATAGAAAGTCTACAGACAAACAATAGACAAAAATAAAGAGAGGCTGTATCGACTTTCGTCTATGGGTAGTCTATAGAGGGGAAGTAGCCAAAAAAGAAACAAACACCATATCATCTTTTTTTTTCTATAGACCGTCTATAGACGGCGAATAGACAAAAAGAAATAGACACGTTATCGACTTTCGTCTATAGACATTCTGTAGACATTGTAGCAGCAAAAGTCAAAATCTATAGAAAGGCAAGGTCGTCTAAGACTTTCTATAGACAGTCTAAAGTCATTTTTGTAAGGGTTGAACCGGCAAACGTCTCTACCTACTTCCGCTAAGCGCAACAGGGATGCCCCGCCCGTACGATTGACAGATGAAACTTTTCCTAGTACGAGAAAGGTACTCTCGAACCGCGCCTTTATACGACTCCGTTATAGTCATTGATTCAGCGTTTATTTGGAAGCAATAAGGCGCGTCAGAATCTCCGTTCATGAGCCTGCCTTAACTGTATTGCAAATATCGGAAGCTTTGCCGCTTTGCACACGCTAGCTTGTTTTCACCTCTTTACCTGGTGGGCGCATGGGACTTTGCGATTAGCTACCATGGACATACTTGCAGTGCCGTCGAGGCTAAAAGAAGGAAGAGAAGAAAGAAAGCAACGCGTGGTTAATTAACTTATAATCTCGAGACTGCTGCGGATCACGAGTGCCGCAGTAATGGAGAGATCCTGATTAATTGTTACCGCCTGGGATTATTTAACGCAAACCCAAAGGATGAGACAAACATTTTTGCGTTTCCGTCAGAATGCGACACGCGAGACCGAAGAACTAAAGGTACCGGGTTACCGAGGCAACTGTCATCAAAAGAATGATTCAGGTGTTTGAAAATGTATAACCAGCCGCGATTGTGCCGGCCTGTCAAAGCTGACAACGGCTCAATTCCAGCCTTGCAAGTCGATGGCTACGACTGCAAATTAACCTGGAATAACCATGATTTGCTCATTTTATCTTGTGCTACATCTGTCTGATCAACACCACCCCAATGAGCACGTTGTGCTATCTAAAATGCAAGCAATTTCCCTGCGGATGACGAGGCGTGTTCATGCAGAAATTACTTTAATTATGTCAATAAAAAAAACGCGACCGCTGTATTAAAGTGGAGGCACTGTATTAAGCGGGCGCGACGCTATTGTGCCGAGTGTCAGGCAGGCAGAGTAGTGTGTTTCAGGACGTGGTTGCAAACAAGTGAGATGAACTGCTCTCTTCCATACTTAATTATCTTAAAAGAGATATTGAATTAGGATTTATGTATCGTGCACATTAGTTGAGTACCTAGGCCTTTGTTATATCAACGGCGCCCCATTTACACAGTTATTAAAAGCAGTTTTTCTCTTAGCACCTGAAGTATGCTTTAGCGGAATGTACACTCCATCGGTGTGCGCAATATGAAAGCACGCTCTGTATTCATGCAGATATGTTCAGGCAGACTTAGACACAGGACATATTTTTCAAAGCAGAATGATTCATTTACAGTACAACAAAGTCCGCAGAATAGTTTCACTGTAGGTTCCTAACACAGGATGAGTACTTATATACCAACCTGTGACAGTAAAAGTTAAAAGTCAAACTGCAACGGGAAATACAAAAGCAGATCGGCAGTCTTCGCGCCTAGAGCTTTCAAAATGTGAAAGAAGCATAACGCCTGGATTTGCATTGACTTCACGCGGTTGTGACCAATAAAAGTTGGGCCTCTCAGTTCGTTCATAACAAAAGTTTTGTCTGTATGATAAATTATGTAAAATATTAGATAAGTACAATATCAAGAACAGAACACACGTCGCAAACTTAGTGTAAGGTCAAATTTTTAATAGATAAGTTATCTAATGAGCAACTCATCGAAGTGCTCGCAGCTAACGAAGATAGCTACCCACGATTACCATGAAGAAAAAAAAAGAATCAAAGTGCTGCAATAAAATGTACATACTTGAAATGAAGAACTATTCTAGGAGCAAAGCAACATCAAAAACTCTTTTGTCCAGCGGAAGACACACCGTATATATGTCGCTGTGTTTAGGTGAACGGAGAGAGATGTAAGTGAAGTTCTTTATGTCTACATTGCCAATAAGAGACAAAAAAGCCCTTTCAAATATTTATTTCATTTTGACTTATTTGCTTCGTTATCACAAACACATCAGATACCCTTCGTATATGTTCATAGCTATTTGTACAGATGACTCCTGGACCTCTAGGCGATCGTCCTACCTGGAAGGAAAATGAAACTTCACTCAATGTTAGACAATTCGAGAAACCTTTTCACCTTGACCCTGTTAGGGCTATTTTTTGAATAGTTGTTCAAGGCCAATATAGTAGTGATCTTGCACTAAACAGCTCTCAATGTTAACCGTAAACTTCTGAGGCTGCGCGATAACGATCCGATGTCTTTCATGTGACTATCCTCATTCTGGTGTCGCTAGAAAATCAATCTCGACTGTTCCTTATTTGCACCTTGTTGGTGGAGAGAGCCTGTGTCCAGAGTGTGCTCAACACGCTTGCGTTGCCCTGCTACTTGAAGTGCGGGCCGTTGCTGTAGTGCGCAGCATCGCACTGATGTGCACGCATTCCTTTCATTTATATTTTAAATATCGGCCCTCCTGTTTCCTTTGATTCCCTTGTACCCTTTCCCCTGCACTGAGTAGGCCGCTTGTATTTACATTGGATAACCTTCCTGTCTTCCTATCTTTATTCCTCCTTCCTCCAAGAGCGCTTGTCAGCATTATAAAACTGATCTGGTGTGAAAGGCACGAAGACGACAACGGACAATCTAGTCAAGCTAGTCCAACGTAACCTTGCTAACGTGTACCTGCTGGACGCTTTCAAGAATTCCTGTCCGCAGCGAGGTGCGCAGAGGTTTCTTAAGCAGATTGAAGGACTAGTAGAGGGAGGCTACCCACAACTTCTGCTATATTCTGTAGCAGAAAAAATCCTGAAGAATTCGTGAAACCACCAAAAGGCCCAGGAGCCACCTCACGAAAAAGAAAAGATAGCCGTCCTACCTTACATACACCGCATGTTGCGTAATTTGAAGAAGATGCTAAGCGAGCTAACGCAAAGGTGGCGTTTTCTGCCCCGTGGAAGCTTTCAAGGCTCTGCAGGATGGCCAACCCTTTTTTAACAAGGTACTGGCCTTTCTCACAAATTATAAAAATAAATACGTCCACCGTCAGGCAGGAGTCATTTAGGGAATTCCTTTCTCGTGTGGTAGAACATACATGGGCGAAACCACGCAATGCCTCAGTGATAGTCCGACGAAACATAACAAAAAATATTTGAAATGTGAGAGAAGGCCACCTGGGAATTAATTGTAGAGATTAGAAATGTTAGCTAAATTTTCACGCCTGCACTGTGGTGGCCAGAAGCCGTGACAAGTGGGTTAGACTAGTAATTGACGCCAAAGGGATCTCTGAGGCAGGTGAGCATTGAGGCAGGCATTTCCCACTCTTCCCATCCTACTGTTCACGTTTCTAATCACTAGAGACTCAAACATTTCAGTTCCTAGTTATCATAGTTGAATCACCATATTTATAACTTTTCATTTGATATATCTAAGACGCTGGGACGTTTAAAGGTATGAGCACATCAAACGGAAGGTATCACTAGTGATCACGAATGACACGTCAACCTAAATTAGCTATGGCAACCAAAAATACTCCCTTATTGATTGATACCGACGGCAACGTGCACAAATGAAGGCGACCGCTGATATTAAACAAAGAGATTCGTGATTGCTCACTCGAGACTAGCATCTTCTAGTTATGCGATTTTTCGATTTATGTGATTTATAATCACGGTCTATGCGAATTTTCATTTGATATCGAAACGCTATACTGTAGAACACACAATAATATAACATCCAACGGGGTGTATCACTAGTGATCCCTAATAAATGGCTGTTATCAGTTAGCAATGGCAACAAAAAATACTCATGTAAACACTTCTTGATTGATAGCAATGCTAACGTGCACGAATGAAGGCTACCATTGTAAGGCTAAACAAAGCGAACAATACACAACAGCATACCTCAACAATTGCTTCGTCTTGGGCCTTACTTTCTGCGACAGCAGCATTTTCCCATAGTGGAGGCTGCCATCATGCTCGTTTGGGCATTTTTATGCTGAAGGAAAAACTTTCGACTGTAAAAAAAATACACTCACGCACTACAGAGGAGGGCCATAAAGCCAGTGGTATTAGGGTTGTTGGAGCGGGGGTGCTGTTAAATACTAATTTAATGTAGCGCCCTCCCTTGGGTGGCGCCTAGAACCCGAATAGCGGGCGCCCGCATGAGAAGAACATAAAGACAGCGCCGTGCCGTGGCACGCGAAGTCACGGCACGCAGCTCTATTCCGGCGTCGATTCGGGCCAGCTGTCTCTTTCCTTCGCGCCTGAGACATACGCCTACAAGTAGTGACCCAGGACGAACACAATGACTGATACGCCCGAACCCTCCACGGAACAGGACTCACCTCAGGAGGGCGTGTCGTAGCTGCAGCTTCCCCACCTACCCCTCTAGTCCCAGATCCTGCAATTTGGGTTTCACCAGATAGAGGCGCATTTCTGCCTCTACCGCATCATCTCGGAAACGACGCGCTACTACCACGTCGCCTCGGTCATTCCTCCTGATGTTGCCAGCCAGCTCTCGGACATTCTCTCGGCCCCAACGGGCGCTGTACCATTTCAGCACCTGAAGACTAAGATGCTGGAGAGGTTCATGCCGTCGAAACGCACCCGCCTCCAGCAGCTTCTTACCGAGGATGACCTTCGCGACGGGCGCCCCTCTCAACTGCTGCGCCGGATGCTACAGCTGCTCGGGGAGTGCGACGTCCACTCAGCGTTGCTTCGAGAGCTTTGCCTCCGAAGCCTTTCCCAGCCCATCCGTTTGTCCTCGCGGCGGCCGGCGACGTCACCCTCGACCTCCTGGTGGAGCTCGCCGATCAGGTTCATGAGGCGACCTCTCCGCCCGTCATTGCTCTCTTACCACCTATAGACCCGGCGATTTCGTGCCTTGAGGCCCGCACCTTTGGGCTCGCCACCCCAATCACCGCACATCAAGCCTCAGGGCACCCGTTCGCCTCGTCTCGATCATCGCGTTCTTTCGCGCACACGTCAAGCTCGGAGTCCCAGCCCTTCGGCTCCCTGCTGGTACCACCTGTGCTTCCGTCACCTGGCCACGAAGTGCACACCTCCCTCTTCGTGGCCGCGAAACGCCCGCCGGGATCACTGACGGCGGCGTGTGGTCCCGTTTGTGGTCCCAGGCGCCTTTTTATGGTAACCGACAAGTTCTCCGGTGCCCGATTTGTTATAGACACGGGCGCGGAAATGAACATGCTTCGCCAACTAAAGCTGATCGTTCCAGGTCACGAGGGCAGTCGCTTCCTGCTGCCAACGTGTGATCTTTAGCGACGTACGGACTCCGATCTTTCATTCTCAACTTCGGCTTTCGCCGCAATTTTCGATGGGTCTTCGTCATTGCAGACATGATTCACCCAATCATCAGCTCGGAATTCTTCTCCTACTTCGACTTAGACGTCGGCGTGCGGCATCGTTGCCTCACAGGTGGTCCGACTCCCCTCTCCATCTCTGGAGTCCTGTCCGACCTTGCTCTCATGGGCATGCGCATGCTGATACCTTTCTCTCCGTTCGAAACAATCTTGGCGGATTTTCCGGAGTTAACAAAGGCATGCAACCTCACATACGGTGGCACACCACATCGTCACCCGTGGTCCACCAGCAGCCGCTCAACCACGCCGCTTGTTTGGGGTCCGAACAGCTATCACCAAACGGGAGTTCGACCACATGCTGCAGCTCGCCATTATACGCCCGTCGTCGAGCACGTGGGATTCTCCGCTACATCTCGTGCACAAGCGTGATTCCGGTGACTGGCGTACCTGTGGAGACTATCGAGACTTGAACGCCAAGACTGTCCACGACAGATATCCTCTGCCTCACATCCAAGATTTCACATCGCGCCTCGACGGGTGAACAAATTTATGCAAATTGGGCCTGGTTAAGGCCTACCACCAAATTCCCATCGAACCCGCCAAAATACCTAAGACCGCCGTCACGACACCCTTTGGTTTGTTTGAGTACTTACGAATGCCTTTTGGACTTCACAATTCGGGTCAAACCTTCCACTGGTTCATCACTGAGGTCATGCGGGGCCCCCCTACTGTGTTCGCATACCTTGATGCTGCCTTCATAGCCAGCCATACGCCTGAAGATTATGAGCACCATCGGCGTGCTTTGTTCCAACGACTACAGCAGTACGGTCTGTTTGTGAGCACCTCCAAGTGTGTATTCGGCCAATGAGCTCGAGTTTTTGTGCCATCACATATCATCCGAGAGTATACGCCCCCTCCGGGCCCACCGCAAGACCATCCAGGATTATCCCCAGCTTACAACTCTGCCGCGCCAATTCCTGTGGCTTGTGAATTTTTCAGGCGCATCATACCACACTGTACAGAGCTGCTTTGCCTGCTCACCGACCTCCTTCGTTTTACCGCCGGCCCGTCCTCTTTTAATTTCTTGGTCATCAGAAGCCGAGGCCGCCTTTACTGCGGCCAAGCAAGCAGTCGCGAACGCCATGCTTCTCATCCTTCCGCGTAGCAACGCCCCTGCTCGGTTGACGGTGGATGCCTCCAGCGTGGGCGTCGGAGCCGCCTTACAGCACTGCATGAAGCCTGAGTGAAGACCTTTGCCTTTTTTTCTCGGAAGCTACTTCCTGCTGAGACCCACTGCAGGGTCTTCGGCCGAGAGCTTCTAGCTATCTACACTGCGATACAGCACTTCAGGCATTTTCTTGAAATGCGAGTTTTACGTGCTGACCGATCACAAACCACTGACGTATGTTTTCCGCACCAGCTCATCGAAGTACGTGCCACGCGAACTCCACCATCTAGCTTGTATTTTGAAATTTACAACCGACATCCGCCACGTGAAACGTCGCGACAAAACTGCCGCTGATGCCGCGACAAAACTGCCGCTCGTATAGCCGCGGTTGAAGCTCCCTCTCCAACTGTTGACTGAGCCGCAGTCTCTGCCGCACAGCAGAGTGACAGAGAGCTCCCCGCTTTTCAGGAGAAGCTCCGTTTTCTCGGACTACGGCTTGTGCCCCATCCATGCTCGCCTGAGCCCTCGTGGTGCGATGTCTCAGCAGTCCTATCACGCCATTTTGTTCCGGCTTCACTACGTCGCACCATTTTCCACACTCTACACGACATATGGCACTCAGATATTCGGGCTACTCAGCGCCTTTTCACCCAGCGCTACGTCTGTCCCGGAATTACCGGTGATGTGCGCGCTTCCACGCGCACATGTCGGCCCTGCCAGGCAACAAAGGTCTGCCGTCATACGAAGACACCTCCCAAAGCCTTCCTTTCACCCGGCCGTCCTTTCGACCATGTTCATCTCGACATCGTTGGGCCTCTACCCGTGTCTCAAGGTTATCGTTATATACTCGCCATGGTCGACCGTATCACACGCTGGCCGGGGGCTGTTACCAATCATGATATCACCCCTAAAACTGTTTCCTGCGCTTTGATTTCTGTGGGCATATTTCGCTATCGTTGTCCTGGCACCGTCACAGCAGACCGTAGACGGCAAGTTGGGTCCTCTCTGTTTGCTTCCCTTAATCGAATCCTTGCCTTAATCGCGCCGGATATTTCCGTTCATTGCGTATCACTCGTGTGTCAACGGCACGCGCCTTCAGCGACAACTGCATGCCGCGCGGGCCACCCTTCTCAATTGCGCGGTCTGGGTTGACGCCTTGCCCCTTGTGCTGATGGTTTTACGGGCCGTCCTCCGGGACACCTACAGCGCTCAGCAGCAGAGTTGGTGTATGGTAGTTCTCGGCGTTTCCCCGGAGATTTCTTTACATCAACGCAGCTACCAGCCCATTAACAAGAATTCCTACAACGCGTTCCTCGACTGTGTAAAATACCTCTGGCCCATTCCACCCCGTCTTTACCGCCACAGTACAATCTTTGTGCCCCCCGACCTGCTCACTTCAACACACGTTTTCGTGCGCCGCGACGCTGTCCGACCACCGCCAACTCAGGCCTACGAGAGACCATTTCGCGTCCTCCACTGCACCCCGAAAACCGCCACCTTCCTGCGTCAACTCCTTAAGCCAGCTTATGTGGAGATCGCGATGCCTCGCATCGCCACCTGACCTGGTGCCAGAGTGCCATAGCCGGCGCCTAGTCCGGTTTCGACTTCCCGTCTATGAGGGGTGCCCTTAAGCGCCTTCCCTTGGGCGGCGCTAGAACCTTAATTTGCGCGCGCCCACATGAGAAGAAAATAAAAACGGTGCCTGGTCGTTGCACGCGAAGCCACGGCTCACAGTTCTATTCCGGTGTGGATTCGGGTCAGCTGTCTCTTTTCTCGGTGCCTCACGCGTAAGACTACAATAAAAAGCGCAAGTCAGCTAGAATGTACAGAAACTGGAATACCCGAAATAATACGCAGATTATAACCTATTATCTGATAGTAAGGCAAGAAAAGTGTTGTAGCGATAGCATGTACTGTTTCTCGTTTTTAAATCAGGAAAGTTTGCTTCTATATGACATACCGTATTCACGAGTGGTAGAGCCAAACGTTTTTCAGATTTTTATTGGTCGCGGGCACTACAGAAAACAGCTTACAGCTACTTGCGGAAGCACCGAACCGCGCTCACAGTGCCATGGGAAATAAAGTTACCTCGGGTGATGAACGCACGGCTAATGAACACGGACAATCCCGGTAAACAAAATGTTCGAATAATCGCTCAGTCTGAAAAAAAAAAACGAATGGCAACGGTAGAATCGATCTCGTTGTTTTTTAGGGCGCCAGCGCAGCAGGAAATTCGTGACTCCTACGTTACAGCCTACCAGTGTTGTCAAATGCATGCAAGACGAACTTTCGCGCCTTGGAGAGCATACAAGGTCTAGCCCTACGCACGTGTTTGGGACTGCCTCGGTGCACGTCAACAGCAGCAACAATTGCCATCGCAGGAGACCATACAATCCAGACACATGTAGCTGTCGACTCTCTCAGAGCGCACATTCGCCATCTGTCAAGGACCCCCGACCACCATTTGGCCTCCCTACCAGCCGAGAGACCTCAAGCGACCTTTTCACGAGTGATTAACGCTCATCAAGAGTACATACCTGCATCTTTTACACCGGCGGTGAAGCCTTCCTCCCCCCTGTGGTGCCTGCGACAGCCTCAAGTGAATTTTGCTATTCCTGGAATTACAAAAAAGTCCAATCATCCATCGCCGGCTCTGAAGCAACTTACACTCCTATTACTGCACCAGACGTATCATGACCGCACACATATATATACCGATGGTTCGACCTCACCTACCAGCTCAACTGCCGCATTCGTCGTTCCAGCCAAGAACGTTACAGTTAAATTCAAATTGTCGCACACGACTACATCTACATCGGCAGAACTTGCAGCTCTCCATGCCGCTATGATGTACATCACCGAAGAGCCAACAGAAAAATGGGTCGTATTTTGTGACTCTAAGGCAGCCTTTCATAGCATCAAGTCCGCATTACGTCACAGAACCTACGAGCAAATGACATCTGAAATCAGGGAACTGCACCACCTTGCTCTGGAAAGAGGACACCACATTATATTTCAGTGGATTCCTGCTCACTGTGGCATCGTCGGCAACAACCTAGCTGACAAGGCTGCCCGGTGTGCCCACGAAAATACCCAGACGCGTTCAATACCTTCGGCGAGGTCGGACGCTGCCAGGAAACTTCGCCTACTTGCGTGCAAGAAGTCCCAAGATCTCTGGCTTTCAAGTGATTTCAACTGCAGATTACGTAAACTGGACCCCACGCTACGGCTACAACTGCCATCTAGCCTTTCCCGTGGCAAAGCAACCTTGTTGTGTCGCTTGTGGTTGGGAGTGGCGTTCACGAACGCATACTCCTACCGTATGGAAATGTCCGAGAGCCCGATGTGCGACTCCTGTGGGTGCGAGGAGACCATCGAGCACCTATTGTGTACCTGCCCTCGCTACGATGTCCAACGCCTCTCTGCGGGCAACTTTACGCAGACTAGACTCGAGACCGCTCACCGAGTCAAAGATACTCGGACCATGGCCACAACCTTCACTGGCTCGAAAAGCGATTCGTGCACTAGTGCGGTATTTGAAGTGCACGGGCTTAAGAGACCGCTTATAGTGTCATTGTGTACGCTGTCCCGCCCACACGTACTCAGTACTTACTCTCTCCCTTTCTTCCTCTTTCTATTCCCCTTTCCCCCACCCCCAGTGTAGGGTAGCAAACCGGATGCTGTTCTGGTTGCCCTCCCTGCCTTTCCTACCCTTGCTTTCTCTCTCTCTCTCTCGTTAACACACATTTGTTCTATGTTGCGCTACGTTAAATGAAGTTTACCTGAAATTTTATGACGGCCGAGGTCACAAGTGTGTTTAAAGTTCACCCATGGCGGCGCCCGATGTGTGTCACGGGTCAAAAGGCACCGATCGGCGAGTCGCGCCGCAATATTGCGTGCATTTGCGGGCTGCTTTCACGCTGGGAAAAACACTATTATGTAACATGTATTGAGCAACAGACAGCTGTAGCGGGAGTTTTTCAAGTCCCCCTACAATTTTCTTATTGACACTTTTCTTCTAAATGTAATATTTGAGAAGTTGATTAATTAATTAGTACTAATTATGCAAATAGATAGAATGAAAAAAAATCTCTGTATCTCCAAGAGACGGCAAACAACATTAACTGGTTCTCTCTAGCTACGTGGCATTCTCATATTTTTAAACTCTGGCTGACGTTAGCTGGGACACCCTATATACGCAGCACAGCGATTGCTGTCGTGTACACCACATCTGTATACTCTGTCCCACAACGTTATGGTGCCAATGCGAAGGCTACAAGCCTCAGCAGTGCAGTCGGAGCCTGCCTGCTAAAATGTACTTCCGTTTATAATCACTGTGTAGTGAATACACAATGTAGGGCAAAGTGGTCTGCAAAAGTAGCGTACATGAGTTCCGCATGCTAGTAGCGGAGGGAGCGGCATCAATAGCAGCACGTGGAACTCATACGCGCCAGTTTGCAGACCACTGCCATATTCGGTCTCTGCCCGTGGCCCCTGGATTCCTGGCCGCGAAGCATGACGGAAGCGCTACAGCTTCCACCCAACCCAGTGCTGGCAAGAGCGACCTGGGAGGGGGTAAGCCCTCCCAGGTCGCTCCTGCCAGCACTGGGTTGGGTTGGGTGGGTAGCGCTTAACAACAGACGTGGGAAGAGCTGCTCAGAACGCCGGATGAAGAAGTACAAAAAGCCCTCGTTGCCTTGGCCGAAAGGGTCGCTCCTCGTGAGGGGCCATTCTAGGACTCGGGCCTGCCAGATCATAACTGAGCAGAGCGTCAATAAAGTTGTTACCACCACCCAACCCAGTGCTCGTTCGCCCGAATTTGGATGCCTCTGTGAGCTTCATCTGGCAACAACGTTCGTCAATGGCAATCACCTGCTCAATCAGCGCCGGCTATAAAGGCCCGCCTGTGCCTGTGTCCTTTGGGCACGGCACCAATACCAGAATGTGCAACTCATGCACGCTACTTTTGCAGTACACTGTTATTTTCGGCCTCTGCCCGTGGGCCCTGGATTCCTGGCGGCGAAGCACGACGGAAGCGCTACAGCTTCCACCCAACCAGGTGCTCGTTTGGCCGAATTTGGGTGCCTCTGGGAGCTTCATCTGGAAACAACATTTGGCAATGGCAATCACCTGCTCAACCAGCGCCGGCTATAAAGGCCCACCTGTGCTTGTATCCTTTGGGCACGGCACCAATACCAGCATGCGGAACTCATGCACTCCACTTTTGCAAACCACTGTCATATTCGGCCTCTGCTCGTGGGCCTTAGATTCCTGGTGGCGAAGCCCTGCGGAAGCGCTACAGCTTCCACCCAACCCAGTACTTGTTTGGCCGAATTTGGGTGCCTCTGGGAGCTTCATCTGGCAAGAACGTTCGGCAATGGCAATCACACCATAACCAGCGCCGGTTATAAACGCCCACCTGTGCCTGTGTCCTTTGGGCACGGCACCAATGCCAGCATGCGGAACTCATGCACGCTACTTTTGCAGACTGCTGTCATATTCGGCCTCTGCCCGTGGGCTCTGGATTCCTGGCGGCGAAGCACGACGGAAGCGCTACAGCTTCCACCTAACCCAGTGCTCGTTTGACCGAATTTGGGTGCCTCTGGGATCTTCATCTGGCAACAACGTGGGGCAAGGGCAATCACCTGCTCAACCAGTGCCGGTTACATACGCCCGCCTGTGCCTGTATCCTCTTGGCACCGCACCGATACCAGCACGTGGAACTCATGCACGCTATTTTTGCAGACCACTGTCATATTCGGCCTCTGGCCGTGGTCCCTGGATCCCCAGCCCGCTTCCGTCGGGCTGCGAAGCCCGACGGAAGCGCTACAGCTTCCACCCAACCCGGTGCTTGTTTGGCCAAATTTGAATGCCTCTGGAAGCTTCTTCTGACACCTAACCCGATGACCAACGATGCTCAACCAGCGCCGGTTATAAGCGCCCGCCTATCTGTCAAATTATTAATTGTTTTTTCCTATCGTCATCCTGATTATGACCAATCATTTGTAGAACAATTACGTTACAGTATTGACAATGCTAGAAAACAATATTCTGCTTATCTGCATACACGCGATGTTTACTTTTCGAACGTTGATTGGCCGCAGCTATCACCCCGTTATTATAATTTGGCTTAGTTCAATAACTTAACCTTCAATTTCAACTTATTTCAAGTTGTCAGAGAGCCCACTAAAGGAACTAATGCTTTAGACCTGACATTAAGTAACACCCCTGAAACAGTTGATCCAATTTCTTGTCTCGATGATTTTAGTGAGCCATAAACTGATTCAGTCACAAATTAAGATGCCTTAAAATGTACGGGAGTCACGGTTAAACACATTCGCGATTAAAATCAAGCTAACTATACTAAAATGAATGCTGACCTGCATGCGTTCTTTTGCGAAACCTTCTTGCCGTCCTTCCCAAGTCGTTACATTGACGATAACTGGGTACTCTTTAAAAGCGCCATTTTAGCTTTAATGGTAAGGTATGGTCACAATAACGAATGTTAAAACTAAGCCTTGGTTCAATAAATATATTTGCACTTTACCTAACAAAAAAAAAAAAACTTATACAACATGCTAAGAAATCGGGCAATTCTAACTTATGGGCTGATTATAAAAAGTGCTTAAAGAAATATTGCGCTGAAGTAAACTCGGCTAAGGACAAGTACCACTCCCGCGACCTACCTTCAATACTAGCTTCTTATCCTAGAATGTTTTGGCGAACGATTGCTGCAGACAACACTGTCGATCACATATCGCTACAAAATGATGACCAAATCGAGTTGTCAGACCAAGAGAGGGGATCTCTATTCTTCTGTGTTTACTGCTGAGGATCATTCCAAAGTGCCCATTGTTCCTGATCATGAATATTGATGCATGGACCCCATTGACATCACAATTTAAGGAATCCTATGCCTCATTACAAACCTTAAGGTACCTTCCTCTGCTGGTACTGATAATATATGTTCTAAAATCTTCAAGAATAGATTGTCTATCTATAGTAAAATATATTACATTTTCACACGCATCTTCTATTTGACTGGAAGGTTGGAAAAGTAATTCCAGTGTTTAAAACTGGTAACAGAAATATGGCGGAGAACTACGACCCTATCTCACTGACTTGCATATGTTGCGAAATGCTTGAACATAATATTGCATCAAACATTTATAACCACCTCGTGTTTAATAACCTCGTTTTTAATAATCAGAATGGGATCTGAAAATTTCTTTCGTGTGATACGCAGTTACTGGAACTCACCACTGACTTGCACTTTAAGATGGATAATAGCCTTCGAATTGACTGCATCTTTCTTGACTAGTCAAAAGCATTTGATGGCTTTGCTCACTGCCGCCTCATCGCTAAGCTGTCTTCTCTTAGACTAGACTGACTAACGCTATCTTGGCTTCGTAACATTCAATCTTTTCCCAAGCAGTTCACAGTCGTCAATAATTTTGCTTTTTTCTCTGATGTCACTTCCGGTGTTCCGCAGGGCAGCGTGCTAGGCCATTTACCTTTCCTAATTTATGTTAATGACCTGCGTTCTGTCGTTTCCTCTTGCATGCGACTATTTGCTGACGACTGCATCAAATACCGCACTATTGAAAGTGATGATGACCACCTCATCCTCCAAAAGGACCTTAACCTTGTTTATGCCTGGTGTGGTAACTCGCTTATGACGTTGAACTCAAATAAGTGCAAAACAATTTCCTTTACTCGTAAAGAGCCACTTTCGAAATTCACGTATTATATAAAGAACATTGCACTGCCCCGTGCGGCGTCATATGAGTGCTTAGGCTTCCACCTGACATCCGACCTTTCATGGAAATTGCATATCACCAACATACGTGCCGAATCGTCACAAACACTGGGTTACTTACATCGAAATTTGCGTCATTGCTCAGCTCATACACGCAAATTGCTCATACAGCCTTCCGCCGCCCACAGCTTGAATTCGCTTCCTCCATCTGGTCGCCTCATTAAGACTATTTAATTTAAACGCTGGAAGCTGTACAAGATAGAGCCACTCGATTCATTTCATGTAACTATAACCGCCATTCCAGCATAACAAAAATAATGCTAGACATTCCACTCCTGGCGGTACGTAATCGTCGTTCTGTTGCTGTTTTATGCTTAATAGGCAAATATATTCACAGCGTAACGCCCTCTCCATTTCCACTTTGCAAACCATTACGCATATCCAGGAGCCTTCATAATCACCTGAGAATCAAACGCACATTTGGTGAAACTGAAGCCTTCAATTCTTCGGCTTTGGCCACATGCCATCGCACTTTGGAACGATCTTCCAGATGCCATTGTTTCAATCACTAACCGCGAATTTTTCCGAGAGTGTTTGTATGTAATGCAGCCGATCGATAGAAGAGCAAGCTGACAAGCAAACCAGAGCGGCCATATTAATTGCAACAATGATCGAAATTGCTGTTACTCTGTCAGAGCTGCTCAACGCCGGCCGCAACAATGTTCGCGAAATATCAACGTTGGTTAGAACGACAGAAAGCTGAGCTGGTTGGTAAGGATTCATAATGCAAACAAGAGGTGAGGCGTGCAGACAGGACACAAGAGTAATATAATAATATTTGGGGTTTTACGTGCCAAAACCACTTTCTGATTATGAGGCACGCCGTAGTGGAGGACTCCGGAAATTTTGACCACCTGGGGTTCTTTAACGTGCACCTAAATCTAAGCACACGGGTGTTTGCGCATTTCGCCCCCATTGAAATGCGGCCGCCGTGGCCGGGATTCGATCCCGCGACCTCGTGCTCAGCAGCCCAACACCATAGCCACTGAGCAACCACGGCGGGTAGGACACAAGAGTAGAGAAGTGGACAACACGAACGCCGACTATCAACTGAAGGGAGCACTGAGGCGGAAAAAAAAAAGAAAGAAAGAAGACACAAAACTCATCTGCGCAAGCTCAGGAAAGGTATCACCACGTGTCAGTCGGGTACATGTGCCGGTCTACGTGAGAGATAACTGTTAAGGCACTTAATCTCTTCCTTATGTAAAGTAATCGAAGCCTGACTCACGCATGCATTGCCACCATTATAGATAAGCCATGCCTCTACCATAAGACGCGTATCTTCATTCTTATGTCTGTACAATATCGTGCATTCATCTAACTCTGGCGTGCAGTTACAATCTTGGCAATGTAGGGAAAGATTAGAAGGCGATCCGCCGGTTAACGACCTTTTATGTTCCATTAGCCTCTGATTGATACACCGTCCCGTTAGCCTTACGTAGAACTGGCCACAGCTAAGGGGAATTTTATAAACCACGCCCATACGACAGTCAGTAAACCTGTTGTTCTTATTGTGCTTCACTGGACAAATATCTGTTCTTTTCTTGCCTTTTACCTGCTCCTTTTTCCTATGTACGGCAGTGCATATCTTACCTAGCTTATTGGGAACAGTGAAAGCAAC
Organism: Dermacentor andersoni; assembly: GCF_023375885.2. NCBI lineage: Eukaryota > Metazoa > Arthropoda > Arachnida > Ixodida > Ixodidae > Dermacentor > Dermacentor andersoni. The sequence continues at coordinate 369,197,681 of NC_092814.1, read as the reverse complement.
ATTAACATCGTATCTACTTGCAACTTTTTTAAGCCTGTGCGACACTGAATGAATGTACGGAATAGCCACTACTCTTTTTTTGCTATTACTGTTTCTGTAATCACGTCCGTCCCCCTCGACACCGACTTCTTTAGGCGCTCAGCCACAGTGGCCACTGCTACACTAGGATAACCTGCTTCTAACAGGCGCCGGACCTGCGCATTAAAACTTGCGCTCATTTTGTGCATGCAGGATCTGGTGAGGGAAGACTTAAAGCACGACATGGCGATTCCGTTTTTTACTACTTTGGAATGCTTGGATTGAAAGTTTAGCAACGGCTTCGAAGAACTGGGGGAGTACTGACAACAAACGTGATTTTGTTCGAAGACCAAGGAAATGTCAAGAAACTGAATTACGCTGAGGAAATTCCTTGGTAAACATTAAAGGGACACTAAAGCGAAACAATAAACCAGTTTAGACTAATGAAAGATTGTTTGAGAGCCCTGCAGGCAGTCATTTAAAAAAAAATTGTTTTATTATTAGATGAGAAAATGAAGGTTTAAGTATCAGTATTTGAATTTCGCGCCGAAACCCCTGCGCCGGTACGTCAGCGTGACGTCAGGGATTCCAAAGTATGTTTTCGCATTTGGGCCGCGTTGGCTGAATAAAGGTTCGCGAAACTTGGCATGTTTAATATTTCGTTCCTTTAGAACACAATGTAGTCACTCTGTACCGCTATATATCAGTAGTAGGCCCTAGAAGATGCCATCAAAATCCAAGACGTCACAGCCCCCAGGTGCGGGAACTTAAGTAGGCGTCGCCACCCGTATTTCGTTCTTGCGCTTTTTCTGACTTACCAAATGTCTTATCCTTGTAAGAGTGGTGTATTTGGTGTTGGTGGAACGGTAATTTACTGATGCAGAAGAAATCATTTTTCACTTTAGTGTCCCTTTAATCCTCCTCCATGAAGTTTAAATTGCTCACTTACTCAGGTTGCAGCGGACTCGAATTCTTCGCTATTGCAGAAAATCAGGTAATCATCAACGTAACGAAATATCTTGATAACGCTATCACCTAAGGCTTTCTTTATGGTTTCTGCCTTTCCTAAGGTTTCTGTCACGTGGTGATACCTTTCCTGAGCTTGCGCAGATGAGTTTTCTGTCTTCTTTCTTTTTTCGCCTCAGTGCTCCCTTCAGTTGATAGTCGGCGTTCGTGTTGTCCACATCTCTACTCTTGTGTCCTGTCTGCACGCCTCACCTCTTTTTTGCATTATCAACGTTGGCTCTTCTTTGGGAAAATAAGAACAGACAGCAGCACAAAGTCGTAATGATGCATCGGGATAAGTGGACAATATACGAGGTGAAGCAGCTGCATCAAAAAGTTACGTGGAACACGAACGGTCAGTTCAAATTGTCCGCTATATAGTACACCCTTCCGTCCCCATGGCACCGTGGCTGTGATGTTGCGCTGATGTGCACGGGTTTTATTGGGAGCTGCGGCAGATGCATTGTGATGGGGTCAGCATGCAAAATCACTGCATAGCTTAGAATTATTTGGTTTTCAATTAGGTTTTCTGTTTTGTTTTCTATACAAAACTTTGCGTCAGGCAATAAAATTTCACTTGGCAGTAAGTGCTTGTCCTGGTTTTCTGTCTCCCTTTTCTCACTTCGCTCTGCACCACACAGACTCTAAGAATTGGGTTCCAGTTACTGAACCCCAGGTGTTCGAAGTTATTCCGGAGTCGTCCACTATGCAATCGCTCATACCCCACTCTAACCCTGCAACCCCAACTCTTCCCCACACACAAGCAGTTTCAGGATAATAAACATTGTATTAGAATATACTTCTTCGCATAGCAGATCGCTACCAGCATACTTGACGAGCTCCGTGGCTTAAACTTTGTTGGAGGAACCTCGCGCAACGGCCTTTTCTATTGACATAGCTTTCTCATTGACAGAGTTTTCTCGCCACAAGTTGTTCCGGGTGGCTCCTAAAAGCTGCTCTTAGAGAGAGAAATAGCGAAGCTCGTTGCCCTAACTACAAAAAAATATTAATAGATTCGCTGATATCGCATTAACGGAATTAGTCAAGACACAAAAATGATACTTGAATTCAAAGAAGCAGTGGCAACTTCTCTGCACATTCACAAATCCAAGTTTATAAATGTGCATAATATTTGAATGATTACAGTTTCGCTGGAAGAGTGAAGCAATGATAGCGATAGCAAGCATGCGAGTCATAGCTCCGGTAGCATCGCGCCGTGCGTGCCCGTCTCTACCCATGTGCATATGTGAGCCATAGAATGGTGACGAGACGCGCGAAAACGGTGTAAGCAGATGCGATGCCACCCAGTACGGAAGGTTCTTGAGCCCCAAGCGCATTGAATGTCGTCGCCCGTATACATCGAGCGGGATAGTTCGAAGGCACTTCCAACCGCAGCCATCTTTGCTACGGTTCTAAATCTCTACACTCGTCATCATCATCAGCCTATTTTGTGTCCACTGCAGGAAGAAGGCCTGTCCCTGCGATCTCCAATTACCCCTGTCCTGCGCCAGCCGATTCCAACTAGCGCTTACGAATTCCTTAATTTCATCACCCCACCTATTCTTCCGCCGTCCTCGACTGCACTTCCCTTCTCTTGGCAACCATTCTGTAACTCTAATGGTCCACCGGTTATCTAACCTACGCATTACATTATCTGCCCAGCTCCATTTTCTTCTCTTTATATAATTTAGTATATCGGCTATCCCTGTTTCCTCTCTAATCCACACCGCTCTCTTCCTTTCTCTTAACGTTGCGCCTAGTATTCTTCGTTCCATCGCTCGATCGCTCTTCCATCAGTATTCATCGTTCCATCGCTTCTGCGGTGTTTAACTTGTTTTCGAGCTTCTTTGTCGGTCTCCAAGTTTCTTTCCTATATGTCAGCACCGGTAGAATACATTGATTGTACACCTTTCTTTTCAATATTAATGTTAAGCTTACAGTAGGAATATGATAATGTCTGCTGAATGCACTCCAACCCATTTTTATTCTTCTGGAAATTTCCTTCTCATGATCAAGGTCTCCTGTGAGTAATTGACCTAGGTAAACATACTCCTTGACAGACTCTAGAGGCTGACTGGCGATCCTAAAATCTTGTTCCCTTGCCGGACTATTGATCATTATCTTTGTTTTCTGCATATTAATCTTCAACCCCACTCTTATACTCTCTTTGTTCATGTGCTCAATCATTTGTTGTAACTCATCCCCAGTATTGCTGAAAAGGACCATGTTATCTGAAAATCTAAGGTTGCCGAGATATTCGCCTTTGATCCTTATTCGTAAGCCTTCCCAGTTTAATAGCTTGAATACTTCCTCCATGCATGCGGCGAACAGCATTGGAGAGGTTGTGTCTCCTTGTCTGACCCTATTCATTATAGGTATCTTCCTACTTTTCTTGTGGAGAATTAAGGTAGCTGTGGAATCTCTGTAGATACTTTCTAAAATATTTACGTAAGCGTCCTGTACTCCTTGCTTACGTAATGCCTCTATGACTGCTGGTATCTCGACTGAATCAAATGCCTTCTCGTAATTTATGAAACCCACATAGAGAGGCTCATTGTGCTTTGTGCATTTCTCGATTAGCTGATTGATGACATTGTTGTGATCCATTGTAGAGTATTCCTTCCTGAAACCTACCTGTTCCCTTGTTTGACTAAAGTCCAGTGTTGCTGTTAGTCTATTGCAGATTATTTGGGTGAATATTTTATATAATCTTGGAAGTAAGCTAATGGGCCTATAATTTTTCAATTTTTTAAGGTCTCTCTTTTTGGGGATTAGTATAACGTTGGCATTCTTCCAGTTCTCTGGGACCCTTGAAGTCGATAGGCAGTTCGTATAAAGGGCCGCTAGTTTTCCAAGCTTTATGTCTCCACCATCTTTGATTCATTTGGGAGGGAGTGGCCGACTACTGCACCAGGGAGGCCCATTCCTGTTCTGGTGAGGGAGTGTCTTGTTGAAGCTTAGTGGGCCTTCCTAATTTGGTTGTACCTGGCTGAGTATAGCCGCACTTGCTCTCGGCGTTTTTGTGGGTGTCAGGCGCCACTCCAAGCCTGGAGATGTTGTGTCTGTGTCAGTGCCCAGACTACCGGGCATATATCATACAATATCACTCACTGATGAAACGAATTATAATTAAATATTCCCATTGCGTGAATTAAAAGTGATCAAGAGAAATATTTCTTTAATTCAACAACAAGAACAAAGGGAACGGAGGGGCCCAATTTTTTTAAATCATAAGAAGCCAACAAAGACACCATGGCCAACACAGGGGAGATTACTTGCGCTTACTAATTGAGTTAAATAATAAATTAATGAAAATGAAAATGAATGAAAGAACAACTGGCCGCAGAAGGGGGGGGGGGGGGGGGAGGAGGGCACAATCCCACTTTTTCGCATTATGGGTGTTATGCTCTTACCATTTGAGCTGCCGCAGCGCTGTTCTCCCGTCCACTTTCGGGGGTATTTATGTTTTACTACTAGAACTAAGCTTTTCAGTAAGAATGGACCATGGGCAAATACCGAATGGTTAAATCAAGTATCAAATAGTTCAACTAATCTGTTGAATATAATGCACTATGCCATTACAAATAGGAGTGCTTTACAGATAACTATGAACTGATATTATATGTTCAGGTTTTATGCAAGAGTTTATAAGCTTTATTAGGCAGAACAGGGGTACACCTACCGGCCTACTTGGTCGGTCAGCAAACACAGGAGATGTAGACCCGTTTGCTGTCACTAATATTCAGCGCATATATGAACTTCGCATATACATGAACAAATACATCCTGGATTTACCGACCGTCCAACACAGCAGCTAGCAGCCATGCCAAACCCGAGAGTGAAGGCAAAGATAGACTTCCTTTGCAAGATAGGAGTTGATATGCTTTAACTCTTCCTTTTTGGGGAAAAAAGCTCGCTCTTATCAGTTTATTTGCGAGGTGTGATGAGTGTGCATGAAGGAAGTAATCGGGAGCGACGTATTCTGAATTTTGATCGGCAGCGTACGTAAGTAGCCTCTATGTGACTCGGCGTATGAAGAGCGGTTAGCCTACATACAGGCAAATACGAATCTTAACAACGCAGCCAGACAATCCATACAGGCGTAAAAATCAGCAGAAGCTTGATATGGGCGAGTTGGTTGAGCATACTTGATGAAAAAAGAGAGCGCTACGAAGACGTCTTCGTCTCTCTCGTCTTCGTAGCGCTCTCTTTTTTCATCAAGTAAAAATCAGGTTGAGGTGGTGACTTAAGTTCACCTTGACTTACAAGTGAGGTGATTGATTGCGTCTACCTTGACATGAAACAGGCTTTTTTGTTCTTTTTGCTATTCGTACATTTTGCATGCAGCATGACGTGCAAATCACGCCCCACAATAAACCTAACAGCATGAAGTGTCAACACGTTTCTCGCGCTTGGACAGGAATAAAATGCCGGACAGGTTTGCCAGGCTAACCGGGTCTGCAGCAAGATCACCACCAGGGCACGGAGCAACCAATTAATGGAGCAAACGTGCAACCTTGGATACCATAGACTTTCAAGTAACCTGATTCAAGTTTATATGCCGCAAGACAATCATTCAACTTCAGGAAACAGTTGCATGATCCGGGCAACACCTAGGGACACCTAAGGAGTGACCCAAATTGTCTACTAGGCTAGACAGCAGCCAGCAAATAGTTGTCTATTGGATGACATAAATATTCATTCCTTATATGAAATAGGGTGCATGCCGCATTCTACACTTGAAGTCAAGTCTCGCTTATAGCAGTGCTGTCTATCCCGGAGAAAAGTTCAAAATAATCACTGCTTACTAGGGCGGCCCGAGTATGGCGCTGACAGCATAACGGGAGCCTAGTTACGCGGCCGGCAATTATGCAGCTCGTTTTGTTAGCCGGACTTGTATACATTGGACACTCCAGATGAATCTACTGCCGTTGCCGCTGTCGGCGTCCCCGTGATGTTCAGTATAATGTCGAAGTGGAATAACATCGCGGTCGCGCGCGGTATGCTGTAGATGAGAGCCAAAGCGTGTGACGGTGAGCGGAGAGGAATAGTGCCTCGATCGATTGATCTCACGCGCACACGACATGAAGGCGAGAAGGAAGCGCGCAGTTTTCCATCGCGTGCATGGGACCAGGGCGGGGGGGCCTCTTTTTCGGCCTGCGGTTGCATGCGATGCGGCTACACTTGACTGCGTGGGCCCCACTTTGACAACGATCTCCGGTGCGTACAAAGACTACGTGCTTCATGTTGACGTATAAATTGATGTTGGCATATAAACAACAGCTTTATTCAAAACAGTGTGGTTGTGAAACCGTCACGGTAGGCGATGGCTGAGAGCTCAGCTCTTTCGTTTTGCCCCTCGCCCAGCGGCCGTGTTTTGATAAAAGACGAAATGTAAACTTTCCTGTTCTCTGTTTGTCTTTGCACACATGGCTTCTCAATAGCCCTAGCCTCAGTTGGGAGCCTTGTGTGGAGTTCCTAAGTGCACTAGTTCGTTATGGTAAACACCAGAAATCGATCTTGTGAAGGATAGCTGCGACAGCGCTTCAAACTGGGCCAGTACCTGCGCACGCCTATCACTTGAAAAGCGAAGCTTTTTCTTTACAAATCTCGCCGGATTTCATGACCGTGGCTGTGGCGTGGCTGTTCCCTTGACAAATAGGTAAACTAGTCACAGCGCGGTACGCGCGACGCGCGCGCCACTGAGTACCTTGCGATACCGTCACATAGCGCTCGCCTCCGCGCATCCGCAAATTGTAGTGTGCACGCTGCCAGAAGTTGAAAGGCAGGGGTATGCCATTGAAAGGACAGTGATTGCATTCAACAGGGAAAGTTAGATGCTGGCTAAGGCAATGAACTTTACGGTCATTTAAATGAACCGAGAAGTGCACTGAGTACACCGCGATGGCGTTTTGTGCCTGACGGGATACATTTTGGCGATAGTGTAGTAACGCCGGTTGGACGTTCACTCGCAACACCTAGGGACATTTAGGTGGGTCCCACGCAATCAGCAAGTGAGGTTAAGTATTGAATGTAGCGACACACCAGCAAGGAGCAGAATTAGACCGCAACGAGCTATGAAAAGACGCACAAAGGATAAGTATAGAGCGGTAAAATTTGTTACATAAATATGCCGGTTTGTCGCAAGCAGCAACAGAGGCTGGAAATTGAAACTTACCCAAATGAAGAAGCTATCAGCGTGAACGCCGTGACCGAAACGCATCAACTAGATTTGGAGCAGCCACCTGTTACTGATGCTTTTGTGTGGGAGGGCTTGACAGAATCAGTGGGTGAAGGAAAGGCACGCGCTGCTTCAGTTGTCCGCTTATAAAAAAAATTCATGGCGCTTATTTTTCATAATAGCAGAAGCGAACCGTACCGTAGCTTCATATAGCCCGCAAGAGCCGTTTACTTGCCTTGTCACGTGATATTTTCCTTCCCCCGCCCTCTTCCACTGTATGGGAACTGCGAGAAGGGCAATTTCGAGAATTTCGAGGGAATTTTGCGACTGGATGGATGGATGGATGGACGGATTCTAGGAGCGTTCCCTTTGGAACGGGGCGGTGGGTTGCCCCGCCAATATCTTGTTACTACATCGCCATATGTGCTACCTATATTAAAAAAAGAAAAGGCAAAAAAGAACCACGATGAATTCCCATAACCGAACTTTCTGAACCCCTATCGCGAACTCTGTTTTTGCACACCTTCGTTGTTTGCCCGTTTTCCTACATTTCTTCTATCACTTTTACAATAGCCACTTACGAATTTCTACTGTGGACCTGTTTACTTTCCCCCTGCTCTCGCTGAACCCAAGGGCTTCAAGGAGGCCAGAGATGCATAAATCAAACGCTGGGCTGAAGTATTCACATTCTAATAAAACATGCTCCGTCGTTTGTCTAGCTTTACCGCAGCAAGCACATGCTTCTTCTTCCTTCTTATATCTCGCTTTATAAGTGCATGTTCTGAGGCATCCTGATCTCGCTTCGAAAAGTAATGAGCTTCCCTTTGAGTTATCATAATTGTTTCTTTCCTGAATTCGTTTAGTCCTCTTAAAGGGACACTAAAGCGAAACAACAAAACAGTTTAGGCTAATAAAGCATTGTTTCAGAACACTGCAGGCAGTCATTTCAAAATAATAGTTCGATTATTAGATGAGGAAATGGAGGTCGAAGTATCAGTATTTGAATTTCGCGCCGAAACCCCTATGGCGGTACGTCAGTGTGACGTCAGCGATTCCAAAGTATCTTTTCGCATTTGGGCCGCGTTGGCTGAGTAAAGGTTCCTGAAACTTGCCATGTTTAATACTTGGTTCCTTTAGAACACAATGTAGTCAATCTGTGCCGCTATATATTTAAGTAGGCCTTTGAACATGCCATCAGAATCCATGACGTCACAGAGACCAGGTCCGGGAACTTCAAGGAAGCGTCGCCACCCGTCTTTCCTTCTTGCGCTTTTTCTGGCTTACCAAGCGTTCTACCGTAGTAAGAGTGGCGTTGTTGGTGTCCTAGAGAGGTAATTTACTGATGCAGAAGAAATAATTTTTCTCCTTAGTGTCCCTTTAAGTAGTTACTTATAGCAGGTTTCTTTTCCATTGCCACCACCCATGAGATTATCTGAGCCTCTCTGACTTTCCGCTTGACGTTCTTTGTTGTCATGTTGCTCACCATACAGGTCGCATACTTGCTGGAAAGCTTCCTAGTTCTTTTCCTCCACTGTAAAATTATTGTTTTTCCTGTGCAAATAACTGAAAGCTCTCCCAGCCCATTATTTCTTCCATATTCCCCAGTCGCTCTTCATAATCAACTTTACTGTGAGTTCATCTCACTTCAAAGCTTGTCCAGCCCATATCTATCACTCTGCACAGCTTCATTTCTAGTCTTCCCGTGAGCGCCCAATGCGTGCCGTCCCACTAACCTTTGGTTGCCGTCGAGTCCTGATTGTACCCCGGATTTCAAGCAATCAACCGCATTTACAAATGTAAGTCCTGGAACCATTACATCTTTATACATACCCTGGAGCAGCTCGTACCTTCTTATCCCCACAGCGTTCTGTTTTTTAATACGGCCGCATTTCTCTTCCCGGTTGCTATTATTCTTTCTTTTGTTTCCATATATCTATTGCTTTGGCTTATGTATATATCAAGGTATTTCTATTCTTTTACTCGAGGTATTTCCTGGCCATGAATTGACGCTGTCTGTTCTTTGTTTTCATTGAATGCCATAACACCTGATTTTTTTAACGCTCAATTTCAGACGTTGCATATCACTTCGCTTGTTAGCCAGCAATACAATGTCGTGCGCATACAACGAACCTGGAAGCTGCTGAACTACAACTGAACCCGCCTGTTTGTATGAGAGGTTAAACCGATATTACTTCCCTGTAGCGCCCTTTACATTCTCACCATGTACATCATAAACAGCAGTGGGGATAATGGGCACCCCTGCATCAGTCCCTTGTTGATATCAACTTTCTCCTCTTTCCTCATCCCTTCTCACTCAACGCAAACGGTATTTCTTGGAAAATCTGTCTCAAAAGCTGTATACTATCGTCGCCTAAGCCTTGCGCTTCCAGAATATCCCACAAAAAGTTGTGGTCTACGTTGTCATACGCTCCTGTAATGTCTAAAAAGGCCACATATAACGGTCTCCTTTCTACTCTGGTTATTTCAGTTCACTGGGCCTTTCCCTCACCCCGAGTGTAGGGTAGCCAATCGGACGCTCGTCTGGTTGACCTCCCTGCCTTTCATGTTTTTTTGTCTCTCTCTCTCTCTCTCTCTACCAGTACACAGAGGAAAGACAAAGAAGTTATCATTCAGACGCCCACTTATTCCGAAGAAATCCTTAACTTCTCCAAAAATGACATTATTCTGTACCCTAGCTTGCAGCTTTAATTGCCTGCTTTGCGAACCTGTATATTACCGACGTAATGGTCAATGGTCTATCTGATGGAATTCAATCTTTGTCGCCCTTACCTTTATAAATTAAATTCATTCTACTTTGTCACCAGCTGCCTGGCATTCCTCTCTCTTTTAAAATTTTTCTACTGCTTTCAACAGAGCTACCCTAATTTTTGGACCTAGTTCATTAATCTGCCTAACGGGAACCTCGTGTAAACATGTGGCTGTGCGCTTCGAAACTTTGTTTGCCTTTCTGTCAGTTGAATATGTCAGCACCAGCTCCTTTTTCATCTGGTTCTCTTTCCTGCCTTTTTCCCTCAAGTACAACCTCGTCATTGCCTTGGAAAGATTCAGCTGTTATTTTTCGGATGTACTTTAATGTCGTTTCCACTTCCCGTTTGTTTCCATCTTCCTCTAAGATATGCTGTATTGTTGTTGACTTCCTACCTAATAATTTTATGCGGTTCCAGAACTTTCTAGGTGCGGCTTTCTTTTCCTTTTCTTTTCTTGCACCAGTATTTGAATCAGAGACTTTTTCTCCCGGTATATTTCCCATTTACTGGCCACTTCATACTACGGCAACTGCGCCTTCTTTGCCTGCCTGTGCTCTCGGGATGCTTTCTGTCGTTCGGCGATCGCTTCTCGTATCTCCCTGTTCCAGCAGTCTTTCGTTTTCTTTTTTCCTTTTGAACGAACATGTTTCTCTTTCCGTATTTCTGTCATTATTACACTTAGAAGCTCACTATGTTTCCACTCTTGGCCATTTGCAAAGTTCTTCCTCGACTCTTGTTACTATATTTGTTATTGGTTCAACGTTCAAATTTGGAATGGCCATTTTGCACTCCTTGCTCTCATTTCCAACTACATATCCCATTTTGAACATGATGCATTTATGCTCATTCCCATGCTGCTATACCATTCCTCGTCAATGACATTTTCTCTCAACTTATAATGAGTTCATTCTGTCATTAGACAGTAATCAAAGGTCGAGTGCCGGTTTCTTACTTCCCATGGGGTCTGCCCATCCACATACTCGCTGTATTCATGATAGCGAGGCTATGTTGCTTACAAATATCTAGCACTGACTTCCCGTTGTTACTGTATAGTTTGTCGTTGTTGTCATGTAGCCTCAGGATAATTTCGGCACCATTCCCGAAACCCTTAATAGCGGCACTTAGACATTCCACTAACTCTTGATTCTTCTCCCTGCTTCTATTTCCGGTACAAAGATACGTTACGCCCAGCCAATGTCATTTTCTGCTCATTGTACAGGATAACCAAAGATGCTCTTGACATATTAAATTTAGTCTTTTCCATTTGGCTCTCTGATAGATGAGCATTCCGACTCCCCCGCCCTTTCTTTCCGCTTTAGCTCTGTTGCACCCTTCCGAAGCATAATTCTCAATCACTGGCGGCTGTTGCGAGTCTTTAAGGGGCGTTTCTGTAACCTCATACACGCCTACTTGTTCTCTATTTAATTGCTCCCTAATGTCTATCCACCTTTCCTTTCTTCTGCCGCCCTGCATGTTTATGTAGCCTCTTGCATGGCGCGCTCTTTCTTGTTTTCCTCCTATTTTTTCTTTTTGACGGCGGTGCTATTCCGAGGTTGCCCTAGGGGACCTTCTTCATTACTACCTACGCTGGCCTCCTGAGCGCCTGTGGGCCCCCTCCCCTCCCCACCAAAAGAAATCAACCGCGTAACCAGCAAGGATCATTCATATTTAAAACAGCGAAAAAAAAAAACACGGACAAGGGAGGACACAGGACGAGCGCTGACTGCCAACCAAAAGTCAACGAAAGCCGGAGAACACATGGACTGTGCAATAAGCAATATGTCGCCAAGCCTGTAGATTGCAGTACCAATGTAGTGTATTCCATTCCCACCTCTTGCGGCTGCACTTACATAGGGCAAACAGGACGTTGTATCAATGAACGTTTGCGTGAGCCTGCGCACTGTGTCAAGATTAAGACTGGCAGTAATCTGGCTGTTCATTGTGCGAAGTGTGGTTGTTCACCACCCCTTGACGACACACGTGTGTTTCAAAGATACAGCAATCAGATGGCGAGAGAAATCTTTGAGGCATTATCAATGTGTCGGTTAGGAGCCCAGTTACTTCCCCTTCCCTAGCACTTTGTGATAAAGAACTTAAGTTCCTTAGAAGTTAATTAGTTTGGCCTGTCTCCACCATGTTATGGTTACTTTTATCTTGCTTAATGTTATTGACGCATGCGCAGCAGGAGAAAAAAAAAAGATTGGCAGTCAGCGCTCGTCCTGTGTCCTCCCTTGTCCGCGTTTTCTTGGGAGCTGTTTTAAATATGAATGATCCGTACCAATTAGCTCGCACCCAAACCCTTCTGAACCAGCAAGGCGCCAGCCCACTTCTCGTCCAAGCCTGGGATTGAAGTTGATCCGTCTTGCTGGAAACCACCGAACATTGTCATTTCCCTGTTTGCTTCTACAACCTTGAAACTTTTCTCTTGGCGCATTGTTCATGTAGCCTCGTTAGCAGCCACTACGGGTCCTTGTATGTGACTGTCACGAACAGGCACCTCCGGCACCGTGCGTCTCACGATCTGCATCTGAGGGGACAGCTACAGCCAGTCGTCTGCCCGCTTCGCCAAGCGCTGGGCGAGTGCTGTCACTTTTCTATTTAGGCCGTCATTTAGCCCACCTGCTACTACGAAAAGGTTGCCTTTTTAGACTGTGTGGTACAGCGCGAAGCGGGACAGGGGACACAGGAAAAAACGAGGATAAGCGCTTACTGCCAATTCAAATTTTATTCCATGATATAAGGTGTTATATAGAAAACACAGAGGGAAAACGACATAAAAATATGTACGTAAAAAACAAATAAAGATGAAAAAAAATATGAAAAGCATTATCAAGACGCCAGCACCATTCACTGTTCGCGCTGACATTGTCTAAGAATGTCATCTCCCTTCGTGAGAAGGCCATGGATGGATTACTTATGCACAGACATACTGCACGTACCATGCTAGCCGATTCAACGATGATAATAATAATAATAATATTTATTACATCCAGTCATGTCATGGTTACAGATCCAGCCCGCATAAGCAACATTGCTTGTGTGCGAGGCTGGGCAGTCAGGTGGTAGTACTGATATGTGTACAAATAAATAAATTAATAAAAAGAATATAGGAAAAAAATGATATTGCAAAAGTGAACAAAAGATATTATTTGAACAAAAGATATTATTGCATCAGCAGGGAAAAAAAAATACACATTGACATTAGAGATGACTTCGCAATCAGGATCGCATGCTCCAAATCCCGAAGAAAACATCAAAGAATATGGACATTACTTATCACCCATGACCTTAAATGTGATTTTATTTGTTTAAATGTTCCCGCGATATCATTCTCATTCAATTTATTGAAATTAGCCGGCACGTAGAAAGCACGAGTTCTCTTGCCGTAGTTTGTGTACACACGAGGTACCACATATTTTTCTGTCTGACGTAAGCTGCGAGATTTCACGTTCAAGTTTTTGAATTTAGTAGAAAAATAACTTTTACACATGGCGTCGAACAAAACTTGTTGCTCGACAAACAGCATGTCTGACTGGTACATGCTCAGCAAGAGATTTTCCCCGTGACCAAGTGTGCCATACGAGAGGCTATAGGCAATTTTTTTTAGGATGCGGTTAATTACCTTAAGTCTACTAGAAGAAGCAAAGATATAAATTGTTATTCCGTACTTTATGATCGATTCCCCAAGTGCCTTGTAAACCATTTTAGGAATATTTACATCAGAGAAAGATTTTAGGGCATACAAATGAGCGCACACAGCACGTAAGCGCTTTGCGAGCTCTTGAATGTGGACATTCCATGACAATGTGTCGTCGAAGTGTAGCCCCAGGTATTTTGTGCAATTTACCAGAGCTACCGGAGGACATGAGCATGCAAGGCAGTCACTGGTGTGGAGATAAACAGGGGAAATATCCGTGACTGCGTTATATGGGCTGTGAAAACACATCATATTAGTCTTCGATTTATTAATGAACATTTCGTTATTAATGAACCAATCAAGTAGTTTACAGACATCATACTGTAACACTCTAGCGGCTTCGCTCGAAAGTTTGTTCGATACAACCAAAGCCGTGTCATCAGCGTATAAATAAATTTTTGATTTTAGTGGTAAGCAAGCAAGATCATTCATGTAAATGTTAAACAAAAGCGGTCCCAATACGGACCCTTGCGCTACCCCTGATTTAACACGCAACAAAGAACTATAGGACTCCGCCACACGGACACACTGTTGTCTGCCTGTTAAATAATTTTTAAAAAATGAGCAATACGGGCCTCTGAAACCACATCTGCTTAGTTTTGATAGTAACTGTTCATGATCTGATGTGTCAAATGCTCGTTGTAAATCAACGAAAAGAGTCAAAACAACATTGTTTTTATCGATTTCGTTACAGATATACTCATTAAAATCTTCCAACAGACCCACAGTACTCTGTCCCGAGCGAAAGCCAAACTGCGCTGGGTTAATAAGGCTAAACTTTTCACAGAATGAGGCCATATTACCATAGACTATTTTTTCCAATATGCTTGCCAAAGACGAAAGAATTGAAAGTGGTCGGTAATTCTCGTAAAGTTTTCGAGATCCTTTCTTATAAAGAGGTCTCACAATGGTAACTTTCATGTTTTCATGTATCTGACCGGTTTTTAATGTTTCATTTAGGATGTAAAGTAGTGTTGATTTGAGCACATCGAAATTCGCAGCTATATCTCTTATCCTAATTTTATCAAAACCTGGAGATTTTGTTAAACTCATGGATCGTATAATATCCCACAATTCTGCTTCATCAACAGTAGGCAGAAAAGCAGAATGGATGTTAGAGAACGTAACATTGTTTCGGATATTTGCCGGTATGCACCCATTTGTAATGTTGTTTACTGATTCGATAAAGTGTTTGTTAAAATCATTCGCTATCTGAACCGCAGGTGACTCGAGAAAGGCGTCAGCAAGAGTATTATCAATACTCTTTTTTGCAGGTCTCCCTATTAGAGTGTTAACCAAGTTCCATGTTTTACCGGTATTACGACTGCAAGCTGCAAACTTGCCTGAGTGGTAGCGCTTCTTAGCTAGTCTTATTTTAGCGTTTACTTTGTTTCTCATCTGCCTAAATTCTTCTCTTGCAAGAGCGTCCCCGGGTTTATCTTGGCATTTTCTAAGGAGCTTGCTTTTAACGCTGCAAAGCTCCATTATTTCGTTATCAATCCATGGGCTATCTTTATTTCTTCTTTTAAGCTTTATTTTCTTTTCGGAGCAAAGGTAAATTTCTCTAAAGGCCTCAACAAACAGTTCGTACGCCTTTAGGTGGCTGTGCCGCGTTAATGAATCCCAGTTGAATGTTCTCACACGTTTATCTACTTCATTAGAATTCAAAACGTATTTCTCTACAATCTTTGTTTCAGTCAAAGCAGCAGCATCTCCTGAAACTGCTATAGCGATAAAGTAGTGGTCCGCTACTTTTTCCTTAATAACACAGCCAAATGAATTATATTTGCACATTTTTGTGCTGATATGGCCTATACACGACCTTGTTAAGCGATGACCGAGAATTTCCTCTCGTGTATAACTCTGAATTTTGTTTTCGAGTCCGTAGCTTGCCAATAGTGTTAAGTAATCACATGTTGCAGGCTTATTTGCTGTAAAAATGTCTATATTAAAATCACCGGCCAAAATAATGCTGCTTCTGTCTGCTTACTTTTTGAGGAAGCTTGCCAAATCGTCTAGAAATATATTTAGGTTAGTGCTCGGTGGCCTATAAACAGCACATACTCTAAATTCCAGATCTGCTTTAGTCATTAGTACAGTAACTACTTCAGCATCTTGAAAATCAAAGGACACTCGTTCACAGTGCCAATCACTTTTTACATAGACCGCTATGCCACCACCTCTTTTGTTATCCCTGCACAAAAAGAAAGACTGAAAACCACGCAGTGCGAAATGAGCGCATTCGTCTTTTGAAATATTGATTTCGGTTAAAATTAAAACATGTAATGATGGCAGTGCTTCAGCTAGGTGAATTTTTAACATGTCCCAGTGTTTGCGCAGGCTTCTCACATTCACATGGATTAGCTCAAGCAATAAGCTGTTAGAAAGATCTGACGCCCACTCGTCTTTCATTGACATTGTCTAAGAATGTCATCTCCCTTCGTGAGAAGGCCATGGATGGATTACTTATGCACAGACATACTGCACGCACCATGCTAGCCGATTCAACGATGATGCGCGTTCAATAATTCCTGTGTGTGAATTTCAATTTTGTTTTTCCAAGCAGAGGTGTACATCCGCACGTCCTGCAATGCAGGGCTAAGAAACCTTCCTTTCCATTCTTAACATTATTCGCATGTTCACGGAGACGATGGTTTAGACGCCTGGCCTGTCTGACCTACGTAGCATGCTCCGCATTTCAAGGGGATTCTGTACACAACTCCTGCACGCAAGCCACGTAAGGGTTGCGGCGCTTAGCTTCACACTGGGCTTTTTGTTTCTTGATAGGGGTACTTTTCTTTGATATCGTGCAAAGCTTGTTTGGGGCAGAAAACACTAAACGAACACAAACCCGATCACAGATTTTTTTTTTAATTTTCTTATCTTATTATTCTTATTTTTCGTTTTTTTATTTCTTTTTTACCTATTTGTTTTTTATGTCATTTTCCCTCTGTTTTTTACATATAATATCATCAATCAGGCAACAAAATTTCATTTGGCAGTAAGCGCTTGTCCTCGTTTATGCCTGTGTCCCCTGTCCCGCTTCGCACTGTACCACACAGTCTAAAATGGAACTCCAGCTAGCCCAAGCCATCAACCTTCTACGAATAGGCTGCATCCGTGGGCAACCATGGTTGCAGATGCTGAGACACGTGGCGCGAAAGGACGCTCGGACTAGCCTACAAAACCAAATATACACGAAACACAACCGCGCACAGGAAAAAGAAAAAAAAAGAAAGCTAGCCATTTACTATTTAAAGGCTGAAAAATCAGCAAACCAAAAACAAAATTAAACTTAAAACAAGCATAAAAAGCTTGTTTTCGTCGCCACCACGGAGTCTTAGAAAACCACGTCCGTCCGCCAGAAAATATTACCGACTGTGTCGGTTCTGCCAACGCCACCTAGAGGAGGTTCCACTTAGTCTGTGCCTCCTCTCCCCTCTCTTCTCTACAGTTATATGTACGTCCCATCTTGACTTGCATGTTAGTGGACAGGTAAGCGCTGCAGTTTCTGCGATGCTTTTCGGGAGGGTCATGGGAAATTGCAGCTGTCAAAATGCTAATGTGGCGATAACCAGGCAGCTCTAGAGGGCATTATGCACATGCCACGCGATGGAAAAGTACAAACTGGTTTCTCTTGTCGACTTGCCTCTCTGCCACGCTCCTGCCCTGTATACACACGCTCTGAACTACCCCCCTGAGCGACCTGCAAGGAAACAGCAACAGCAGCGAAAAGTCGAAGGAAGAGAAAAAGTCCATAATAGGTGCCATGGGAGGGAAGTGCAGTTGAGGACGGGAGAAAATTAGGTGGGGTGATGAAATAGGGAAATTCGCTGGCGCAAGCTGCGATCGAATGGCACAAGACGGGTGATTCGAGATCGATGGGAGAGGCCTTCCTACTGCAGGGGATATCAACATATTATAATTAATTGATTTATTTATTCAAATGCCCTGAAGGCCCGGGCAGGCATTACATAGGGGGGGAACAACAGTAAGTACAAAGCAACGCACTACTACGATGTGTACAGTAGTCGTTGACCGTTAACAGCATGTTGAAAAGAAAAACTTAAAATATAAAGACACATAGCAACCATCATCAACAAACATTCAATTGTTACCGAGAGTAGCGTTATATATACACACATGTATAAAATGGGGAGAGGGGAAGGATGAAGGTTACTGCTCAAGTTGACGTTTCAGGCTGGTTGCAAACGCTTTGTAATCAATGGCAGATGCAATGGTGCCAGGCAGAAGATTCCATTGATGGATGACTAGGACGAGACGCGAATGAAAGAAGAGATTAGGGCGAGCAAAGATGGGTTCAACTTTGAGTTGGTAGTCAATGCGTGGGAATATGCGATGCACTGGCATGAAATGGGACGAACTAAAAGAGTGGCTGTGATATAATTTGTGGAAAAAGGACAGAATGGAAAGCGTTCTACGTCTTCCAAGATGAGGTAACTTGACAGGTTTTATTATTTCAGTCACACTTGCCGTAGCGGGTAGTTCTTCGATATGAATCGAGCGGCCTTATTTTGAAGAGACTCCAATTTTGTTATTAAGTATGCTTGGTACGGGTTCCAAACCAAAGAGGCGTAATCCAACTGCGAGCGCACTAATGTGGTGTGCTGAAATGCTGAAATCTTAGTGTCTGCATTAGCTAAACGCAGATTGCGTCTGAGAAATCCGAGTCGTGTAGAAGCCTTGTTAATAACCGTATCTATGTTAATGTTCCATGAAAGGTCGGATGCTAAATAGATCCCTAAATATTTTATGAGAGGTACTGATTCTACGGTCATGCTGTTTAGATTGTAATGGCAAGGTTCGGGGTCAGATTTTGTGGTAAATGTCATTACTTTTGTTTTCGAGGTATTAATTTCTGTTTCCCATTGCGTGCACCAAATGTCTAAGCCCGATTGTAACTGAAGTGAATCAGAAGGCTCATTAATTTGCCTGTATATCACGCAATCATCTGCAAACAATCTGACCGTAGAACTCAGTTTATTGCTTATGTCATTAATATAAACTAAGAATAACATAGGTCCGTGTACAGACCGTTGTGGTACTTCAGATTTAACGTGGGAGAGGGTTGATCAATGACCATTAACAAAGACTGATTGGTAGCGATAGGCCAAAAAATTTTTAATCCAAAAAATAACCTGGGAATTAGTGTTCAAATTGTCAAGTTTTTTATTAGACGTTTGTGTGGAACTTTATCGAACGCTTTGGCGAAATCTACAAATACGGCGTCTATTTTAGAGCGAGCATGAACAGCGCAATGAAGGTCAGTAATTAATTCGAGCAGCTGTGTTTCGCAAGATGGACCGTGGAGGAAGCCGTGCTGATTCGCAAAAAAGAAGTTATGCTTCGCGAGATACCTCCTGATGGCCGATGAGATTATGTGTTCTAGTAATTTGCAGCTGATGTTGGTTAGCGAAATTGGTCTGTAATTTGACGGGTTAGAAGCATCACCAGATTTAAAGACGGGTATGACACGCGCAAATTTTCAGTCGTTTGGGACACAGCCCGTATCTATTGATTGCTAGAAAAATGACGGCTAAGATGGGGCATAATACAGGCTTTGCTATTTTGAGCAATTTAGGACATATTCCATCGAGGCCGGGTGCCGAGTTAGTAGGGAGACGGTCTATGGCAGAATATATGCCTTCTGGCGTGACAGTTATCTCAGGCATAGCAGAGTGCAGCGTTGGGAATTGTAGGTCAGTAGGTAAGGGGCTCTCATGAGTGACTACTGAGCTGAAAACTGGCCAAATTCCTCTGCTACCTCAAGGGTAGTAAGAAGATTAGCTTCTTTACTTATGTATACTGAGGAGTTTGAACTGTGACTTGGATTAACAACACGCCAAAATTTTTGAGGATTGTTTTTTAACATGTGTGAAAGGTCATCTTATAAAATTTGTCCTTCGCTGATTTAATTTCTCTTTTGCACAGTTGCGCATATGTGAGGTAGTTGTTCCAATCGTGTTCAGATTCTGTCAGTTTAGCTTTTGCGTACAACCGTTTCTTTTTGTTTATGCATCGTTTCACGCTCCTTGTGAACCATGTGCTTTCTGTAGATGTGGCAATGGTGATTTTAAGCACGTGTTTATCTTTCAGCAGCGTTAGTTTATCATGAATTAGGAAGCAGTTCTCATTTGCATCTCGCGTGTTGAAAGAGTAGAAAATATATGTAGAGAATAATGATAGTGCATTAAGGATAGCGTCAACATTTGCTCAAGTATATTCAAATATAACAGTTTTCTGTTTTTCTGGTTTATTCCTGACTACTGTAAAGTCGCACTGCAGTATTATGTGGTCACTGATACCATCTAATACGTGTACAGATGTCTTCTCTGGTTGCGTTGTCAGTGCAAGATCTAAGAGCGAATGACCAGGTGTAGGTGCGAAAACTATTTGGTGCAGATCGAAAATGTTAGCACATCCAGAAAATTCTGGCATTCACGCTTTCTTGTGCCGCGTAGGGGCCTGCATGTCTTCCAATCAATATTCAGATAATTGAAGTCGCCGGCGAGGAATACTGGGCCGCGTGGCAGTTTGTTCTGAATGGGAGTTAAAAGATTTATTCAGGTGTTCAGGGAATTGCTCGGGTGAATCAGGTGGGCGATAACACACCCCATTATTATTATTATTGTTGTTGTTATTATTATTATTATACGAATTTTATATGTGTGCCGAACACTAGTGCCATGCTGCAACCTTGCTTATAGCACCCTTGTATGCTTACTGACAAAGTAGGACGAGTACGTGTACGGCTATTCTGTGCACTAAAGAACGAGTTCCTTTACAAAATCTCAATATATAGTGTCGGTTCATAGGTATCTTTAGAGCACACTGACTTCCCTATGGAATATTGCTGTATATTCGACAGAACGTATGATATATATTCATTATTTTATTTATTTGTATATTGATTTATTTAGAAAATACTGCAGGCCTTGTAGAGGCCCATGCAGGAGGGGCAGAAATACAGGAAAAAACAACAAGGAAATGCAAGAGGACGTGACTAGCAAAACAGAAATAACAAGAATTATTTACATAGGAATGATTGCAGGAAAATAAAAATAACAATGGCAGAAACACTGCAACCAAAAAAGATAAAAATACCCAAACAACATTTTTCAACTGTGGCATGTTCTGCTGTCAATGCATTCAATGCTTTCAGTGTTAATAAGAAGCGATATGGGCAAGTTATTCCATTCGGTTATTGTGCGAGTAAACAAGGAACATTTAAAGGTATTAGTCCTGGCAAAATACGGAGTTAATGGCTTGCCATGCCGGTGCCTTGTTAATCGCTCTGTTAGTGGTTGCACGGCCGATCAATGGAAACGCACTTGGTGCGGCCCGTCGCGTCGCGCCGGTTTTACTGGGCGAGGGCGTGATGCGAGAGTTGACAGTTTCCGCCGTCGGGGCGCCACTGCTCCGGACGCTTTGCAGGAGGAAGAGCGCCCGAGCGCCGCAGAGCCAGTGGGTCTCACGCGTTGCAGCGGGTTTCTTTATGATATACGACTGCCCTACTGGATCTGCGCCTGTGTGTGATCGTGTACGGTGTGAACAGACGTTAGCACAGACGGTGCCATGCCGCGCAACTGCTGTGTGCTGCTGGGCAGCACCAACGCAAGGAAAGATCTGACGATCCGATATCATGAATTTCCGAGCGATCCTCAACGGCGGGCAGCATGGTTGAAGAACGTGGTTTCGCCATGTTTGGCGAAAACAGCCGTTAAACTTACCATTCAGGATGGTGAAACTTGTCTTGCCAGCTGCCATCTCATCTGCAGCCAGTGAGCTCTCGAGTGAGCTTGAATTCATCACTATGTGGAGTGAGCTAGTAGCTGACATAGAGTTAGCACCAATTGCATACCTGGCCGGCTACCTTGCACGTGCATGTGAGGAACAGGTACAGTTGTTTTACAAGTTTAAAAAATTGGATTAGGCGTGCATTCTTTTGTCCTTTGTTTAAGCGACTAATTCACACACACACACACACACACACACACACACACATATATATATATATATATATATATATATATATATATATATATATATATAGAAACATGTCTGTGGTTGATTCCATTACGAATATATTAGATTATGTGTTCTTTTAGTACCGTTTTCCAAGCTAAATTGTTATGCTCGGCTTCAGGTGGCTTGTAATTCCTGTAAACTCCTTTTTCAAGCAGCGAGGCCAGCTGAAGCAATTTATAGATTGATCCGCAACGTTGATGATGGATGGCTAAGGTACCCAAGAATAGAAGCAGTTGGCCTGTGTAAGCTTGTATGCACCTTCGTCACCAAGGTCATGAAGTGCTCAGACGTGAGACGAACCAGCAGGCTATGCAACACCTTGATGTCAGCACTACTTCCTCATTTCACACAATGTCCGGCGCTGACTTGTGAAAAAGAGGATCGCAACCACGCTGAGGACCTCTGCAGAGTATTTTTGAGCAAGCTCATAAGACCATTGTTGACGAACTGGGCTAGCAGCCTGAATTCGACAGTGGAAGAAATTTTGCTTACACATAAACCTCTCTCGAGGAAAGTTCTGCGCTTGTAACGCTTTCAGATTCTGTGTACATGAACTTCGAAATGAAAAGAAAAACTGGACTCAACCTACTGACTTCTGGCTTTATTGTTTTCTTTCCGACCATTGATGCAGGCTAGTAGTCCCCATTTGCAAAATATTTCCCGCATATACCCGTGAACCGGCTGAACTATAATGCAGTACATTTCTGCATGTCCAGAAACGTAAAACAGCGTTAATCATCGGCTCTAATTGTGGACCACACTGATCAGAGTTCAGACTTCTTAAAACGAGCATTTTTATGCTAACCAACTAATTATATGCAACAAGTTAATATAGCGGATAACCGGCTTCGTGTGTGTCGAACGCTCGAAGAAGCGCACCTAACATAGGTGACTTCCGACACAAGCTGTCGCTGACAACTGCAGCGATGCTGACGTACTGCTATCAGTAGCAAATCGCCAGTCGACATTCCATTCATATTTTGTGAAACACGGCTACACAGCTCTTTATCGGAACAAATCAAGCGCTGACCACGCGGCCGCGGCGGGCGGAGCACAGCTCTCCCCCCGCAACTGTCCCGGAGCAGTGGCGCTGCGGCGGTGGCGATGGGAACTAGGCGCGTCACGCCTCTCTCAGCCGACGCGACGGGCCGCCCTAAGTGCGTTCCATTGAGCGGCCGTGGTGGTTGTATGTATTGCTGCGGATTAAGAGATAGCTGATTATTCTGAAGCAGATAGAGGAACTTAATCCTTTGAGATTTCCTTCGCAATTTTAGTGTTTGTATATTCTTCATTTTCATTAAGTTTGAGGGAGAGTCAGTTGGACGGTATTTAGAAAATATGAAGCGCACAGCTTTTCGCTGAATTTTTTCTAATGCATCGATGTTACGTTTCGTGTACGGGTCCCAAACAATTACCGCATATTCTAGTGTAGGTCTTATAATACAGTTGTAAGCCAACAGCTTGGTTTCCGGAGGTGCCATTTTTAATTTATGCCTTAGCAGACCAAGTTTTCTTAAAGTTGAAGCACATGTAGTAAAGGCATGCTTGTTCCAGGAAAGATCATGCGTTATGATAACCGCCAGGTACCTATATTCCTCGACGCCGGATAAGGCTTGAGATGCATGATCATAATCAAACGGTAAAGGGTGCTTTTTTTAGTAATTCTCATAGAAAATGTTTTATTAATGTTGAGCTCCATGTTCCACTGCTGGCACCAGGAATGATTGCGCTGAAGACTAGAATTTAAGAGGACTTGATCTTCGTGGCATTTAATTTCATTAAATAAAACATAATCATCAGAAAACAATCGTAATTGAACGGGGTGAGCGATTATTTCTACAGTATCATTAATATATATTAAAAATAACAAGGGGCCAAGCACGCTGCCTTGAGGAACACCAGAAGTAACTGGCACTTCATGTCAAGGGCATTCGCTTATGCTGACGAATTGTGTGCGCTTAGCTAAGTATGCAGATATCCAGCTAATTAAGTATGGCGGCAGTTTTATGATTTCGAGCTTCTCAATTAGTTTATGGTGACAAACAAGATCAAATGCTTTCTGTAATCCAGGAATATAACATCAATCTGACCAGGTTTAGCAAGAATGCTAGCAAAGCTGTGGATGACTGAAGCCAACTGAGTGACGGTGGAAGACCCCTTCCTAAAGCCATGCTGTACCAGTGGGAGGATGCTGTTGTCACTTAAGAATTCTTTTATCTGGTTGGCTATAATATGTTCCAATAGTTTGCAGCAAGATGAAGTAAGGGAAATCGGTCGTTACTTCGTTATTAATGTCGCTTCGCCTTTCTTAAGCACCGGTACAACCTGAGCCGATCGCTATTCTTTGGGAAGGGTGGCGGAAGATAAAGATACACTAAAAATGCGCAGTAGAAAACGTGCAATTATCTCTGCATAGCGGCGCAAAAAGGCATTGGGGATATTATCCGGTCCTGGTGATGATATCGTTTTTAAATTTAGGAACATAGAAACCACACCAGTCGTCGATATAACAGCAGGGTCAACATAACAAGAGGTACGGCTGAAGGGTACGTGGATCGAGACACTTGAACATACGCTGTGAAAAAATTGATTAAAATGTTCCGCTATACATCACTTCTCAATAACAGTTACACCGTTGTGCACAATGCGATCAATGGGTCTCTTTGTGCTAGCTAGATGGTTCCAGAATTTTTCTGGTGCGTTGCGTATAAAACTAGGCAGGGTATATTGAATATACTGTTGCTTAGCCTTGAATACAGCCTGATTCAAGGCCTCTTCAATGTTCTGGATTTCAGTGCAAAGGGCATGCCGTCGCTTTAGCCTTTTTATAGTTTTCGTTTAGGCTGCAATACTTTTCGTGTAATCCACGGATTACATTTGGACTTCTTTTTATTTTTGGTTGGAAAAACATTATCGAGACAGAAATGGCAAATTTCTTTGAAGTTATTCCAGAGCACCACGACGTCATTCCCATGAAATTCGCTCAGCCTGTGATCTAAGTAGTCCGAAACACTTTCATTTCTTGCACGGGAAAACTCCTTCACAATCACTCTTTTATCAAGGGCAGTATCGCAATGTTCCATGGGACACGAAAAGTAGACAAGTTCATGATCCGAAATACTTTTTTCTACAGAGGTGACCAAATTTTCAATAGAGCGACTAATAAAAATAAGATCAAGCATAGTTTCACTATCTCCTTGTAAGCGCGTCGGCTGTGTCGCAATTTCTTGCAAGTTAATAGTTAGCATAATATCAATCAAGTAATCGACATTCTGATCGTAACTGTAAGCAGCATAATCCCAGTTAACACCAGGCGGGTTGAAGTCACGAACGAGAATTATTTTATCCTGAGAAAAAGCCGACATATGCTCATCAAGGTTATTTAGGAACTGGGTAGGTGACTCAGATGCGCGATAAACAGCGAATAATAAGAAGGATCGCCCCCAACAGCGAAGGTTTAGGCTGATAATTTCGTGATTTTCAATCTGTTGAAGTAGAAAAGCAGTTATGCTATGTTTGAATAGTACAGCTACACCGCCTCCTCTGGAAGGCCTGTCACGTCCAAACACTTGATACGAAGGTGGAAAAACGCTTGTGCTATCAATATCACCGCGCAGCCAAGTTTCAGTAATCACAACAACATGTGGATCGTAACTTAAAAGCTGGGCACTTTTGTTCACTACGCTGCGCGCGTTTATGTTTAAAACCCGTAGATTCTGTAACATAGATGGGGTGCTGGCCAATGTGCCAGTAATCTGCTTGGCCACCAAGCACAATCTGCGCTGCTATACTTTTCCGGTGGCAAATGGTATAGCGCAGAAGCACACGCACAAATGTTTAAATAATGGGACGACAGACCGTCTGCGGTTTGCCATGATGTGGAAGTAACAAGCACAAACAGCGACAATTCTGTACTTCTCTGGTCAGTAGGTGAGTTCGCACGGTTGCTGCATAGATTACTTTTTTTTTCAAAGCCGAACGACGAAAACTGTGAACGCACACATGGCGTGGCATTTGCGACGTTTGAATCTTGCGCCATTTCCCGCGAACTTCGTTAGCTCCGGCTGGTGCACTGGGTGACTGCGATAAAGAAAGTAGTTCGTCAAAGAAGCGACGCAGAAAACTTTGATACAGTTGCAAATCGCAGAAATTGTTAAGAAATAACATTACGAAATTTGTTAATAAATATTGCAATTCATGTTGACATAAGCGTGTACTTGTATGCGTGTACTTGTATGAATGCGCGTTTCCGCAGTTGATGCTTCGGCGCATTCCGGGAGTTTGTGCACACGGTTTCCTTGAGAACTTCTTGCGTTTTCTGCTTTCTTTCTGTGCTTCGCTGTTACTTCTTTGTAATATTCATGCGTGTTGCTCGCTTTTTATTGGCTTGTTGCCTCGAAGATCGCCATGATCGCCTCCGACTCAGCGACATCAAAGGTGAGTGAGTGTTTCGAATTCCCCTTGTTCGTCCATTGCGAAGCGGTGAAAAGCACGAAATTGCGTACAGCGCCTGTGCGTGTCTTCTGCGCGCCTCTTTTATAGTTTTCATTCGTAGTACTATCCTTCCGTTGCGAGAATTGGCTGTACAGCACTAGATTTGTGGTACAGAAAACAGAATTTTGTCCTGGATTAACTTCACAGCTCACTTGTGACGTAAGGCAGCTATGTGATGCCAGCTAAAACAGGGCATGTTGTAGGCCACGATTTCTGGTACGGTGTTCGAGCACCGTTTGAGTTAGCCGAAACAGTGCGAAACAGTACGACGCAAGACCATCCAAACTGTACTGTAATATAGTCAAAGATGTTTCGTTTGCGCCACGCCGTCTAGTACATGGCGTGTGTGCGGGCTTGTAGCAACGAGTTAGTGCTATGTGGGATGCGCGAAAATACATTCTGCTGCACTGTTCGCTTCAAGATCGAGTGCCCCCGCGCTGCTGCTAGGCCGTTGACACGCCGTGCAGTCGACCTTCGTGCGATCAGAAAATATATAGGAGGCTATGGCGCGATAATAACAAAGGATTTCAAAGGCGTACATGTGATAGGTGAGATAAAACAGGGGTGCCGCCACCGAACGCTGCAAAATCATCGAGTTATGCGTCTTGCCAACTCGTGTGTTTTGTTTTACACCAGTTCGCGCTCATTCAACTTTCTTTTTTCATCTCCGTTCGACGCCATCGGGTGCTTCGCGCAAACAGCTTCACGTAGGCGCTATTTCCATGCACGGAAAAGGCAGATTCCATGGCACTCTAGGTGTTACTTTACTGGGATAGAACATTCAAAATAATGTAATAGCGTGAAATGTCAGCTTTTCGCACTTCAGTAACTGATTGATTTACAAAGTTCTACTGATTGATTTAAGAAAGTTCTAAAATCAGTAAAGGAACGAGATGCCTGGGCATATCTGCCGTGTCGTCCCACTGTGTTTCCAGGCAGCATGTTTGCGCCATCGATAACAAAAACGTCAATAATTAGCAACGCTTCTTGTGACCATAGAAGTAGCCAGTTATGTCAGAAAGCTATTTTTGCTTTAATTTCGAGCACTATAAAGAGAGCAGAATCAAAGGGGAGCGCATCCCTGTGAACTAAATGACGCTTTGCCACGAGCTTGGTACAATGCTTTGTCGGTGGAGCAGTTCTATGAAATACTTTCTTTGAGAGTAAGAAAAACTTTATTAGCAGCAGGTAGACCGGGAGTAATAAAATGCAGAACTTTCGTTATATGTGGAGGAGCTGCCTTTAAGATGTGGCCACAACAGCTAAGTAGATGAACAGAATAGTTTTTAGAATAAGGAGAGCAATTAGAAATACATTATTTGACCAGCTCACGCAGCCACTTGCAAGAGCAGCCACACTTTAGTGTTTTCAGTTAGTCGTTTATATCCGTCCATTTATGTCAGCTTAATGGTCCATGTATCTCTTTTGATTGTGGCTTTTGGTGCATCGTGGCTTCACGCTTTACTGACAACTTCTTTCCGGTTCAAACACCACAGCCGGAAGGCGAAAGGTGAATTGTGGGGCAATTCATTCTCTAGCGTCACCATGACCAAATGCAGTGATGCCGTGAAAAGCTATTGCAGGAATTAGGAAAAAACATTGCTGATGCAACCGCAAGCATTTCATCAATTGGTGCACAGTGCCTTCAGCAGCAGACAAGATGACTTTAAGCACTCAGCTGAGAAAATTTTCAACTGCACCAGGACTGGGAGTAAATTTCAATGTTACTTGTGAACAAACTAAACATAGAATGTGCCTTTTCAGAGTATAAGAGGGTCGTTTACAATCTTGGTGTGCACATTAGGGGTCAACATTAGTGCACGTCTTTCTAGTTTCAGCAGAATAAATGCATTATTTCCTGTGTCATACAGCAGTGCATTGCTATGGACATCAGACCAAAACAGCAGCAACCATTGAGAAATTTGGTTGAAGAACGCTGAGTGATCCAGGCTTTTGGCATTTCAAGGGCCAAATTGCAGAACGATTGATGCCGAGCTGGAAGGTGTGCAGCGCCGGTCACTACATATTGTAGCCAGCGCGGCATGAATCTTCTTGGCAGTTTCTCTTTAAGATGCTGAAACTGGATCACTACTCATAAAACAATTGGAAATTGGTAGGTTGGGGGGGGGGGGGGGCAGGTGGCAGGGCTCCCCTCTGAATCAGCCACTGCATGCCGTCCGCTATACTGGCCTTAATGAGAAATAGTGATGCGTGTTATCCTATTATTGTGCATTTGTTGTTATGTATCAAAGGGCACTAATGACACCCTAAATCAATTGAAGCTAAAGAAGCTATATTTTAAATAGCTACTTCTGTAAATTTTTTTGGTAGTAGCTTCATTATTAGAGAAAATCAAGCTCAAAGTTCATTTTGGTGACTATCGCCCAAAAATTTCTATGCAGATACCTCATTGTCACATCATGGATTTTAAGTATATTTACAAACATGGGTCGTTTGGTTCAGTAAATGTTCTTGACGCTTTCTTAAATTTCGGTCTGTGGCTTTTTTGAAGTACCCTGAAGAACACCTTTATTGGTAGAAAAAAAATTTGCTACACCTGAACAGGCAGCATTAAAATCCGTGACGTCACAGCAAGCTGGTGTGGGAACTTCAATGCAGCAGTGCCACCAATCTTTCCTCTTGCGACTTTCACAGTTTACTGAACCTCTTGTCACGGTATCAGTGAATCTTTTGAATCAGGTCATTTTCAGATACATCTGAAATTATTTTTCTTTTTATCGCTAACTTGCCATGGTTGCTTAGAGGCGTTGGTATAGCGCCGCTAAGCACGAGATTGCGGGATCAAACAATCGCATTTTTGTGGAGGTGAAATGCAAAACTACCCATGTACCGCGCAACCGTTTCTGGTCAAAATTAATTCAGAGTTCACCGCTATGGAGCGCCTCAAAATCACCATGTCGTTTTGGCGCGTAATACCCCAGATTTTAATTAGGTTAATTTTTCTTTAGTGTTTCTTTAAGCTGTAGCATTCATTATCTCTGCAAAAACTCATACTCAAAGCATTCTCAATAAAAATTTAATAAATATAGATATAAGTGTCTACTTCCAGTTGTAATTAGTGGTGATAAATGATGAACATTCCTATGATGCTGGAACTAAGGAAACAGACAGAATTGCGATACAGTGTCTGAGGGAATGATGACGCGCGTTGAGACAATTACTGTCTCCCTAGAGGTCCCTGACGTGGATATTGACTGACTGCAAGTTGATGGTGGCAAGAGTTATGTGCTTCGCAATGTTGTACTTGTCCACAAACTTCTGAATCCGCTCTGTGTTCTTGTGCAGCCGGCGCTTAGCGAGTCAATTAATTTGATCGATGAGGTGGTGGTCGGCACGCGCTGTCTTTGGGGGTTATGTACAGTTCATACGGCAGAGTAGAAACTTGCATATTACTTCGGGAACACAACAAGCGAACCTGATTTGTAGTGGTGACCTTATTAACATCGATAGTCATGTTCCTGCTGGAGCTCCTACTGCTGCTTGCCAACACAATTAGCAGCAGTTGCCCGAGATGGCGTGAAAGAGGTTCATTGAAGAGTGCCACATACCCAGGGTCACGTACCCAGTGACCCAAGCTGGTGCGACGGTTGATTATGAACCGGTTTCCATCAACATAGCAGCCACATCTCTACCCATTAGACCACAGACTACTTATTGACAAAAATGGGCAGGAAAATAGACACAGATATCCGAAAGTATGACGTGTTAAGAATGCTGTTGGCAATAAACAAAACTAAATGGCTTAAGTACTTTGGTTTACGTATTATTTTTCTTGTTTGTGGTGAGTAAAACCTTTTTTTTCTGAAGCACGTGGTATCCAAACACCATAAGGAGCTAGTAAGAAGTCAAGTAAGATTAGCGTTCTAGGTCTGCAACAGGCACTATTGTTATGATTTATTTGCAGTAGGGCTGTTTTGTAAATTTGCTTAAAAGGAGCAAAACTGCCTTGCTAACATTTACTTAAACGTGCAGGTTCACATAGGTTCGAGGAGTGCGCATTGAGGAGGTTATCCTGGCACAGCTTACCATGCCCTGCCATGTTGGTCCAGGAAAGTTTGCAGGGGCCTTGCTTTACCTTATGTTCCCAGAGGAGAAGCTCATGGGTCATTTGCTTTTGGGAAAGAACACGAAGGATCAAAAAAAGGCTCTTGGCACAACCAGGGTCAGCGCTGTTATTGGCAAGTACCGTACATTCTATGTCTTTGCATTTTTGCATTCACATTTTGTATCTTAATTTAGCAACTCGCCATTAGCATAAGGAATGACTTTTAAGTGGCATCTTTCTGCACTGCAGTTATGTGCTAGAAGAGCCTACCATTTGGAATGACTGTTCATATAATCTGAAGTGCCTCATGCCTTCACACTCAAATGCTTCTAAAATTTAAAAGCTGCCTTCACTGCCAGAAGTTTTTCACGGCTCCATCAGAAAAAATGAGCTGCATTTGCGCATTATTAGTGCTACTTGGCTGTCATTACAATTAATAGTTGTCTGTGAAGCTTGCACCAAATCAAGTGGCGTGAAGGACACGTTTAAGATGCCTGGAAGTGCAGTTGTAATGCAGGAATTATGGAAAGGCCGTGCTCAAGTGCAGTTACTGCTCAACTCGAGCAGCAACACTTCCAGAAAATTGCAGTAACTAAAGGGCTCTCTAATTTCTGTAATGCAAAACAGTGGTTTCAGCAATTTTGACAGGCTACATTGAATTGAAGTTGTTCCTGTCCGGAAGAAGAGCCATGTGATACCAGACAGCAGTATTTCAGCAGAGGGAACACGAGTCGTGTGGCATTTTTCTTTGACTGTTTCAATCAAAGCAACAATAGGGACAGAGTTACCAGCATCGCTGTGAACAATACTATATTTAGTGAACGCTTATTCATTCTAAGCGTGTAACCCATATATTAAGATGTACTTTATCACTTTGTATTACTTTGTAAGACATGACAAAAACATTTTTTTAGCTTTTTCCCATATGCTTAAATAAATTGAGCAGCACTCAATAGGCCCTTGGTGACTACTGTCTAAAGCTTCTTACATACCAAGGCACAAGAAATGGAAACAGATATTCAACCGATTCTCACAAGTTTGCTAATTCCCCTATTACATTACAGAACATATTGACGTGTAAAAATTGCAGCCAGTGCGTTTAAAAGAGTTATTCACCTGAAATTGACTTCAAGTATGACAACAGTTTCGAAATTTTCCCAGAAATATGGGAGGAAACACATGGGCGTTCCAGCTACTTTTGTGCTTCAGTGAATAACAGTGTGTTTTGTTAAAAAGTAAGTGGAACAGTGCATTTTTCACCATTTTGATGGCTTGTATGTCGTCACTGCTGTCATTCTCGAAGTTCGTTCTAAGTGCATACACATTTTGAAATGACCGGCTACAATTAGTAAATTAATTAGGAAGTGAAGTGTTGTTAATTAGCTCAATGTGTGTCTTGATTTCTCATGCAAGCGATGTCTGGCATCCAGCTCAATCTGGAACTATGTTAGCTGCAACAGTCAGTCTTTCAAAAGTTCCATGAAACGTAAAGATGGCCACCCTGCGTATGAGTGGCTCAGTGTGTGCTGTGGGCTCACCCGAATCGTGCTATGATTGAAGTACCACTGGCTGCCTAATAAAGCAAGCACCTTTTTTTGAGTTTGCTTATTTACTGTCATGTCAGGGAGCTTGCACGTTTATTTATTTAGGTATATATTTATTTTTTAAGATTTATTTCTTTTGGGAAATCTGTTTTACTTGAGGGCGACATTGACTACATCTGTCAGTAGTGAGTTTTGTTATTCAGTGTGTCTCTGCGAACTTTTTCAAAAATAATTAAAGTTGCCTGTGGTAGATATCGAAATTCTAGTTCATGAGCTGGTCTACTCGAAGCGGTGGACAATACCTGCACAAAAAATTCAGATCCAAATTCGTTTCATTATTAACAGTTCACTAATTAGGTTTCTCCCTGTTTCCTTATGGCCCATATTGCAATTTACAAATTCTGGCCATGGAGTGCGCAAGGTGGATCTACTTGGAACACATTTTCAAGATGCCACCAGTTTCGAGCTATAAATTCCCGAACTTTGCGGAGAAATGCATTTGCGTTTCAGTTAATTTGTTAACGAAACCCCGTTCGATGCACTGAAGCACGAAAGTAACTGGAAGGCTATTGCATTTCTACGCAAGGTTCGGGAGTTTATATGTCGAAATGGTGCCGCCCTGAAAATTCGCTCCAAGTGGATCCGCCTTGCGAACTCCACGGCTAGAATGTGTATATTGCAATATGGGTCACAAGATAATTAGCTAATAAGGTAGTGAGTGAATTCTTGTTAATTAGTCGATTTTGCATTTCAATTTTTTGTGGAAGTAGTGCCCTGCTCTTCGAGTAGACCGGCTGATAAACTAAAATTGAGCCATCTGACTCTGGTAACCTCTAAAAATTTTGAAAGTGTTCGCTGAAACACACTGTACATGTAAACCTGCAAGATGCTTGTGCTTTTCAATACTGTTTAAAAGTTTCTGATGTTCTTAAGCTGCAAAGGGTTGTACATATCCACAAGTGTTTGGTTACAAATAAATACTTTACCTTGAAAAATTGTTTTTGTCTGCATCAGTTCTCCTCTGTCAATTTCGTGGAGGATCATTGACTTTGATGTGTTACATTAATAAAAAAGTGGCATAACGCTTCTGCTAGTAGCTTTACAATTTGATTTATTACAGGCTATCAAAGAGCATGCTCTTCAGCCCAGAGTGGTCCACAATTTCAATTGCTTGTATTTAAATACAAGCGCTAGTATTTAAATTTGCCCCAGTCGTCAAGACCATATCAAGGTGACATAAAAGATAATGCTGTGGGATACAACATAGCCCAGAAGTATTATAAGAAAAGAGCAGTTTTCAACAGAGTTAACTACACATTGAGGGCATAAAGAGCTTTCAACATAATTTGTGTGTTCATGTTCAACACAGCTTGAACAATATTTGAATGGGTTTTCAATATTAACGTGTAACACTTTCCAACAATATTTCATTGACTTTCAGTGTTGACGCTCAAGAGATCTTCAACAGTAATTCAATGGGCTTTCAATATTGAAATACCACATGGTTCCAACAATACACCCACTATCTTTCAACTGAAATTTATTGCAGACATGTAACATATATATAAGGGGCAGTTCATAAACCTTGACATGCAGGAGAGAGATACATCTAGGCAACTGTGGCCAACTGACTTGTAATCAAAATTAAAAAAAAGATAACACAGCTCCTTGTCATGAAGAGCGACAGACAGCTCGCTGATACATGCCTTGTCCCTAATCTTCATATCGTAAGCCTCAGCGACTTCTCTTGCCAATTGGCCCGCGTATTTATAGATGACATAGGTTTTCTTTAAACAGGGGCGACAACCACATGACTTGCAGTGCTTTGGGAGATGAGTGGCGCAACCCCTTGAAGAGATAGCTCATGCTCCCCAAGTCGAACATTCACAGAGCGCTTCCTTTGTTCCACGTACTCTCTACACAAGATAATGGAATGACATATACAACCTGCTTACCACAAGTGATGTGCCTGTTCACGTGCTTGACAGTGCACTTTCCCTTTGCTTGCTTATCCTTCAGCATATTATCAACGGGCATATGCGACCTGCTTTGTTTCACAGAAAAACGAACATCGATACTGCACCATGAACCGTCGTTCCTAAGCGCAAGCGCCATGTTGTGTACATATGGTACTACTGCGTTTTTCGTTTTTTCTTCTAATTTAGTTTTACCACTTTCAGCATTTATACTCTTCATGCCACGAACCATAATTGCACATACAGATGGAATAATCACTTCGGGGTAAGCAAAGTCATGTACACGATTTACCTTATCACAAAAAGCAGCCTCAGACATAAGAAAACACGACTTCCTAAGTGCAGCATTTAGGATAGTCTTCGCAATAGCCCGCTTCACTACCATAGAATTACTAGATTTATAGTGCAAAGAGGCTTAACTTACCTGGGATTAGATTTCATATTATATTATGTTAGAAATATATTCAATAAAATATCAGGTGAGAGTCAGCGCTCTGTCGTCATTTTTTACCTTCCTAATAATCTTTCAAACTGAAAGGCCCCAATGATGTTTCGACAAAATGTCGCGGGCCAATTTCAACTCTCTTCAACAACTTCCTCAATGATGTTTCAACGATTCCACAATGTGCTTTCGATGCCATTTGTTGACGTTGACGAATGACTTTTAAATAACCTTTGCAAATTTTTTGTCGTGCGGGTAGGACCTTAGGGCGGAACGTTCCCAATGGAGAAATGAAAGTGGAATACCTGCCATTCCGCTGTGAACTGAACCTGTCAGTTGCCTCGAACTACATCCAGGGTAGAAATTAATTGGGTGCTACTAACTTTTTCGATGAGCTTTTCGATGCTTTGTATAGAATACATCTGATTTTTAGTGATCGCCTTAAGCCTGCAGTAATCTACGCAATGACGGGGATCCTTACCCGGCACCTGAAATAAGATCAAAGACGAGGTGTAATCGCTCTGGCAGCGCTCAATCCACCTAGAGTCAACATTTTATGCACCTTCGCATCCATAATCTCGCGTTGGCCTGGTGACATTTGATAAACCTTTGAAGGTGCGGCTCCGAAGAAGCCAGCTCGATGTTATGTTTAACAACCGATGTCCTTCCTCGACTATCTGCAAACAAGTTCTGAAATCCTTGCAGAATTTCCTGCAACTTCGTCATTTGTTCAGGTTCTAGCTGCGCATTAGAGACAAGTTCCCTAATTATTTTTTTTCCCTGGCCTCTCCATTAGTGACTGGCACGAGCCGCGGAAGCGCTACGGGAGTCTCTTCGGGAATGTTTATCATCATGCGTACAAGTGCTTCCTGTCCGCTGCAAGGCTTGAGCAGATTAAAGTGATAAACCTGCTGTACCTTCCGCTTTCCAGGCAGACTTATAACGTAGTTCGTGTCAGACAGTTGCTGAGCCATGTTTACAGCACCTTCCTAGTGCAACTCGAGCTTGTTTTTCTGTGATTGTCGCAGAATAATTATATTTGTGCCGACTTCAAAAATCGACGGGTCCCAGCTGTCCGATCGAAGTGCAAAATGGACCTACGCTGGGTTTTAGGCATGGCTTCTTCTGACAACCTTTCCGCCTTCGTTAAGCGGTCTAGTAGCTTAAGTACGTACTCGAGCAAAACTCGGTCTTACCGCACCCTTCCCATGATTCACCGAGCATACGCAGCATTGATCGCAGCCAGTGGCCGTATGCGAGCTCTTCTGGTGAAACACCGGTTGCTTCACGAGGCGCAGTCCTAGGCGCAAACATGGTAGCAGGCAAGCAACGCTGCCAGCCTGTTTTCCCATCGAATATAACACCCTTTAACCCACGCTTCATAATAGGGTGTAGCTTTTCTGCGGAATTGGGCTGCGGGTGGCGCATCGAACTACGAATGAGCATTTCCCCATATCATTTTAGAAAGATCGCAGTTAGGGCCCTAGTAAAGACGCACCGTGTTTACTAGGGCCCTAACTGCGACCTGCGTGAAAATCAACTCGCACGAATGCCGAGAGGAGTGCAGTAATTACTTTCTCCGAACTGAGTTCTTCAAGCGGGACCGCTACGTAGAAAGTAGTGGGCCAAACGCTGTCAAAGTATGACGGTATGACAGGGGGTGGGCCTACTATGTCGACTACGAACCGGGAAAAGGGCTTAGTGATGATCGGCACTAGCTTCATCGGCGCTCTTTTCAAGCGGCTTCCCCACGCGCAGACATGTGTCGCAAGCTCTTACAAATTGCTCATTCGAAAGATCCTGTCTATAAGTTTGGGGCACGACCAGTTGGTCGTGCCCCAGGTTTATATAAGAAGGCCACTCCTGCGATCTACATATTTCCGGTACAATCGGCCGCTTCTAATAAAAATTTCCGTTTTTGCGTGCCACATCTTGATTTAGGTTGCTTCGGATGTTCCGCAGGCTGGGGTCCGTCTTTTGCTCGGGCAAGGCTGAACTGTCTACCTCTAACAGCCGCTGTAGGCCTTCCGACGTCGGCGCTCCAAACAAATCTGGCAAGTGCTCTTCCAATAACTGGGATGCTGCCACAACTGGGACCTCTGCATGTGCGGATTCAAACTCCTGCAGTTCCAACGTGGTGGCATTGTCGCTCTCCGCTTTCTGAGCTTCCGAACAGCCATTCACCTCAGTTAGTGCCGTTTCCACGACTGCTTTCGCAGTTAACTCTCGAGCTTTCAATCATCTTAGTGCCATCGCGCTAGCCTCCCCGAACATGAGCCCTTTCTCGTGCAGAATCTGATCCGACTTATTTCAGAACAGATAAAGGTACTGCAGAGGATGTGTAGGCGATACAGCTTCTTCCGTCTCAAGTGTGCCGAGAGGACTTTTAATAGATACCTTTGCGGCCGCAGGGCATGTACTGTGAGTGTCTACAGCTTCCTTAACGCGCATTCGTCTGTGAACATCTCAGGTTCCACATAAAAGCTGTGAACCACGTTCATGGTAACCGCGGAGTCGCGCAGTACGCGACATAGTTTTCAGTTTATCTCAAGAATGTCCTTGTACGGTTCGAGCAGGTTCAGCTTCTCGTCATTGCAACCGACCGATAAAAACACTACCTTTGCCTTGTTTTATTACACAGCAATGTGCCCTGGTTTTGTGACAGTTGTAGCAAAGAAAGCGTTTCCTTGCTTCCAATTTCTTAACGCCAGGGATCGCTTCCGACCCTGAAGTATTTCATTTTGAGGTGCCCTCAATCATAGGCTCGTCTTTTCTTTTTAGGACCCTACCTTTGGCCTGCCAAACCTGAAATTGGGATCGACTTTTCGATCGTGGCTGACTTCGCGAGCCCGACGTGCGACAAGTTCCTCGGCTAGTGCAGGGGCTCTGCCTGCCGTGCTAACTTCTGGTCGTTCTTGAATCCAGTACCTCACGTTTTCAAGTAACCGTTTATAAAATTGTTCAAGTGGAAAGCACAGTGAACAACCTTCGCGTGATGGCTGTAGGCTTTTTATTTTTTTTTTTCACATAAACTTCTATGCAAACTCTGTATAGACTCATTTCTAGCCATTTCCAATTCGCGGAATTTCAGCCAGAACACTTCCACTGACAGCCTATACTTAGAAAACTGGACATTACCATATAATAATCCTCTGGTACCTCTCTGGTTAAGTGAGGGATTACGTCTGTTGCCTCGCCCGGTAACAGTGTAAGCAGTCGCTGTGGCTACGATTCGCGGGAGAACCTTCATTTCTCGCACGTCCGCTCGAAGTTTACCAAGAAGAAATTGCTGCCATCTTCTTATTAGAAGGCTGCATTAGCTCTGTCATCTTTAACGATACATGCTTTCCTTCACTGTTTCCTTCGCTCCTATGTCCTGCTACTCGAGCGCGTTCCATTTCAAGCACGAATCGCTTCATTTCAAGTGCGTGTTTCTCGCGCTCTTTCTCTTCGCGTTCGCTGCGCTTTCTACTCTTGCTTGTTCCCTGGTAGAGGTTCTTTTCAACAGACTGGTCAGCGCACAGAGGAATACTGAGAAAGACTATTCCCTGGGAATTCACATAGGGGAATACGGAGAAAACCCACTCACTGGTGTAGATACAGGGAGCGTAGGTAACCTCGGCTCAACACACTGGGCAACCCACGCACAGGAATTCGGAGAGAAACGACTCCCTAGCGTAAATGGTGTGAATGTAGGACAAAGGAGAGTAGGATTTGCACTGGCAGATAATCGTGTCGCACACACCCAACAGAGAAATCTTTTCATGCTGACGTCGTGTCTCAGGAGCTTGGCATGCATTTCCTTCATCGCCGCACACAGTGAACTGTAACAGTACAGAGGGGATGGAAGTATAAGAAGGGAAATAATATATATAGTACAACTGACGGTGGTCTGCTCCTGAGTAACACTTTGCAATGTGGTTAAAACGGTTTAAATCATGGACTCTGTACCTCAGTGAGATGCGAAGAAATGCTCACAATTTTTCTCTTGCATTTACCGCTAAATGCAACTGAGCGTTTCTCGCTCATCAGTTTTTCTACCTTTTTCTTCTCTCGCTTTTGCGTCATGTTCTGATGCACTCACGTTTCCCTCTCGCGTTTTGTCCATGTGCTGCAGCGCCGGCGAAAAGAGCGGACAGGGATAATAGCGGCGCCGGCTGTGACTCGACGGAGGACACGGGAGTGGCTATGAATGTGGCGAAAAGGCGGGGGGGGGGGGGGGAGTGAAAATCCTTGCTTGCTGTAGCGAACGTTGTCGGCATATTTTTTTTTTTTTTTTTTGCATTTATGGCGCCCACCATATGGTTCATGTATGTGGGTATTCCGGCATGAGTCTTTTTGTGTGGCCCAGCGGGTTGCTTAAGGGTCGGTCACGGGTAACGCCGCTTTTGAGGGTCGCCTATATTGGGCTACTTCTGTTGAAATCAAGACGACCTGGTTATGTGCAGGATGTTATCTACGAGTTGGCTGAGAGTGCACGGAAGTCGTTTTGGGGTATTCTAGCCGAATAATATCGTGAAAATTGACACCAGTCAGATCTTCACGTTTGTGCCATCACTGGTGATAAGAAATTAACGTCCGTGAAGTGCGTTTCTAATAGCGCCATTTGACAGGAAAATCTATGGATGCAGAATTAAGATAACGCATCGTACCGCAGCTGCTACCAGGTGCTGTTGGTCACCCGTGCTTCTCTCTGTGCAGGCCAAAAAAAGTAACTTTACGACAAGGTACCCCATCAGGAGACGATTACTCTCTCCGAGTACATTGAGATTTTACTAGAAAATGGTTTTTCGCGTTCGTAACACACCACTCCGTAATAGTACCAACTTCACAAGCAATTATGTCCCTGAGCTATCTTCGGGTTTGAGAAGGATATGGCAGATGCCATTTCACTGCCATTAATGCTATTTCAGCAAATGATACAACCAAGGTATTTACTTACTGTTGCATTTCTAGTCCCCCGGGGGTGCTTATTGCTCTTTTCCCCTGGCCTTTGTGAGATTTATTCACCTCTATCCGAAACGCTCATTCTCTGGCATCGTCCTCAAAAGTCGTACTCGATGTTTGTTTTGCTCATCGGGCTATATTGCCACCACTTACAACATTCGAAGAACTCCTTATTTATGGAACCACCGCATTGATATAACCTACGTTATAGTAAAAATACAGGAGGGAAGAGACTGATATGATCGCATTCATTACAGGCATAGGCAGCGGTAGAAGGTACATAGAGAACAGTAAGACGATGGCATACGAGTATGCTGGAAGGAAAAGTATCGACAGCATACCTGAGTAACTCAAGCAGGCTAGGTGACGATATGTCCGCGCCCCGTTTCAAAGGGGATGCCAATAAATTACCATCATGATCAGTATTCCTGCGTGACTTCCTGAAAGACCTACAGAGGGCCCTTGCGCACCTAGCTCGCCAGCTGTGCGAGAAAGGCTCAGCTGAACTGCCGCCGCGTCAATATGCCCGACGGACGCGATGTCCTTGCCTTGTTTTGCTCTCCATATATTGGCAAGTTCAGAGGAAGATTTAACTCTAGAGCACTTAACTAACTGCACGGTAACGAAGAAATTATATATGATGGTGCGGTTCCCCGCTAATTTTGATGAAGTTTGTTGTATACGCTAGTATATGCAAAAAAATTTTTGACTGAGTGAAAAATGCTTTTTTTCACATCGGCTGTTCATGTTTTAAGCAAATTGTTGAAAATAGCAAAAGTAAAAAGCACTCAGGTGTAATCCTTGCAGCTGTGTACCTCAGTAACAAGAAACTATATTATGATTCTGTGAACTGCATCTTTTAAAACATCTAAAACGGACAACATTACTGTATTAAACGCCGCTCTCAAACATGCCAATAATTTATAGCTAGGGCTTCTTCAAATCTTTCGTAAACGGTTTGACGATTTACAAAAGTAGACAACAATAATGCTCAAGCATTAGTGTTGTCTACTTTAGATGCACGAACAGTTACATTTAAGTGAACTTCGCTGTTTGTTTTGGGGCGAAGAGTTACGGAATAGTAAACATTGTGATGATGATGTGATGTGATAACTTTATTTGGAATCCGGCGATTGGGAGGCCCGGGCCTGGGGCCGCCTAGATGGCCACTGGGAGCTGCTGCTCCCGTGCGGCTTCCTTGGCTCGCTGGACGGCCCAAAGTTGGTCTTGGAGTTCTGAGCTGAGCAGCACGGCCGACCACCGCGCCCGTAGATTTTCTGGGGAGACTGCCATTTTATTTTGGTATATTTCACAACCCCACAACATGTGTTGAAGGGTGGCTCTAACAGACATGCAGAGCTTGCACATATCGCTCTCGTATATATCGGGGTAGAAAGTTTTTAGTTGCACGGGACTCGTATAAGTTTCTGTTTGTAGTCGCCTCCAAGTAACGGACTCAGCTCTGTTCAGTTTAGTGTGAGGCGGTGGTAATACTCGCCTCCGATTTTGATAGAATTTGGTAATATCGCTAAATCTTGTTAATATATCTTTTTCTCTCCAGATTTCCTCCTCCGCGTTCTCCTGACCGATGGAAGTCACTCTTTGCTCAGCTCGGCGAGTGAGACCTCGAGCTTCGCGGTGTGCTACCTCGTTGAGGTTGATTGCGGGAATGTCTAAAGTCGTATGCGCTGGGAACCAGAGCAATTGCCTGCCGTTCTTCTCTGCATTGGAGAACTTTGCTTCATTGACTCTGATGATGTGCCATGCCTCAGGAGAGATCCTACCTTTTGCATAATTTCTAATGGCCGCTTGAGAATCACTAATGATGTACTGAGCATTCGTGGAGACCAATGCTAGTGCAATGGCTACCTCCTCTGCGGTCTCGGAATGTTTGGTATTAACTGATACGCTTGTAAGGAGTTTTTGGGTGTGATCTACGATTACTGCTACATAGCTATTTCTGTCTGGGTATTCAGCAGCGTCTACGAAGGTTGCTCTGTCGTCTGACCCAAAGCTTCGGATAATTTTCTCTGCTCTACTCTTGCGTCTGCCGTCGTTGTAACCTGGATACATGTTCTTGGGTATATTTGGTACTAGGAGTTTGTCACGAATTTCTCTCGTTATCGTCCTCTTTTTCCCGTATAAATTGTGGTAATTCATTCCTAGTTTGCTTAGTATATGCCGTCCCGTTTTGGTTTTGGTTAGTCGCTCTGCTTGAGATGTTTGTTGTGCTTCTATGAGTTCGTCCAGTGTGTTGTGGAGTCCTAACCTTAGCAAGAGATCCGTGCTCGTACTGATGGGAATACCTAGTGCTAGTTTGTATGCTTTTTTTATCATGTTGTTAATTTTACGCTTTTCAGCTGCAAACCAATTGTGGAAGGCTGCTATGTATGTGATCTGACTGATTACGAATGATTGTATCAGCCGTATGATACTTTCTTCCTTCATACCTTGGTGCTTGTTAGTAATTCGTTTGATTAATCTCATGGTGTTTGTTACCTTTGTGTCTAACTTCTTTACGGTTTCCCTATTTGTGCCTTTGTTCTCGATTACCAGACCCAGCACTTTGAGCTGGTTGACTATTGGGATATGCCGCCCGTTCTTGGTGTGTAGCTTGATTTCCTCATGAGCCTTGTTTCTGTCGTATCCTTTGGGAGGCCTGCCTCTAAGTGTGGGGCGGTACAATAGAAGTTCAGATTTCTCTGCAGAGCATGTGAGGCCTGTTCCTATGAGGTGTTCCTCTACTGTGTTAATAGCAGTCTGGAGTCGTTGTTCTATTGATCCGTCGCTGCCATCACAGGTCCAGATAGTAATATCGTCCGCGTAGATTGTGTGATTCAGGGACTCTATGTGATTTAATTTTTCGGGGAGTCCCATCAAGACGAGATTAAACAGCATCGGCGAGATAACAGCGCCTTGCGGCGTGCCGGCCCCCCCTATGTCGATCTCGGGCGACTTGAGCCCTCCGACGGAGATGACTGCTTTCCTATCTGATAGGAAGCTCTTGATGTAGTTATACGTCCGTTGCCCTAGTCCTATTCGTTCGATGTTTTCCAATATGGTTGCGTGGTTGGCATTATCGAAAGCTTTTTTAAGATCAAGGCCCAAGATGGCCCTTGTCGAGCGCGTTTTATAATCGATTATCTGATGCTTAAGTTGGAGCATAGCATCTTGTGTCGAAAGATTTTTGCGAAATCCTATCATTGTATCTGGGTATATGTTATTATCCTCTAAGAAGTTCTCTACTCTGTTTAAAATTACATGTTCCATTAATTTTCCGACGCAGGATGTTAGGGAGATTGGTCTGAGGTTGTCGATCTCAAGCTTCTTACCAGGTTTTGGAATAAGCGTTATCGTCGCTTTCTTCCATTGAGCTGGCACTTCTCCCTTTACCCAACACTCGTTTATGTATTCTGTTAGTTTGGCTATCGATTCATCATCGAGGTTCCTGAGAGTCTTGTTGGTTATACCGTCCGGGCCTGGGGCGGATTTGGTGTTTAACTTTTGTAGGGCCGCGCGGATTTCTGCCTCCGTGAGTTCCTCGTCTAATTTTGCGTTTGTATTCCCGTTGTAGCTAGGATAGATGCAAGGGGGTGCCTGGTTTAAGTATTTCTGCTGTAATTCATTGATAAATTCTTCTTCTGTACCCTCATATGCGTGTATTAACTTATTAATGGCTTGCATGTGATTTTTCTTGTTATTGTCATGGTCA
Organism: Dermacentor andersoni; assembly: GCF_023375885.2. NCBI lineage: Eukaryota > Metazoa > Arthropoda > Arachnida > Ixodida > Ixodidae > Dermacentor > Dermacentor andersoni. The sequence goes on along the minus strand of NC_092814.1, from coordinate 369,154,782 downwards.
AGCAGGAACCTGAGCAGGTGCCAGGATTTGCCGGTGCTTAATTGTCCGTCCATGGAATTACATATCTCGTCCCATTGTTGTTTGGTCAATTGCTTAGCATGTTCTTCTATTTTTTTGTTGAGGAGTGCTATGCGCTTTCTTAACTTTCTGTTATGCTTCTGACCGCTAAGTCTATTCTGAAGCGAGTGCTTAGCTTCCCACATGTGGAGAAGTCTGCTGTCGCATTTATCCAAGTTAGATTCAGGTGGTGCTATTTTTGTGGCAGCTTTGACGTCATCACTGAGCTCCTTAGTCCATTGTTCTATGTCTGCGATTGATCGTTGCTGTTTCGTCTCTCGCGTTCTACGAAATAGTTCCCAGTCTACTAATTTTATCTGTCGTTCCTTGGGTCTATTCGGCCCTTCTCTGACGTGTAACTCCAATATGCGGTGGTCACTACCCAAATCTTCCAGTGTGTTGTGCCACGTCGCCTTTTCAATATTCTTGGTAAAGGTTAGGTCTGGGGTTGTGTCCCTGTTTAGCGCCGTGCCTACTCTGGTCGGAGTGGCGGGGTCTGTGACGAGCGTGAGGCCTAATTCTTGCGAGTCGTTCCATAAGTCCCTTCCTTTTGCTCTGGTATATAAGTATCCCCACGTGGTGTGCGGGGCATTAAAGTCTCCTCCTATAACTACCGGATTTTCTCCAGCAAGTCTGAGTGTTTTCTGGAATAGGTTCTTGAATTTGTGTTTATGTAGCATGGGGTTGCTATAAATGTTGAGAATAAATAAGCTACGTCCTGTCTTTTTTTGTGGGATGAGTTCCAATAGAATATTGTCAATGTGCGTTATGCCTGTGTTGTGCTGCACGCAAGTTATGTTTCTTTTTACCAGCGTAGTTAATGCCCTGGTGTCCCCTTCGGCATAGCCAAAAGATCTGTATCCTGCTAGCTTTGCAATACCGTGTGTTTCCTGCAGAATTATGACGTCTGGTGTATCCTTGTCTTTTAAATACTGCTGCAAAACTGACTTTTTGTTTTCGTAACTTCTACAATTCCACTGCCATATCCTGAACCCTTTTTTAGCGCGCTTCATTTCGGGTGCGACCATGGGAGGGAGACGGGAGGTTGCAGAGAAGCTGATCTTATATAGTTATGTGGTTGTGAAGTGGGTAATGATTGTGATGGTTCGGAGGCAACGGAGGGGAGTCCGTTACCTGGTGACTGGTTTGCCTCTAGGATGTCTAATCTACTCATAATTGCTGCTATTGCCTTAGCCATTTGATTCATCAATTCGTCCCGTTTTTCATTTGACTTTTGTATTTCTGCTAGGGTCTTTTGAATATCGGCTAATGCTTTATCTACCACTGCGGTATCTTGTTTATCACTGATGGCTTGGGCCTTGCGTTTGAGTGGAGGGGGGTCATCCCCTTCGTCCATCTTATTGTCCGGGATTTCAGATGGCTCTTTCGTGCTCGCGTGTGGAGTGGGAGTTACCTGATTTATTTGGCTTTTTCCTTCCTTCAGAATTTTGATTTCATCGCTCATACGTGCTAGCAAAATCCTCAACTGCACGTTCTCGTGTTTTAGTTGCTTGATCTCGTTATTAATGGCAGTCTCCCCACCAGCACCCGGGCGCACGCCATCGACCACGTCTGCCCAGCTCACCGTGTTAGTCTGGTTTGCTGAAGAGGATGGCCTAGTTCTGGACCTGGATCGGGATCGTGTCCCCGGTTGCCTGGAGCCGGACCGGGATAATGATCTGGTGGTGGATGGAGACCTTGTTCTCGATCTGGAGCGTCGTTCCCTGGCGTTTAGGAGGCCAGGCGTTCCGCGAGACTCTGCTCTGTCTTCTGTTGAGATAGCGGCTTCATGTTCTTCTTGTCGTTCTCGTTGCACTCTGTGCCATTGTCTCTGTTTAACGATGAAGGGTTTTTTGAATTTGGCTTTGCACGTCTTGTCTGCGGTCGGATGGTCCTCGCCGCATAACTGACATTTGGTTGGCACCTGTGGTCTTTATCTGGGTTTGATGTTCCACATCCCGCACAAATCTTGTTGTCAGGGTTGGGACATACATCTCCTCTGTGTCCAAGTCTGTTGCACTGATGACAGAAATCCACTTGTTTCCTGTACAGGGAGCAAGGGAGTAGCGCTGCCCTGTATCGGACGTACGCGGGCACTTTGTGTCCTTCAAAGAGCACAATCACTGTGGTAGTATTACTCAGTCTCTTTGCTGCTATCGCCGTTGGGTTTTTACTCGTAACCACCGCTGCTGTGATGTCTCTTGGGCCCTCGTCGAGTGGGATTCCTCTGATGACTCCTTTGGCCGTCATGTCAGGCGCTGTCTCGTAAGCATTGGCCTCGTAAAACGTGTCTTGAATCTTGATACGTGCTACTTCCTGATATTTGTTTGCACGCTCTTGATCCGATGTACTGACGATGAGGATATTTTGATAATTGTTGGGGCAGACAATGTCCTCCTCCCTTTCGTCTCGAGGAATGCCTGCCGCATCTTGTACCGCAGCTGTGAGGGGAACTATACCGTGCTCGGATATCTTGAGTCCTCCACGCGGTCTGATCACAATCTTGTAATCCCCTCTTGGCAAATGTGGCATTCTGCTTGCCTTGCGTATTTGCTCTAGCCTGCCTTTCCATGGGTTATTGTTGCGCTTGTCGAGCCGCGTCGGCGACAAGGTGCTCTCGCGATGTTGGGAGGATCGCCGGTCTGATCTTCTGTGTCTGACCTCCTTCCATCCCTTGCTTGTATCCACTTCTTCCTGGGATATGCTGCACCCCTCTACGGTGACTTCCATCATTGAGAAAATGATCGGCAATTGTTGAGGAAGCCGGCTCCGGCGCGTGGCCTCGCGGCTCTCCCGCTACGAGGTCCGGCCAAAATATTGTCGTAGAGGCTTGAAAAATGGGAATCCCACCTGGTTTTCGGTATCCACTTGTTCCTGGGAACGAGCTGAGTCCGTTGGCGTGCAATAGCGGGTGGCTTTTTGGCGATTTGCGCTACAAGAACATTCGTGGAATACGGAGCCGACGTGATGTGCATCCGCTCCCTCCGGCTTCTTCTTGTTGTAATTGTCGGTAATTTTTTTAATCTCGCCAATTAACGGCGGTATTTGCAAGAATTACATAGTCCTAAATCCAAACGCTGGTTCTATGTGATTGCCGGAATGTTATGTTCTTTATCTACGCATTCTCCTGTCTCGTGCTCTTTTTTGTTCTCGTCAATCAGTATACAAAATTTTTTAGCTGCTTCAATGATCAAACATTTAGTTGCTGGTAAGTGTGCGTAGCTTCCTTACGTTTTCTTCTTTTGCGCTGTTTCTTGCGAAGTCATGGATCAACCACCCCAAAGTACGTACGCTTCTGTATTGTGAAAACATTTATTGGAATCGGATCGTCGGTTGACTAAACAGAGCGTTTCTCTGTTTTGCAGGCATTTGAATTGGCAAATCGGAGTTGGCTCTAAGCTAACAAGCTACCGATTCAGCGGAGTAGCAGCTGTAAAGTTCTTCACGAACGCAAATTCTGGGTGAATAAAGTAAGGAGTGAATAGAATGATGCAACCGGCAAGTCGAGTGAGCGCCGAGTAGCAGAGAAACTCGTGGGCGCCGTCGATTGCGTTATTTCGTGGCGCAAAACAACTAGCAAGTGTTTGACGATGCACGTCAACGAAAGTTTCATTCTTGTAACGACGCCAGCCTACAAAGAAGATCGAAGTGTTGGGAAAGCACACATCTAGCGTAGAGTTTTTTTTTCAGTTTTGTATTCGGAATCTGTTTGAATGAGATCCCTATGCTCACGAAAAGAAGGTAAAACTCCCCTGAGATAACACGCAGCCTCAAAGCCTCGTTGTGCTAACAATTTCGAGAGCGCTCGAAGAGCCGCAGGGTTAAAATTTCAGCTTCTCTGCTTTCGTCGACTAGCGGTTTAGTCAACGCCTTCAAACATGATCCTTTATAGAAACTCAAGTATAGCACTGCGATTTTGTAGCATATTTCATGCCTCTTCGGCTCCTATCTCATGCATCAATATCTTGACCGAATAAAGAGTTACTCGACAAAGATGTGAACAGGATTGGAGATGTTGACAGACTAACCCATCTATCACCTTTTTATCACAGAAATAAAAAAAAAAACTCCCCAAGTTTCATAACGATAAAAATACGTCGCAGTTTCCAGAAGGGTTTACGGCATCCTTGTATTCAACATTTACTAGTGTTTTTGAGTCATGAAAAAATGCCTGCTTGAACTAAAGATATCAGCTACTTTTTACAGCCATTGCCCTGTTCAGTAAGATGTGATACTCATCACTAAATAATCTGGGCTCAGTCACGCTATGCCGTCTTGCACAAACAATGAACAACAATGTTTTAAAAAGAATTGACGGACTCAACAGCAATTGACAGATACGTAAATACGAAGTAATCATTACTTGTAGAGAACTGTCGTATGAATAGTCTAACTTTTATATAGCGAACTGTTATGGAGAGAATATAGGTTGTAGCTTTTATAATATAAAAAAGAAGACAGAACTTTGCAAATATAAGACCTAAGATTGTAAGCAAACTAAAACCCAGCAGCAAATGCTCAGTAGCCCCAGGGCCACATAGCAAGTGCACATAGCCATTGGTACATTCACGGTGGCCCCTGTGGCACATACCATTCCAGTGGCCCCAGTGCACATACTACTACAATGGCCCTAGTTAACATACACAGCCACACTTGTGGCACATAAATTTAGACCGCACAGTCACCGGGATCGGCCCACGGCAACGGCGAAGTAACTTCGCCTACCAAAATGTGGCTGGACTCGAATAATGCTCCACTGTTCATGCTTTACTTGAAGCGCTAAAAAAAATGAAGACGCAAGAAGGAAGACCACACAAGACGAGCGCGCCCTCTATAGTCTTCCTCCTTGTGGCATCGTTATTTTTGCGTTTGAAATTAAATATGAACTCTTACAAACTCGCAAATTTAAGATCATGTAGGAATAAAACCAACAGCCCCAGGTGGGATCCAAACCCACATATCTTGCCTTGCACTGCGTGTTGAATTGAATTGATTTCAAATGTATTCTGCAGCAACAAAAAAAGTTACGACAAGGACAAGTAAAAGCTGTGAGAACAGCTTCAGGAACCGTGACCCCTAGCACACGGGACAGCATAAGAGCGTGTGGTTATGGGAGTACAACCTACTAACAAAAAGCACATGCATGAGTTGTAGAACGTCGCTCGAAAAGGGTATTATAAAGCCGGCATAAGAAAGGGAAGTCACCGTATCACATCATTATAGAAACACTAAACGCAGTTATTTTGGTGACATAGCAGTTATGGCAATGTTATTTTTTATTTATTTGTTTAAAAGTGTAGGCCATTCCAATTTTAACATTTGATTTCGTTATTGGTTGTACATTTGGCGAAATACCGCACTTCAGGGTGGTGTACATTATAAGCCAAAGAATATTTCTCTAGCCTCACTAGGCTGGTTAGCCTCACTAGGCTGGTTATTTTCTAGTAAAGGAAGTTTACATAAACGGCATAGTTTATAATCATACATTGACGGAACTTGAATGATATGGTGTTTCTTAGATAAGCCTACAGTGTGACAGCGATAAGGGACATTACAGGCTTCGCGAATAGGCCTTTTTTGAAAAACGGGAAGTTTGCTAATGTCACAAGCTGTTGTTGCGGACCATGGAAGAAACGCGTAATTTAATAAACAAGAAAATAAAGAGCTATATATACACTGTTAGTGGAAATAGCACTCAGGTGGCAGTATAATGCTTGTCCTCTAGCCGCCACCCGGTTGGGTGTTTATTATACTCCGTATAATCGGAGTAGAGTTGTTATTCCCTGTGAGCGGAATTATTGCGTGAAGTGTTCGGAGGTGTTCTTTGTCTTGTTTTTCCTTCGCGATCGACGGAGTTCTTTGGAGGTGCAACGGGACTATAAAAAGTGGTATTGCGTCAATATTCTTATATGTAGAGGCTACTGGTCAAATTATACACACAAGACAGCAACAAGCTCAACAAAACAAGTCAATGAAAACACACAAACCAAGACATACATAAACATTTGAGAAACGCCCGATGCATAACTTTGAAAGACATCACAACGTACACGCGACACACAAGAAGGAGCAGGGCTGCCAGTATATATAGGGACGATACTATTTGCCTCTAAACCCCCTTGCGAGCACCTCTGCTGTTTTCAGAATTACGACTCACATGCTTGATGATGTGACATCTGCCTCTCTGAAATTAACAGAAGACCTTAATCAACAGAAAACTGTTAATTTAGAATAGTGATAAAACAACGTTATTGGTATAATTTTTCAAAATTAGCGTGCCATTTTGTGAGTGCAGAAGCGACTTCGCACAATACCGGTGTTCGTGACCAAAAAGTAGCGGGTTAGTTACAGTAAGGTAAGCAAGAAAAATGCAAGTGCGTGTGCTTTATGGCAAAGTTAACTTTGTACGAAATAGTGGTAGCGTAGCGGGAATTTATTACGCGTGAGCATGACCCGCAGCAGCGCATGCAACACTGAAAAGTGCGTAGTCATACATTTTTTTTTTTTACCGCACTACTTGCTCAGTATCCAAGCAACGTTTCTCGGTTGTGAAACAGCGCCACATGGCTGATCTGTCGGACGAATCCTCACACTCGGAGCCAGCAGGTATGCTCCTAAATCAGCGTCTGAAATAGAGGATAACGTTATGGAATAGTGGAAGCGACGGCGTGATTAGAAGAGCACTGCGCGATAACAATTCGATTCACACAGCTCAGCAGGAATCTTTATTTACAGTACTGTTGGAATCTCAGTGCTGACGCCCGTTGTTGCAAATGGGTCGCAAGCCCCAAGGGTAGCGTTGGCCTGGCGGCCTGGGGCACTGGAAGCATCCGAAGGTCCCGGCAAAGCATGAGTCGACTGGTAACAGAACAACTGGTTTATTCTAACATCGCAAAAGAGCGGGCGGTCAGGTCGACCGAAGTGAGAGACGGGAGAGCACGTAACTCGACAGAAGAAATCGGAGCCTCTCTCGGCGTCCGGGGGCAGCTGCTTTTATAGTCTCGCAGCTGAGGGCAAGGAGGAACGTCTCGGGATGAGACCACGTGACTCTGGGCCCGGACAGGCTGAGAGACATGTTGAGACGAGTGTAGTGACGCATCGCCAACCCGGCGCCGATCAGACCTCCTCGCTTCACACTTGGGGAGCTCCTCTCCCCGGCTGCCGCGCTTTGACAAGCGTGGGCACACACACACACACGCACACACGAAGACACGTGGCACTGAAACACGCCTGGACGCGCTTGGCGGGGAGGCTTTGCGGGAGCTCCGAACGGGCCAAAATGTCCGCCGCTTTGAACGAAGCCCCGGCGTCCGTTGCATCCGCGCCGGCTATACCGCGCGTCGTAGGCGAAACGTAACAGTACGTACTTACGTCCCACCGTTTTTCTTGGGCGAGAGTATCCGTGGACAGATAAATAAAAAACAGTTGCTTGCCCTGCGGTTTTTTTTCACTGGCAACACAGCACCGCAACGAACTCGGAATATGCCATTCACGTGCAACTAGCACGTAAGTTGTCGCTCGAACAGTGGCTGATGCTGCCATTGCTAGAGGTCCGCTCAAACAATACGCCGGACGTTGCCAGGATGTAGTCACAAACACATAAAAGTCGCATTTCACGTACTGCAGAACACAAGCCAAGGTCACGCAACACGAAAGCGCAGTCAGAAACCTGAGCCAACATAACGAGTCAACGAGCAGCGTCGAGGTATACCTAAGCCTTTTTTCCCCACTTGAAAACGTTGCTCTTGCATTTATCGTAGTCAGCAAAGTGATCGCAGCTAACGTACATGAAGCTGAGATACAGTGACTTTCAGGCACGCCTATAGCATTTTCTTGAAGGATATACGGGAAAGAAATGACGAAAAGCTGGCACGGAACACCAGTTCACAGATGTTAAGAAACTGTCAGTCATGAGCACTGCCGACCCCTCCGAACGTGGTCAGTCACTGGCGTGGCGCACAGCCTCATGGGAAGCGCCACGTGACCAACCTGTTTCGTTTTTTTTTTAACTCCCTGTGTGGAGTTTCCACAAGGGAACAAGATTTTGAAGCGGACTAGAATCACGTCATCCCGGCTTTATCCTCCGGCAGCTAGCCAACGGACTGAAACGAGGGAATGCCGCTGTATGGCTCCCCTACATCGAAGCAAATATTTAAGGATCAGGAGTTTTTAGGGCACATGACTTGTCAAAAACTCCCATGTGGGTATATTTTCGTTTACACTGTAGGTAGGCAAACAGAGATAGGCAAATAGTAGCAGTGGCGGGGCATAATGCCGGTTGTCCTCGATAGTCTATTAATATAGTTCACGTGATCATCCCATGCTCGTGTTTGAGGTGCTTGCCGATTGAGCTACCGCGGAGTCCTTCTGCTATCCACTTCATTGGGTGTCTCTGTATGTGTACTAGATCTAGTGCCAGGAGCGTTAGCTAGCGCCACAACTCTTGGCCGTAGCGGTGGACAAAACATTCTTTCAATCGCAGGCGTTACGCCAACCCTCATATCAATCAAACGTCAATCAACCTACCATGCAACCTCGATTATATTGAGGCTGCCAAAGTTCAAACTTTGCTATGAAATGAACTAGAGAAATGAATGGAATCATGTGGCTCAATTTTTGTTATCTACAACCACGTAAAGCCAACAGATAATGAAGGCAAAAGAAATGCAGTGGGAAAGGTAACAGTTCTTTTATGAAATTGAAATGTACAAATTGTATAGTAGAGGGTAACTGGACGAAAAGAAAGTATCCTCATCCAATGGAGATGTTCGGAGCTATGTGAAGCTGTGCTTTTGTAAACGGTTAATTAAATGTTTGACAACTAACGTCGATGCACATACTTTACTGATATCCTATACAACCAGTAATTTCATGAAATGTTTATTTATCCGCCACAAAAATGATAACTTATCTGTCTTGCAATTTTTATGTTTATGCATTGCGACGTTCACGAGCTGTGCCGAAACAAACTTCAATTCAGGCGAATGCACAGTGTGGGATGTATACACATTAATGTCACAAGCACGAAGGCGGTGTATGGTGCTTGTCGAGGAAAGGATAAGGACGACAGGTGAAGGCACAGAAAAAGTACAACTAGTATGAAGCAAACTTTACGGAATCTGTACCTCCTATGTCAGAGTCGCACATACCGGTTGTTGAGGATTGGCCAAGAATGGGTACATTCGCTTATACACATACCAAACGGCGACGAAAAGGTAAATCATCGAATACGCGGAATATATTTCACCATGTTATTGACAAATCGGCGTGCTTTAGAAATATAATTGAGGCGCCATAAAATGTTCGAGATTTCGTAGTAATCGTAGACATGCCCATTCCGGAGGGTTTACAAACAGAAAATTACAAACAGAAAATTTTGCAAATCCAGGAATTAGATAAATATAATGCATCATTTTATTTACAAATCGGCGTGCTTAACAGATACATCTCAGCCGACAATAAATATTCAGGTTCTACTTAGGAACTTAACATAATAATAATCGTCATAGTTAAGACAGCATTCACGGATTGTACTAGCAACTATGACGGTAGGTGTTGTGTATTCAGATGTAAGAATTGATTGGATAATGACGGGTACAATTGGAACAGAGGCGGCATAGAGAAAGGAATGCAACAAGAGCGGACGCTCCCATAGAGCCCAGTGGCCGAATTGACTGCAGCGCACGAAGCCGTCGGCGTTAATACCTGAAGCACACTTCCGGTTTCGGTTTTGTGCGCGCGCGTTTTGAATACTAGCTGGTACGCGTCACGCCGGCTCCGTTGGTTTTTTTCTTTTTGCTTTGACAGCTCAATCGCGCGCGGTTTTCACGTGAAATCATTGTATTATTACGTGAAATTGATTCCGAAGGATCTTCACAAGCCTCCACCGATAATGTGCCACGTGCAGTTTCATAAAGACGCAAGACGCCTTGAGAAATGAGGAAATGTTTATTTTATTCTTTATAAATGCTCGTTGCGGGCTTTTTGTGCATTCGTCCAACGTTGTGGCACCAGGTAAGCAGCAGTAGTTTCCGCGGGAAGCTCCACCAGACGGCGTGAACTGAAAAAATTACAAGCAAGTGTTATTTTGGTATTAACATGTAAGAATAATGCGTGTAGAGGCGAAGCGTGCGAAAGTGGTTAATGGGCGTCATTACAAACAGAAGCAGCTCGTATTTACACACACGGCGTAGAAAATACCCTACTCATCCGAAAAAATGCCGTGCATATCACAAAGACATCCTAATTCCAAGCATTCCAGCTCTTCCCGGGACTCATTTCCTGCACTTTATTAGCACGAATGCGCGGGCTACAGTGCGTTTCGCGAACTTCCCTACAACCGACGCGATAGTACGCTACGAATACACAGAGGTGGCCACACACACAGGCTCTCAACCAGACCGTGCTGGACGCTCGCAGAATTCCTTCTACTCGCACTCAAGACAAATGCGTGGGTGCCGTTCAGAAGACAGAATTTTCGAGTTACTAGTTCCTGGCGTTTGAGTTCCTTGGCTTATCTCTTGCGCGTTCTGCCGGCGCAAGCAACGCACTCCCGTGTTATCACTCTTGACGATTGCACGTCGAGTTTTCGACAAGCGTGGGTACCGAAAGAAGGCTTAAATTGTTGCGGGGACACAAAAATTGCCACAAACTTGTCGCAGTAAGGTTCAGTACGCACCAAACTTTGTCACCACGACCTAGCTACTTTTCGCTGCGTCACGACAGCCGCGGTGTGCGTGCCTCATAAGTAACAAAAGTACCGAAAATAATTTTCAACAATGTTCGGCGTCAGAGAAAGCCCCAGGAACTTGTCTAGTCAGTGCATCGTCGGAGCGCCAGGCGCCCTCACTGCGCTTGAAAAACACCACAAAAACTAACGCAATTAGCTACAATAATGTTGGGGGGCCAGAGAAAGCGCCAAAACGTGTCGCAGTAAAATTCAGTACACGCGAAACTGCGTCACAGCACCCTATTCGACTCGCGTGCCGAAAAACTGCCGAAATTCATAAAAATAATATTGGGGCTCACAGAAAGCGTCGCAAACATCTCCCAGTAAGATTCATTAATTCAAATTAACTGCTCTGCGACGGCCACGCTGTTTTTCGTTAACTGCGTCACAAGTCTAGCCTAGGTGCCGGGCAGTAAGCCTAATTGCTTGAAGTGCGTCGCAGACTGTTGAACAAAGTTTCTCACCTTGCCATAGTCCAATAGTGCAGTGGTGCCATGCCGAAGTTCCGAATGAACGCAATAATTCGCCGGGAGGCCACCAAACCAGGTTAAATCCCAAAATAAAAATACAGGCAGACGGGTGCCCGAACAGTCCATCGCTCAGATGCGGGGCTGGTCTCTCTCGCTTCAGCGGTGTGTCTGACGAATGACGCAAGCATCTGGCTCGTCATTCGCCGGTTCGCCTGTCGCTAGGCGACAGAAGTAAGCCGCAAAGTATAATTTAATTGATACGCAGATATTTTTACGTTTGCCGGGAAAGAATAAAAAATATAAAACTATTTCTGTTAATCTCATTTCAGATTCTTTTTTTTTTTTCGATGCTCGCGGCCCCAAATGGTCGGCGTTAATACTATAGCGTGACGTGTTTCCTGTTTCCAATTTTCGCCGAGTGGCCGCTCTTGCTATATTTCTTTCTCTATGGAGGCGGTTTTAATCCGCCATTGCTGCGCGTAGCGATGTGCCTACTGCGCAAATATAATCATTTAGATAAAGCGGATACCTAACATCATTTCTAATTAAGCAGTTCAGCATGCCAAAGGAAGAGTTCACCACTTTAAGGGACTTTGGCGTTGAGACATGTAGGAATGCTTTATTTTCTGAGGGTCTGGGCCAATGCTTCTGAAAGAAAAGACGAGTCGAAAGAACATGGGGCGGAATTCAATAAGGTGCACTGTGGGTGGGCAAAGTCTAAGCAATAACGTCCTTACGCAAAGAAAAGGTGACCGACATGGCATTGTCGCGCAAAAAAACCGGAAATGAGAGATTCTAATTGACAGACAGGACAGAAAGTGGAGCGGCAGTACTATTGGACGAGTTCGTGTTTGAAAAACGACATGGTATTGTAGCGCAAAAATCAGGAAAAGATAGATTTTAATTGATAGAAGAGAAAGTGGAGAGGCACTACTATTGGACGAGTTGGGGTTTGATGACATGGTACATGATGACATGGTTTGATGGCATGGTTGAACGACACGGTATTGCAGGGCAAAAAACCGGAAAAGAGATATTCTAATTGACGGACAGAAGGAAAAGTAAAACGATGCTACTTTTGGGCTAGTTGGTGTTTGATGAACGACATGGCATTGTACCGCAAAAAACCGGGAAAGAAATATTCTAATTGACACGCAAGAGAAAGTGGGGCAGAACTACTACGCGAGTTGGTGTTTGATGAACGATATGCTATTGTAGCGCAAACATCCGGAAAAGAGAGATTCTAATTGATAGACAGAAGAGAAACTGGAGAGCCACTACTACTGGACGAGTTGGTGTTTGATGAACGATATGGTATTGTAGCACAAACATCCGGAAAAGAGAGATTCTAATTGATAGACAGAAGAGAAAGTGGAGAGGCACTACTATTGGACGAGTTGGTGCTTGATGAACGACACGGTATTGTAGCGAAAGAAACCGGAGAAGAGATATTCTAATTGACGGACAGAAGAAAAAGTAAAACGGTGCTACTTTTGGGCGAGTTGGTGTTTGATGAACGACATGGCGTTGTAGCGCGAAAAACCGGAAAAGAGAGATACTAATTGACACAGAGAAGATAAAATAAAACGGCGCTATTCTTGGGAGAGTTGGTGTTTGATGAACGATATGGTATTGTAGCACAAACATCCGGAAAAGAGAGATTCTAATTGATAGACAGAAGAGAAAGTGGAGAGGCACTACTATTGGACGAGTTGGTGTTTGATGAAGGAGATGGTATTGTAGCACAAGCAACTGGAAAAGAGAGATTCTAATTGACGGACAGAAGAAAAAGTAAAACGGTGCTACTTTTGGGCGAGTTGGTGTTTGATGAACGACATGGCATTGTAGCGCAAAAAACCGGGAAAGAGATATTCTAATTGACACACAGAAGAGAAAGTGGGGCAGAACTACTACACGAGTTGGTGTTTGATGAGCGATATGCTATTGTAGCTCAATCATCCGGAAAAGAGAGATTCTAATTGATAGACAGAAGAGAAACTGGAGAGGCACTACTATTGGACGAGTTGGTGTTTGATGAACGACATCGAATTGTAGCACAAGAAACTGGAAAAGAGAGATTCTAATTGATAGACAGAACAGAAACTGGAGAGGCACTACTATTGGACGAGTTGGTGTTTGATGAACGACATCGAATTGTAGCACATGAAACTGGAAAAGAGAGATTCTAATTGACGGACAGAAGAAAAAGTTAAACGGTGCTACTTTTGGGCGAGTTGGTGTTTGATGAACGACATGGCGTTGTAGTACGAAAAACCGGAAAAGAGAGATTCTAATTGACACACAGAAGATAAAATAAAACGGCGCTATTCTTGGGCGAGTTGGTGCTTGATGAACGGTATGGTATTGTAGCGCAAACATCCGGAAAAGAGAGATTCTAATTGATCGACAGAAGAGAAACTGGAGAGGCACTACTATTGGACGAGTTGGTGTTTGATGAGCGACATGGTATTGTAGCGCAAGCAACTGGAAAAGAGAGATTCTAATTGACGGACAGAAGAAAAAGTAAAACGGTGCTACTTTTGGGCGAGTTGGTGTTTGATGAACGACATGGTATTGTAGCGTAAAATACTGGAAAAGAGAGATTCTAATTGACAGACAGAAGAGAAAGTGGAGCGGCACTACTATTAGACGAGTTGGTGTGTGATAAACGGCATGGTATTGTAGCGCAAAGAAACCGGAAAAGAGAGATTCTAATTGACATACAGAAGAGAAAGGAAAACGGCGCTATTCTTGGACCAGTTGTTTTCTCAGCGACATGGTATTCTTGCGTAATAAACCAGAAATGAAATAGTATAAGTGAGGGACAGAATAGAAAGAATGACGGCGCTACTCTTAGGAGAGTTCGTGTTTGCTGAGCGACATGGTATGGTAGCGCAAAGAACCGGAAAAGAGAGAGTCTTATGACAGGCAGAAGAGAAAGAAAGACGGCGCTACTCTTGGGAGAGTTAGTGTTTGCTGAGCGGCATTGTATTGTAGTGCAAAAACCGCGAAAGAGAGATTCTAAGTGAGAGGCCGAAGAGAAAGTAAGATGGCGCTACTTCTGGGTGAGTTGGCGTTTGCTGAACCACATCGTAATGTAGTGCAAGAAACTGGACAAGTTTAGGCTAGTAGAATTATTATTTTTCCATTTTTTGCGCTACAACACCAGCAAAAGTAATGTTCATACGCGGCACCAGGAAAGCGTCAAGTTTGCTTTCGCGGCATCGTATTGAGGCGTTGGTCTTGCATGCCTGGTACTGTGTTGCTTGCGTCAGTTGCCGCAGAGCCATTGATGAGGTGTCCCTAGATTTCGTGCACGTCTTCTGCAACGTAGTAAGGAAGTAGCGCCCTCTTGCGAATTTGTCCAGTTATGTTCACGAGTGAATGGGAAATTTCCTAACCTGTCGATACACTTAACCCACTCCATGCGGACGTTGCTGGCATTAGTTGCTGGACATTGAAGGTAGGAAATCCTTCGGGTGCATGTGAACAATTTTCTTCGACTATTCTTGGCTCTTATGGGCGTTCTTGCCGCAAATGTCCCATTGCCTGTGCTAACTGTGTTTAAGTGAAGTTGTAGACCACTTCTGGCATCATTGGTGTGTCTTCAAATGTAACAATTCACTGGATAATGAGGGACACGATTCGAAGTGACAGCTTTAATTTGTCTTTGCGGACCTGACAGTATTTTAAACTGCGTATATACATTGGTTTTGATAAAGTAAGTGTGTGACAGCATTCAAGCCACATAGTTGGCTTTGGGTACTAGCAGATATGGCAATAGAGAAGCTACAGTAGGTTCGTGTAGCCTTCGCAAAAATATCGAGAAATATGTCCGCCGAGACTGAAACCGACGCAACGGCACACAGCGAGAAAGCTGAGGAACTAGGTAATGGGAGCTTAATTTTAATACGCAAAAAGTGAAATTGAAAACGAGTAGAAAACTAACATAATTAAGTACATGTAAGCGTCTCTGAGCATTTCGAAGAGGTTTAAACATTAATATTCGCCCAGTTCTACATCAGTTTCCGTACAATATGCGATTCAACATAATTGTCTTGTTTTTATCGTTTTAGTGACACCGTCGTCTGCCTTTTAGACTGTGATATTGTACAAATAAGCTTGTAGCGACCGGCCCTCACTGTACGTTGTCCCCGCTTCTGGGAAGTTCATTTTACATCACCTTGCCTCCGCATGCGGGTCAAAAATCCCTTCTCTTTCTTGGAATAGAGGTGGAGGTCCGAATTGGTCGCCACTACAGCCGTTTGGCAAACCTCCCTTTACTTTAGAAAAGCCAGTGAACTCTGCGTTCTTAACCTGTCACAACATGTATTACTTGCATCTGCTAAACCGGTCCCAACAAGTGGTGACCGCGGATATTTAACAGACTTAGATGGGTTAGTTGGTTGCTACCTCGATGCATGATCGTTATAACGGCGCGTTTTGAGGACAGGGCACAGAAAGAATGCCCACAGGACAGTCGCCGGCCTCGGCGACTGTCCTGAGTGCATTCTTTGTGTGCTTTCCTCAAAACGCGCCGTTATAACCATCTTCTCGGAGATTTACTTTTTTTCGAACGCTACCAATGGACGACGCTACTCCAACTCCTGCTGACAGAGACGAAGCCAACGATTACGTCTCCTGTCATTGCCGCAGAGCTTGAGCTACCCATATTTTGGCCCAAAATTCCTCGTGTTTGGTTCGTGCAAGTAGAGATGTGTTTTGAACTCCGGCTCGTGATTCCACACACAGCAAGGTACCTGCGCTTCATCGCCGCGCTACCCGTTGACATCACCGATGCCATAGAAAACTTCCTAGCGTGAACGCCTTCGGCCACAGCATACGACGACCTGAAACGCACGGTCCTGCAGCGCCTCGAGCCATCCCAACAGAGTAGGCTCCCACAAGTTCTCTCCGAAGAACACAGCGACCAACGGCCGTCACAACTCCTGCAGTGTTTGCGTCAGTTGCTGGGTGGCTATTCAGCAAACGAGAGCCAGCTTCCAATTTTGGCCGAGCTGTTCTTGCAACGCCTCCCACAGCCCTTATGAAAATGGTTATGTCCTTTATGTTTACTGTATGTTTCCTGCAGTTCACATGAGGAAATGTCCTTTATGTTTCCTCCATGTTGAAATTTGGCCACTGCTTTTATGTTTCCTTCATATGTCCTCCCTTTATGTATTCCTTATGTTACCGTACTTTATGTTTCCTCCACGTTGAAATTTGTCCACTGCTTTTATGTTTCCTTCATGTGTCCTCCCTTTATGTATCCCTTATGTTACGGTACTATATGTTTCCTCCATGTTGAAATTTGGCCACTGCTTTTATGTTTCCTTCATGTGTCCTCCCTTTATGTATCCCTTATGTTACGGTACTATATGTTTCCTCCATGTTGAAATTTGGCCACTGCTTTTATGTTTCCTTCATGTGTCCTCCCTTTATGTATCCCTTATGTTACGGTACTATATGTTTCCTCCATGTTGAAATTTGGCCACTGCTTTTATGTTTCCTTCGTGTGTCCTACCTTTATGCATCCTTTATGTGGCCCCAGTGATTAAATCCTGTATTTTACGTAGACATGCTTAGATGAAGAGTTCCGTGTACACATTTTATATTTATAAACTTTTCCTGATTTAAAAAGTTTTGCATTGGTTTTCATTGTAAGGTTACTGTTCCCTACATGATGCAGCGCACGGATTCGAACTCTGCTATGGCAGAGAAATTCATGCCAATTTGTTCTAAAATTACAAACTAATTAGACTTCATAGATTATTTCAGTATAACACTTGGAGTACCACTGTACGTTCCTCACTGCAGTTCTGCTGTTGTAGTTATGTCTTTGTTACTAATATAAAATGTCATGTTTGGATAGAAAGATCAGGTTGGATCAGTGCTTGCACTTTTAAAAGAAAGTTTTGACTATACTTTGCAAACGTTTGTCTGAAACTACGAACAGTTTATTGGACTATCTGGATGTTACTTCAATTTGCCACGTCTGCTCACAGCAGACCTCTGGAATGTGGTGCTTGGGTGAGAGCTCACAAGGCACCTGAAAAACAAAACAAAAGCCAATCTCTTTCACTTTTTCAAAAATATTCATATAAGCAAGAACAGCCTGGCCTGTATGCACACAGCTATGAAACGTGGAGCAGTCAAAAACAGCTAATAAAAACATCAGGGCAACACAGAAGCTTTTAACTAATTGTTGTTTGAAACAGACTGAGCTGCCAGTCCACTCAGGTATTAAACTGCTCACAAATTTTTTTTAAACATTATTGCAGCAGCTGCTAAGTAGTACATGACCTTTAGAAGTGGGCAACTGGCCAATAAACCTTTGTGTGCTTGCTTGTACAGATGTCTCGTAGTTATATCTCAAGAGGTTACACTGTTATATGGTAAAATTCAGGCGGGAATAAAACCAGCAGCAAACATCAGACTACCTGGGAAATTATCACCAAAACTTAACTATCTAGTAAATCAAACGAACAATCGGTTATGAACAGTCTAAAACCTAGGCCGCGATTACGTAGCGATCCCTTTTCCGATGCTACTCGTTTTGCTCATTTATCTGACCGACATTCCGCTATCGTTATTAACTAGAACAGCCAGCCGTGGAAGGTGGGTTATAAGAGTGGCAAACATCGAGCGCAAAGCATCGCAAGAAAATCGCAAAATCGCATCCCTTGTTAGGCAGTGCTACAAGCCACTGTCTTTAACAATCGCAGGAACTGACATCCTGTTCTTCGGATGAAAATATTAATGAAAACGAGCGTCTGATTGACATGCCTCGAATAAAAAGAAATTTCGCTGTTGTAATGTCGGTCTATATTTGCCCTACAATATAAAAGACAAATACGCGAGCACGTCGAAGAACACAAACAATGCAGACAAGTTCTCGCGAAGCGGGACTTCAAACTGAACACTATCAATAAAGTAATCTTCACACAATCTAATATCTGTTCAAGTGTCAAACATCGCAGTCGCGTGCCAACTCGCGATGCCCGTGACACATCGACATGCATTACACACTTAACTTGCGGAAATTCATATCTACGGAAGAATTTCTTGCCGGGAAACTACCGAGAAAACAGTAACTTTCAGCGTTTACGTAAATATTTGCCCATTAAATCTCAACAGTCAGCGGTGGTAGCACATCACTCCATAAAGCAAGTAAGCGGTAAGAAATAATACATTTCACGGAAACTCCCCTCGTGAAACGCTTTGCTAAATGTGCACAGCAACGTGGTCAACGTACGCTCAGAAAGTGTTCTGTTGTCGTTCCACAAAGCTTACTACATGAACCAAAAGCTGCGAGAATGCGCGCAAGCGTCAGACCTGCTTACCTTCAATGTGGTCGGCAAACGGCTTCGTCTCGCAGGCACCACACGACGACGCTCTTTCCGGTGCGAACACTGTCGAATTGCCGATGAACACCAGCGCAAGAAAGCACAACTTTCAACAAATTCTTCCACGCACCATAATTCGAAGCCACAGTTCCAGGTATTCCACGAGCGAACGCGGACAGCCGAGAACAAAGGCAGCTCGGACGGGCGCTGTAGTACACATAAGACACTGGCGTATCACAGGAAACATAAGGCGAACTAATGGCGTTACACGACTCCAGAGGTTTCCTGATGGTTAATGCACACGGTACGGATCACAGTTTGTTTAGGCACTTCGAAAATATGATTAAATTACCGTGTAACTGCAACGAGCACTCTCACCGCTCACAGCAACACAACGTGGCTTAGCTCACCGTCAACCGTCACACTGCGGCAGCGCCGCACTGCGGTTAACAAGTGAATTTAGCCTCCGAGATCTACATTTAATTTTAGGGCGTGCATTTTGGAAAAGCACGGCCTTTGAGATTCAAAAAAAAAGTCGTAGCTGGAAGGAAGGCTGTATTTAAACACAAATTATTGAGCTTAAAGTGTCTTGGTGCGCTGTCTTGTTTTTTTAAAGTATATGCAGAGATTTTAGACGAACTATGCGCGAACTTTTACCGGCGGACACGAGCCAATCAGCGCGCATCATGGCGTACGGTGTGCGTGCAGCCGCGATAGCTGTGACACCCACCGATCAGAAATTCGGAATCCCCACACATATTCACGCTTCTTATGGCGCCCAGTGGCGTGTTCTTGAGAATGTCAGGCCTTATCTTGAATAGGTGGAACCATATTTCCTCGTAGCGTAAGGAATAAAGGCGACAAAATGTGGCGATGGCTGGCTTGCAGCGGCAGCGGAACTTCGGCCAAAGTGAAACAGGCGTACTGCTTGCATGCTCGCGTAATCAAATACGGCCATACTCCGCACACAACTTTCATACTCAGCCAACTCACAATTATAAGTTATTCAGTTGTACGCCCAAGCTAGCATTTACGGAATCCGCGCTGCCCTACTTCTACGCGTGCTAATATCGACACAGCAGTTACTCGTACTTGTGGTCAGCGCGAAAGCGACACGGGCAAAAGGAAGAAACACAACAACACGGCGCTGTTTCTTCGGAGTGTTCGTTCCTTGATTCCGCGTTGCTTTTGTGCTGTTGCTAAAGGTACGATGAATCGTAACCAACTCGCCCACTTTGCCATCTCGCTACAGCAATCATACGCAGTTTTGAAAAGAAAGGCACTTTTAGCATCAACCGCCGGTTCTGCATTGGTTAGTGACCAAACTTTTGTGTATAATCTGTGTGAGTAGTAGAGAAAAAGTATCATGACAAGGCCGAGGGCTGAAAAAAAAAAGAAAAAGCAACATGTCAAACAGTGCTTCGAAGACCACAGTTTTGAGGTGGAGCAGTGGCAGCGTCTCCCAATGTCCGAGTTTTTTTTTTTTTTTTTTTCAGCTTAGAGCATCAGAAACGTTACAGATATTCAAGTTCACTACATTCTTTCGAACTAGGCGTTCTGAAAGTTAGCGGCAGCTCCAGTTCAGCTTTGGAGGTGGCAGCGCTTGTATTTCCCGCTGATGGCTGCAAAAAAATCTTACGAGCGTAATATAGAGACAATCGCAATGTGCGTATTAGATATTTATGTGTAATGAGGCCATCATGAAACCAATATAACACCGCGAACAGCTACTTAAATGGTTGTGTAATCATATACGCTCACAGCAAAGCGGCGGATTGGCCGCGGAGGCGTCCGCCTCTTTTGCGGTTCATGTAGCGCAAGCCATCGAACACTGCGCGTCGTGCCACCGCGTCTCCAGCCGCCGCGCAATTGTTATTTGTCGTGAGGGATTATTCGCTGCATGAGGCTTTGATGTACGTATGTACTGTTGATGGCGCGTGGTGATCAATACGGCCAAGATATATAGGGAGGGGGAGGCAGGCGCCCCCCCCCCATTTTTTTTTTTACTTTGATACGCCAGTAGTTAAAGTTAATACATCTTTCAGGTAGACGATCCATCTGTAGCATGAGTAAAAAGATAATCACTGGGCGCACTCTATGTTACCTGGATGTGCACTCGAGGGAGTACACAGCCAGGTAACATAGAGTGCCCACACAGGTAACATAGTGCTCATATATATATATATATATATATATATATATATATATATATATATTAAGTAGATTATTTCCCAAACTGGAGGCGAAGCGGAGCATGTGAAAGACGCCTGCTATGAGAACCGTCTTAAACATTCAATCAACTATATTTGATAGCCTAGCTGGCACAAAACTTTCATGAAATTCTTGCATATTAGGTTAAATACTGCAGATTTCTGCATCTGACTTGCTACTGGAGAAAAGCAGGTTGAAAAAGTAAGAAATACTTTATATATTAAGAGAATGCATGGCATAAATCATTATATACACCATCCTATTTCATGGCATGCTCAATTTACCGCACAATATAGCCACAATTAGTGCCGGTCGGCATGTCTAGTGCGAGGGGGGCAAGCAGTGCCTTTTCCCTGAATCTGCCAGTGACTAACATACAGTACAGATAGCTCTAACTGTACTATTTGCAAGAGATGCTCACTGCGCACATTCTGTTACCTACATGTGCACTCAAGTGCACATGTAGGTAACATATATAGAGTGCATGCACCATATATAGATTAATGCTCTATGTTACCTACGTGTGCACTGAAGTGCACACCTAGGTAACATCCCGCCGTAAACACAAAGGGCACATCCTACAATAATTATAGTAAGGGTTGTTTTCTTGGGGCAAAGGAAAGGATAAGTCAAGATTTAGTACTGCAGATTTAGACTCTGCAGAGTGTATCAATGGCTGTCACAGAGTACAGATATATCTGCCTGTATTATATGTACAGACAGTTGTTATGTGCACTCTATGTCACCTACATGTGCACTCAAGTGTACACGCAGGTAACACATAGTACACACCCAGTTAACATCCTGCCGTAAACATAAAGGACACATCCTAGAGGCATAATAAAGGTCACTTCCTCGAGGTATACGTTAGGATGAGTAAACATGTGGTACACACAAAGTTGGCGTCCGGAGGTCACACAAAAGACAAGGAATCATAAAGGTCACATAGGGCACAAGAAGGAAACATAAAGGAAACATAAAGGCAATGACTATTTTCATAGGGGAGTACGCACGCATGGTACCGGCGAGTTCCGATGAGACGATTCTCGATCGGCTAGCCGCATTGGCTGACCGCATAAATTGACCTAACGCCACTCCTATAGTCTCAGAGTCAGGAGACCGACAGGCATAAGGCCCTGTCGCAGGCCAGTCTCGCTTCAGCCGAATTTGTTCAGCCATGGCACGCTTGACAGCAGCACAATGACAGTGTGCAAGAGCCTCGCCACGTGGTATTTTTTCATATTTCGCGGGATTCCCTTGGAACGCGAAAAAAAGCAAGACGCGATATATATATCGTGTTGGAAACAATTTATTGAGACGTTTCTCAAGGTGCTCTACAACTTTGTCCATCACACTTTGGGTCTGCAGCCAATATTTAACAAGTTGATTAATTAAACATTACTAATCCGTTAGTTAAAGGGAACATAGAGAAATAGCCTGAGTTACTCTAGGCCAGTGCCAACATTAGGCATTCGGTTCAAGTTGCGCCCGGAGTGCCTTTTATATATAAAGCTTTGGCTCATATTATGTAGGACAACCTGTAG
Organism: Dermacentor andersoni; assembly: GCF_023375885.2. Classification (NCBI taxonomy): domain Eukaryota; kingdom Metazoa; phylum Arthropoda; class Arachnida; order Ixodida; family Ixodidae; genus Dermacentor; species Dermacentor andersoni. Next base: position 369,132,425 of record NC_092814.1, on the reverse strand, counting down.
GTATGTATGTATATTGCGAGACAGCTGCTAAGCCTCAACGGTTTATTTCGCAGCTCGCGCGCTGAAGAAGATGACGCTGGCCATGATGATGAATATATACAGATGAAGAAGATGAAGGGGTAATATAATGCTCACACAATTTCCCAGCGTGTGGAAGCGGCCAACCTGGCCGCTGGTTATGGCGGGAAACGCCGTATGAAAGGCTTTAAACGCGAAACATGCACAATCTCTGTGGCACGGCAGCGGCCGTCCAAAGGCGGAACAACTGGAATGACACGATAGTTCACTGGCTGAGTCTGTTCCCGAACAATGTAGGGCCCGATAAAACGGGACTGAAATTTCTCGCACAATCCAGGAGCGCGAACTGGGGTCCACAGTTACACTTCGTCTCCAGTGTGGAAGGCAACGACACGGTGAGATGCGTCATAGCGAAGTTTGCGGTCTTGTTGACTGGCGTCGGTGTTGAGGCGGGCACGTTCGCGACACCGGGCAATGCGCTAAACGAACTGCTCACACACTGATGTGGACGAAGGCACGGGGATATCGAAGAAAGAAACTTCGAGTATAGTGAGCGGTTGGCGACCATACACAAGGAAAAAGGGCGAGTACCCCGTAGTGCATTGGACGGCCGTGTTGTATGCGAAAGTGACGAATGGTAGAATGACATCCCAACTGGTGTGGTCAGGGTTGATGTACATAGATATCATGTTGGACAGCGTGCGATGAAAGCGCTCTGTGAGACCATTAGTTTGTGGGTGGTAGCTGGAAGTCGTTTTATGGATGGTATTGGACGCATGGAGAACATCGTCGAGAAGTTTAGCGAGAAAGGTCCTGCCGCGGTCACTCAAAAGGACACGTGGAGCTCCGTGCCGTAAAAAGATGGCTTCCAAGAAAAAGGCTGCAACCTCCTCTGCGGATCCCGAAGATAGTGCGGCTGTTTCGGCGTACCGTATCAAGTGGTCTACAGCTGTGACGATACATGGTTTACCGCGGGCGGTTAAGGGTAGCGGTCCATAGAGGTCGATACCACCGACTGCGAAAGGAGCTTCAGGACACGGGACAAGTTGGAGCAGTCCAGACGGAGGTGAGGTCAGTCGTTTGCGGTATTGGCAGAGCGAACAGGAAGCCGCCTATTTCGCTACGCTGGTTGCAAGTCCAGACCAAGAGAAGCGGCTGCGAATTCGCTCATAGGTTTTATGGAAACCAAAGTGACCGGCAGTGGGATCGTCGTGAAAGGTCTCCAATATCTGGCCCGAAGTGATCGGGGAACGACAGGAACCCAACGGTGTCTTTCGGGATGAAAGACGTACCGGTATAATATCGAATTTTCGATCTTGAAGTTCTTCAACTGCCGACGGAGCCGAGCATTAGGTGTACGAGATGATCCGCGAATACGTTCCATAACGGAGTGGCAGTAGGAGTCATTACGTTGGCTAGATGCAAACGTATGAGAATGGCTGGATGGGAGCCGGTCGAGAGCAGCGAGCGGAGGGAATGAAGGCGACGCGCCCTGCGGCTTGCTCACGAAAGGTGGCAAGCAAGCAGCATTTGAAGACGTTCCTGGGTTTCTTTCCAGACTTGTAGGTGACGTCGAAGTCGTATTCTTGTAAACGAAGTATCCAACGGCCGAGACATCCCGTTAAATTCTTTAGCGTCGCCAACCAGCACAAGGCGTGGTGGTCAGTAACGACCGTAAAGTGGCGGCCGTGCAGGCCGTGGGTAATATAATGCTCACAATATATATATATATATATATATATATATATATATATATATATATATATATATATATATATATATATATATATATATATATATATATTCCTAGGCATTGCTCGATGGCTCGGTTTGGGCCTATGATTGGCCTGTAGACTTGTCGCACGAGGCACGGTGATCGACCTGTTGTTGCTTCATGGCAGCTGCAACGTCTACGCCCAGATGCATTCAGTCTTCCGGTTTTTGGTCAAATATACATGCGGCGCGAAACTGTCTCTAGATCGCACATAGTAGGTCGATGAGCAATGCGTATTGCAACTAATCGCGCATACGGCGGAAAGGCAGCATCTTTATGTAACTCAGTGAGCCCTCCTTGCAGAGAGAAACAGGCCGCACAAGTTATGTGCTCTCAAGAAAAAAATGATATGATGGGTTCTGGATGTGCTCGGTGACCATTTTGAATAAAATATGCGACGCCAGAGAACTTGAACAGCGAAGCATTTGAACGCCCTACATAATTCTAAGGTGTCAGCTACGCTAGGAGTTGCACCAGAGTGATAATAATTGCGAGTTTTATAAACAAATCTGTCTTTGCCCAGCCTACAAAGAAAATACGTCGATTTGCCTTAACTGTTTCATTTTGAGAATGTAATCCTGTAGAGTGAAAATGTAAATATTTAAAATCTAAATGGGTTGTGTAATGATAACAGGCCACCCCCTTGGTAGCTATCAGCGGGTGCAGGCGCACTGCTTGCAGCTTGTTTATTGTGTTTGAAGAATTCTCCCGTAACACACGACCGAGTGCTGTGGCAGTCGATGAAACAGTTTCGAAGAGCAAATGTCTGCCCACAGTTGTGGTGCGCAGTGGTATGGTGGAGCTGTTTTTCACAGGCTCCTGAACTTTTTATACACGGTTTTGTTTTCGATCCTTTGGCACTGGCATGTTGGGATTCTACATGAGGCATTTCTCAATTTTCTAATCACATTTATAAAACACTGAAATTCATGAATACAGGTCATCGAAAACTCACCAAAAGGCACTAGTCGGGAAGCGCACAGAGGACGACAGGAAGCGATTAACTTTAGTCATACATATTTACTTATTTAATTTCATTTCTACATACTGCAGCCCGCTAGGGCTATGACAGGAGTGGGTGTGAGTAAACCTGATTACGATTTACAGGAACGTAGAAACAGAAAAATGTAAAGGAACTATATATACATCAGCAATAGCATTTAAAATATTGAGAAATCGGGAACAAACTTCAGCCGTTAAAGAATTCCATTGTTCACTCATGCGGAGCAATAAAACTGTATTTGAGAGCGTTAGCGTGTGGATCGAATCGTCTGATTTTAGAGGCATAATAAGCTCTAGTTCAGGTCAGGCAAGCAGTCATTAAAAGGGAGGGATCTGAGAGGTGATACAGAGCGTCCATATATCAACAGAAGATATGCAGAGAGTCTATGAGCCACCATCTTGAAAGAAACTGGAGATTTATTCAGAAAGAGCAGCTGACGGGGAAAAGTCTCGGTCGAAGCGACGGTAAACAAAACAAAAACCCTTCCTCTCGACCGACTCAATACAATTAAATTCGCATTGCTTAGACGGGTTCCATATGGACGAAGCATATTCTAAAATTGAGACAATCAGTGTTTCGCATGCCCTTCGGAGCAGTACACAAAGAGGACAAAGTGGACGTAACCGAGTTTTTTTAACGCTTTGCTACAGATGTAATTTATATGTTTGGACCAAAACAATGAGGCCTAAATATTCGTATTGGGAAAGCCTGGTTAGTAGTACACCGTTGCAAATATAATCCAACGTACGGATGCTTGTTTGTTAGTAAAATACATAACAGTTTTATTAAAACTGACGTTCAGTTTCCAGGTAGCACACCAATCGCAAAATAAAAGAAAGGCATTCTTTAGGTAGTTGAAGTTCAGCTGGTGATTCGATTGGGCTGCAAATAACACAGTTATCTGCATAGAGACGTATCTTTGAAGTATAATGGTCAGGAAAGTCGTCAATAAACAATAAAAATAGTAGTGCGCAAAGTACAGATCCCTGTGGGACCTCTGAGGTGACGTCGACTACAGACGAATCTGCAAAGTCATGCCATAATAAGTGCGAACGTAGAGAAAGGAAACTTGAAATCTATGACAACAAACTGAGTGTTATTAATATATTATGGCGTTTCAAAAGCAATTTAAAGTCTAGTGCAGTGTCGAAAGCATTGCTAAAGTCAATGAAAATGTGTCAACCTTAATACCGAGGTCGATATTCCAAGGTTATACCGAGGTCCAACCGAGGTCGAAGGTTATAAGTGAACTTCGTAAGTCCGGTTACAGAGTACGAAAACCGCGGCAGAAGTCGTGTTGAAAGATGTTCATGAGATTATTATTTTCAAGGAACACTATAATATACTTATAGATGATGTGTTCTAGTACCTCACACGAGGTTGGCGTTATAGAAATAGGCCTATAGTTATATAAACGCTGTCTGTCATCCGATTTACATAATGGCAATACTTTATGTCTTTTCCTGTAAGAAGGAATAATACCACTATTAAGAGATTTCTGAAATATACTCAACAGATATTTAGGTTTCCATAGCGAGAATCGTGCGAAAAAGGAATCCGAAATTCCATCAGGTCTGGTAGGTTCTTTAGCGTCTAATTTCAGTAGGAGATTCAAAACATCTTCTAGGGTAGTGTTTATATCAGAAATTGCATAAGAGCTGTTACTTGTAAATGTTCAAGGACTAAAATCATCTCAAGCGAACACCGACTGTAAATATGTTTTAAACGCTTCTGAAATCCCTAATATGTCGTTAATAACACTGATGTTGGCCTGAAAAGATGTAGAAGAAAAAGAGCCAGGAGATATTAAAGACCAGAATTTAGGCCGGTTAGACTTGAGCAGCTTCGGCAACTGAACATTAAAGAAGAAATTTTTAGCAAAGGCGGTTTTTCGCTGGAGTTCGTCTTTTACCTGAGCGTACAAAACGCATGCCTGAGGATTGTTTGAACATTTGGTGCGAACTCTGCCAGCACGTCGCGATAAGTTCAGCAGTTTGCGATTCATCCAGGGAAAATTATTGTTATTTTTCTTAGTTTTTAAAGAAACGTATCGACCTATAGATTATTTTAGAATGCTTTAATTAAAAAACAGCCACGGGCGCATCAACGTCACAAGAGGAGCCAAGTGCCGAAAACACGTCGAAACTATTAGACACATTGTCTATGATATGGATGTAATCAGCTGTGAAAAAGTCAGGAAACGTGGACAGCGTTAAACTTTGGTTATGGATTGGCTAGTTTACCATAAATTATATCATACTTGTAGCCCATCTTCGCAAAATCAGTGCTGACAAAAGTCAAATCCAGCACAGCATCACCGCGGGTGGGACTGTGAACGACCTGTTATAAGTCATGCGATAATGCGAACTCTTCAAATTTTCCGTGTAGAGCATTAGCATGATCAAAGCATGAGAGACACCCAGTCGATACCGGGATAATTAAAATCACCAAGTAGGTCAAAATTTCAGGAAGATAAATTACGTTGTAGTATAAGCTGGTCCACATCGTTAAGAGTTTCCCATTAACTATTGGGCGGCCGATAGAAAATGCATATGCTTAAGAATTCTTTACCGTAGTATACTCTAAAGCAGATTGATTCTATGTCTGGTGGACAGAGGAGCACTTTGAACCTGACATCCGAGCGAAAAAAGCAGCTCAACACCACATCCTCTTTGATTATGACGATCATTTCGCATGGTTACGTAGCCTGGAGGTGTAAACTCCGAGTCATGAATACCCGAATGTAGCCAAGTTTCGGTGGTACCAATAATGACGGGTGAATAGAACAAAGCAAGGGCAAGAAAAAGAGGAAATTTATTAGCTATATTTCTAGCGTTGATGTTCATTATGGTAAGACCTCTTTAAGCTGTAGAAGAGGGCCAACCTGCTGCTGAATGTTATGAGGAACCGGGTGTCTTCGAAAAGCTCCGACGATTTGAACTATAAACAAGGGAGTTGGTGCCATCGCACCGGTTATACCGAATGTTGTCAATCAAAATGTGGTCATATCTAATCTTAACAGAAGACCCGTGGTTGCGATGCTGACTGGACGCTTCCCGAAGTTTCTTTCTAATACCACGAACTCTTGGAGAAAAATTCTCAGAAAGCCTGAATCCGGAATTCGTAAGCTTAGAAGCATTCCTCAGTAAAGTAGCCTTATCGTTAAAATCAAGTATTTTCAAAATTACCAGGCGTGAATTGCTTTCACGAGCTCATCCAAAACGATGGAGGCGTTCAATGCGAGAGCATTGAATGCCAAGGCTGTTCATTTGATTCAGATATTTTGGACAGGAACGGATAGTGAGTTTCATCAGTAGTGTCTGATAAGAAATGCACGATAATGTTGTTTCCGCTAGAGCAATTTTTAGATCCCCATTCTTTCCGGTCAACAAAGTGACCGTACGCTTCAGCGGACCTATTTCTTTATGTAACTGACACTTTTCAGGCCGTAAAGCCTGAGTGGCCGATGCCGTTTCAAAAGCAGAAATACGTGATTGAAGACCTTCGAAGCGCACACCAACAAAGATTTTTATCTCTAGCAATGTCCCGAGTCATGTCTGTAATGTTAGAAAAAATTTTAGTCATAATTTGTACAAGCGCAGAATTACCGGAGTTCGACAATAGTTCCTGAACCGCAATTTCTCGAGAAGGATTAGGTGTGTTCGGCGAATAAGCAGAGCGGTTTGAATGGCGGAAAACAGCACGAGCCTTTTTAGCAGTTTGAGTAGACCGGGCTTTCATAGTGCGTCCACGGTTATGCTTATTTTGTTAAAGCGCAAGCTTGACAAGGACAACAGAAGGCACATCTGACACACACAGCACTAACTTTCAAGAACAGGGCCGGTATTTTGTAGCGATGCCTTTTCCGATTCTATGCTTTTTCAGGCTTTTCGCGCTTGGCCACTGGTCAGAGCGACGGTCTGCCCACATTATCAACGCGTTCAGGCGGCCGTGTGTGGTGGATGATATGAATAGCATAGAATAAGGCATAAGGCATCGCTAGAAAATAGCGGCCCAGATTTATTTCTCGTTCTCGTCGCTATATATACACCCTCGAACCGTCAAACAGCACGTGTAAAATTTTTGGAAAAATGAACAAGCAATATAACCTAGAAACCACACGTGGGCATTTCTTAACTCACATATTCACTGACATGTACACGTTCAACGCGAACAACACGAGCTATAACAAAATATGCTATGCCATACCAGCAAGCCCCTATTGCTATCCCCATCAACGGTTAAGATCGATATCACCGCACAAGAGAAGGCGGCTTGGCGCCGTCAGCGTAACATAGCACACACAATACAAAAAATGGGTGCAGGAACACAGCCACAGCAAAATTTATTCGTCGGAGTTGAAACAATGATCACTTTTGAGGTAACATACCTGCATACGCAAGAAAAAGCATTTCGGCGGCATTCCGTAGCTGTTGCAGCATTGCCCACTGATGAGGGGAACTACGCACACGGCTTTTTAACCACTGACTGATGATGTCACTGGGCTGGGAGGGTTCCTAATTGCTTAGTGCAGATTGGAAACATCGAGGGTGGTAGCCAGCGGCAGAGATGAGCGTTTTGATGGCCCCCAATGATCACCCACGCGGGCGATAGTGTAAACTTGCGTTGTTTTGTCGGTGTCACCTACGTGCCGTTCCACCGGTGACCGCGCAGTCGTCTGTGTGAAGGCAGCACCAAGAGCAGGCGTTCCAAAAAAAAAAAAAAAATACCGGCACACTGCATGAGCAAGGAAAAGCGTTTAGGCGGCATTGCGTAGCAGTGTTAGAGTTGCACACATATGTGGGGAACCACGCACAGAGCTTTTAAACCACTGAGCGATGATGTCACTGGGCTGGCAGGGTTGATAATTGATAATGGCAGGGTTGATAATTGCTGGGTTGATAAGCGAAAGCCTTAGACCTCTGTTTCAAGGTCGTGTTGTGAGCTACAGAAAATATCACGTGACCGAAGGAAGGCCAGAAGCGAACCAGAGCATGTGCAGCCGGGTATAAGAGATGATTACTGATTAACAAAGTAATGATTGATTAGTGATTGGATTAACAAAAAGTTAGGTGTATTAAGGATAATTATGGTGGATTAAAGTCAATGAAGGCGGAATATAGTGAATGAAGGTGCATCAATATGCAGTAGAGAGGAATAGGGGGGATTAAAGCGAAGAAGTATAAGGGTGCATTGAAGTTTATGAATGTGCATTAGGGTGCATTAAGGAGAATTATCCTGAATTACTGATTAACAAAGTAATGATTGATTAGTGATTGGATTAACAAAAAGTTCGATGTATTAAGGATAATTATGTTGGATTAAAGTCGATGAAGGCGAAATGAAGGTGGATCAATAAGCAGTTGAGAGGAATAGGGGGGATTAAAGCGAAGAAGTATGCGGGTGCATTTAAGTTTATGAAGGTGCATTAGGGTGCATTACGGAGAATTATCCTGGATTAAGGTGAATGAAGGAGGATTAGGGTGGACTAAGGAGAATTAAAGTGCAATAAAGAGGATCAGGGTGGATTAAAGCCGATGAAGGTGGATTAAGGTGCATTAAGGAGAATTATCGTGGATTAAGCTGAATGAAGGAGGATTAGGGTGGATTGAGGAGGATTTAGGGGCATTAAGGATCATTACGGTGGATTAAGGCCGGTGAAATAGTATGAAGGTGGGTTATGGTGAATTAAGATGTATTAAGGTACAATAGAATGATTAATGTTGATTAAAGTGCATGAAGGATTAGCTGCATTAATGTTTATTACAGCATGATTTACAACCTCTATCCTCTTTCATCAACGTTAACCCACTCTAATCCTCCTTAATCCTAGTTCATGCACGTTCATCCTCCTTAATGTACCCTTCTCGGTCTTAATACTCATTCATCAAGCCTAATTCACAAATCCACGTTACTGCTCCTTCATCCACCTTAATCTACCCTAATCCATCATAATCGGTCTTAATACTCCTTTATCAATCATAGTTTATGTTAATCTACCCTAATTGGCTTTAATCCTCCTGCACCCACCTTAATCCCCCCTAATCCTTGTTCATGTACCCTAATCACCCTAATCCGTCTTAATACTCCACCAATCCTAATTCACCATAATCCACCCTAATCCTCCTTCATCCACCTTAATCCTCTTTCATACACCTTATTCCTTATTCATGCACCTTAATCCTCCTTCATACACTCTAATCCACTTTAACTCCATCACTAGTGAATAATTAGTTAACTTGGCTAATCATTCTCTTATACAGGAGTGGACATGCTTTGGGTCGCCTCTGGTCTTCCTTAGGTCAAGTGATATTTTCTGTTCACAACGCCACCTTGAAGGAGAGGGATCTAAAGGCCTTCGCCTTTAAACTAAAAAAAACGCAATGTGGACTAGCTAACGCTCATCACCTTTAATACCACGGGTATACTTGACACTAATTTTTACAGGGTTTGCATTCATTGTATCTGTCTGACGCACAGATCGACGTAAGCTAGAAAGAATAGCTCCTTTACAAGCCGCTATATAATTTTCAGTAAAACAGGCAGCGGAGCTTAACAATCGCGAAAAGTGCGATCGAGAGGCCGTATCTTCGCACATAATTATTCGCAGCAGAAAGCAGAATCTATTGTGCTGCGTTTCCGACTAAATAACAACAGTTCGCGACGTGCGAGGAAATGGAACCGCCGCAGAATATTAACCATACTCAGGACAGCCACATTTTTATGGAACGTACAAACTGCCGCAACAAAAACGCTGGAGAGGAGGCCGGAAGAATGAAAAAAAAATGCAGCATTACGGCATACTTTGTACGAGCAATTAAAAACATGTCTCAGCTCGCAAACAACGCTGTTCTTTGTCGGAACACAGTTCTTTCGGCCAATGTTATGCAGCCACTGCTTCCTGCGCAAGCCGTGACGCTTTCCTTGTGGTATCATAAAAACGGCATAACCATCTTCAGGCTTCTTGCTGCAGCTATATGCGTAACAGCACGGCATAGCGCTAGCACATAGAGCAGCGAACACATCGTACAACGTTCACTACGCCGACCTAAAGCGCGGAGCCAGCCGAGCCGAAGAGAAAAATGGCGAGAACGAAAAAAAATAACACAAGCAAAACGCAAGATCGGCGCGTTTCCAAGGGCAACGGCAGGGAGACCAATCGTCGTGCAGAACAACGGAAGCAAAAGGGGCTGCCACGGGGGAGATAAGCAAGCGACGAGGAGGAGGCGAAGAGGTTGCGCGGCGGCGGCAGAGTTCAAAGAGTGGCGGTACTTTCAAGTTATCAAGGGAATTTAGTGGTACCTAGTGGCAGAAATGAGCGTTTTGATGGCCCCCACTGATCACCTTCGTGGGCAATATTGCAGACTTGAGTTGCTTCGTCGATCTCACATACGTTCCATTGCACGGGTTGCTAATTGATTAGTGCGGAATGGAAACATCTAGGGTGTTACCTAGCTGCAGAGATGAGCGTTTCGATTGCCCCCACTGATCACCCTCGTGGGTGATAGTGGAGGCATGTGTTGCTTTGTTGATCTCACCTACATTTAGCATTTAAGCGGCAGTTTTAGGCAGCAAAGCATTTAGGCAGGCATTCCGTAGCTGTTGTAGAGTTACCTAGTAGTTGATGTTGCTGATGTTTCCCACATAGTTTATGTTCAGCTCCCATTCAAGCATGTGTAAAAATGCCTTCATATTTCCTATGTCTTCAACATGCCTTCATATTTGATTTCCATTATTAGCATTGTTGCTGATAATGACAGCTCTAAACCTGCCGGTTTCGTAAGAACGTTGAAAATTATATGACCCCATAGTACTAGCGCTTAGTAATTTGATGTCCGGCTCAGGAAATACAATACTTGCAAAGGTGTCGTTTTTGGCGAAACGTTCTTTGGGGAAGAGTTTTAGAGTTAGGCTTTGTAGAAAAGTAAACGTAACGTTTTACTATAAGTGCTACTTTATTCTTTTTTTGCATTTAAAGAAACGGTTTGAAATATCGGCGATGAACGGGAGTAACAGCGATGATTATTGTCACTACTCACTTCAGAGCTCCACGCCGCCTAAGCTCTGTAAATGGTCACGCAAGGGCCACCTATGGAAAGCAGACGGTGAAGTATAATATATACAGGCTGCAAGGAATGCCGTAGGAATGTACAGCCGTATATATGCATACAACAAAAGGTGGACGGGCGGCCACAGAAACAAAATACCAAAAGCGCGCAATGATTAATGACGCGCCGCTGAAAATATTTAGCGCGAGTTCATATAACGCTCAAGTCTGTGGGAGCTCTACTGAGCGTGGGATTTCGCAAGACACCGTGGTTATTGTTTCGAACTGCAGGCAAAGCTCTGGTATTTTTTTATTCATATTTTCATGTGCTTCTTATGCGAAACTTCTTTGCTAAATTACATTCAACTGTGTTCAGTCCAATACTGAGAAGGCTCCGATGTGCCACGTTAGTAATATTTCATTCCACTTCTGCTAGTGATTCGGACAGTGATGCCCGGCTATAGTCTGAGGCCGAACAATAATGGCCGCGAACCGTGCAATAACAAATAATGGGATTTTGAACCCGCAGTTTTTCGGTAGGCTATGAAAAACGCGTATTGGAGGGCTATGGGCAGTTATTGAATACGTTGAATTCCTTATCATGTAGCTCTATAGAAGTACACTGATTGACTGTCAGCTTAGCGTATTTTTTGTGATTTGAAATATTGGCGCAGGACATACGTTGCTTTCGTCACCCCCCAAAAAAAAAAGCAACTGAGCTGTTGCACAATTGAAAGCATGACACGTGGTCAAGTGAGGCCTAGGCAATTCACTAACACATACGGAGCAGAATAATTCTGATTATAAATCTAAATCGGCAGATACATAATAAAAGAGCAGAAGAGCAGTGTTGGTATTTTCTGGCGATTGTTGACCGAAGGCAACAGTCATCTACGAGAAACGTAGCACTGACATTTCAACAAGGTTGAAACAAAAGAACAACATATAACAAAGAGCAGGTTTTGCCTAAGCTAATTTTACGACCACACTGTACGAAATCGCACCATGTGAATGTGCGCCTCTGACGCCAGCAGCCTAAACAAGTATCGTAGATGAATTAGCGCTCGCTAGCATAAAATATTGCTCATCATACACACTCGTGTTATCCTGATCACATCAAATGCTAAGGCTGTACTAAGCAGTCGTCAAATCAGCACGGTCCTGATAAATGTCTTTAAATATTAAGCAGCTGCCCCGCCCGCGGCTTTACAATTGCTAGTAGGTACAGCGGGGCGTGGCACTGGCGGAGGCGCCGCACGTTTGTGCGCATGCTCGTGTAAGAGCGGGCGCAAGAGAGAAGATATGGGGGCTTTTGATCCTTTAATATATGACTGCCTAGGCACTACGGTGGAGAAGTTCCTTAGCGCGTGTTGTATGCCTTCGCCCTAGGCGGGCCGGCATTGTGGAGTCGGCTCGAGTTTGTTAACGCTCGGACGCTGGCTACCGGCGGGGTGAAACGGCTGGTAGCATCGCAGACGTTTCCGTGGGAGCAGTAGGGATCATGAAAGAGGCCTGACCTTATATACTAAAAATCTTGAAGGCGCTCTAGAGTGCCTTAGCAAGCGCGGTTGAACGCGAACGGCTTAAAGGGCGCCGGCGACGAGAATACGCCGCGCCCGCCTAACGCGTTTTACGCTAAACTAACCTAACGGTAACCTAACCTAACGTTATTCTAACCTAACGACGCTGAGACAGAAAGACAATAATGCTCACGACGTAACCGCTAAGAATACGCCACGCCACCCTAACGGCTTTGACGCTAACCTAGCGTAACGTAACTAACCTAGCGTAACGCGTTAACGTAAAGCTGACGTTAACCTAACGTAACGTAACATAACGTGGAAGAGACGCAATGACAATAATCCGCATGGCGGAACCGCTTTGAGAATACGCCGCGGCACCCTAACGCGTTTTACGCTAACGTAACGTAGCCTATGCTAACCTAACCTAACTTGGACGAGACGCAACACCAATAATCCTCACGGCATGACATAAGGCAATCACGTTAAACCGTGGTTGCTAAGGTGCTGCGCGTTTACTTCTCTGAAACGGGACCACTCAAAAATGCTCCTGAAAAGTACGGAACAGCAGGCCCGGCCCATACTACAGCCCTATCGCTCCCCCAGGAAAACGAATGATGCTTTTTTTTGTTTTTGAAGGTAGAGTGCCGTACGGCACGACAAAGTTATAATGCGGCATAACTTACTGAGCCCCAGCACAGTACGCGTGAGAAAGTGTATCCGACGCACCTTCAAACACAGCGCTCACCAAAAAGGGCGTCAGTGCCCGCTGCTCCACCTGCTTCACCGCGCCGGCAGTCAGCGTGAGACCGCGAACAAACTGTACCCCACTCCGCTGTGACGGCACGCCTAGGGACAAACGCACGGAACACGCGCCAATAAACTTCTCCGCCGTAGTGGCTAGGTAGAGTTACATATTCAAGGATCAAAGACCCCAGACTGTCTTTCTCGCGCCTGCGCAGAAACGTCGAACGCCGCGAGAAACGCCACGCCCCTCTATGTACCTACTAGCAATTCTAAAAATGGGACCCGGCCATGATCGCTGGCGTCGGATAAGCTGCGAAACGCCCACGTGTAGGACGATTTACCAAACAAGCCCTTCTCACAAATATTGATGACAAAAGCTGACTTACTTTACTCCCCTCAGAGCTGCGAACCATTTCTTTCGCCGTTCCAACTCGAAGGCCTGCCGGGAAACATTCACCAATTTATCCCGGGCTGGCATTCGTGGCTGTGGAACTCTTATGCAGGAGGATCGCCGGTTCCACTTGTTTTTTTTAACACCTCCGTAATTTCGACGCTTGCCCATGAAGCGCATGCCATTGTACTGTCGCAAGATGTATCCGAAAAGAGTGGAGGGCTAATTAACAAAGCAAAACAGCCCCAACCATGGTCGACACGAAATGCAGTGCGCGTGAAGTAATAGGCGTCGAGCCGGCCGAGCCACAGAGCCACCTTCCCAGTGCTGTCGCATTGCTGCGCCAGATGGCGCCAGAGTAGCCGCAAACCTGAATGTACGGAACCTATGCTGGTCGTGGCTTTTGAGGAATCGTTTTGCTTTATTGAGCAAGTTTCGGGCCGACGCGTTCTGCGCAGATCTCACTAGCCACAGCGCGCCGACGAGGAGGCCAGCTGACGAGAACGTCGTTACGCGCTTAATACGCTGAGCGTGGCCTTAGGTATATTTTTCTAACGGTAAGTTAAGGTTCACGGAAAGAAAGTTCGGCAGAATCCTCCGCGCGGTATGCAAGCGTATGGGCGCGGCGAGCCCGTTGACAGGGCCTACGTGCCACCATCAGCCGTTTGTTGTACCCTTGTACCTCATCCTCCAAATTTCAGTTGTCAGCGCCTCCCGAGCACGCAGATACCTGCGGCAAGCAGGGTTCATCCCTTAATTGCTCACAGCAGCCGTTTCTTTCACATGGCTATTTTACATGCCACAAATGCATCTTCCACTGTCAAAAGCAGGAACACTGTACCGCTGTCACCGACCTGCATGGCGTTTATCGTACATATTCTGAAGCACAGCGGCTTGAATATATGATGGCACGTTAGCAAGAATCCACTGAAGACGGCAAATAGGTCCCCAGAATATCATTCGTCCGTGCCATTGTACGTGGTGTACGGCGTTGCACGTGCGCTAGTTTCACGCTCTTTAACGAGAAGCTTTCTTTGCCTCTTCCTTCGAGTTTTCCACAATAGCGTGGCGAAGAGGAAAGCGACGTGACAAACTTGTTTAGACATTTCCATTGCGTCACATGTGCACAACGCTCTCTTTAGCTCCCGTTGCCTCTGGACGATTGTAATTATCCGTAACCCCCCGGATAGGCATTGCAGTAAGTACAGCACTTACCAATCTACTGACTTGCAACCGTCCAGAGGATATATATATATATATATATATATATATATATATATATATATATATATATATATATATATATATATATATATATATATATATATATACCTCTTCGCCACCACTGCACCATATATATATATATATAGTGCAGTGGTGGCGTAGAGGTAGAGCATCCGCGTGGCGTGCAAGGGGACCGTGGTGCGAATCCCGGTGCCGCGCAATTTTCCATCGGATTGACAAAAAAAAATCCGCGTGTTGATAAAATGGAACAAAAAGGCCTGTAGTGTGGCTTGATCCCGGTGACCATAACCGGTAACGCACTCCCTCACCAGAGCAGGATTGGCCACCCTGGTGCAGTGGGGGAATATGGCAAAGGCTCTAGGAATAGCAGGGGAGAGTTATTAGTAGAGTTTGCAGAACAGAATAATATGCGGAAATGAATACCTTCTTCCGCAAATGGCATAGCCGAAAGTGGACGTGGAGGAGCCCGAATGGTGAGACTACAAATGAAATAGACATTATACTCTGCGCTAACCCTGGCATCATACAATATGTGTGCGTGCTCAGCAAGGTGCGCTGCAGTGACCATGAGATGGTAAGAACCCAAATTAGCCTAGACCTGAGGATGGAATGGAAGAAACTGGCACGTAAGAAGCCGATCAATGTGGAAAATAGAGGAATTCCAGATCAAGCTACAGAACAGGTATTTGGCTTTAACTCAGGAAGAGGTCCTTAGTGTTGAAGATATGAACAATAATCTTATGGACATCGTTAACGAGTGTGGAATAGAAGTCGGCGGTAGCTCCGTTAGACAGGATGCCAGTAAGTTATCGCAGGAGGCGAAAGATCTGATCAAAAAACGCCAATGTATGAAAGCCTCTAACCCTACAGCTAGAATAGAACTGGCAGAACTTTCTCAGTTAATCAACAAGCGTAAGACAGCTGACATAAGGAAGTATAATATGGATAGAATTGAACATGTTCTCAGGAACGGAGGAAGCCTAAACGCAGTGAAGAAGAAACTAGGAATAGGCAAGAATAAGATGTATGCGTTAAGAGACAAAGCCGGCACTATCATTACTAATATGGATGAGATAGTTCAAGTGGCTGACGAGTTCTATAGAGATTTATACAGTACCAGTGGCACCCACGACGATATTGGAAGAGAAAATAGTCTAGAGGAATTTGAAATCCCACAGGTAACGCCGGAAGATGTAAAGAAAGCCTTACGAGCCATGCAAAGGGGGAAGGCAGCTGGGGAGGTTCAGGCAATAGTAGATTTGTTGAAGGATGGTGGGCAGATTGTTCTACAAAAACTGGGCACCCTGTATACGCAATGCCTCATGAATTGGAGCGTACCGGAATCTTGGAACAACGGTAACATAATCCTAATCCATAAGAAAGAGGACGCCAAAGACTTGAAAAATTATAGACCGATCAGCTTACTGTCAGCTGCCTACAAACTATTTACTAAGGTAATCGCAAATAGAATCAGTAACACCTTAGACTTCTGTTAAGTAAAGGACCAGGCAGGATTCCGTAAAGGCTACTCAACAATAGACCATATTCACACTTTCAATCAGGTGATAGAGAAATGTGCGAAATATGACCAACTCTTATATATAGCTTTCATTGATTACGAGAAAGCGTTTGATTCTGTCGAAACCTCAGCAGTCATGAAGGCATTACGGAATCAGGGTGTGGACGAGCCGTACGTAAAAATACTGAAAGATATCTATAGCGGCTCCACAGCCACCGTAGTCCTCCATAAAAAAGCAACAGAATCCCAATAAAGAAAGGCGTCAGGCAGGGAGATACGATCTCTCCAATGCTATTCACAGCGTGTTTACCGGAGGTATTCAGAGACCTGGATTGGGAAGAATTGGGGATAAAAGTTAATGAAGAATACCTTACTAACTTGCGATTCGCTGATGATATTGCCTTGCTTAGTAACTCAGGGGACCAATTGCAATGCATGCTCACTGACCTGGAGAGGCAAAGCAGAAGAGTGGGTCTAAAATTAATCGGCAGAAAAATAAAGTAGTGTTTAATAGTCTCGGAAGAGAACAGCAATTTACAATAGGTAGCGAGGCACTGGTAGTGGTCAGGGAATACATCTACTTAGGGCAGGTAGTGACGGTGGATCCGGATCATGAGACGAAAATAATCAGAAGAATAAGAAAGGGCTGGGGTGCGTTTGGCAGGCATTCTCAGATCATGAACAGCAGGTTGCCATTATCCCTCAAAAGAAAAGTGTATAATGGCTGTGTCTTACCAGTACTCACTTACGGGGCTATCAAGAACGGAGGCTAACTACTCTACTACAGAAAAGGAATGTCTCGCTCTGGTGTGGGCCGTCCTGAAATTTCGGCCATATTTGTATGGTCGGAGTTTCACCGTTGTCAGTGATCATCATGCACTTTGCTGGCTGACTAATTTAAAAGATCCAGCTGGTCGGCTTGCGCGCTGGAGTCTTCGGCTCCAAGAGTTCGACTTCACTGTTGTATGCAAATCGGGGAAACGACACAACGGCACCGACTGGCTTTCTCGGTCTCCTGTTGTGACTGCAGTGCACGATGATGAGGACGCGGCTTTTCTAGGCGTGCTAGATACTGTGGCTATTTCACGCCAGCAACGCGAGGACGCAGAACTTGTTCCTCTTTTCGATTACTTAGAGGGAAGAACAAGCAGCGTGCCGAGGTTATTCGCCAAAGGGCTGCCTTCATTCTGCTTACGCCACGACGTTCTCTATGAAAAGAACTGTTCACCTAGTGGCAGCAGCTACCTACTCGTCATTCCCACATCTCTTCGCGACGAAGTCCTACATGCCTGTCACAACGAGCCGACCACTGGTCACTTAGGCTACACTCGGACATTGGCAAGAATTAGGCTAAAGTACTATTGGGCGACACTTGCGTCGATCGTGAAACGTTATATACAGACATGCCTGGATTGCCAGCGCCGCAAAGCCCTACCCGGCAAGCCAGATGGACTGCTGCATCCTGTTCAGATACCGCAAGCACCGTTCGAGCAAATTGGCATGGACCTTTTAGGTCCGTTTCCACTGTCTACTGCCGGAAATAGATGGATAATCGTCGTCACAGATTACCTTACTCGATACGCCGAAACAGGTGCTATCGAACGTGGAACAGCAGCCGAAGCAGCGCGATTTTTCATCGAAGCCGTCGTCCTAAGGTATGGCGCTCCCGCAATGGTCATAACAGATAGAGGAGCTGCGTTCACGGCTACGCTTCTGGATACCGTTTTGCGACTAAGTGGTACCACTCACCGAAAGACCACGGCTTATCATCCCCAAACCAATGTGCTGACCGAACGTTTGAATAAGACTATGGCAGACATGATGAGTATGTACATCGACTTCGACCACAGGAACTGGGACGAGATATTACCGTATGTTACGTTTGCGTATAACACGGCTCGCCAAGAGACAACACACGTGGCACCTTTCAACCTCGTTTACGGCCGGGAAGTGACAACACTGTTGGACGCAACGCTGCCACACGAGTGCGGTGACGACGAGACTGGTGCCGAGGAGTTTACGCAACGCGCAGAGAAAGCCAGGCAGCTTACGCGTTTCCGAATCCAAAAACAACAGGAATACGATGCCCGACACTACAATCTTCGACACAGACCCGTCATATACAACATCGGTGACCAGATGGGGGTCTGGACTCCTATTCGTCGGCGGGGGCTGTCTGAGAAGCTCCTGCGAAGATACTTTGACCCGTACACAGTTCTGCGCCGCATCAGCGATCTGAATTATGAAGTTGTCCCCGACAGTCATAACTGCTCCAAACGCCGGCGGCATCTGCCCGAGGTTGTGCACGTGCTTCGTATGAAGCCATACTTTTCCTCATAAGGTCAACTTTGCACCGTCTGTGCACAGCCTTCGGAGATTGGTGCATCAGGATGATGCCTTTTTTTTCCAAAGGAGGGGCAAATGCCACATCCTATATGGTCGCCGCGGGTATGCGCCAGGAGATGAGAACGACGCTGAAGTAGCGCGCGAGTAGAAAAACAGAGACGACAGCGACGGCGCGTTGACTGCGCGCATAAAGTGCTTTTTCACGTTCTCGACACCGGCTTTCCCGTCTCCTACTAGGCTGTGACACTATATATATATATATATATATAATGGTAGAGAGGAGGTAGGGAGAGTAGTCAGGGAATGGGTAGAATTGGCGCACCCGCGTAACGAGTGAATACCAGAGGGGAAAGATGACGTCAGAAGCCAAGGAAACGCTAGCAGGGTGCGGAAACTCCACATACCTCCCTTGGGATACTCCGTCCCATGCCGATATCTGGTGGCAGCGCCGCTTCCACCACCTGGCGGTTGCCGGATATACAACTGGAAATATTTCACAAACAAAACATCGCCTACATTGCGTCACTGATGAGGTCAGAAGGTAGAGGGAGAGGGCCTGCCACCGCGAGGAGTAGGCTTGCCAGAAAGGCCCCCCCTTTCCAACTTTTCGTGCAAAAGGGCTGTGTTTGTGGTCTCTTGCAGGTCCGCTGGCCGCGCGGCGACATTGGCCACATTCCGGGGCCCAACCCGTTGAAGTGTGTCGTGCTCACGAAGCGTTTTTTTTTTCGGGACTTTTTACCTTTGAAGCTTCTATTCATTTCTAAAGCAGTGGGACAGCGCTCGTAGACACCAGTGCCAAGCAATCATAAGGAAAAATATTTGCATAGCAAACCGTCGTTAACTGTCAATATTCGCTGTTAAAATGTTCAATTCGTCATTTCGTGAAAACAGTCGCTTTGAAATCCCGAACTTTTGGTTCAGTTTAAGGCTACAGTTCAACTAGTCCACAGATATAGGGGGGGGGGGGGGTAGTAAAAAGAAATTAACTTCCTCGAACTATTTTGTTCGTGTCTTGTGAAATGGATCAACTAATGCGGGCCGATTTCTTAGTCAGGAAAAACTCAACACAAATAAAAGTTGAACGTTTTTGTTTTTATTCACACATTGTGTAGTGGGAAAAGACTGAGCTTCACGCAGTGCGAAAGCGTCAACCTGTAGAAGCAAAAAATAATGAGCGAACATAGATTCCAGAAGACCCAAACAAATGCGAAAATTAATCATCACGGGCTGGTCACACGGAACTTGACTATCACGTATGTTATGACGGCGACACACTTTGTGGCTTACGGAGAGAAGGCAGAGTGCAATACATGTATTTCACTGACAGTACGAGAAGTAGGGACCCACAAAATTTTAAACAGGCTACATGCATCTGCATGAACAGGAAGCAGCCTATAATTGCTCTCATTAATTGAACTACATGCCGAATGAGGGAGTATATTTCATAAGCGTTTACAAGCGCAGATAATCTGCCTGTAATATTACTTTGCGTCATATTCATATATACAGACAAGCACGGCGAGTATTAGGACACTATTTTGACACAACAGCAACGCAAGGAACCAACCATTCATAAAAACACTTCATAGCACCCTTCATCGCAAGGCGGACTACCAATTCGTACTTAATTAGCATTAAATACTCGATACTTGTCTTACTGGTATTATGAAGTAGATTTTGTCGGCAAAATAAATAACATTGCGCCTCGTCTATAATACAGGTGCTCAAAAACGTAATTCCGTTCTTAATAACGCTGCGTACCCATGGTACATTTGAAATTTTACGTTAGGAGCCAGTGCGGATCCGAATTCAACGAAGCGGTTCGCATTCAGCACATCCGCAGTCACCGGAGCACTATTCTCCATACTCCTGTTTTAAACATACCTAATACTCAGAGCCGCTGGTAATTTCATGGCAAGCAGCCAGAGCAGCAATGCTAAAGCCTTCAAAGAGAAGCCGCCGCGGTCCGCCAGTACAAAAAGGATAGTTAGTACGTTCATGCATGTCTGCAGCATGGTCTCATATTTCGTGACACTACTTCTTCTGCGATTCTATTGATATCTGTTCACCCATCTCGTGAACAGCTAATGCAGGCGCTTGCAGAGACAAGGCATCGACAAAGCCGTGTATAAAGGCCTAAAAGAATGGAGACTGGAATTATTTGTGAAAAAGCGCAGCTCCTCATTTTTTTTTTTCTGGAGTAAGTAGAGCTCACAAAGGTAAACCAGAAGTGCACGTCATTTGAATTAAAGAACCCGAAAGAGAACTCATTAATTGTTGGATTACTAGTTCGGAGCTTAGATTCCATTATGTATCACATTTTTTTCTTCATTTTCTCGTTCACCACGCAGTGCAGAGTTTCAGGTTCGAACGCGCACAAGCTCCACACCGACAGCTCTGCCATTAATCTAAATAAACAGTATAACATGTCTGACTTTCTATTGAGAGCGCTGCCGACAAA
This sequence comes from Dermacentor andersoni, assembly GCF_023375885.2. Lineage (NCBI taxonomy): Eukaryota > Metazoa > Arthropoda > Arachnida > Ixodida > Ixodidae > Dermacentor > Dermacentor andersoni. Next base: position 369,111,354 of record NC_092814.1, on the reverse strand, counting down.
TGGCGACGCGAAGTTCGAAAGGGCCCAATTGATGATGTAGTTTGGATTTCCTTCATTGAAACAGCGCACCTCTACCCGTATTAAGGTGCACCACTAAGGTAGATTGATAAAAGTGCACCCCTACAGTAGGTTGATTAAGGTGCACCACTAAAGTAGATTGATTAGTTGACACATAAATATACCATCTTTTTTTCGAAATTAAGTTATCTCCTACTGCTGCAAGCCATGCGAATATCGCGCCGAAATTAACATCTCCATACGTCTATGCATACAAGCGCTTACAGGTGTCATACTTCAAACATCATTTGAAATATATAGTTATAGCTGTGTCTCTCTGCATACACAAACACAGAAGCAAATAATGGGAACTTTGTTACTGCATAAGTTGGGGCGAGGTAAAATACGACACAATATTTCGTATTCATGGTGATGTTTATGATAACTGCGCCCTAATTAAGTTCGCCTTAAGAGGAAGCTTTAGCTCGGCCGCAACTCCGATGCGGCCTATTCATATGCATGTAAAACGCAGAAACGTTTTTCTGAGATAAGCACATGTCCGATGTAATGAAATTTGTTTTATTTGAGAGAAAGTTAAATTCTAGTGATTGTAAGTAGCGGAATTTCGATTGGTGGCTTTTATTTTCTTACAAGAATTTTCTAAAACTGGGAAGTTGAAAAAAGGCACGAAGTTTACAAATGAATAAACCTGAATCAAGAGCAGATATCGCGATTCTGTAAACGGCACCTATTCGATCATTCAAAGCGGACAAATTCAATATGCCCATTTACGACTTCCATGCATTCTTCACGTTGTGTACAAGGGCTCTTCAAAAGTTGTGCTTTTTTATTGCTAAATTTTTTGAGAATCATGTGCGACATATCAATTTTGTCCGCTTTGGACGTACTATTATATGCAATTCACAGAATTGCACTATCATTTTTGGTTGTTTAGTTACGCCGTCGCAAACTTGATAGCTTTCTTTTCTGTAAATTAGTGATTTTCACCAATATTCAATAAAAAGTCCACGACCTAAATTGAAAATTCGAAGCCAACAGTCACTAGATTTTAAATTTGCCTTTTTGAATGCAACAAACCTTGCCAACTTTTATGCAGTGGTTGCCGAGAAAACGAATTTTCCTTTGACATGTATTTAGATGCGAGCACCCGAGCTAAGGCTTCCTCTTAAAGCCAAATGTCCTGTGTTTGACTCCCATCAAAGATCGACGATTCGATGACTTTGGTCCAGCCAACAGCGATGCCGGATTTGCCGCCTCATGAGGCATATACTACTTGCACATTACTAAGCACCACCACACTGCAAGCTTAACAGAGAAGAAGCTGTCATGCTACATCGACTTCACCTGGGCAATAACCTCCACTCTACTACAGGCGATGTGCCCCTCAACATATACAAGAGACTGCCGATTCTGCAATACGCCAACCACCCTTTACCACATGGTCTGGGAGTTCAAAAAGAACCCCGGAAAACGTCCATCCAAGCGCCAACACAAAACCAGTGGGAGGTAAAGCTCACAAGCACAAGTCCTGAGGACCAGATCCGACTGGTGAATAAAGCTAGATTATCAGCACAGGTCCACGGCTACGTGGAATAGACTGACCAACCCACCTTCGGGCATTAACTGCTTGGTGTCGGTAAGAAATTTTATTCACGGCTCCCAAGAAGAACGCACCCCTCACTACACAAGAACCTGACCAAAGAGGAAGGAGTCATCCTTCGCGGCCTACAGACCAATACCTATGTACACGGAACATTTATGCGCAGCCTATATCGTACGCAGTACTCGTACACGTGTGTACACTGCGACGTTCCGTACACCCTGAAACACACGATATAGAATTGCCCACTGCTGGCACATCTACAGACCCCCACATCACAAGCTCCACAAGACGACTTCAAACAAACCAGGACATCCCATAGAAGCACAAAAAGAGCACCCAAACACAACGCACCTCTATACGACCAGGAAAGCGTGGAAGGTCAAGCTTTCCTCTGATGATCTTGACGACGACGCGGTCTCGTTAGCCTGGCCGAAACGGCAGCCCGAGCCAGAGGGTTCCTGGAATGAGGAATCCTCGCACAAAAGCCGAACTGGGTCCTGACTCAGATCACCGCTTCAGAAAAGAAATACTTATTTCACACTCACTCACACCATGCAAATATATTATTACGATATCATAGAGCGATGCTCAAGGGACGAGCCGCCGCGAGAACGACGACGAAGTGGGTCTGTGCCCTTGGCGCGGGCGAGTGTCGGCCTGGCGGTGTGGCTCCAGTGTAAATAGCTTGTACATAGCCTCTTTCATCTGTGTTTTTCCACACGTAACAATATCAAGAGAACACATGACGCAGGGCATGCAGACGCAAAGCCGCATTAAATCACCGTAGGGTATAGGCGACACTACAGAAGCGGTCGCAGGTCAAATCAACAGTTCTGTGCCCGCCACGGAAGCTTTGCGGCTGACATTGCTCGAGGTCGCGGGTTCGATGCTAATTATGGCAGTGGCGTTTCGACCGAAGTAAAATGCAGAAACACGATAGCGCACTTAGGTTCAGGTGCACGTGAAAGAACGCCAGGGTGTCAAATTTATCGGATTCCGCCTGTACAGCGTGCCTCATAATCCGACCATGGTTTTGCCACGTACATCCCCATAATTCAATTAAAGTGTAGCATTTCTGCTACAATGTGATGTGCCTTGTAAAGCAATATGACAATGCTAAACCCTCTCATAGGTTATAAACGATCGCGCACAACAACGCCTCAAGCAAACACCTCTCCCTGTGCATTCTGCGTACTATCGAGACAAACAACAGTGAGGCACGCAACGTAATGCTTAACATCAACTCACCACACTAATATTGGAATAAACACTAAAGAAATTAAACGCTTGCCTTCAACTTCACCGTCAATTGTCACTAATCAAATAAAACCGCACAGAAAACTTCGCTTACATCGATTCCCTAAGTGCGTAAGATCCGCGTAATTTCTGCTTCCTCCACTCGCCGCTGGCTTCAACAGCAGCCGGAGAGCAAGGTCTAGACAACGCAATGGAGCAAAACGCGGAGAGCAACGCAATCCTGCACACACGATGCGTTCGGCAGGGCACGAGACGTACGGGGCAGCACACTCGAGAGCACACACTACCATAACAAAACCGCCATTGTTCCCCGTCTACATGGCCGCTGCAGCGACAAATACTACCTGGCTTCTGCGACAATTTTCTCCTAGCGCGCGGACTGGGTGGAGCCTTACCTCAGTTTTTTCCTTCCTTCACGTGGCCACAGTATAATGATGTAGCTGCTAAATCTTGCGAGACAAAAACAATGAATCGACAAAATCAACTAATATTACTCCGCTTCGCTATGCGATGTTTTTGTTATAATAGCTAGAACAATTACTTTCCACGTTCCGCCGAAGTCGCTAACATTTATGTGAGGTTGAAGTAAGCGCAGGAGAATGAAACCTTTTCTAGCCTCGTTCCAATGACTGCTACTTACCTAGGAAATTTATACTCCTATAAGCGGGCCTTAAGTGGAGTGTCTGAAGCTTTGCTCGAGCTTTCCTTAAACTTTAACTTTTCGCGTACTTTAAAGGTTGTCTTCTCGCGAAACTTATTTCCGTTCTTAATAACGCTGGGTACCCACGGTACATTTGAAATTTTACGTTAGAAGCCAGTGCGGATCCGAAACCAAGGAAGCGTTTTGGATTAAGTGCATCGGCAGTCACCGAAGCACTATTCTCTATACTCCTGTTTTAAACCTACCTAATACGCAGAGCGGCTGGTAATGTCATCGCAAGCAGCCAGAGCAGCAATCCTAAAGCCTTCAAAGAGAAGCCGCCGCGGTCCGCCAGTACAAAAAGAACAATTGGTACGTTCATGCATGTTTGCAGCATGGTCTCATATTTTGTGACACTGCTTCTGCGATTATATCGATATCTATTCGCCCATCTCGTCGAACAGCTAATGCAGGACCTTGCAGAGAGACGGCATCGAGAAAGCCGTGTATAAAGGCCTAAAAGAATGGAGACTGGAATTAATTGTGAAAAAGCGCAGCTCCTCATTTTTTTTTTTTTTCGAGTAAGTAGAGCTCACAAAGGTGAACCAGAAGTGCACGTCATTTGAATTAAAGAACCCGAAAGAGAACTCATTAATTGTTGGATTACTAGTTCGGAGCTTTGATTCCAGTATGTATCACTTTTTTTTCTTCATTTTCTGGTTCACAATGCTGTGCAGAGTAGCAGGTTCGAACGCGCACAAGCTCCACACCGACAGCTCTGCCTTCATCTAAATAAACAGTATAACATGTCTGATTTTCTATTGAGAGCGCTGCCGACAAGTGGCGACGCGAAGTTCGAATGGGCCCAATTGATGATCTAGTTTGAGTTTGCTTCTTTGAAACAGCGCACCTCTACCCATATTACGGTGCACCACTAAAGTAGATTGAGTGTTTGATGCATAAATTTACCATATATTTTGCGCAATTAAGTTTTCTCGTACTGCTGCAAGACATGCCAATATCACGCCGAGATTAATACCTCCATACGTCTATGCATACAAGCGCTTATAGGTGTCATACTTGAAACAAAATTTGAAATATTTAGTTATAGGCGTGTCTCGCTGCATACACAAGCACAGATGCAAATAATGCGAACTTAGTTGCTGACAAGTTGGGGCGCGGTAAAATGCGACGCAAAATTTCACATTCCATGGTGATGTTCATGATAATCTTGAAAGCATGTGATACTATTGTTCCTTGCGTCCTTTCCTTAAAGGTCAGAAAAACTATGTCACTGCGGTTAGTTTAGGTGATGTATAAAAATTTATTTTTAAAAAGCATTCAACGTTTCATTTTGTTCCGACCTCACGTGCAAAATGAGACAGATAGAGGAGATAAAATGAGACAACTGCACAAAATGCAGTTCATTACCTGCAACCGGGCACTTGTGCGCAAAAACTGCACAGCGTCTGAAGCGCGCATTTTTGCCGCTACTGCCGCCGCCGTCGTTGTCGTCTCCGTCGTGGTCGTCTGGCACACCTCGTCGGGGCATCGGGGGGGGGGGGGGGGGGGGGGGCGTTGAGTGACCTTATATGCATTGAAGGAGCGCGGCACATTCAGGCGCCGTCATAAACTCGTTTGGGGTCTTGTAGACCTTGCCAACGCGTCGCCACAAAACCCCCCAGACTGCCCTAGTTATGCGGGAGTCCCTCGCAAAAGCACTGCAGAAGGTGCAGTGCTTACCTTTGTATTCACGCGCAACAGTCGAGAAGCGACGTACACCCAGTGGTAGAGATTACGTATGGAGATTACGTTTTACGTATGTAAAACGAGCATTTTACAGCCTAGCTCTTCGCTCGTCACAGCTCGCATACATTGGAGGAATGCGAGAGGGAGGAAAGGCGACGTCAGAGAACATGCCTCGTTTGGGGTTTCTTGAATAAAGAAAACGTTACCACTGTACATCGCAACAGTTGCGGACAAACTCGGTAAATGTAACTTCAAAGTACAGTATGTTGAGGTAACTACGTTTCTGCTGTTTCTGAAGAATCAACAGCGTGCAAATTTGTAAGCGGACAACTGACGCAGGGCGTGCAGTCGCAAAGGCGCATTACAGCACCGCCGCATCAATACGACACTGGACAAGCGGCTGCCCCGCAAATCAACACTTTTGTGCACGTCGAGATACTTTAGTGACTGTGGATTTGCTCGAGGTCGTGGGTTTTCTCCCAACAAGTAGTGACCGCATTTAGACGGGGGCGAAATGCAAAAATGCTCCCGTTCTGAGATTCAGGTGCAGAATAAAGAACACCAGGTGGTCAAATTTTTAAAGAACACCAGGTGGTCCTCCACTATGCTATGTATCGTACTGCGATCGTACTTTTGGCACGTAAAGCCCAACAACTCCATTTGAAGTATAACACTTCTGCGACCCTTCTACTCTAAAGCTAAAAAATACCATCGAATCCATTCAAAACAGAGCTGCACGTTTTATTTTTTCGAATTATTCTCGTCATGCAAGTGTCTCGTCAATGAAACTAACCCTTGACTTGCCTCACCTAGAAATTACGTCGTAAATACTTTCGCCTATGCCTTTTTCACATGATTATTTACACTCACGAAACACTTAAGGAACTTAAGGAACTTAATCTCCCCGCCATCATACAAATCGTCACGAACGGATCATCGTTTTGAGGTTGAAGTTCCAACTTGTCGCACCAACGTTTATTTTGATTCCTGTTTACCAAGAACGACGAATGACTGGAACCGCCTCTCTACCTCCATCACTGCCATTTCTGGCGCCACAAACTTCAAGAATATTGTTAACGAATTTGTTTGTAATAATCACCACTCCTCTCTGTAATGCCCTTGGGCCTTGATAGTAAATAAATAAATAAATAAGTAAATAAATAAATAAATAAATGCAATATGCCATGTTAGGCGATGACAATGCTAACCATCTCGGAAGCTATGAAATATGGCTCACAACAACGCCTAAAGGAAATGCATCCCGTTGTATCTTCTGTCTACTAGTCAGAGAAACAGCAGTGGTGCACTAAAGGCAACGTTTAACATCAACTCAACACTCTCATATTGCACTCAAGGCCAAAGAACTTAAACGTTCTCCATCAACGTCACCACCGCCATGACCATCGCCACCATCTTCGCCATCGTAAATCAACACAAACCAGAAAGAAAGCTTCGCTTAGATGGACTTCAACAGTGGGTCCACATAATTATTTTTCCAGTGTTCATCACCAAATGATGATAGTTTTGTTTTCAAGCAAAGTGTTCAAGTAGTGAGAATTGTCGGCAAAATATCGCGCCACTCAGGTTGCCACTCAGGTGCAGATAGCGAGAGCTCAGCTCAAAATGGCGCTTATTGCCCCATGCCTCTTTTTTAGGCCTCGTTTTACCCTATTTGTGCGAAGCCATTGGGCTCGGCACAATAGTGGTGGACATGTATAATTCACGGTAACGAAATCACGGTAACTTGCTTTGAAGGTGCGTTCTTTGGTTATCAATCGCGTATGAACTCGCTCCCATGATGACAGACTTTGGAAGCCCGTCAACTGTACGTACCTACACGCGCAAAGCGATGCCAAACATGGTTTTCTTAAGCGTAACTGCGAGTCGGCCTAGTTGGAACAGATTCATCTTAAAACGTTTTGTGCTCAAACAAACAAGGACGAAGAATAGGAGCAACACAAGGACGAGCGCTTACCAGAACTGCTGGGTTGTTTAAGCTATAGTTCGGACAAGTAGAAAGAGGGCCGGAAGAACTTTTGCGCACAAAAAGTTTTAAGATGGATCTGTACCAACTAGGCCGACTCACAGTTACGCTTAAGAAAACGATGTTCATTTCTAGTTCTTCCGGCCCTCTTTCTACTTGTCCGAACTATAGCTCAAACAACCCAGCATTTCTGGTAAGCGCTCGTCCTTGTGTTGCCCCTATTCTTCGTCCCTATTTGCTCGCGCACAAAAAGTTTGAAGATGGTTTTCTTTATACGTATCTTTTTTATGCGATTAAGCATATCGATAAAATATTAAATTTTACTATGGATATTGGCTGCCCACTATGGGGCCGTATAACGTAAAACTATTCCAATATGTTTTTATTCCAATCTCCTGACGTCAAATTTGCGTAACCGCCGACGCAAGCATCGGGTGGTCACCCGCAGAGTTGTCTGAACAAACCAATCAAATGCTGCCCTCGTTCATGGGAGGTCACTTTTGTTTGCTTGAAAAACGAATAACATTGCCTGCACTGTGAGGCTTGCCTTACCTAATTGGCTCACAGGAGGCGAGGAGCATGCTCAAATGGAGAGGGATTCGATGGGGCCGAGCCACTGCACTGAATATCGATAACCGGATGAAGAGGGTGGTGCCGGGGTCTGCGATCGGTCCGCTTTCTCTTACTTAGCTTGTGGTGGTTCGTCGACAATCGGGGCGGCATGCAACGGAAGCTTAAGAATGACGCTAAAACAGATCCTCAGCGAAGACGTGTTGGCAGAACGAGGTCGTAAACGTGCCGAAAGTTCTCCAAAACGTTACACGGTCATGCAAATGTTTTATTACACGCAAATAAATCCGTGCTCTCCGGCTGGGGCGAGTAGCCAGTGCCGGAACGATCGGCGGCAGCCATCTTTCATTCCTTTCGGAACGGGGCAGCCTGCGGCTATTCAGAAGAAAATGCAGTTTTGTTCGGCATATTAATGCAACTTTAACGCGTACGCGTCACTTTGACACGGTAAGTTTTTGCGGTTTTGTGACGTCGCGTGAGAGGCAGGTGAAGTCGGTGCAGCCCGAAAGCTTTTGACCAATAGCCGAGGGCTAATGGCAAAAAGGCGTCGAATAAGAAATAACTATTTTTGTTTTGCTCGATCAAGTTTTGCATAATCAGTGTGTACAGGTCATATCAGATGGGGAGCTATTGCGGTTTTCGTGACGTCGCGTGGCCGACAGGTGAAGGGGGGGTGGTCCAAAAAAGTTTTTAACCAATCGCGGTGAGCTGATTGCAGAATTGGAATAGAAAAGTTTGGAATAGTTTTACGTTTTAGCGCCCATGGTTCACCGTGGCGTAGTTTTTTAAACGTTTATTTACATGGGTGTAACGAATTCAAGAAGCATTTAGCCCTTCAGTGGTCTCGTACTTTCTACAGCTATCTTTTTGAAAGCCGACACCATCCGTTCAACCACTGCCAGAATTATTAGCATAATTATCGAGCCTTCATTAAACAGCAGGCTCCCGCGTGATACGGATCTCTTCCATGAATTGCTACGCGGTACATTTTGCTGTGATACCTGGTTGTGGCGTTTGCGATTTTGTGTGCCGTATGCGATAAATTGTGTAAAAGTGGATACACTATGCACACGCGTACGAGCTGCCGGCTCTATGAAGGGCTTGGATTTTTTTCATCAGCTCTTACATGTATAATTATTAATTTACTAACAGTGATGTTTTGACTGTTTCCACTTTATGCTAAAACAGCGTGAAACAGTTATCTTATTGTGCGCCATAAATGTTCCGCTCATGACATTGTGTACTGTCACAGAGGTCTCTGGGCTGCGGAGACCGATAAATCTATCTATCTATCTATCTATCTATCTATCTATCTATCTATCTATCTATCTATCTATCTATCTATCTATCTATCTATCTATCTATCTATCTATCTATCTATCTATCTATCTATCTATCTATTGTCACGTGATGGTGACGTTGAAGAACACAGTATCAATACTGTGAACGACAAAACTAACATTTCTTGGGCGAACCCGTGCCCACAAGACAGGCTACACTTATAGCACAACGATAGCGGCGAACACGGTCGGCGATCGTCGAAAATCTGATCAACGAGTCAAGCGCGTCGGCTTTTATACACCAATCGTCGAATGTTCCAGACTAATCGTTGGGACCCGCATGCCTTCCACAAAGTTCTACACCATTCGCGTCAAATGATGAAATCAGATAACATAAGGTTCGGCGAACACAGACAGCAGATAGAACCATCGATAACTTTCCAGAAACCTCGGATACATGCAGGCGCGTCCCGCGCTGTGCGACAACATCCCCTATGCGGAGAAACGTGGTCGCCCGATAAAGATAAGTACACGTGTCATTACCCCCCTCTTAAAGAGCATCGACCCGATGCTGCAAAGAAACAAAACTAATAAAGAAAAGCACTCGTAGCAAAGAAAACAACAAAATAAGAAAGTTCGTCAGCGTCCGTAAAAGGGTTTAAGGCGCACCACGTGGACCACTTTAGATCGTGCGCGGCGCCTCTGTGAACGCGAAATGCCGTCTGGCACGACCTCATAGTTAAGTGCGCCAATACGTCGGATGACCTTGTGGGGTCCGAAATAGCGTCGCAGTAGTTTCTCACTGAGTTCTCTTCGGCGTATCGGGGTCGAAACCCAAACACAGTCGCCGGGCTGGTACTCGACGAAGCGTCATCGGAGGTTGTAGTGTCGGCTGTCGGTCCTCTTCTGCTTATTGATCCGCAGGCGGGCGAGCTGTCGGGCGTCTACGGCGCGCTGGAGATAATTAGCGACGTCAAGATTTTCCTCGTCAGTGACGTGCGGCAGCATGGCGTCGAGCGTCGTCGTCGTGTTCCTGCCGTAAACCAGCTTAAATGGCGTGATCGGTGTTGTTTCTTGCACCGCCGTGTTGTAAGCGAATGTTACGTACGGCAGGACCGCATCCCACGTCTTGTGATCGACGTCGACGTACATTGTTAGCATGTCGGCGAGGGTTTTGTTCAGGCGTTCCGTGAGACCATTCGTCTGCGAATGGTAGGCAGTTGCCCTCCTGTGACTTGTCTGGCTGTATTGCAGAATGGCTTGCGTGAGCTCTGCTGTAAAAGCCGTTCCTCTGTCGGTGATGAGGACTTCTGGAGCACCATGTCGCAGCAGGATGTTCTCGACGAAAAATTTCGCCACTTCGGCTGCGCTGCCTTTCGGTAGAGCTTTAGTTTCAGCGAAGCGGCTAAGATAGTCCGTCGCCACGACGATCCACCTATTTCCGGAAGTTGGTGTCGGAGACGGTCCCAACAAGTCCATCCCGATCTGCTGAAAAGGTCGGTAAGGAGGCTTGATCGGCTGCAGTAATCCCGCTGGCCTTGTCGATGGTGTCTTGCGTCGCTGACAGTCTCGGCCTGTCTTGACGTAACGGGCGACATGGGCAGTTAGGTGCGGCCAGTAATACCTTTCTTGTATCCCCGATTGCGTCCGGGAGAAACAGAGGTACCCAGCGGTCGGATCGTCATGTAGGGCGTGCAGTACGTCTGGACGCATCACCGACAGAACAACAAGAAGGTAGTTGGCGCGGAGTGGTGAGTTCTTCTTCACGAGTAGGTTGTTTTGAAGCGTGAACGAAGACAATCCATGCTTAAATGCCCTAGGGACAACGTCGGTGTGCCCTTCCAAATACTCGAATAGGACTTTTAGCCCCGCGTCCCCGCGTTGCTGTTCGGCGAAGTCTTCCGCGCTATTTATTCCAAGGAAGGCGTCGTCATTCTCGTCATCTTGCGGCGGCGGGTCAATGGGGGCTCGTGATACATAATCGGCATCTGACTATTTTGGTCCGGACTTGTATGTTACAGTGATGTCGTATTCTTGTAGTCTGAGGCTCCACCGTGCCAGCCGTCCTGAAGGGTCCTTTAAATTCGCTAGCCCACACAACGCGTGATGGTCTCTGACCACTTTGAATGACCTTGCCATATAGGTAAGGGCGAAATTTCGCTGTAGCCCAAACGATGGCGAGGCATTCCTTTTCGGTTGTAGAATAATTCCCTTCCGCTTTTGAGAACGCCCGGCTAGCGTAAGCTATCACGTGTTCATGTCCATCTTTCCTCTGGACTAGGACGGCACCGAGGCCTAGGCTACTGGCGTCAGTGTGGATTTCGGTATCGGCGTGCTCGTCGAAGTGCGCAAGTACGGGCGGCGACTGCATGCGTCGTTTGAGTTCCTGAAATGCGTCGGCCTGCGGCGTTTCCCACTTGAGCTCGACTTCGCATTTAGTTAGCTGTGCCAGTGGCTCAGCGATGCGTGAGAAGTCCTTGACAAATCACCTGTAGTAGGCACACATGCCAAGAAATCTACGCACTGCCTTCTTGTCGATTGACTGAGGGAACTTTGTGATGGCAGCTGTCTTCTGCGGGTCGGGGCGGACTCCAGACTTGCTGATGACGTGGCCTAGGAACAGAAGCTCATCGTAAGCGAAGCGGCACTTTTCTGGCTCCAGAGTGAGCCCTGATAACTTGATGGCTTCTAGTACTGTTGCAAGCCGCCTAAGGTGATCGTCAAAATTTCCGGCGAAGACAACGACGTCCTCCAAGTAAACGAGACAGGTCTGCCACTTCGATCCTGCTAAAACCGCGTCCATCACGCGCTGGAACGTTGCAGGCGCCGAGCACAGTCCAAATGGCATAACCTTGAACTCGTAGAGGCCGTCTCGGGTGATGAAGGCGGTGTTTTCGCGATCTCTTTCATCGACTTCTATTTGTCAATAGCCAGACTTGAGGTCCATTGACGAGAAGTATTTAGCGTTGCAGAGCCGTTCCAATGCGTCATCTATCCGTGGGAGGGGGTATGCGTCCTTCTTCGTGATCTTATTCAGACGACGATAATCGACGTAGAAACGTAGGGTTCCGTCCTTTTTCTTCACCAGGACAACAGGGGATGCCCACGGGCTTTCCTACGGCTGGATGATGTCGCGCAGCATTTCTTCGACTTATTCTCTTATAGCTTCACGTTCTCGCGGCGAAACTCGGTAAGAGCTCTGGCGGAGTGGTCGAGCGAACTCCTCGGAGATTATGCGATGCTTAGCGACTGGTGTTTGTCGAATCCTGGATGACGACGAAAAGAAGCCTTTGTATCGGCGGAGCAGACTTCTGAGCTGCTGTTGCTTAATCACGGGGAGACTTGGATTAACGTCGTAGTCTGGTTCGGGAACCATGGTCGTCGGAGTAGATGCGGCGCAATCCAAGAGGACAAACGCATTACTGGTTTCCAGAATATCCTCGATGTACGTGATCGTCGTGGCCTTGTTGATGTGCTTGAACTCCTGGCTGAAGTTTGTAAGCAGCACTTCAGTTTTCCCTCCATGCAGTCGAGCGATTCCTCTTGCGACGCAAGTTTCACGGTCTAGCAGTAGACGTTGGCCGCCTTCGATGACGCCTTCTATGTCAGCGGGTGTTTCGGCGCCGACCGAAATAACAATGCTGGAGCGAGGCGGGATGCTCACTTGATCTTTGAGCACACTCAAGGCGTGGTGACTACGAGGGCTCTCCGGCGGTATCGCTTTATCTTCCGACAGCGTTATTGACTTCGACTTCAGGTCGATGATTGCACCGTGCTAGTTCAGGAAGTCCATACCGAGAATGACGTCTCGCGAACACTGTTGGAGGATAACGAAGGGGGCAGGGTAAGTCCGGTAATTAATGGTTATTCTTGCCGTGCAGATTCCAGTCGGCGTGATGAGGTGTCCTCCAGCGGTCCGAATTTGAGGGCCTTCCCATGCGGTCTTAACGTTCTTCAACTGGGCGGCGATGTGTCCACTCATTACGGAGTAATCAGCCCCTATGTCCACTAAGGCGGTAACTGCGTGGCCGTCGAGAAGCACGTCGAGGTCGGTGGTTCTTTGTCTGGCGTTGCAGTCAGGTCTTGACGTCGGATCACGGCTGCGTCGTGTTGAACTGAAGTTGAAACGTCGCGTCGTCAAGTCGTCTTTCGTCGGTGTAGTCTTGGCTTCCTGACTTCGTCGGGACGGCGGCGTGTAGTTATTATGTCGTCGAGATGGTCTCTTCTTCGTCTTCGTCACCGGCGGAGGATATTCGTCAGTTCGACGAACAGCAACCGGACCTCCATCGGTTGCGCTTTTAGTTTTCCGGATATGGGCTCGCAGAGCGGCCCCGGGCTGGGCCGGTGTATGGTCGGCGCTGCGGCGACAGGTAGCGGCCTGGTGACGGCGAACGGGACGGTCGTCGAGGGCTCCACTGAGTGGCGGCGAGGTAGTCGGCGATATCGCGAGGTCGTTCGCCAATCTGTGGTCGCGGCGCGTTAACGGCGAACCCTCGGAGTCCCATCTCCCTGTATGGGCATCGACGGTAGATGTGACCCGCTTCTGCGCAGTGGTAGCAGAGCGGGCGGTGGTCAGGAGCGCGCCAAACGTCAGTCTTCCTCGGGTAGCTGCGCTGAGGGACGGGTGGGCATGCTGGCGGCGGCGGCGGTGGTCGACGGAATTGCGGCCGTACAGGGCCTTGGTGCGGTCGAGGAGAGGGACATTGACGGCGGGCGACGGCGGGCGACGGCGGCTTAGGTCATCGCTTCTGGCTGGGGCTGCGTTGATTGTGGTTGTACCTCGGTTAACTCCGAGCGATCGCTGGACTTCTTCTTTGACAATTTCGGCGATTGAGGCCACTTGAGGTTGCGATGAAGGGAAGATTCTTTGAAGCTCCTCTAGTACGACTGCCCGGATGGTCTCGCGCAGGTTGTCGGTGGCCATTGATTGAACTCCGGCGTAGCTTGTTGGCTTGGTGCGTCGGTCGAATTGCCGGTTCCACAATCCCAGTGTCTTCTCGATGCTCGTCGCCTCACGAAGAAACTCGTCGACGGTCTTTGGTGGGCCTCTTACCATTCCGGCGAAAAGTTCCTCTGTTACACCACGCATCAGTAGGCGGACTTTTTTCTCCTCGGACATTTCCGGGTCGGCGTGGCGGAACAGATGGCTCATTTCCTCAGTGAAGATCGCGCTCATCTCATTCGGCAGCTGCGCTCTGCTCTCCAGTGGAGCTTGGGCTCGCTCTTTTCGCACGACGCTTGTAAATGTTTGCAGGAAGCCGCTTCGGAACAGGTCCCACGTCGTCAAGTAGGCTTCTCGATTCTCGAACCACGTCCTGGCGGCGTCCTCCAATGCGAAACAGACATGTCGTAGCTTGTCGTCGCTTGCCCAGCTGTTAACCGTAGCGACCCTCTCATACGTTTCCAGCCATGCTTCCGGGTCCTTAAATGTGGAACCGGGGAACGTCGGTGGTTCCCTGGGCTGCTGCAGCACGATGGGGGACGCTGGGGCTGCCATTGGGGTTGCCTTGGCCACAATCTTCTTGGTCTTCTCAGGTAGAAGTCCGTGCTCCGCGGGCAGCTGTTGAAGAGGGCGGCTTGCTCGACGGTCCGGGACTACGTTGGTGTTCTCGTTGCGGTCCGGGCTTGGATCACGGCTTGTCGGGGGCCTCCGGTACATGAACAAAAAGCACCTGTACCAGATGTCACGTGGTGGTGTCGTTGAAGAACACAGTAGCAATACTGTGAAGGACAAAACTAACTTTTATTGGGCGAACCAGTGCCCACAAGACAGGCTACACTTATAGCACAACGATAGCGGCGAACATGGTCGGCGCTCGTCGAAAATCTGATCAACGGGTCAAGCGCGTCGGCTGCTATACATCAATCGACGAATGTTCCATACTAATCGTTGGGACCCGCGTGCCTTCCACAAAGTTCTACACCATTCGCGTCAGGTGATGAAATCAGATAACATAAGGTTCGGCGAACACAGACAACGGATAGAAGCATCGATAACTTTCCAGAAACCTCGCATACACGCTGTGCGACAACATCCGCTAGGCGGCGAAACGTGGTCGCCCGATAAAGATAAGTATACGTGTCACTATCTATCTATCTATCTATCTATCTATCTATCTATCTATCTATCTATCTATCTATCTATCTATCTATCTATCTATCTATCTATCTATCTATCTATCTATCTATTATTTAGAGGCACGCTGTTTTTTGTGGTTACTTCATTTTAAGCAAGAATTGGGTGTATACGCTATACTGGCGCATCCTCCAATCTTTAGTTAAAATATGTATAACGATATTTTGAAACTTAAGGCCTCGTAGATAAAGTAGAAATACCAGACCCCCAAGAATCCTGATCATGTAACGTAAGCTGTCTCAAAAAGTCAAACTTAACCGTCGCCATGAGCTGCAACGATAAAAATGACAGGAAAGAAAACTCGCTTTCATTGATGGCTCGGGCAATAGTTGAACCAATGCTACGAATGGAGACTTTCGAAGAAGGTAGTGGCAATCGGGAGCAGCTGCGCATACTAATAAAAAACATTTAAAAAATGACGAAATCTAGAATAAAACAATAAGTTGTGTTCGCCAAGCTATATTATTAATTTTATCCATATATAATATTTACATCGCTGTAATTGTTTTACTGACTATCCTTATATATACCAGTCTGTTTTCCTAATGTTCGGCAATAATTTCTTCTTGTGCAACAATGTCTCGAAATTGTGAATGTAAGCGTTAATATTTTGTCCATACAGCAGGTCTTTTACTGTCAAAAGATGTGAGTTTGCTTCGTGCTGACTCCGCGATCTAAGACCTAGAGGGAGGGGGGCGGACGAGTGTGGTGAGCGCGCGTTTCCAGTTCTACTGCAGCCGTTGCTGCCTGTGGTGCGGCTGAGCGCGGTGGATACAAAGGTTACGCGAGCGCATATGGCTTGCGACTTCGTGTGCGCCTTGTTATCGCACGCCTATACGCCATCTAACAAGTCGTTTGCAGCGCTGTGGAAACTACAGGACTGCTAAGCCAATATGAAGACAGAATGCCCCTCGAGATTTGTTCATCCGCGCAGCATCCTCAGCTCAGGGGATGCTGCATTTGCGGTATACGACGTGCATGCACAAATGTTCTGACATGTCGCGTATTGCGGTAGCGTATCACGTACCAAGCGAAAACATAGCTCTCTAACCCTGCCATTAATCAGAATGTTACGGCCAGAACTATAGGCCGCTGAGCAAGGATACAGCTTCTGCAGGCCCCGTACGTTCGGCCGTGCGGTGTTGGAAGTAGCCTAATATCAGGTTTCGGAGACACGTTGAAGCTAGAGTTAGCAGGAAGCGTTCGCTCGTCGCCACTTCATCACGGCTGCCTTCTGACAGCTAGTGTCCGCGGTGATCGTGTTCATGTTTACCTTTGCGCGCGTGGCTTCAAGCCTTTTAGGTTAGCTAGTAAGCGAACGTTTGCTGCACTCTATACGACCAATAAATATACTCACCTTACTTCGCATAGCTGTCTAATATTTTGCTATCGCAATCAGTGCTTCGCCTTTTAAGCGAGACTGCCACTATTCCTTCATGGCACAAAATTCCACAGGGGTTGTGGGCTTCTGTGCATTTGGTGCTGAATATCCAGTTTGTAGCAACGGTAGCTCAGTAAGTCTTTTGTTCCTGAATACAAAGTTCGCAGTTAATTCTGCATAGTTCAAAAGAAAAAAAATACGTAATTGGAAATTGGCGCCAATCACGCGTGCGAAGGATTTAGATGGAGTAGGCAACAAACATAGTGTAAGTTTGTAAGCTCACAATTAGCCATAATTGTACCATATGCCACACGGAACAATTCAGGATAACATAATAATAAACGGTAAGACGCTCGTCGGTAACGTACAAATCATTATACTCCCCGCAGGGACGTCTGCGTCAGCAGGCGTTTGGTGTGTTCCGACACAACTTACCCGAGCACACAAGGACTGGGTCCTTCGGCGTGTAGTCGTGCGCGGCTTAGCCGTATCTGGGGAAAGGGAGGATCCTGGGGGTTGAGCCGATGCCACATGTTCGGACCTTTACGGCTCCCCAGCGGAGGGAACACACCTCTTTGGCCTCTGCCACTCATAGACGGCACCTCCAGACTGACCCACCTGGAGGAATTCGGCAGTCGCCTTTTCCAGTCCCCCTCTTCAACCTCCGTCTTTCTCTATCATTTTATCTAACCTGTCTCCTTGTCTCTTCCATTTACTTCCAACTTTCCTGGATCCAAGGGTTAACCATGTATGGTCAGCTTTCCTTGGCTGCGCACGTATTGTTATAGTAGTTATGATTGGCCCATGCTCGAAATACATTCCCTGGGTGGGCTCCAAGCTGGGCGTCCAGCATGACTTCCCAACGTTTTACTTCGTATGGATACAAATCCTCCCCCCCTTCGAAACCCGATCGGCTCCGGAAGCAGGGCCGCACCGACGTAACCAAAAAATTTGCCACCAAACCGAACGGCTTCACCAAGTTTTGTGGTGTGACATCTAAGAGCGCAACACCGATTCAGGAAATGCCACCTTTTGCTATTGCGAAAGCCATCAAATAATGCATCGAAGGTGATTACAAGGCAAGAAAAATGAATCCAAGTGATATTTTGATCGAAGTGCAGAACCAACGGCAAAGCAACAACATCAAAAAGCTAAGGACAATAGGTGAACATTAAGTTTCCGTAAAACCACGCAGATCTCTAAACCATGCCATCCGAGTCAGCTGTGGCAAAGAGCGCATCAGAAACACAGACGAAGAAATTTCAGAAGCCCTGGCTGATCAAAGAGTACTTACTGTCAGCACACAAGATTGGAATCAGAAGGGGTGGCAAATAAATCAGAACGAGAGATGTCGTACTAACTTTTGCAAACACAACCCTCCCATCTGCGATACACGCCACTTACCTATATCTCCGTGTAAGGCCCTATGTACCGAAACCTCGCAGGTGCTTCTGGTGCCAAAGGTACGGGCATGAGTCAAAAGCATGCCGAGGAAAGCCAACATGCGTGAGGTCCGGTCTCACCGACCACAACGATTATAAGTACACGAACGACCTACGATGTGTTAACTGCGAGGGCCAACACGCAGCGTATTCCCGATCATATCCTGTGTGGAAGAAAAGAAAAAGAAATCAGTACATTGAAAACAGAAGAGAATATCTCACACATTGCAGCAAGGAAATGCATCGAGTTTGCCTACAAGTGCTCTTACAGCCAAGCGGTACAGACAGGGAGAGTACCGCTGATGTGTCGGTCAGCACGTCAAACTGCAGTACCTAGTGTCGGCACTCCAGCTCTCACGAACGGAGTCAGGAGAGGCACATTGTGCACCTTCTACTCGAGGCCCCGAAGCCTGTACCAGTGCCGGTAACAGCCATCGCAATGCAGAGGCCACACAGGTGTCACTAACGGTGGTGAAGGGAGGACTTCTCATGAAGAAGCCGGCAAGTTCGCAGAGCACCCCAGATGAGAAGTACCCTTCTGGTAATGACTGCACGAAAGTGTGTCCTGCGGATAGAGCTGACTCTGCGAGCCTGCTCCAAGAAGCAAGACTTGAAAACAGCCTGTCGTGCCCCCGATCCTCTCTGGGAGAGGGAAAGGAGCTGCACATCCGGTCATCGCCCCAGGAAAGATCAAGTGACATGCATTTCATGTCACATTGTCACCTCTTGCTCTAGAGCCCCCCCCCCCCCCCATATCGCAATAGAAAAAATCTATTTTTTTTTCCAGTTCTATCAAGGCGTTTTTGATTCGCAGGAATTGTAGAGGACTCACCCGCAACTTAGGTGACATTAAATATATACTCGGAATCTTCTCCCCTGTAGTCTTGTAGCTACAGGAAACAAACATGTGAGAAACAGAAGTATCTGAAAAGACTTTACTGTTGTACGGCGTTACCGTACACAGGCTAACCGGCTGTCAGGTGCTGGGGCTGTTGTTGTCAAACGTGGTTTTCCAACCCATTAATAGCCCATTAATAGCCACATTGAAGCCGTCACCGTGACCATTTCAGCTCATAAAACAATCGCCATATGCTCCTTCTACATTCCTACGCAAATACAGGTTACTGTAAGAGATTTAGAACTCATTGTACACCAGCTACCGGAGCCTTTTCTGATAGCGGGATATTTAAATGGACATAACGCACTATGTGTTAGCAAAGGAACTGGCCATAGGCGACAAACAATTGAATATTTTATCCTAAGTAACCAATCATGCCTTTTAAATATTGATGCGGCCACTTACTGCTCCCGAAGCACAGGAGCTGTGAGTTGCCTCGACTTGGCACTTTGTTCTCCATCTCTATTCACTGATCTCCATTGGAATGTAATAGCTAATTCCTACGGTAGTGACCATATGCCGCATAAATAAATATAACATCCATGCTACCTCTCTTACGCTCTAGCGCACCCTGTTGAAAACTTCATCTTTCAAATCGGCCTCTCTTCCCGGAAAAAGCCAGTCTGGACAAAATGATCTTAGATGACGAAGCGAATGAGAGGATGACGGCTTGCTTAGTTGCTGCGGCGGAAGAGGCTATCCCTCAATCTGCTGGATTTTTAAGTGAAAAGCTAAAAACCCTGGTGGACGAACGAGTGCACAGATACTGAAAAACTTCAAAACAAAGTTTCGTGTATCATCCGAAGGTACCCGAAACAAGATAATCTTCTCTCGTTCAAAAAACCGAAAGCGAAGGCAAGGTATATCCGCAGGTAAGCCAAAAAAACTCATCAAAAAGTTTTATTTCATAAGTTAACAGCTCAACCACATACAAGAGAATCTGGGACCAAATTCGCAAGTTTAGGCGCGATTATGCTCCCTACACAATCCCCATAGTCTCAGATCCAGACACTCAAACAAGTCTACAGGAACAAACATACATATTTGACCAGCACTTCTATACATATCTAGCTCAGCAAACTATTACGCGACCTTTCTAAAACACAAACAGTCCGCCGAAAAACAAAAGTTTCCGACAACGGGAAGCTCAGATAGACCTTTAATCTTTTTAATGCTCCATGAAATAAACAGAGTAATCTCTTCGGGTAAGAAGAGAGCTCCTGGTCCTAACAAAATACATTACACTATGCTGGCCCACCTGTCTTAGAAAGCGGTGGAGGCCTTGTTGCGTTTCTACAACGCGATCTGGCAAACGGGTAAAATGCCTGCAGGGTGAAATAGAAAGCTGTTATGCTTTGCTCCCTGAACGCAGGAAAGCCACGAAATACTCCCAGTAGCTATGGACCTATAGCACTAACAAGTTGCCGGGCAAAACCATATGAAAGCATAATAAATATAAGATAAACATACTTTCTCGAAACAGATAACTCACTAGATACTCACCAGTGTGGTTACAAGAAAGGCTGCTGAACAACTCACCATCTTGTTCGTCTTGAACACACTATACGTGAGGCATTCCTTTACAAACAACACTGCCTATTGGTCTTTTTTGACCTAGGAAAAGCATACAACACTTCGAGGAGGTATGGTATGTTAGAAGATCTAGGAACGCTAGGAATACGGGGCAGAATGCTCAACTCTCTATGCGATTTTCTATCAAACCGAACATTTCAAGTGCGTCTGGGTGCAACATTGTCGCTAATCTTTGTCCAAGAAAATGGCGTTCCACAGGGTTCCATATTAAGCACTAGGCTTTTCGTGGGGAAGATTGACTCCCTAAGTTTAGTTATACCGTCCACCATTATGCACTATTTATACGTCGACGACCTTCAAATCGCATGCCGTGCCTCTAGTATGTCTGCATGTGAAAGACAAATTGAAATGATCATCAACAGGTTGGCACAATGGGCCGGTAAAAATTGATTCTGTTTTTGTACACAAAAAACTGTGCGAGTCGTATTTGCACAAAAAATGGGGCTGCACCTGTACGCAGCTCTCAAGTTAAATCAAAGACCACTACCAGTAAAGCGCCAACTAAAGTTTCGAGGAATAATTTTTGATAATAAATTAAATTTCAACGCCGACATTAACAGCCTAAAAACTGAGGCAAACAAAGTGATTAACATCCTGAAGGTCCTATGGCGTAACGATTGTGGCGCCGGCCGAACATGCCTGTTGCGTATTTACCGTTCTGTCTTGCGAAGCCTTCTTGCATGACTACGGCTCTATAGTTTACGGGTCAGAAAGGACGTCGTACATAAAACGTCTTGAGCCACAATTACGGACTACGCCTAGCAACTGGTGCGTACAGGACTTCACCAGTAGAAAGTCTATACGCCGACAGCAACAAGCGCCATTTGGAGCAGCGAAGAACCTTCCTCACAAATTCATACGTACTCAAAATCACAGCTCTAGCTATAACATATGCCACAATCGCGTCACTTACACCAGCAATACCATGCACTATACCAACAAACCAGACAGCGCGAAACCACTTATCCTTCGCTTCGTAAAAATGTGCCGAAACTACAAGAGGCTCTCAGGGTCACTGAAAGACCGGACAGGCTGCCCCCATGGTATGATTTTGCACATATTTGTGGTTTCTCTTTTGCAAACCACAAGAAAAAAACACCGCGTGAACACAAAATGAAAGATTTGTTTCAGAATTACAAGAAAAGTACAAAGACCACACTAAACCATTTTCTAATCTATGCCATCTTCTAAATGTATACTATATGCTGATGATACAACAATTACTAATTCTGGCGACTGTCTGTCAACGGTAATAACCAAGCTTAATAGTGATCTTTATAACTTGTTACAATGGTGCAAAATGAATAGACTTACCATTAATACTACTGAAACTAAATTTATTTTATTCTCATCCCAAAATAAATCATCACTATGCATTCCGCCCATTTCCATTGGTGACCATTCATTACCAGCAAGTGAAGAATACGCGTACTTAGGTGTTATTATTGACTGTAACCTAAAATTTCATCGCCATATAACGCATATTAAAAAGAAGTTATCACATGGAATACGCATTCTCTTCAGGGCGCGTCAATTTTTTTCACGACCTGTGTTGCTCTCACTCTATTTCGCGTTTGAACACTCTCACATTACCTACTACTGCATAACCTCCTGGGGTAACACGTACACTACTCACCTAAAGCCGATACAAACCATCCAAAACGAGGCAATTTGAATAATCACGTCGAATCCACACACCGCCAATGCTAAACAGTTACTACAAGCAAATACCATTCTAGACGTTGCAGCCCTTGTCAAGTACAACCTTGCCACTTTTATTTTCAAACTAAGAAATGACAAAATATTATTATCGCTAATTTCTATATTATCTGTAACAAACACTAGCTCAACTCGTTTTGCGCTGCATAATAACTTCATTCTGCCCAAAGTGCGCACTAATAATGGGAAACAGACAGTTCACTTTGCAGCCATATCATCATGGAATACATTACCAATTATCATAGAACTCCTGAAACCCCATCGATTTTGTGATGAACTGAAAAATTTTCTGTTATGTGATATGTAAGTGACACTATCCACTGTATAATCCGATTTTGGTTTTAGACCAGCCATTGTTATTTACTCCAACATGTAATTAATTTTTTTTTGAATTTCTTCTCTTCCGCTTTTACTTTAGTTTTATCTAGTTTCTAAATATTGCTTACTGCCGTTATATTGTCTATTAATTACTTCATCTACTTAGATTTGTATCTCATTATTTATAATTACTGGAATCGTACCAATTCAGCTGTTGTTGCTTGCCAAATGAACTTTTATGTTAACCATGAACAGGAGGTCCCAATTGAGTTTTAACTATGGGATCTCCTTCTGTATACTTCTATCTGTATATTATTTTTATGCAATAATAAAAATTGATGGATTGATTGATTGATTGAGTTCTACACTAATGCGTCCAAGACAAATGAACCTGTCGGAAGCGCAGTCGTATCGGAATACTGAGAAAATTGTCTTAGGTTGGCACAGTTTGCTTCGGTTTTTACATCCGAAGTATACGTCCTGCTTATGCTTTTGGACAAAACAGTAACAGGAGATTACAAAAAAAGCAGTTGTCTAGACAGATTCTCTCACAATTCACTGAATTCCCTCCATAGAAAATCAGTGCGAACCTCTTCTCGGCGGCATCCTGAGGTTGCTTGGCGAAAGTGAAAATTATGGTAAATTATTTCATCGCGGTTGGGTTCAAACAACGTTGGAATCCCGGGAAATTAAAAGGCGGAGAAATATGCAGCAATGACAGCCCACGAAAGACTAGCAGAAATAAATCTTCCATTGAAGGACTGCATCCGGAAGGTCCGTGCTGCAATGACCTTAAAGTGGCAAAAGGATTGGGACTGTCAAGTTAACATCAAATAACAAATAGTAAAGCCCATACTGCAGGAGTGGAAGGCATCATACAACCGGGAACGTTACATGAAAGTTATCCTATGTCGCGTTCATATTGGACGCGCACATCTCACACATATATTTTTATTGAAAACTGATGAACGAGTGATATTTAATCAATGCCTAGAACTTATAACTATGAAACACATTTTACTTACATGCCCGGCGTTGGAGGAAGAAGGATACAAATATTTTTATGAATTTAACAAAACACTAACGCCTCTTCACCCCTCCCTGATCCTAGCTGAAATCGCTCTTGTATCTGTACGCGATATTTTTAAGCTTCTAGAAGAAACAGGCTTCTTAAACAAACTTTGATTTGTTGCTTCGAGCACATTTATCAAATTATATATTCTCATCCTCTGCATTGCGCGTCATAGACGTAGTTGCTTTTGCGCCATAATCCCTACATAACAAACTAACTAAGTTATTATACTACCTGATTTAGACCGTCCTAACTAGCAGAATTATTAGTAGTTATTGATGTAAGCTATTGATTTTAGGTTGGCAAACCTTGAACAACAAACGCGAAACACGTTAACTGAAAGCTGCTAATTTTTGGTGCCTTTATGCTTTATCGCTTTCTTTCTAGTCATATTACAGTCCCAACATGTACCGTTATGGAGTAAATTGTAGCTTTAGCTTTGTAGTTTGGGATAAAACGAGAGCAGAAATATTTGATCAGGTTTTTTTGAGAATTCAAAAGAGCACTTCAAGATGCGTGAATGAAAATAATAATTTGTGACCTTACTTAAAGGGACCCTGAAACGATTTTGACGATTTTCTACAAACGTACTGAGTCGTTAGAGTAGGTCCTTCTGATTATTAATTGACACATCTAAGTGCTCCACGTAGAGCGTGTAATTTATTATAACGTTTTAAAAATGCACATCGCTGCCGATTGCAGCACGCTGCTCGGCTGAATTTTAAGCCGCCCCACCCATATGACGGAAATCACCCATATGACGTCAGTGGGGCGAGCCATCCGATTGGCTGACCAGGGCGCGTGATCGATAATTTTTCTAACTTTATGGTAAACAAATGATCTTCGTAATAGTTGTAATGTTAGTTAATTTGTTTTTATAAGAAGAAACTAACATAAAGGGAAGGCACAAGAACAATTTTTCAGTACACTTAAGCACTTCCGGCACACAGCAAGCGTCGTCTGCTTGTGTTACAACGTACTCCATTTTGACGAGAGCTCCGCGGTCAGAGTCGGTCTCAGTCTTTTCGCGAGCACTATGATTCGACTTTGTTGCCTTGTGGACTGCAAACTTAGCGACTCGCAATATGTCAAGCTGCGACATCGTGTCCCTCTACAAGGCAGCATACGAGCGAACTGGCTGCTGCGCATCGGACTGCCGCTATCCGATCGGCGCCAGGATTTGCGCGTTTGTGGCCGTCACTTTACACCGGAAGATTACTAGCGCAATAGCGTTTCGCGAGTCCGGTATTAGGGCAAACGCAAGCGCAACGGGACAGGGTCTGGCCGCTTGACTGTGCCGTAACGGGATGAGCCATGAGATGAGCAGAAGGGCAAATGTGAATGGTCTGCACGGTGCAGCCACCTGGTTGCACAGAACTCAACCATACACAGTAGCAGCAACAAAGTGTATTCCTCTTTGCTGCTGGTGTGTATTTTTCGCAGGAGTGTAATCATCAACACGTTGTTTTTATAAATGTTTTGAATGTTTTACACTTGGTTAGAGCAATATTAGCGCTTTGTTTGACTGGTTAAGCGCTGCGCCAACAAGTGTCTGGACCGTGCTGACCGATCAGGCTGCTCACGTACGTCTACGCTAAAGTTCCTTCATCCGCTTGAGTTTGTGCCTCCAGTCATTTGCCGAAATGACCAGCTTGCTTGTGGTTACCGGAATACCGGACATGTTCGGCGCTACAACAGAATGCTCGCAACGCACGCTGCTTCGATAGCTCTTGGTCGACGGCCAAGCGGCTAGCGGAGAGGTCTCGCGCGGGAGGGGGCGTGCTCCAAAACAACCGGAAGTGGACAATGTGACGTCGCATCGTGACGCAGTACCAGTGAAGGTGGAGCTTAGCGCCGCTCGCTCGGCGAATGAGTTGAGGAGGAAAAGCAAATGCTAGGGAGGAGGGTAACTTCTTATCGCTTGTAGCTCCATTAATACGTAACGCTTCACTTAAATTGTGGTGCGAATGTTCAAGTTAAGCTGTACCCTACGCCCCTACAAAATTTGTACGAACCGTTTCAGGGGCCCTTTAAAGCACTGAGAATACGTGCCTTCCTCCTAGTTGCCACTCTTGTAAGTTAGAGCAAGCCAGTGAAGCGTATGTAGATTTTGTAGCATGAATATTCGCTGTATTGATGATGCGCTTGG
This sequence comes from Dermacentor andersoni, assembly GCF_023375885.2. Classification (NCBI taxonomy): domain Eukaryota; kingdom Metazoa; phylum Arthropoda; class Arachnida; order Ixodida; family Ixodidae; genus Dermacentor; species Dermacentor andersoni. Next base: position 369,085,545 of record NC_092814.1, on the reverse strand, counting down.
TATGCGGGAAAGTCTCGGCTTCGGAAATGTGGAAACAGGTATGTGCATTTGTCCTGGCAGCGCTTTTTTCACTTCTTGCTTCAAGTCCTCAAATATTTAATTTGCGCATTTGTTAGGCTCTTGAAGTAATGAGTGTTAGGCTGGGAAACATTCAAAAATATGTTGATATTCGTTGGGGATCGTTTTCTGGTACAATACTGACATTAATTTTGTGCTGAATTTAGAGTCACATAGAAGCCCAATGTTTAAAGGCAGTTCATACAATGCTAGTATGTCCACCGCCAGCTGAGCTTTCGTACTTCTGTTGGATTTGCTTAGGTACTACATGCTAGATAACGAAATTAAGGTAACGATCATAAAGCACCGCGTTCGTGACCCCTCTGTCTCATGGACAGGTTTGGGTCAACAGGCAGCGCAGATCTTCTGTCCACGTCTCGTGAACAGTAACCTCTGTCGGCAGACGTCAGTAAAATGTAGAACCTACTAAAAAAGCCGGTGTCAAGTTCTGAGGGAGCGAAAACAAGAGAAAAAGGCCGCAAACGTGCCTCACTGTCCAAGAAGAGCTTCTATCGTGTGCCCGACTTGTTGACATGAAATTCGCCTTTGAGTGGTTGGCTTTCTCGAAAGCAGGAGATCAGGGCATTTTCAACGTGACGAGCATCAGACACGAAGGCTTAGCGGCTGCGCGTATACGAGGATACCGAATACGGCGCCATCATCGGCTATACGTTGCAGTAGCAGTGACACGGCATGGCTACTGGGAACGCCGCCTTGCGAGCGACCCCTTTTACGAGAAATGAATTTTTAATGCGGACAAAAGCCAGGTCGGAGAGAAAGCAACGCGAAAGAAGCTTCGCGCAAACGTAGGTCAAAGTGAAATGCTTTGGAACTACGTGAGAGAAAACTGCTTCACAGATTGAAGCAGCTCACGTAGCGCAGCGGCCAAAAGAGGAACCCATTAGAAATATCCTTCGGGGGAAAGACTTCGGCAGTTTCCAAAATCATGGCGTCACAGTGAGTACAGCTGCATGCGTAGGTATCTATTCCCATTGCTTTTTCATGTCCGTGTGCAACCATTTAGCCTTCTGAGGGCAATACCTACAATGGATACTTGAATAAGAGACTGTGGGAGCACTCCTGTAGTTCTTCAAGTAAAAAAAGAACAAACATAAGCATCGCCCGCGCAATTGACAACGTTCTTGCTTTCTCGTTCATTGAACTTCGGTGAGGGGGCCACAGTATTCAGATACTTGCCTTAACGTGGGCATAGAACCGTGCTTACCGGATTGCCTCCACTCTCTTGTTCCCTTGGTACAGTACACGAAATTTAAAAAAAAAAGTTTGTTTTTTAAATACAGCGCTTGTGCTTTTAAAGAAAATGAACACGCGCTATTGGGGCGAATGACAGAGCTGGAGTTGGCGAAGTTTCCTCCAACGCAAAAGAAACTCTCTCTACCTAAATATGCCTAAACGACAGAGTCGCAGGAGACTCCCGTAATTTCCAAAAACAGACCACGCTAAAGTTTACTGTTTGGATCTCAGGTATAAAATGTCGGCTTGCTTACGCTTTAATTTCCACTACTTACTCAATTGGGCTTTCTTTCAGCAGCATCATATACAACATATAATATATGTTGCGTTGAGCTTAATACCTCAACATTCTAATTTAAGCGTCGCAAACTTAACGCATCGCATGTGGATAAGAATAGCGGTGTGACCGTGTTGGTCTATGTTCATGTCGTTATTTTCGCCGCGCGCAGCATTGAGGTACGGAAAGAAAAAAAGATAACGAAGGGTTAGCGAACGAAGGACAACCACAGCGCCCGTGGCTTTCCTTCTTTCGCTAACCCTTTGTCATTTTTTTGTTTTCTTTCGGTAGCTCAATGCTCCGCGCTGCGAAAATAACGACATGAGCATAGCCAATAGCCGTGTTTGGATGCGCTGGAGTGAGTGTTTAGATGTGAATAACTTAGGAAACCAATTAATAAATAGTTATTTACAAAATAAATAAATATTAACTCAGAAAATTCATTGTACTCTTCCTTACAAACGGACTGTCAAATGCCAAAAATAAAGCAAATGAAGTTATTCGAATTTTCCTTGACGTGAAATTGTGGTTAGGCATTAAAGGGGTTTAGTGAACTGAATGACAGCGGTCAAGATAACCTTGTGTAGGACAAATTCATTCTTTGCTGAAGTCAGCTTGATGTTGCAACTTCAATATAACAACAGCACTGCAAACAAAAAAAAGAACGCAAGGAAACAAACAAGAATTGAATTGCCTTTATTTCCATAAACATACAATTTATGGCGGATTCAAGGAAAAGGTTGCAGACAGCAACTTGACGAGCCTCAAAACCCTGTCTGAAGGCAGCAGCGGCAGGCACAAGCATTGATTTAGGACCGACAACACAACCAATGCATTACAATTCTATGCAATGTTGGCTTCAACTTGTGCCGACAAAAAAGAATATTTCAATATAAGAAAGACACTAGAAAAGGTCAAGCAATCCGCAGTTTACACATATGAAAAAAGCAGCAAAATAATTCGGTCATGATCAAATGTTGCTTAAAACTCATACAAACGCGAAAGAGGGCAAGGAGTGACATCGATGTTATTGTGCATGAGTTTGTTTAACAGGTGTGGTAAACGATTATGTAGCGTTGTAAAAGCTTAGTTCGTTCGAGGACGTGGCACATGCCATTGTTCGGTTGATCGTGTGCTGTATTCTGTTCTTTTTCTAACTAACTGCGTTAAGGACGTAATGTATGACTGGTTTTGTTTCTCGTCTTTACGATCGGCTAGCGACAGCATGATGTCTAACAGAGAGTGCAGCGTGAGTAATTTCAGCTGTCTAAATAGAGGTGCAGTATGAGCACCTGCTGGAGCATTACAGATAGTACTAATTACCTTTTTTTTATGCAGGAATAATCTATTTAGGTTGGTAGCAGATGTTGTTATCCACACCAGACAGCAGTAGTGTATGTGACTGAGGAAGCTGGCATTGTATAAGAGAAGTTTGACTTTGCGCGGCAGTGGTTTTAAACCGAATAGTATTCTAGTGACTTCCGCACGTTTTCCTACTAGGACACTTGCATGACATATGTCATATTGCGTGGCATCGGTCCGTGACAAATGGCTATCAAAAAAACACACCTAACGATTTCGCAGACGGGAGAAGCTCAATTCTTGAAGAGCCTATTAAAAGGTCATTCTTTCAGTTCGCACGTTTATGTGTGGCTTGAAATAAAATAGCTTTGGTTTTGTCAGTCTTAACTTTTAGGCCATTGTCCTGTGACAATGTATCTATTTCAGCAAAGACAGAATTTGCCGTCGAAATTAAATTTGCAACATTGTTTGACGAAAAAAGCACGGTGGTATCATCTGCGTAGATGATATATTTTGGTTAGCTATCCACAAGAACGAGATTATTTACATATACATTGAAAAGAAGTGGACCCAGTATGCTCCCTTGGAGAACTCCAACTTTTACTTACTTGATCTGGGAGCAGACGCCGTTTATTTCGACAAGTTGACTAGTAATAATATCACGAATACCGTAGTACAAAAGGATAGAAAGTTGGGCGAGTTGGTACGGTAACATGATCTTGGATTGTAGCGCAAAGTGACACCGACAGAGACTAGAGGCAGACAGCACGAGTGCTAACTCTCGACTAAATTTTTATTGAAACTAGCAGCTTATATATATAAGTGATTGCAAATACCGCAGCATATGAACATGGCAAATCTAAAGACATCAGTTAATCATATCAAGAGGTAGGGAAGCCAAAAAGCCAACAACAAAAATACACTACTTGAGATTAACACACGTGCTGTGAATATACTGAAATTCGCATTCTAACAGAGACAATGATGCGTGGCTAATGCAAGTCTCGCCTAATCTTTTGATGTGAAATGCCTCGATTATTTCCGGTGTGGTTTGGCATTTGTGTCTTGAAATAATTTTTGTGTCTTCAAACAAAGGTTTACAACCGCAATTGAAAAAAAAAATATGAAGCTACATGTGAAACATTATGGTTGTGAAGTGATTGTTTGTGTTCTTTTAGTCTAATAGTAATGCACCTGCCGCTCTGTCTAATGCAAGTTTTTCCGCACTTAAGTGGAATCTTATAAACTATACCAGTGTTACAAGGCACAAAAGGGAACACGTCTAACGCCGCAATCATTTTTTTTTCTTTTTTGCCACCCTGTTCAAATTTCCTATTTATCATAGGGCACATGATAGACAATTTGCGGGGGGCCGAGAAAACGTTCCGTAAACCATTGGATAACTTATGTACATAGGGCACCACAGCAAAGCTTTTTCCCATAGGCAGGTTGCGAACGTAGTTCCCGCGCCTACAAGGGCGCCCCTCACGGCGGCGAGCGCGGAACCGGCAGGATACGACCGGCCCGCTTCCGTTCGGAAAGCCTGTCTGCGCACTGTTTCGCGCGTAGCTGTTGCCGTTTCTGAGCAATGGCGAAGTGCAACCAGAGCTGTTGCGTAGTGGGCTGTAACAGCACGTACACAAACTCACGAGGAACAAAGTGTTACAGGTTTCCAAGCCTACCGTATGAAGCAGAACGGCGTCAACACTGGATAGCGCTCGTCCGACGGCATAAGCTGTTTTATGTACCGGCGCTATGCCAAGCGCGTTAACGCTGAATTCTTTGCTTTTACAGCAGTGATGGCAGCAACGGGACACCTGCAGTACGTACCAGGATATGCAGCAAACAAAGTAGTTTGTTCCCACACTGTACCGCAGTAAACCAGTGGAACTCTTTCCCAATCCTCTCGCATTCAAAGAGCGCTAGGGCTTGCTGAGAGATTTGAGGAGGGGTTGCAGCTGTTTGAGCTGGCATACAGCCTTCTGCGCCCAGCATATGAACTAAGGGGCAGTTGAGATCACCAAAATTTTTGACGGCGTGGTTTACTGGAACCTCCTGTGCACGCACTGGAAAATCGTGCCATAATAGTATCGCACTTCCAGTAACTTGGGCGAAAATATTTTCCCAGCGTAGTCTAACACAACTGGCAAGCTCCTCACCTTTTTTTGTGTTTGGGGAGAGCAACGTTAGAATCCCTCGGGTAGGTCTTACGAGTCGTTTGTACGCCCCACGTTCTTGGATAAGATGTTTTGGATTCGTATTTGCCGTCCTGTATGTACAGGGAAACTACCGCGGCGTCCTTGCCCTTCCCTGCGATGCCAGCACGGCAATCGCAGCTCCCCGCTAGGATTTGTCTGCTGTCGCCGATCTTCAAGAATCAATGTCGCGTCCACACAGTCCACAATCAATGCGTCCACACCGTAGATAACGAAGTAACTTACGCTGAGCTTCACGCATCTCGCTGGTGCGTTATTTTTCGTTTGCGGAATACACCTAGCAGTCACTTCCGATCAGTGCGAGTTCAACACTTCCCTCACGTCGTAGACGTGCCCCACTTCAAATAGACGACTTCCTTTCTCTAAATTCTTTTCACGAAAAAATCTGTGATCTCGTAATTCCCGAAGCCCGGTTAAAATTAATATCGGCACGCTGTTTCGCGCCATCGCTACCGTTTGACAGGGCGCCAAACACGCAGCGCGGGCTGCCGACGCCGTGAGTAATCCTACCGCATTCGCGCAACTATCCGTCAGGTGGCGCTAGGGGTCGGAAAGACAGGGCGCCGCCTAGCCCTTGCAACGTGCCCATGGGGGCGAAATGCAAGGACGCCCGTGTGCCATGCATTGTGGGCGCATTAATGAACCCCGGGTGGCGAAAATTAATCGGAACTCACCCACTGCGACGTGCCTCATAATTATATAATGGTTTTGGCACGTAAAACGAAAGAATTTATTTGGACCTGCGCGTAAACGCAATGAGCAACGAACGTATGCCGGCCGCTGCACCATTCCGCGCTCCATCTTACTCATAACAACTGCATAGTGGGAAACTATCATATGTGATCATTGAGAGTTCCCAAAGACTTTGGTTGAACTTTGCACAAATGCATGCCTCATGGAACTCGCATTTTGCAGGAGTTCTAGAAAGTGAAGTTTTTGTTATTGTTCGCGTGCCGTCTTTCACAGGCGACCGAATGCACTGTTTGGTTCCTTGAACTCGCGGTTTTATGCCATTCTCTTTGGAATGACGAATGCCCTCATTTGTGAATTTCTTGGTAGTCTCACTGCATAGTGGGGCTTCTATCATTGTGGCCGTGTGCAAATCAGAGGCGAAGAAAAGCATCTTTGAAAAATAATGGTATTTTTGCCACAAGACGGCGTTCTATAAATGAAAGGGCCCCTAAACCACATCCGATCCTTTAAAAACACTTAAAGTAAACACGCACATCGAGTTCAGAACGTCGTCGGGATCAACGATGCCAAACGCGGCAGCGCTACGCGCCGCAAGCGCACCACAAAATAACAAAAAAAAACCAATCCCGTGGTCCTCTCCGGGTTTTTCCGGTATCCCCATCGCGTGTCGTGACGTCACCAGGGCGCATCTTGTGATGTCACCAGGAACAGACGCTGTCGATTGGTCGAACAAGAACGTACGGCTTCCTGATAGTGTGCTAGCATATACGCGCACCCCCTTCTCTTCCTAGCCGTGTTTCTCGCTTGTGCGCAATTGCAAATCGTCAGTTACGGCCTGCAACGCAAGTGCCAAATCGCTCGCGTTGCAGCACAGAGGGGTTAACAGCCAGGGGTGAAAACAGCAGAACGTACGAACCCATATGGTCGCCAGGACCAGGGGGAGGCGACGACGGCGGCGACGGCGGCAGTTCATCTCCAGCGGAGGTGCTTCGGTACGGCGTGTGATCGTACGGATCCATTATATTGGCGATCCGTCCTAGGGGTGCGTGCCACACAGGGTCCCTAGCGGCGCGCTTCGCAGGAGGATGGGTCTGCACTGCAGAAACACCGGGTAGCCTAGAAGCGCGAAGTCACGGTAACCGGAAGGGGACAGTGTTTTGAAGAGCGGTTACGCGATGACGTATGTCACGTGACATTTGGAGCAGCACTGTGAGGAGGAGACCCACCGACCAACGGAGCGTAACGAAGGAAAGAGCTACGGCCGCGTTTCGGCCATCAAACCCGTGTAACTCCGCTACATACGCTACATGTAGCTACGCAGTACAGTCTGGAAAATACAGATGCAGAAAAAAAAGACATCCTTTCATGCATTTGATTACTGAAGTCATCTCTAACGCTAAAAAATGTGATAAATACAATAAATTGTGATACAATACAATCTCATGAAATATAAATACAACACAACTATTTACAACCTAACAGTCTATAACTTAATACAATCTAACATAACATAAGAGATTGATGTAAACAATGTAAACAACAAATTTGCATAACACTAAAGTTGTTCTAGCAGTTGTTTCTTACTCTTATCTATCATGTTACTGAAATTGATGGCGATTATATATCAGCTATTGTTGAGTCGAGGTGGTGCCACTCCCTAACAGAACTAGGGAAAAAAGGGTATCGAAATGTGTCCATTTTACAAGGGTACTCAACTAGCATTTTATTATTCTTATGGCGTGAAGTACGGGACGTAGAGAAAGTAATATATTTTGAATAATTTATGTTAGAGTGGTTGTGCAACAGGTTGTGTATGAATTTTAGCCGAGCTTGCTTTCCTCTGTTTACCAGTGTGTCAATTCCGGATGAAGCCAGGAGTTCTGTGGACGAGTCATTGGTTTTGTACTTGCGAATAAACAGTATTGCTTTCTTTTGAACTTATTCCGCTTCGGTTATGTTTGTCTTTGTGTGAGCAAACCAAACCTATTGGCGTATTCTAGTATTGGCCGCACAAAGGTTTTATAGCATAGCAGTTTGATATGACTAGGAGCAGATTTTAGGGACCTTTTAAGGAAGAAAAGCTTACGAGTGGCTGCTCAAGTGATGTTGGCAATGTGCTTGTTTCACTTCGAGTCAGATGCTAGAGTCAGTCCTAGATACTAGCGCTGAACTTCAGTTAAGGGTGTACCATTGAGAAAGTAGGTGAATCCTGACTTAATCTTCCTTGTTGTTACTACCATTGACACCCATTTCTTGATGTTAATAAACATTTGACATTGTTCACACCAGGCATTTATCTCGTTAAGGCATCTGTTCAAGTTAAGGTGATCTTCATAACTTCTTATTTCTTTATATATAATGCAATCATCTGCAAAAAGCTTTATGCTGCATGCTATGTTAGTGACGATGTCATTGATGTAAATTAAAAATAGTAAGGGCCCTAAGACCGAGCACTGGGGAACGCCAGATATGACAGGAACTGCATCAGATGATGCTTGATCACGGAAAACGAACTGTGAACGGGGTGATAAAAAATCCCTAGTCCAGGCTGTAATGCTTCCGTTTCCAATAATTGACTCCAATTTTGCAATTAGCTTTTTGTGACACACGCAGTCAAACGCATTGCTGAAATCTAGAAATATTATGTCTATTTGACAGCGGTTGCCCATAGTCTGTGCTAGGTCACGTATAACTTCAGTCAACTGTGTTACTGTGGACAACCCGTGCCGAAACCCATGCTGATTGGCTGTTAGTATGCCATTCCCTTCAAAGTGTGTTAGGTGTTTTAAAATGATATCCTCTAGTATCTCTCAGGATGTACTAGTTAGTGATATCGGTCTGCAGTTGGAAGGAGACTTTGTGTCACCTGATTTATGGATTGATATTAACTTTGCTTCCTTTCCAGTCATCTGGAATACAGCCGGTTGAAAGTGACATGCGATAGATAATCCCAAGATATGTGCTGCACGATTCTGCGTATCGCTTTAAGAATTCGTTCTGGACGTCGTCAGGGCCACTACATTTTTTCGTGCCTAATCCGAGTAGAAGGTTAAAGATTCCTTAGCCAGTTATGTTTAGTGAGTCGATGGTGAAACCTGTAGAAATTATTGGGGGGACAAACCCATTATCTGCAGTAAATACCGATTAAAAGTACTTGTTGTATGCATTAGCTTGAGAAACTTTTTCAGCGTGGGATCGTTCTGGCGTGATTACTTTGCGTGCACGTAAATATATCAAATATCAGAGAAGCCAGCTGGATAACTCGCGCCCGGCTACGGCAGCCGCATTTCGGTGGGGGCGAAATGCGAAAACGCCCGTGCACTAAGATTTCGGTGCACGTTTAAGACCCCAATTTATTCCGGAGCCTCTCAATACGGCGTTCCTCATAATCAAATTGTGGTTTGGGCGCGTAAAGTCCCGTAACTTTTTTTTAATAACTTGATTCCTCACCAACAGCGAATAGCGCAAACAACTGACAAATGTATTATCATAATTTGAGCGGCAGTAAGGTGCTATTTGAATCCAGAACATGGTGACATTAAGATCGCAGAAACTAGCTACCGTATCCACCTATAGTTGGAGACATTGCCACATCTGTTTGAATGGCTTGACATTGGCTTGAACGATAGTAGAAAAACATAGAAAGGATCTGTGGAAGAGGAAAGTAAAAGACGGCTTGAGGACTGGTGCCCTAATGGTTAAAACGTGTAGAATAAAAGGACCCCTCACCAGGCCCTGCAGGAAAGTTCTAAAGTGGTAAAAAGCCGTCCAGGAGCGTTTAATTGCAAAAATATTTTAAGAAGGCTTTAGTAGTTAAAGAAATTAAAATATGGGGTTTTACGTGCCAAAATCAGTTTCTGATTACGAGGCACGCGGTAGCGGAGGACTCTGAAAATTTTGATCACCTGGGGTACTTTAACGTGCACATAAATCTAGGTACACGGGTGTTTTCGCACTTCGCCCCCATCGAAATGCGGCCGCCGTGGCCGGAATTCGACCCTGCGACCTCGTGCTCAGCAGCCCAACACCATAGCCACTGAGCAACCACGGTGGGTGTGTAGTAGTGTCCAAGCTAGAAGGAAATAAACCGTGAAAGGCAATGGTGCAAGGAAGCGTAATTCCCTTCTCACAACGGAACGTATCTCTCACTGTCTCGACCGGTGCCAGAAAGCGAGACTCCTCTCTTACCTAGACGTTCCCGGACACTCGAAGCGAGTGGTCGCATCGCCCCTCGCTCCGACGACTACGGCTCGCCCGCCACAACTCGCGCGCGCACGTCTCCGCCTCCCACCGCGCTCATGAGCGCAGCCCTTTTCAGGGCTCGCACGGCAGCTGGCACGACCTACTGAGCCATGCTTCCGCTCGGAGGCCCCATCTGTTATGGGTGACCCTCCGAAGAAGCAGCAGAGGAAGAGGCCGAAGAAGCCATCTCCTGGCTTCGACGACTCGGGGTCCCAACGAGCCCTGCAGCACCACCCGCGTGGACGGCAGCCGCGCACCGGGAGATCGCCTCCTGCCTTGCGATGGAAGCGCGGGCTGAAGGCACGTACGCTGCGTGCACTGTCGGCCGACTCGGCGAGCTCCACACCGTCATGCCCACCTTCGCAGGGGAGTGCGACGCCATCCGCGCACGCTCCAATACCCCTGGATACTTTCTTCCGCGCGTTTCCTTTTGATGCACCGGAGACTGCTCCCAGCGGCCACCACGCCGCACAGTCCGCCTCAACGGACACCTCAGAGGCCCCCACTTCGGCTACCTCCACCCACGACGATGCCAGCTGCCCGTCGACCGGCGACACCGACGAGAGTGCCGGCACTTTCTTCTTGCCAACCGCAAGTACGATTGGTGCCGACACTACGTCCTCCCGCACGGACGCGACCACCTCGCCCGAGGCAAGTCCTGTCTGGCCGGATTTTCCATCATTGTCGTCGCTGACGGCCTGCTCGTCGCCCCCGCTCACCAACACCAAGCCCACCGCACCTGCGGCGGACGAGGGATCGCTCCCCGCGGCGGTGGCCGCTCCTGTCGATGACGACCCAGCTGACGGCCCCTCGTCCAACAAGAGCCGGCCGAGAGCACCTACCCCTGCCCCAGTACCTGAGGGAACAGGGGAGCTCAACCCGCAGTTGCTCGAGGCAGCCAAAAACGCCCAACCCTGCCAGCCTGCAGCGTTACAGCCGGAGAAGCCCGCAAGAAGGAGACGCCGTTTTCGACGGTTCGTCGACTTCGAGCCGCATTCCCCACCCGCTGACGGCGGTGTCGCTCACGATACCTCAGTCACGGTTCTGTACCGTCCCACCGGGAGCAAAGCAACCTTCCTGGCACTCTCGCGGGATACTATCGCGGCGCAACTCTCCTGTGTTCCAGGTGTGAGATGCGTCCGCGTGAACTTTCGTCGCAATGTGGTGGCTGCGGATGTCACGCGCGGTGCCGACTTGGCGCCCCTCCTCGCAGTGTGCGACATCAGTGACGTGGCGGTGCGCTCGAAGGCACTGCACAGCAACTGCTGTGTGGGTGCCATTTATGGGGTCGACCCATCCTTCGACGCCCGCACTGTGAAAGAAAACATCGAAGCCCCCGTCGCGGTGCTGTCATGTTCACGGAGTGGCGCTAGCGTCACTGTTACCTTCGCCGGGAGCGTCGTACCCACAAACGTGCGACTCTTCAAGCAGCTCCGCGTGGTTCGTGCCCGTCTGCCTCGACCACTACAATGTGACCGCTGCGGCGTTTTCGGCCACGCCGGCGCCACCTGCTTCCGCGACGCCCGCTGCCTTCGCTGCGGTGAGTCGCACGCCACAGGAGACTGCCCCGCCAAAAAGCCACGCTGCGTAAATTGCGGTGGCCGTCACCCCTCAACCGAACCGAGCTGTCCTGAGTGCAAGCGCGAGAGAAGGGCGGCCGTGTTGCTGTCTTCGTCCCAGCGGCCCCTATCGCGCAAAAAAGCGCTTGAGCTAGCCGGCGCCGCACTGACCGAGCCACGTACGGCCGCTCCGTCTACGCCTGCTGGCTCCCCGCAGGGCCGATCGTACAGTGACGCCCTGCGCGGCCGCAACTACCAGACAGCCGCAGCTGATCCGTCATGCGGCCCTCCAACCGCTGCGAACAGCGACCCCAGAGACGCGCTAATAGCCGCTCTCGCTGCTGCACTGCGGGCCCTGCTCGTCCAGTGCCCAGCCATCGACGGCAACGTTCGTCAAATGTGTGACGCGGCTCTCGCCGCGCAGGAAACACTGCTCCGTCACGACTAGGCGCGTCACCGCGCCTCATAAGCGAAGGCCACCGACTTGCTCGCGCACGGCGTTCTAGCCGCCGCCGCCGCCGCCCCTCTTTCACCCCTCTATCTATTCCCCTTCCCCCCTGTGCAGCGCGGTTGAGGTGTCCTCATCTGAGAGACAGTTACTGCGCTGCACTTTACCCCATGTTTTTCCTTCCCAAACCAACAATCTCTCTCTCCTCTCTTACCTTTTGCCATATCTGAGTCGAGGGGTCACCCTTGACTCTTTTCTCATGACCCTTGCAAACCGCACCCGCGTCTGCTTTCTTCTGTCTCCTTTTTTTTTCATGTCCCTCGGTGCACTTGCAGAGGTGGTTCTGTGCGTTCTGCTTTTCAGAGGAATTCTTCATTCTGGGCTAATTTTGGTTATTTGTGCTCTGCAGGCGTCATACAATGACGTTAAGCGCCATTTCTTGTCATGTCATTTCGACATCATGTCACGTGGCTGTTTCGAGAAGGCACGTGGGGTTCTATTTCTATACCCAGATATTTTCGCGCCGTACATCCATGACGTACTTTGCATGCATGATTGTCAAGGCAATATCTTCGCACCGCAATGCCAAAGGTGGCGGGGCACCTTTTAGGGATCTATAGGAAATGCAGCAAATAAAGGTAAAAATAAAAGGCTGTTATTTTTAATAGAGCTTTATGGCGCAACTGCTACAAAGGCCAACAGCGTAAAAAAATAAAGATCGCTGTGACACTCGCCACCAAACGTCACTGCAGACTCCCAAGAGGGTGCTCTCAAAATCAGTCAATTCACTAATCCACTGGTTCGTCCTAATTTCTGCGCTTGTCAGCGCCATCGTTATCTTCACAAGTTACCCGCTCGAGATCATTAACGACGGGCACGCTGTCGCCGCGTGTGGCATGTCTAGGACAGACCTCACATCGACTGGTGGAAAGTGGGCTTCTTGAAAGAGATGTTTTCGGCAGTTCGATGCTGTTCCCTTGCTCGTTTGGACGATTGCTTGTAGTAATGGTTCTACTAAACGCGCCATCGCACTGCTGTTACTAAATCCGTCAGCAAACTGAGTTTCGAAGATATTATTTTTGGGGGATTGCAGCCAGCCATGGAGACATTTGAAGACATTCGAATAACGTTTAATAAATAGACACTTTCAATAAATATAGCCAAAATAATGGAAGACAACTGTATACGGAAAATGCTCTACCTTTGGTACAGTACCGCTTTCCTTGCCGGCCTATCTAATTGCTATTGCTTATTTGGATGCAAGTGCTTCAAATTATCACCCGGTTGTATGAAATTCAAGTTCACCAGATGAATATCTTTCTGCCCCTCATACTGAATTCTTTCCTGTGTGTTTACCGCAGTCAAACGATAGTCGGGCTCCAATCACAATTTATTGAAAGCACTATTTGCTGACTTCCCAAAGGGCGCAATACGAAAACGAGCCTATTGATCCGCTCCTAGTACGCCCAACTTCTGCAAACCAAATTAAAAGAAGGCATCTATCAAGGAAACAGCGAAATTCGTGTTTGCAGGTTTGGGCACCCTCAAATGCTAACCCCTCGCGTCAAGTGGGGAAACGCCGATGAAGAAAACATCGTTGCAGGTAATGATCCTACTACCTTCGCAGCTCATTTGAGCTTGGGGACTAGCAGGAAAAGCGCAAAAGAAGACTGCATTCAGAAGAGCAAAATGACGTTAGGCTACCACGTGCTCTACATTCCCGCTGTTATGGCTAAAGAAAAAAAGCCTATGTAAGACGAAATTCAATTACGTTTTCTCTCCTCGCCTTGTTGCTGCCCATGCAATAATCGGGTCATGTAAACCGTTCTATCCGTGAGGCAGTTGCACACATTCTTGATCTTTTCCAAGAGGATATTTCCTCGGCTTCTGTACCGTGACAGCTGTTAATCATTACACTAAACATATATAGAAATTGACAAATATCTGGTTGTCTGCTCTCAGTGGTTAGCTTAAAATTATGGGGTTTTACGTGCCAAAACCACTCTCCGGCTATGAGGCACGCCGTAGTGGAGGACTCCGGAAATTCTGACCACCTGGGGTTCTTTTACGTGCACCTAAATCTAAGCACACGGGTGTTTTCGCATTTCGCCCCCATCGAAATGCGGCCGACGTGGTCGGGATTTGATATCGCGACCTCGTGCTCAGCAGCCCAACACCATAGCCACTGAGCAACCACGGCGGGGAGTGGTTTGCTTGTTCTGGCCATTTGCAGGCGCAACACTTCATGAAGCAGGGGCCTTTCTTTTGTTTGGTTTGACGCTACGCCATTACCCATTTTCTTATTTGTGTGTGCGTGTTTGTGTTTTCCCTGTCTTACGCTTGCGTCCTTTTCTTTCAGACTAACCCTCTCTGGTGTTTAAAAGCGTTCTGTTTCATCAGTTGACCTTTAGGGTGAAGCGTACTTTTCCATATTATTTCAAAGAAATTATGGTTATGCTTTTTCGTCTAGCGTAACTTGAAGTAAATATTCTTTTATGATGTGGTAAACTATTTTGGTCATTGACAGCTGTATTCGCCATCATCTCATGGTGCCGGCAGTATTTGTTTCTTCTTGTCAATGGCGACAATGTTGTTATCAAACAGGTGACTCATCTGCTTCAACAAGAGTTGATACTCGGCGGCTTTCCGTCAGTTGAGAGCAAATATGAATGATAAAAGAGGTCCCAGCTCTTTATGAAGCCAGGCAATAATCTGAAAGCATTGTTTAATAAAACTGCTTTTCGCGGCGACAGAGTTCCTGCCAAAACACGCAAGAAGTTCTGTTAGAGGGAAAGCGTATATGGAAGATATTGTTGCGCACTACTACCTACTTCGAAAAAAAGACTGATGTCTTAAATAAAGGCGTCATCTAAATCTATTTAAACCGTGACGGAATGTTAGAGGTCAACTCACGTTCAGTAAACGAAGCAAGTGGCCTGAACGTGTTATACGCGGCAGGATTATATATTGTCACGTAATAGCGACGGTGAAAAGCACAGCAGCAAAGCAGTGAATAACTTTTTTTTTATTGGTCGAACCTGTGTCCACGAAAGCAAGTACCACTGAAAGCTCAATTATAGCGGCGAATACAGTTGGCGATCGTCGAAATCTGATCTGTGGGGCAAGTACGTCGGCTTTTATACATGATCGAGTCATCGAAAGTTTCAGAATAATCGGTGCTACCCATGTGTTATCCAAAACGTACTACACAATTCGAGTCGCGCCTACAATCAGATTACACAAAGCTCGGTGACACCAGACAACGGATAGAACCACTGGATTCGACAAATTTTCAATACACGCAAGCGCGTCCTGCGCTGAGCGATAACGTTTAACCTTTGTTAGCCGGTGAAAAAGTGGTCACCCAAGAAAGATTGACAAGCACACGTGTTAGTATGAACACTGGAGAGCCTCCTTTTATAGGGCCCACGCACTGGTTGGCTCGTGGCTTTACCGGTAACTTTCAGAGCCCATACAATGGCCCTCCACGATGTCTTCAGCCGACAAGGGATGATTTGCAGGGATGTTTATCAACGTAGATAATCACGACTTTGTTACCGTGTCATTCAATGTTCCCTAGAAGGCTCAAGCTTCATAACTACAGGCTACAGGCACTCGCAGCCCCTAGCCTCACACCATTGTCCCTAGCTCCGCGGCCACGTCGTAGAGTAGTGGGGTGCTAACCCGATCAAAATGTTGGTTGGCGCGAGGTAGGCATGGCTTCTAAAAGGCAGAAACGGATGGAAAAGAAGCAACGAGCCGTGGCACCGTCTGACACTGTTAAGGTGGATGAAAAACAGCGAGCGCCTTGCTTCACCTTTATAGACTGCGCCGTGGTTTTATACTTTCTTTTAGGCACATCTGTAAACGAAGCGCATTCTGATTTATTTTGAATGAAACAAGGAATAAAGCACTGAAATAGAATATGCAACAGCATACAGCACAATATAGTTTCTTTGTATGGAATTTCAACAGGAAGAGGGAGTAGTTTAGCAGAAAGTGAGTTGTATACCAGGCATTCCCATTTACGCAATATTGTGAGTAGTCTTCGCTGTGCCACCTCCATTTCGCAGCAAAAGAGATAAATGGGAACCAGGTAAATAACATTTTTATTTGTAGTAGGGCGTAGGCTACACTAGCACGTAGACAAGTATATTTAACGTTACAAATGTTTAACAGGAAAATGCAGTACTCCTAAAGAGGCATTTCAAGTTTCCGATGTACAACACTGATGCTGTAAACATTGTTTACAACACAAGTGTTGTATATCACAAGCAGTAAAGTCCTAGGTGCATCATGCACCTAGGAAGTGCTAGTTTCATCAAGTCGAGTTTCGGTTTCTTTTGGTTTCTTTGCAGACAGAGTGAGTGCAACGAAGGCTGCAGGATAAAAATCAATGCTATGTTACCGCACCCACAAGCCGAAATTCATTGAACCACTTCATCACCAGCAAACTGCGCGGCCGACACCATCGCTTTCAAGCAATAGTTGTTTTCTGTATCAGCTCTAGTAGGTCTATTGCCACAAACGAAACACTGGGCCATTTTGTCAAAATTTTTCGGCTCAAGCGCGCTTCACGTCTCCGCCAAATACAATACAGTTTTATTCGCCCGTTTTTTCTTAGACATGAATTTGCTGGCCAGCCTAAGCACATAGCGCTTGTCGGGTGACCTGGCAGCTGGTGGATACATCAGCAGTTACAAGGCTCAATGATACACGACATTAAGACCAGATAGCAGGATCCCGTCTTGCGCAACACAAAAAAGAAATAGAAATAAAGAAAGGAATCGATGAACAGAAAAGCAACTATAATTTGACAAGCTGCGATAAGTAGACTAGACACATGACGTAAGAGTAAACATGGAACGGATCATGACCCTAAAGAAACACAGAACTGTCATTCTTGCATTGTTTCTACTAAGCACCACTTTCTTATCTTTTTCACCAGTGTCCTTCTTTTTACAATATTGCATAAATCGTCACTGAGATCATTAAATACAGCTGGGACATAATACTTCCACGTTTTTTATCATAGTTTGTGAAAACTCTTGGCTTAACGTATCCGTCTGTTTTCCTAAGTGTCACTTCTTTGTGGACAGCTACCTTGCAATCTCTTGCTGAAGAGTGCCGCAGAACCACTGAAAACCGAAACATTTCACTTACCTTGAGTATGCCTAGTTTGGAGTATTTTTCTTTTGCAGAAGCTGTGTGTAAGACTGTTCCATAAGATATTGTCACGTGGTAGTGACGTTAAAGAACACAGTAGCAATACTGTGAAAGACAAAACTAACTTTTATTGGGCGAACCTGTGCCCACAAAGACAGGCTACACTTAAAACACAACGATAGCGGCGAACACAGTCGGCGATCGTCGAAAATCTGATCAGCGGGTCAAGCGCGTCGACTTTTATGCATCAGTCGTCGAATGTTCCAGAGCAATCGCTGGGACCCGCGTGCCTTCCACAAAGTTCCACACCATTCGCGTCGCGCATACATGCAATCAGATTACGCAAGGTTCGGCGACAACAGACAGCGGAAAGAACCATCGATAACATTCCAGAAACTTCCGAAGCATACAGGCGCGTCCTGCGCTGTGCGATAACATTTGTTAGCTGGTGAAACGTGTCGCCCGATAAAGAAAAGTACATGTGTCAATATACTATTTACTATTCGTTTGATAAGCTTATTAATCGTTCGCCTTTCATACTCTGAGCATGTGCCATATAAAGTTATTCTATAGCGCAAAACAGACTCCGCTAATGCTTTGTATATCGTGATTCTTAAATTGAGAGGACATTTCCCACGCAAATTATAAATTAAAGCTGCCATAGTACGTAACCTTTTGCGCAAGTGTTCCACATGATTATTCCAAGTTATGTGTTCATCCATAAAAAGGCCTAAATATTTTACCACTGAATCAGTCTGCAAGGGCAGAGATTCATAAGATATTTGTGAAAGTATAAGGGTCGGTCGAGGCTTACATATTTATGTGGATTTTTGAAACATAAAAATTTCGTTTGATGAGGATTGAGAAAAATACTATTTTTTCCAAACCACTCCATCATTTTATGTATATTTTCTTGAAGGCGAGTGCAACCTCTCTCATATTCCGTGGTATCTAAAATAAGCGCGGTGTCATCAGCATATTGGAGTATTTTGAAGTTCAGTTGTAAATTGCCCGACTCAGTGATATAAATCTTAAAACTTATTGGTCCCAAAGTGCTACCTTGCGGTACACCGTATTTTATTACTTTATGGCGACTCTATTCATTCTCAATTCTGACGCACTGTAATCGATTGGAAAGGTAGTTAGCAAAGAAACTGTTAAACGGACCTCTAAAACCTTAACTATTTCACTGGCTTATCATTAGAGCGTGGTCTACAGTATCGAATGCCTTGGTCAGGTCCATGATAATTGCCAAAGCGACACGGCTGTTTTCAATAAGATTTTTAACTTAATCAGAAACTTCTTCCAGGAGTGCGATTGTATTTATATTTTTTGCGAACCAAATTGAGCTAGATTATGCAGAGAAAATTTCTCCCAATATGACTGCATCACATACGCAATGTTTTTCCATTATTTGCGCTATAGCGCACAAAATTGTGATTGGACTGTAGTTGGTATAGTCGTCTCTTTTACCGCTTTTATAAACTGGCCTTATGAGCGATATTTTTAGCTCTTGGCTTATACGCCAGTTTCAAGTATACCGTTTAGTATCTTTAGCATTACACCTTTCAGCTCGTTGAAACGAATGTATAAATCTCGAAAACGTACTTTATCTATTCCCGGCGGTTTAATCAGTTTCATCTGTCGCATGATGCGCTAAAGATCCATTTCACTTATAGGTGGTATAAAGGCCGTGTGTGCGCATGCGCGAACTGGTTTGTACACATCAGAGTTGCTGTCATTACTTTCTCTCAGTATTTCCGCAGCTGTTATGAATGTATCGTTGAACTTATCGCATATTGTTTGCACGCATTGGTTGGGAAAGTTCTTTTTGACCGTATTCTCGATACTGACGCGCTTTGATCTGCCCCTTAATTCATTTGCCATTTTGCATGTCACCTTCACGTCGTATTTGCTCGCTGTGAATTGATGCAAGAAGTATCGCCTTTTACCCTGTCGTATTTTTGCGGTCACAAGATATCGTAGCATACGAAACTCTTTTCTTTTTTTCGTCATCTTCCGGCTTTTTCCCACATCTCTGCCAGGCCTGGTATTTTATGTAGCAGAGGTTCATTATCTCATGAGTCATCCATTTATGATCAGGATTTCTTTGCTTCAATGTCAGACATCTTGTAGCTCGATCCTATATATCTTGAAATATTTGCACTAGATTTTTGTACGCCGTTAAGTCGTCAAGAGTTAATAGAGACGACCAGTTAGTAATCTCTATAAATTCAACTTTTTGTTGTCTAAGAGATCCCGCTTTACGCAGCTCCCCTCTCCTTCGAAGTATTTCTCTGAGAAGATAACACCTACTATAAAATAATGGCCTGCTAGTTTTAGATTCATCACGCCTGAACTATATGATTGTTTTGCCAGCCTAAATACCATGTGGTCTATGCATGTTTTGGTGATTATCCATCCTTAGTACTCTTCTCTGGTGTAGGCGTTTGATACGTTCATGAGTCCATATTCAGATAATAAATTCAGGTAATCAGCAACTGCTGATGTTGCTTCTTGCAGGATATTGATATTGAGGTCCCCAACCAACAGTCACTGTTTTTCATTCATATGCTGTTGAAGGAAATGGCTCAATTCATTCAAAAAGATATTAGTATCCTTGCTTGCTGGCCTATAAATGCCACACAATAGGCACGCAACTTCTCTTTTGTTAATAGATAGCGCTATAGCCTTAGCATTTTGAAAGTTAACCTCAATCCTAGAACATATCCATCTGAGTTTTTTTTTTTCAACTGTAAGCTTACGTTCATCTTCATCGCTGCTTTCAGATTCCGAAGACTGGTTGTTTTGTTTCAATGGCACACAACTTTTACACTCCCAGCTAGCGATTTCCGTTTCTGTCCTACTCTTCATGCTTTTTTAGCAATTCTGGAGCACTTCCCGGCATGATACCAACTTTTACATTGTTTACATAAAATGCCTTGGGCATCCTTTTCAAGCAGTTTGGTACATGACGTGCATTGTTTTCTCGACATCGTTAACACACACTAACCACAAAAAAGCCACCAAACGTGCAGTCCAGTCGAGCATAGAATTAACCTCAGTTATATCTTAAATTTCTCTTACCTAGAGGCAAGAAAAAACGGTCAGACCTGTGTTCGATGCTCCACCGGGCTGCAGGGTGAGATTCTTTGAGGTGTCCTTTTGTAGGTTTGAAGGGGCCAAGTCCGTGATGTCACGCCACTCCCAGTTTCCAGGCGTTATCTCCAACAGCTGTTCATATCTGCGCCGAAAAGGTGCGCAGAATCCTGCCTGCCGTCAAGGAATTTCCACGTTGATAGCAGAAATGGTGCCCGCCGCAGGCACCAAGTCGATGGCAGGTGTGAAGACGTAAGAATGGGCCTAGAGGCAAGAAAAAAAAAAACATGTAAGAGCTGCGTTCGATGCTCCACCGGACTGCCTCCAAAGTACTCCGACACACGCATGCACACACCACTTTACTTTTCTTGCCTACCGATTACAACATATCCTCATATTACCACTTAATGAGTCTGGAAGTGAACTAAAAAATACGCGACTTGTCCTCGTCCGTTATGTTTACATTCGGCCACTTGACGACAATGTTCATAGAAAATCTCATTGATTCCTCATAATATCTTGCGACGGACAAAACGACGTACAATATCATTCCAGCAACTTTGATCATTGAAACAAGGCCTTGCAGTTGGCGTGAGAGCAGGCAATCGACGCAGATCCGGAGAAGAGTTTACGGCGATTATCAGCTATGGTTACGGAGCCAGCCTCTTTAAGAGCCCTACCAGACCCCACTGTTTCACTAGTGGAAATATGCTGTACTAAAGCATGACATTGTAAAATACAACGTTTCTGTAATCAAGCAAAAGCAACTCACCGTCTGTCGCGCACCTTTCTCTAAAAAAGTACATCCAAATATAAAAAATATGGCAATCTTGTGTGAGCAGTCAGGAGTAAAGCTATAGTGAACATTAATTCAACGCCGTACATGGATAGTTGTATGGTATGGTATGAAGAACTTTATTTATGTCCTGAGGGATCAGTCTGGGACTGATGCGGGCCGCTCCCACGTCGGTACAGAGAGGCCGAGCCCCTCTGCCATCACACGGGCCCTCTGGACAGCCCTGAGTTGGTCCGCCAGCACTTCACTGTGCAGCATCCGCTGCCACCACTGTTCACCTCGAGAACCATCACCGGCCAACGCCAAGCAGCGCCACAGCATGTGTTGTAAATCGAGCAAACCCCCACACTTACTAGAATAGACTGAAACCCCGCAGTCCGGATTAATTTTATCCATGATGACCGGGTTAGGGTACGTTCGTATCTGCAGAAGCCTTAATGTAACAGCCTGCGGCCTATTTAATTTAGGATGTGGCAGCGGGAATGACCGGCGCCTTAAGTAATAGTGCCTGGTGATTTCGTTGTGGGTTAACAGTTGGTCCCTGTACTCAGGAGCGGGAGATCCAGCCCCTTCATGGAGTACACGGCACACTAATCCTCGTGCCTCCCTGTGCGCCACCTCATTGAGGTTACGCGGGGCTCCCTCCACTGTCCCCATGTGCGCCGGGAACCAAGTAACTGTATGCGAAGTGATATCCCTACCCTGTAGCAGTCTGTTAGCCGGTTTCGAAACAAGTCCTCTCGATAAGGCTGTAATCGCAGATCGCGAGTCGCTAAACACCAAAACTCTTCTTGAATCAATTAGTGCTAGAGCAATAGCCACCTGTTCAGCAACCCCCGAATCTTTGGTATAAATGGAAGCAGCATTTCTAACGCTCCCTTTGCCATCTACCACCACCACCGAATAAGCATTTTTACCATTAATCCATGCGGCGTCAACAAACGCAGACTGTTCCTCCTGATCCTTTGCCTCTCGCAACAAAGCCCTAGCTCTCGCGACCCGCCGCCCTACATTGTGCACGGGGTGCACATTCCGCGGAAACGGACGAACCATGATATTTGCCCTAAGGTTCACGTTCAACTCGTGTAGGGGCGCCCTATCGTGCGACACAGCCACCGATTCTTCAATTGACTCTAAAATATACCTACCCGCTGGTGTACCTAGCAACCGCTCCCTCTGTGCGGTACGTTTAGCCTCAGCAATTTCATCTAAAGTATTATGCAAACCCAGTCGTAACAACATATCGTTTGACGTAGTCATAGGCAGACCAAGCGCAGCCTTGATGGCTTTTCTGATTAATGCTTCCAATTTATTTTTCTCCCCCCTATTCCAATTTAGCATAGCGGCCACATACGAGAAATGACACATAATAAATGCGTGAACTAAGCGCATCGCACCTTCTTCTCCTAAACCCCTATGCCTATTAGAGATCCTTCTTATAAGTGTTATGACCTCCTCCGTCTTCTTGGTAATACGCTGAATGGTTCTAATGTTCGATCCGTTTGCTTCAAGTACAAAACCCAGGACCCTGAATGCTTCAACTTTGGGTATCACCGACCCTTCCCTAGTATGAATTCTAATGCAAGGCTCAACTTCCGGTACCCAACCCCTCGGCCTACGACCTAGCTTCTTAGATTTGAAGATCAACAACTCCGACATTTTAGTGGAGCACTTGAACCCCATGAGACCCAGACACTCCTCCGTAAGAGTTACCACCTGCTGCAGCCTAGCCTCAAGCTCTCCATCACTACCACCGACACTCCATATAGTAATGTCATCCACGTAGATAGAATAGCCAATATCCTGGACAGTGTCCAGTCTATTAGCCAACTTCCACATCGCCAGATTGAATAACATAGGCGAGAGTACGGATCCCTGCGGAGTACCACAGCAACCCAATTTAAAGACTTCCAACTTTATCTCCGCAAACCTGAGACATGTCCTTCTATCCGTAAGGAAAGCCTTGACAAAATGGAAAAGCCGCTGCCCCATATTCAAGTCCGATAGCACCCGTAGAATGAAAGAATGTCGGATTTTATCGAAAGCTTTTTCCACATCAAGTCCAATTAGTGCCTTAGTATCCCTTGTCCGCCGGTCAAGGATCTGATGCTTAATCCTGATCATAGCATCCTGAGTCGAGAGGCCGGGCCGAAATCCTATCATCGAGTGCGGAAAGACCCCATTGCCCTCTTTAAAAGCCTATTTAAAATGGCATGCTCAGCGACTTTCCCCAAACACGACGTCAGGGAAATGGGTCTGAGATTTTCAAGCCCTATGGCCTTCCCCGGTTTGGGTATCAGAACAGTAGTTGCAAGTTTCCACTCTTCCGGGAAAGAGCCTTCCTTCCATAGGCAATTCATCTGCCGCGTAAGGAACTCAATTGACCCATCGTCTAAATTTCGTAGCATTTTATTCGTAATGCGATCCGGCCCTGATGCCGATCGACCATTAAGATTCTGCAGCGCCATCCTTATATCACTTTCAGTAAATTCCGCGTCCATAGCTGCATTTTCGTCTCCACTATATTCCCAAATCACGTCAGGTGTATCGTGCCAGGTCTCCAACGGAAGGTATCTCTCAGCCAAATCCTTCAGCAACTCCTGCTCCGTGGAGTCCCGACACGTCTGATGGACCAGCTTACCTATCACAGTCCTCTGATTAGACTTAGTGTTTGTATCATCTAGTAAATGTCTGAGCAAACTCCAGGCGCCTCCCCTCCTAATGCGACCATCAATAGAATTGCACACTTCATCCCATTGCTGCTTGCACAGTACCCGACAATGGTCTTCAGTTTCCTAATTAACCACTGCTATACGCTTTCTAAGCCTTCTATTCAATCTCTGACCCTTCCATCTCGCTAACATCGACTGCTTTGCTTCCAACAAATGTGCCAGGTGACTATCCATGTGTTCCGTGTCAATATTGGTCTGAACCTCTTTAGTGGACGCCTCAACGTCACTTTTAAGCTGACTAGTCCACTGTTCCAAGGTCAACTCATTTCCCTCATCTTCGATTCTCTGCGCTCTTCGTTTCCTAAATGCATCCCAGTCAAGCATCCTGAATGTGCGCTCCTTTTTATTAGCCACTACCAAAGTAATCATAAGTATGTAATGATCGCTACCAAAATCTATATTAGAATTGGACTAGGACGAATCCACCACCCCCCGAACAAAAGTCAGATCAGGTGTCGAATCTCTACATGTCGACGTGCCACATCTGGTGGGATACGAGGGGTCTGTAATCAGAGTTAAATTCAAGTCTAGTGCCTGCTGCCATAGTCTCTCTCCCTTAATAGTGCTATAAATATACTTCCACACATGATATGGTGCATTGAAGTCGCCTCCAATAAGCAAAGGTGCATCCTTCCACACATGATATGGTGCATTGAAGTCCCCTCCAATAAGCAACGGTGCATCCTTAGTTGTGTCCTTAGAAACATTTCAATTTACCTTCCATTTTATAATGCCTTAATATTTCAGAACCCTAATAACAATATGCAATTAACAAAGCGATACAGAAATATGTGCACAGTTTTAAGAGGCTACTATCACAATTATGCAAGTGCTTTCGAAACATACCGACTTTTAGTTTAACACTCCGACCGTTATCAGTGCATGCTTCAATTTCTCGCCTGTTTTGTTGCCACTTTCCTGAAAAACTAAATTGAAAATTCCGTTCCGTATCGTCGGCCAGTGACCGAACAAGAGCTGCCACATTCTAGAGCTAAAAGGAAGTGTCTTCATCAGAGAAATTAGGTCTTGTTTTCACGAGGACAAGCCCCACTGTCGAATCATTGGCTTGAGGCTTCCCTTGCTCGGCCACTCTTGAAGGTTTGATCTTTCTTTGAACGTACTGTATTGTTGGCAGAACTGATAGTTGGGCGAGTTGGTACGAATTCATAGTGAAATATTTAGCGCTCGTGTGTCCCCCTTCACTGTGTGCATGTCAATTGTGCGAGCTAAATATTTCACTATGTATTGTTGGCATTTATTGTTGGCAGCACGCCAAATCAAGCAATTCTGAAGCCAAGTGGTTGAAAACTTGGGTGGTACCATTGAATTTTAAATAATTTATCTCAATAGTTCCAGAGGCATCTGCATGTTTACCGTTTTCAAAATAAATATAAATTATTGCGTCTTACGTGCGAAAATCAGAATATGATTATAAGGTCTTTATCTTTCCTATTGGGTTCCAAGGCTCCTGACGCCAAAGCTACACTATTTATGAGAAAAAGTAGACGAACGAGTTTAGTTTCCACGTATTAAAAAACAAGATCTACAAGGCTCCGATAAATGTGTGAGCTGCGCACGGGTTACATGGTTGAGTACTAACATGCGCTCAAGCGTCGTCATAGATTTGTTGTCACCAAGTGCGTCTTATATCGTTTCTTTTTTAACTTGTAGTTTGCGTGCCCTAGCGGTACAACCATTTTTAAAGTCTGACTCATCATTGAAATAATTTACTTATGAGTTTGTTACTGATTACATTCTCTTAATAAAGCTTCTTTTCCTAATTCATTAATGTTGCTTGTTTGACGTATTTGCCATTCCACAAACTGTTTATGGGTAGAAAAATTTAGGACCCCTCAATAAAAGCGCTTTGCTAACTGCACGAAATCTGCTTCAACAGGCAGTGTATGTCCTGTGGCGTACACAATTTTCGGCATACATTAGTCACTGAACATCAGTGGCGTAGCCAGAAATTTCGTTCGGGGAAGGGGGGCTCACGTTGGAGCTCGGCCTCCTCTTTATTTAATTTGTTGAGGGATTAAATACATGAACAATAACTGCACTTCCATTGCGAAAGATGCTGCAAACAAATTCGTGAACGCTACGCCCTGTCAAGACAAGCAAAATATGTATTATTTCATAAAAGAATACACTCGTAAGTCCGAAAAGTGTGTCAGAAATAACCGATATCAATGCTTCCATGTTTTTTGTCTACTTAATAAATAAAGAGGATATAACACGAACTTTAGAAATATATCATTTCGAAGCCACCAAAGCAATGCGTGCCGCTGATATGAAAAGTGTAAGGGCCATGAAACAAACAAGTTGAGGATAAATATTTTAATGAAAATTTGTTAGTCAAGCACCTTGTTTACGTTTTTGTACATATACAATGGCCATGGAAAAGTATCAATGACGCTGCCATTTGTTCCAATGTGTTGCTCAGGAGCAGCTGTCACCGGATGTGTATTGTAAGCAATTGCACAGAAGGTATAGTCGCAACAAAGACCAGATATAAAAAGAAGGAGTTCTGCAAAATATACGACGGTGAGTCATATGACAGTGAGCCAATGCGAGTATATGGCAGACGGGGCGCTTTATTTAAATGTAGTCTTCATGAGCATTTAGAGGCACATTTGTCTGACTATATAACGAGTCGCCTGATTCCCGTCTCATAAAACTCCTTGGGTTTCTGCTTCAAAAAGTCTGTAACTGACACTTTCACGTCATGGTCCGACACGAATCTGGTTCCCTTGAGCTGCCCCAATATGCCCCAAAATCAGGAAGTCGCAAGGCGACAGGTGTGGGCTGTATGGCGGATGTTGCAGCCTTTTCCCACTTCAACTTTGCCAGCTTTGTATTAGCCAATTCAGCCACGTGAGCACGGGCATTGTCGTAAAGCAAGATGACCGCATTCTTCAATTTTCCACGTCGTTTCTTTTTGATTGCGACACGCTTCCGATCCGGCGTTTCACAATACCGGAAACGAGTGATAGTGTCTCCAGCTTTAGCAAATTCTATCAGCAATGGCCCCTGACGATCGAAAAAAAAGTAAACAGCACCTTTCCGGCGGAAATGACAGCCTTTGCTTTCTTTCAGGGTGATGAATGCGAATGTTTCCACTGTAAGCTTTGCCGTCAAGTTTCAGGCTCGTAGTAGTGGCACCCTGGTTCGTTCCTGGTCTCAACTGCTGGCAAGGAGTCCCCCTCATTGTGATACCGGAAAGTATGAGACAAGGCAGCGCCGAACTTCTCCGTCTTCTGGCAGTGGTTCAAAATCTTGGGCATCCATTGCGCACACAAGAGCCGATAACCGAGGTATTAATGATTTATGGCGTGAGCCGAAGCATGACTGATGTTCACACGCTCTACCAGTTCATCGATGCTTATCGTCCGTTATTTTCTAATCAGCTCATCAACCTCTGCAACTGTGTTGAGGGTGATTGCACGGTGGCTTTGGCCCGGTCTTGGATCTTTCTTGAAACTTTCACGTCCTTCTTTAAACCGTTTGCTCCAACGCTTCACAGCGGCCAATGAAATGCAATGGTGAACGTACACGGCAGCATACGGCGACTAAGTTCTTTTTAGGAAACACCTTCAGCTGTCAAATACCTCACGACACCACCCTGATCAACTTTTGGGGCGTCCATAACGTCATGCAACCATGTTCGAACAAGTGAACAGGTTTCACCACACAGTCACGCTGTGCGCACGGTAGTAGCAACAGACATAACGAAAGCTTATGACAATATAGACCATGAAATCGTTATAGCCAACCTCATCGACCTGGGACTTCCACCGCGGGTGATAAGGTTCGTCTACTCATTCTTTCAAAAACGCACATTTGCTATTAGAGTAGATGGAAGGCAAGAAAGACACTTCACATCGAACAGAGGAGTCCCACAAGGTTCGGTTTTGGCTCCTCTTCTCTTCAACGTTGCTCTAATACCTCTAGCCTGGCAACTACATCGGATTCCAGACGTGAGGTTCTTAATCTATGCGGATGACGTCACTTTGTGGTCTGTTCATGAAGATATATCTAGACAAACTCAACAGCTTCAAGAAGCCCTTGATGTTCTGAACAACTACGCTCAGAAAGCAGGGTTGGACATTTCCGCTCAAAAATCAAGCTATGTTGTGGTGGCCAACAAGAAAGGACGCACAAGAATCACGCAGCACTCCTTTACATTTACACTCGGCGCAGTGACAAACCCTGAGGCTTCTGAGGTCCGCATACTGTGTCTCGATATTCACCACTCCGGCAGTGGTGCACACTGGCTCCGTAAAACCAGACAGAGTTCGACAAAAACACTTCACCTTATTCTTCGCATTGCAGCAAAAGCAGCTGGAGCTCGTACTGACGTAGCTCGACGCTTGGTGCGTGCAGTCTTGCAGCCACGAATTTTATATCAGGCACAATTTCAACGGCTGACTTTGGCACAGCTGGCACAGTTGGAGACGATTAATCGCGATGCTATGCGCACAATCACAGCACTGCCCCGGATCACTCCGATACCAATCTTACAGGAACATGCCCAGTTCAACACAATTGCAGAGCTAATTTTGCAACGTAAAAAAGCACGTGAAATCAAAAAGCAACTTATAACGGCTGTCGCTGCGTTGCATGCTCATTTTCAACGCGGCTGTCGGATTGACAATCAGCCCTATCCAATGCCTCCCTGGGAATTCAGCAGCATCACAACTAATAAGCCAACGAAGTTACGACGCAGCAATACAACATGTATTATTGACGAACACAATATCGCCGATGCATCATGCGCTAACACCTGCAAAGTCTATACGGATGCTGCCATTCTCCCAGATGGCGGAAGGACATCATTCCTGAGTACTACGCATAATTTCATCAGCGGCCACCAGCGCTATTTATCTACGGAAGCCAGCGCTCTAGTAATGCAACTTCAAGCCATCCACGACGCTGTGCAAGATGCGACATCTAAGCTGCCTACCATCAAGCAACTAGATATCTTGACTGATTCTTTAGCGGCTATTCAGGAACTCAAGAAGGTTGATAAGGCGATGGAAACATGCGAGACAATACACAGTATGAATAGTAAAACAGCTGCTTGCGTCAAGGTACACTGGATTCAAGGCCATTCGGCGAACCCTCACAACATTGCTGCTGACCAGCAGGCACACTGCCCTCCTAATCCTGATCTTCCGCCTATTCCCCTCCCACCTCAACCTCTTACCTCGCTCCGAGCCCGTAAAAATTTTCTCCGGCAGGACACACGCGCTCTTATCCCACCGTGTGTCTGCTCCCTCCCCCTTCACCTTACTAGGGCGGAAAAAGTTGTGCTTAGGAGGCTTCGGGCCGGGGTGGCCCTTACACCGGCTGTTATCTCAAGGTGGAACTGGTCGCATTTACCACTGGGTGCTACGTGTCCATACTGCACCGTTCCTGTGATGGAAGCAGATGCATACTACCTAATATGGACATGTACTGGTTTAAAATCGGAACGCTCGCGTCTCCTACTGCAAACCGGCCTCCACTACAGTGTGACAACCAGCTATGATCGCTCGATACATGACAACAGATTCCACAAAACACTGCTTCAATTCATACACAACACAGGCCTCACAGCACACATATAATACACATATACGCACCAAGAATTATGCCTTAAGGGCAAGTCTTTATCGCGATAAAAAAAAGTGTGTTAGAGCATTAAAGAATCTTTATCCTCACACCTGCGTGTCACTATTGTAAATGAGAGATGCCTGTGTGCTACGCGCATGCCTCACAGATAATGAACCGAACCATTATTGCGCGCGGTGGGTTGGCTCACTTTCATTTGACTCGCCCTAGTACATTGGAAATGCGAAGATTCCATGGAATATACAAATGCGAAGATACAGCTTGATAAGGGGCAAAAAAGCGATACTGGAAACAAAGTTGACTGCATGTATGCACAAAATTTCGCAATAACATAATTAAACATATGTAGAAGTCTCCAATAAATCTGCGTATCTAAGCAAAGGTCACTGTATATAATGCGTCAAACAAGGCAAA
The DNA here is from genome assembly GCF_023375885.2 of Dermacentor andersoni. Lineage (NCBI taxonomy): Eukaryota > Metazoa > Arthropoda > Arachnida > Ixodida > Ixodidae > Dermacentor > Dermacentor andersoni. The sequence continues at coordinate 369,055,677 of NC_092814.1, read as the reverse complement.
TAAACATGTTGCGCAATCACAGATTGACAGATCACAGAATCCTAAGGCCCCCTTCCTCTCTATCCACTCACCCCGATGTATTGCGCGCGACGGAAGGCGCCGCACTTCCTTCACGCTTTTCGCCTTTGCGCACGCAAGACTGAGCCACCATCGTCGGCTCACCCATGCCACCCCACCTTTTCACTCGCACATACAGCATGCGGCGCGCGGTCACGATGTTAGCACCCTTGGATTTTGTACGGAACATGAGGGCGACGGCGACGGCAGGAATGCGCCTGGAGTGTTCACATAATTGCTACCGCAATAAAAAAATAAGAATATCTGGCAACTGAAGCGTCCTATGGCCGATTACGTTCCGCAAAAGAAGAAGTAACAAAATCGAACTTTCACCATGGGACACTTCGCTGTGCTGCAACAATGTGTTTGTTTCTTTCTTTTCTGTGGCGGGGGCACCGAATTGAGAAAAAACGCAAAGGAAAGCATGTTGGCTACAATAGAACGCCTACTTTGGACACGTAATGTGCCTAACGTGAGACGCTTCGTCCACAGAGAACCATACGCATACCGCTCGGTATCATACACTCCAACGAGACAACACTTTCTGGAGACGTTGCGCTCAAGCGAACGCGTTGCAATACGTCGAGTCCCAACAGTGATGGCGGCAAGCGACCACTGTTTAGTTTTGTCGTCTGCTAGCCAGAAGGCGCTCAAAACTCTCCCAGTCTAAAATCCACTCGGCCAGAGAAAAACCAACGCGCACCGAAGGGCGCCTTGCATTGGGCGCGGCAACACGAGAAAAATGCATGCGCTCAGGCTGGCTCTGGCAGCCCGCGTGTAGCGACAAGAAAAAAATTGAAGAGGCTCAATCTGTCCTCGCGAATAAAAGTCAAAGTAGAAAAAATAAATAAGAACGCAGTTACCTTCGCTGGCTTTAGTGTTTTGACATGGATGCTTTGGCGCAGGTGAAAAAATTGATCTTTTTTTTCTGTGACATGACGGTATTAACGAACCACCATAACGCTTAGTCTCATCGGACCTCGCTGCGTGCTTTGTGAGCTTGTCTGATAGGGTGTTGATTTCACTTGTCTCGTTCTATGTTCCTACGTACGACTTTAGAAAAGTCAACGCACCTTTGGCGTCAAATTTTTATGGCAACATTAACCCCACAAAGTTCCAGAATTGAAAATCTAAAGCACGACTTTCGAAATGTCAATTCACCTTTCGCAAGAAAGTTTATGAGAACTTTATACCCATAAAGATTCGGAATTGAAATCCATGCGCTCCGTAGATTCCGCGGCCTCCGCGAGATGCCGCGACGAGCCCGTTCGCCATCAAACGCCCTTCAAACTTTGTGCTCGGATGGGGCTTCTTCTGTTATGTGACTGCTGGTGCATGGGCGTTGCTGCGAAGTCCAGCCCGAGTTTGCAACGTTCGCACTGAAATGTCTTCTCGTGGGGGAAAAAGACCTTCTAGACAAAATCCAGAATGATTTCCGGCGCCGGGAGTTGTTTTGGTCGGCGGTGCATGGGCAGAATGAGAAAAATTCGGGGAGGAGGGTCTGAAGCGTCATAAGCCTCCCCACCGCTGGCTACGCCCCTGCTGAACAGATAATTAACAAAATCTTCTTAATTAAGGCTTTCATACTACGATTACGGTATCTTTTGGTATTTCAAACGTTAAGACTTTCCTATTTGAAGACAACTTCACTTTGATTATCCTGGAGCACTTCTGTTCTGAGATCATCATTGTCAGCCGGGTTGCGCCCACTGCAGGGCAAAGGCCTCTCTCATACTTCTCCAACTACCCCGGTCATGTACTAATTGTGGCCTTGTTGTCCCTGCAAACTTCTTAATCTCATCCGCCCACGGTAACTTTCTGGCGCCCCCTGCTACGCTTCCCTTCCCTAGGAATACACTACGTAACCAGTTCGAAGATATTCATCATCATATTCGTGGTTGAGTCAGATAATTTCGAATTAAGGGTCGTGGATCTCGGCACAACGTCAATACCCATTGTGACGTGGAGTACTGTGTGTGGCACATCGTTTGCAAGCTGGGTGAAGCTCAGCGGCATTCTTGCTCTTGGTCGTATCCAGCTTTTCTGGACACAAGGGTTATAGTTCGCGTGAGCGCCACCACGTGGCGTACTGACCTTCAACTTTTCAAACTTCCCGCGGTGACGCGTGATGACGTCAACTAAACAAAAATAAAAAAAATAAAGCTATCCCTCTGCATTGAACTTCGCCACAATGCTTGTCCCGCCGGCGTTATCAGTGTTCTTGATAAAGCGTATTCGCTCGTCGCCTGGAAATTACGCGTCATCCTAAGAGCGTTTAGTCGCGACGAGCAATGGTTGATTCTGGGCTTTTGATGCGGTTCTTTTTTTTTTCTTGCTTCTTTATTTTCCTTTTTTTTCGTTTTTTTTTCATTTTACGAAGTAAAGAAGCTAGCCTAACCGTCAGAAGCACTTCGGGGCAGCCTTTCTTCAGTCGGCACACATTGTTAACGTGCGAACATCGCACAGCGTCTACTAGAGACGTCGTCGTGGACGGATTTTGATTTTCCCCTATCGAATTCGTTCAGGCGCACACAATTATTTCACTAACGACTTTTCAATGCGCACTCATGGGCTACCGCCGCAGCTGCAAATCTAGATGTGCTTAAGTATTAAGACATATACATGGATATGTTGGTTTTTCACCTTGACACAAAAGTCACGGCACAAGAGTTGAGCAAACTGTCCCTGTGTCGTGGCAGGGTGTGAGACCGGGCTAGTTGGTATTCCATGCTAAAATGACTAGCGCAAGAGTGGACACGGGACACTAAAGAGGCGACAAGGATAAGCGTAAGCTTCCAACTGGGCGCTTGTCCTTGTAGCGTCTTTAGTGTCCCCTGCCTCTTGCGCTAGTCACTTCAGTCTGTGTCGTCATCCGTTAGCATGCTATGGCCGAAGCTGCTCGCAATATTACGTCACATTTACTGGCCACCAGGCCAGATACACCCTTGGGTACGACATATACAGTACTTGCCGTTCGTTTCTAAAGTCGTCTCCTATGGCGGTTATCCACGTGCGTGAAGCAAGAACGCTATTTAAAGTTATTGTGCAGTAATATATGCGGGATTTGTATATTCTCCACATTCTCTGCCATGTTGCCGTTCCGCCTTTATTATATAGCAGCAATATAGACTAGCAGCTATCGAACTCCATAAAGGCTATCCACACACTCAAAGACCTCGCGCACAACTCCTGACACTTCATTGTATTCAAGAGTTGTGCGACTGTCCAGGACATCCTTAACGATTGTTACATAACACATTATGAGGTTTTACTTGCCAAAACCACGATTTCATTTTGAGGCAGGCACGCCGTAGTGGAGGATTCGGGAATAATTTAGACCACTTGGGATTTTTTAACGTGCGCCTAACGCTAAGCACGCGGGTTTTCGCATTTCACACCCATTTAAGTACGGCTGCGGTGGTTGGGATTTGATCCCGAGACCTCGTGATTAGCAGCCGAACCCAATAAAAGCTAAGCAACTATGGAGGGGAAGGAATGTTGGAAGTAGGAGGAAGGTGACAGCCGGCACGTGAGACAATTTGTTCCCATCCTCATTGCGCGAGAATCGGTACCATCTGTCGAAGAATGACACCATAGAATGCACTGTGTTCAATGTGATGGAGTCCACATCCAATATTTCAGACCCGAATCATACTGTAACTACTGACGACTAGGCATCTCGCTAATACGTGCAGTCGCTTGACAGCTGCCGAGCGCTGGCGTGGGCCACAAGACCTACTTGACCTTTGTTCAACACTTGCCTACATTCTCGCCTTATTTCGCACCATTGCGTTTCAGCTGAACTGCTTCAACAGCCAATTTATTTCTGCCAAAATTTGGCCACCTTGTCAACGTTATGGTTTCTTATTTTTTAAGTCATCTTTTATATTTAGGCTAATGCTGTTATGAAATTTCCAGCGGTTTCACCTTTCCCAAAATGCCTGCATTTTTTGAGGATATTTAATAAACGTGGAAACCATTGCGTGGCCCCCTGACCAAGCTGCTCCAAAAGTCATTTTATTTCCCTGAGATCTTGTGCAAGCCTTTTTGCCGTTCATCAACCTCCTGATTTCCCTGACAAGTGTATCCCATTTTGACGAGTCCAATCCCACGGAAGTTGGCAATGATATCATGTGCATGGGATTAAAGCCATTTAAATCAATTCTACTGTGGATACTAGAGCCGCGTTTGCTCACTGCGAATGGAAATATTGCGTTAATGAGCGCCATTCTTAAGCATGTAAATTGACAGTCAAAAAATTATGCGGATCCTATGTATGTGCGAATCGATGTAAGCAAAGCTTTCTGTGTTTGTTGTCATTGTCATACGTAATCTCCACAGGCTAGACAGGCACTCTCTAATGAAATGCTGTCAATGTTTGCCTGATTACGCCTGTCATTGTGATGCAAATAAACGGAACTTCAACTCATTTTCTCAGAAATAAACGCTGAATGAATGCTGACGTCATCCTAAACAGGATGAACAAGTGCCGTAGTGCTCGATCTTATGATGTCCCTGTTCGTAAGCTTATATTCGCGATTTATATATATATATATATATATATATATATATATATATATATGTGTGTGTGTGTTTTGTGGGGGGGGAGGGGGGCGATGTGCTCTTATACCCTAGAAATGTCCCTCGGACGTGTCTGATGTGCTCGTTTTTATTCTCAAGTGCCCAATGAAAACTCTCATGGCTGCAACTTCATGATGTCCTGGCGGCAGGCCACAATTGGCGTGTCGCGCGAGTATGACCACGCTGATTCATTTGGGTTGACATATACTATTTGTGCGTCACACTTCGCGACATTCATTTTTCAAACTATGGCAGAGATCGAAAAGGGCGGCCAACTCACTACGTCCCTTTCCTCTGTTTACTTCCGCAAAGTGTGTGTTTATCGCTGTGGGTACCAAATACGCCCAGCGGTATGCTACCACTCAAGCCTTTCTGGCGGCTGAGCAAATGAAGTCGCAGGCTTTATTCAACATGGCATCGACGTTCATTATGGCTATCCTCAATTACTTTTCGCGGACTTCGCTCACCGCCTTCTCTCCAGTGTCATCTCTTACACTACTCGCTCCTGCTACACACAACACAAACACGCAGCGACCTTAATGAAGTATCAATTACACGCTAGTTGACACGCTGTCTATGTATATTTCCGCTGAGCACCGGGATTGAAGCGTGGTCCTGTCTATGGGGACATTATCCGTCTACAGCCTCGCTCATCATCACCGCTCGTTACTCGTCACGTCTTTTTTTTTTTGTTTTTGTTTTTTTGTCGACAAGAGCATAGTGTATTTCCTCTGAATGTGCTTTCGGCTTTAAGTGTGACCTTGCACACCCGCTTATTCTGTTACGTTGACGGCGACTGTTGTCGTCAGGCTGCCGCCTCATTCTGAGCTTCGCAGTCACCAGAGAGGACAGAAAGCTGTCTTCACAAACAAACCACTGGGATTCGAGCCCACCTCCCAAATGCACCATCTTGCATTTGGGAGATGGGCACGCTAACCATTACGCTACCACCTGCCTCCACCAATTTCTGTTTATCTGCCTTCCCACTTCACTATTTTGCCGCAGACGCAGGCAGAACGGATGCAAAACGAAAAAAAAAGTAAAGATTGCTTGATCCGCCAGCTGACACATGACCTTAACTTTGACAGGTTATGGTCATTGGAGCGCATGTAGGCTTGCGGCTGCGTGCAGATTGTGGGTCCCCTTAGCTTTATTGTAAATTTGCTTTCACAGACTCTTTTCAGCTAGAACTGAAATGGCGGACAAAAATGAGACCTACCGTTGAAAATTTTTTCTTGTTTTCTAGGTTTAAACCAAAAACTCTCATTTACACAAATAGTGATTTTTTAAAGAAATGGCATAAGGATACTATATTTCGAGGTCATGTCGTTGTGTCAATACGGGCCCGCACCACGTATCGACGAAAGGGCATCACAGTGCCGATGCACGCGGCAGGTTACTGAATGAAGAAAACAGGAAACGACTGTTTTTCAGTTTTCGCAACATATTGTACATAGAACACAAGGCACCCACCACCATGGCATTTTATTTTTGACAATAGCGACACACAGTGGCGGACTGATATACTTCCTAAAAGGGTTTCATTTTATTTTTTCATCGCAGAACCGCAAGCACAGGTTGCGTCGCGCGTATACCAAAGCCACGTACTGTGGCCGCGCTCCTTTTTCTCTAACAATGTGGCCCCCGGCGGCTTCACGCGCTCCCGTAGGTGGCGGATTGGACTGTCACTCCAGAAGTTTAAATAGATAACCTCTTTGCATAGAAACGACAGCATGATTGTTAACATATTGTTGGCCTGGATATGTCTGGCACGAGGCTCAAGACCGTGTCTTCAAACGCGTTCTTTGCGTTCGCGTCTCTGTCTTGAAGGGACGCGCACCCTAACTTGCTGCAGTGGTGCTTGCGTTGAGCGTATGTAAGGCGAAAAACGCGGTTCTAAAATGTCTCTTCACTAACTTCTGCAGTAAACCCATTTTTACAGTATTCGCGCAGTATAGTAGTAGTGTAGTAAGAGTCACAAGTATGGCATCCGTAACCGCAAGCGTCATGTTATAGCCGTAACTTGTCGGGACAGCGTAGTTGTAATCCACAGACCCTGCCACTGAAGAACACGTGGCTAGGCATGGCTGATGAATAAGTAATTGCTAAGATTGGTTTTCAGTAAAGGTTTGTTACCAAAAACGGCGGGAGCCTATACTGCCGCAAAGGACGGATGCTGGGCGGTGCCTCCAATCATTTACTCGGCACATCACAAATTTACACTGGAATTGAACTGGTTTCGCCAACTCTTGCTTATATTCTCTTGCCCCTAAGCTGCGACTTCGCCTGCAACCCGGGCCTCAGCTTTTCCCCTTTGTCCGCCGCTTCTTTCCCAATCTGCTAACACGTGCTTCCACTGATGCTTGCTCCTCTTTTTTCTCAATAAATGAAGGCATTCATTCATGCATTCTTAAGTTACTGCAGAAAATAGCGTGTCTTTATCTCCATAACCACCCTACCCTGTCTCTCACCTGGACTCGCCCATCGCAAAACAAAGTTGCTGTGTTGCAAATGGCTGGGCGTCACATAAACCATTTTCTAGGAATGGCCAGTAGCACGGCGCGCAATTTTAGGCAGGTGACAAGACAGTATATAGAACACCTTCGCTGCCATATCCACACTCAGTGCTCTGCTTTGTGAGCTACTATTAGCCGCTACGACGAAGTACAAAATGAAAGAAACCTAGCTGGGCTGGTCACGGGCAGCTCTTTTGAATGAAACATTCGGAATAACCCTTTGTTTGGCGGTTGTACATATGTCGAGGGTCCCCGATACGAACCACCTGCAAGTCTGTACGACCTTGCAAAGGGGAACTCAGATGAAACGTTGTCAAACGAATAGGCTTTTAATTATCATAATAAGTATGTCTTTATATAAATTCGTTACCATGAGGTGAAAGCCGACTAATAAGCATCTAAATTTTCTGTGTTATTAAAACATCGTGTTAATAAAAGGTGCGCTTTACAGCCCCCAAAATTAAAAAAGTAAGTTATGAAAAATAAATTGGTCCGGTAAACGTGCAAACGCAGACGCAAGAAAAGGCTATAGTCAGTTTCCCAGTATTGACTCAATGAAGAGGGAGCACCTCTATACTCTCACGTTGTAGTAATGTCAAGAACAAAACACTTCCGAAAGAGTCAGTCACCTTGCAAAGGGGCGCTTGGTGTGTCGTCTCTCACGTCCGTGTCGTTTTTTGTGTCGCGCAATATCATTCAAGTTAGTCACGAATGTTACTCATTATAAGATGAGCTTGCGCTGGAAAAGAAAATAACACTCAAACAAACGATGGCTTCGCGCAAAGTGCTTCCTCTGATTCCGATCTACGGATCAAGGCGTCGGTTCGTCAGATTGGAATGCTCGTACATTGCAGCGCAATCTCGGGTCGTCAAATGTGATGGAGAATGTACGCCAGTGTTCGCTTCACGCGCTCAATCTGATAAGATAACGCTCTTTCGCTATTGAATCCGTGACAACATACTGGATATTAGAAACACATGCAGGCGCATCTTGAGCTAACTGATAACTTTGGAACTGTGGTTAGACGCTAAAAAAAGCCCAACCCCCACCCCTTAAAAAAAGAATACAGTTGCTTTCAATATTAGCTGAAACATAATGCTTGTGGTCTAAAAAGGGCCCCCAACACTGCACAGCGACGCCGACATACAGGAAATTCAAGAGCGAACCACTTTTCAATTACTGGTATTTATCAAACCAGCATATCGTGGTTCAATGTAGCCCTGTAGTCCAGAGGCCAGTTCCACCAAGGGTACTGTGTCGGAGCTCATGTTTCATGTTAGCATTAATTGTCACAAAATCACAGTATTCTTTTCTTTAGATCTTATCATTAGACAGCTAAAATACATCCAGCGAAACCCTCACCTTAATATTTCACTACTTTTAGTTCTAACGTACATATCCGTGCTTATCCATATGTTACGAAGTACAGAAAATGTACCCAATGCTTTCCTCCAGGAAGCTGCTTTTATTCCTTATGATGCCAGGAAACCGAGCCTGATACCACCAACGCTCAGAAACCTAATAGGGAGCGCGCACAATGTTCTCGCACACCTTGTGGGATGTGCCGTAGCGCTGAGGTGCTTCTTGTATAATGTATGAGAATCGGTTGTAAAGACAGACGTGCAAGGTTGGGCCATGTGCTTAAGCTCATGAAGTTGATTTGTGCCAAGATAACCTGTCCAAGCTTTCACACTTAAATTATGTGGTTTTACGTGCCAAAACCACTTTCTGATTATGAGGCACGCCATAGTGGAGGACTCCAGAAATTTCGACCACCTGGGGTTCTTTAACGTGCGCCTAAATCTAAGTACGCAGGTGTTTTCGCATTTCGCCCCCATCGAAATGCGGCCGCCGTGGCCGGGATTCGATCCCGCGACCTCGTGCTCAGCAGCCTAACACCATAGCCACTGAGCAACCACGGCGGGTTTCCACACTTACTTTATAAGAAGTCTACAGCACCATCAATATGCCGGCTGCTTTCAACTGCACGAAACAAAACTATTGAAACGATACAAACAATGTTAACATCATTTTATCATTCGAGTGTTCAGATTGGTAATCTCTAGGTGCGGAGTAAGTTGAGAAGTTGTTTGCGTAATTAACAAAGCTACGTTAATTAAATTTTCAGTAATGGTTCTTACGCGGCTAAAGAAAATGAGCAGTTTGGAGCCCGTCCTCGAGATTATGCAGCCAAGCAAAAAACTTTCGACTAAACGTGCTTCTGTAAGAGCCATGCGAAAAAAAAATTTTCCAAGTAAACAATCTTGGAAGGCGTAACTGATGCAGAAAAAGAACATCTGTAAAGCCACAGAAAGAACAGCAGTTCACGACGGGACACAAAGGAGGAAACGCACACAAACTGCGCTAACTTTAAGCTCTATTCTTTATGTGATAATGAAGCAACTAGCCCGTCAGTCATTCCTTCCAAACCTGTAAAGTCAACCTGACCACATCTAGCCTTTTCTGATGCTGCCATCAATAGTATGGCCCCGTGAACATGTTCCCCGTGGGCACATAGTCGCGTTCCATTTTTATTCATGCTGCTTTCTCGAAGACAAGCATTTTAAAGTTTTGGTGTCAATGCGGCAGTGTACGTGTGCCGCCGAAAGCTTGCTTGGTCGCAGAAGCGATGCATGACGGAATGATGGTGCAGATTTAGCGCGTCGCTGGCATCAAGACAATGCGCGGCCGCCAAGGGAAGGAAGATAACGAAAGTGAACAGCTCGGTAGCTGCTCACGGAGCCGTGCCGATGGTGACGCTGCCATCATGACGAAATCTGAGGCGGCGATATTGATGGCTGCAGCGTTCCTTTTTTTCTTTTATTCTTCTATTCTTTCTTTTACAGCAAAGTCGTTAAGAGGAAGCTTTAACACGGGCCCTACTGCGACTCAGCCTATTCAAATAGATGTAAAACGCCGAAACGCTTTTCTTAGATAACCCCTGGACCGATTTTAATGAAATTTGTTGGATTCGGGAGAGAAAGGTAAATTCTAGTGACTATTGGAAGCGGAATTTCTATTTAGGGACTGAACTTTTGTAAAAGATATTCAAAAATTCGAAAGTGCGAAAAGTACACAAGCACGAAGTTTACAAATTATTAACTCCGCATCAAGAACTGATATCGCGGTTCTGTAAACAGCATCCATTACTCAATTTAAAGCCGACAAATCCAATATGCTGATTTATATCTTACGTGAAGTCGTTACGTTGTGAACAAGGGTTGTGGAAAAGCTGTATTTCCATATCACTAAATTTTTTGAGATTCATGCGTAATATATCAATTTTGTCTGCTTTAGATGTGCTGTTTGATGCAATGTACATAATTGTGACATCAGTTTTAATTGCCGAAAAAGAGTTGTAATCTTCATGGTTTCGTTTTCATAAAATTTGCGATTTTTGACAATATTGAATAAACAAATGATGACCTAAATCAAGAATTCGAAACCAACAGACATTAGATTTTAAGTTTCTGTTTGAAATGCAACAAACCTTGTCAAATTAGATGCAGTGGCTGTCGAGAAAAACGAATTCAACTTTTACATTTATTTAGATAGGACCACCAGAGCTAAAGCTTCCTCTTAAGGGCTACTTTCCCCATTATCGCGTCCGCGTGCAGAGCCAAATCCCGAAGATAGCGTAATACCGGCCCGACCGGCAGCGGTGGTGAAGCATGCGTTCAGCGCTCCCCATACATGGGCTGATCCCGAATGTAACGCGATGCCGGGGAGACCCGCGGCGGAGATGAAGCAGGCGTTAAGCACTCCCCATACGTGGACCGATCCCGAAGATAGTGCAATGCGGGGCCGACATGCGGTGGAGGTGCAGTTCGCCATTAAGGGGCCCACATACACAGATTTGCAGGTCATGTTTCTTCACAGAGTGGAAGGGCACTGAGATTTTTTAGTTATCCGCGTTTATCCTGCATGCGTCTGCGATCAAAACAAGAAGCAGGTATGCCTGGAAAATCTAAGGTGGTGGATGCAGGTGGTAGCGGAGAAGTTAGCATACCCAGCCCCTGCACGTACTTATATCTGCATTGACATGGGTTCGTGGTAGTGATAGCGACCAAAGCTCTACTTTTTCTGCGTACTCTAGTCATTGTGGAACTAAGGATGTGGTTAGCATGCCCAGCCACTGAATGCAAATTGCAGCAGTTACGAGGGGTAGAATCCCGCTGGGGCTGATTGTGAAGAAAGCTTCCTTTCTCTGTCCACTCTCGCGATGGTGAAGCTAAAAATGAGGAGGAGGCCTAACGGACACAACGTTGATCGTCACCATAACAGAATGGATGGACGATCTGCGGAAAGGAAAAGGCACACCAAGTTTTTAGCACTTAACTTGTCCTATAGTAAAGCGCTACAATAAAGTAAAGTCCTACAGTAAAGCGCTACTACAGCTAGTATGCCCTCATGGCAATGGTAGACCGAACTGCTTCTCACTGCTAACACTGGACTGATACTAAGAAAATACTCCGACCGCAGGCACCACGCTACACTGAAATTAGCAAAACAAAGTCAGTTTATAAACTGATATTGCCAATTATCTGGTGTCCTCCTTGTGTGTGTGGAGGGCATAAAGGTCCTGGCAATGAAATGGTAGTATCTTCGTTTTTGCTGCAGTTGCACACAAACAAAATTCTTTGAAGTGATCGGACAGCGATCTACCGGCGGAGAGGACCAACCCAGAAATTGAATATAATTGCTGGTTTCAGATCTTCCAATGTATATTGCGCTTAGCTACCATCTGTTATATTTTTCTTTTTCTGCTCTTATAAAGAAGAAAACTCCACATTACTACAATATCAACAACCCTACACAAAATAGACTGGCTTGAAGCTGTGACCACGCACCGCGCTTTTGTACATTTAGCACATGTAGTGTTGGGGCAACACGTTTGAGCAATATAATTAGGTTTTCAGTCAAAGCACTGTGACAGGTGGGAAAAACTCGTTGTCATGCCCGGTCGAAATAATACCACCTGAAATCTTATTTACTTATATTCATTTTTGAAAAATCACTATAGCCATTTACACATTTGCTTCGTATGAGTTATATACTAGCTTGCCTCGTCAATCTCAAAAATGTATTCCCTTTTCGGGAGACGGCATTCGTGAAAAACGACGCAACATGACAGTAAAACATCCAGCAAGGTTCTATCCAATGATGGGCGAAATTGTGCACTGAGAGCGTGTCGACTAGCGTGCGAGTGAAAGTTGAATTACGATCGTTGTAAGCTTGTGTTGCCTCTAGCACGAGCGAGGAGTGTTAGCGATGACATTGGTGTGAAAATGGTCAGCTCGGTCTGCGATTTGTTCTTCTGATCTCCACATTGAACGTCGCAGTTGTCACGGTGAGAGTACTTCTGTGACATTATTAGCCCAGTGGGCTGGGAAGGCTCGAGTGGTAGCTCACCTAGAGGAGTATGAGGTAACAATTATTAATATACGTACTTTTGCGATCATGAAAAAGATGCAGAAACACCACTGGTGTTGTCTAACTATTCGTAAACAGGCCCCCAAATTTCAATTGGCCCACCCCCAAAGATTAAGTAGGCCCACCCCCAAATTCCAAGTTGGCACACCCTCAAATTTAAGTTGGCCCACCCCCAAATTTAAAGTCGGCCGCGCCCGATTTTCTTTTCGCCCAGCCTTAAACTTGGAGTTGGCCCAATCCCCAATTTCAATTGGGCTACCCCTAATTTTCAAGTTGGTCCACCCACGAATTTCCATAAATCGACCCCCAAATTTCCAGTCGACGCACCCCAAAATTTAGGTTGGCCCACCCCCATATCGCCCCCAAATACAGATTGGCCCGCCTCCACAACACCACCAAATTTATATTGGCCCACTCCAATACCACCTGCAAATCGAGGTTGACCCACCCCCATTTCAGCCCCAAACTAACGCTGGCCCACCCCTCGATCACCTCAAATTTAGGATGGCCCACCGCAAGTCATCCCCCAATTTATGCTGATGCCACTTCCAATTTCAAGTTGGCCACCCCAACCCTTTTTATGAAGACCTATATATTTATATGGGAAATGCGTCAAGCTTTTGGCGTTGCAGACACGATTTCGCACGATTTTGCTACCAAATTGCTGGGGTACTCGCCAAAGAATGCTGCGCATTAAAAGCAAATGCACCGAACGAAGGACACCATATGCTGATCCTAAATGCTGACGGCTAGCCAAGCTAGCTTCTCTGTAGAGAGACCGGGGCAGACACAGCATGGGATATTTATTCAAATGGTTTTTTACGGCCACACCTACGGACTGATACCACTTGGCTGTAGGGAACACATTAACAGTAGCTATCAATCCAGACGCTGCACATCTTCTCCTAGTCGGTGCATTTCTTATTTGGATGAATCTTTAGAAATAATTAACGTTCGGGCAGCGACTCAGCCTAGCAGACCCTTTGTTCGCCACGAATGTTGCGTAGGATTGGCACTGGCCACCGGGTGGCATTGGGGCACAGGTGGACGTGATTCGCTCGGAGTGTGTGCCATTAAGGACAGCCGAAAGTCGAAGAAAACGGACCTTCAAGAAGAACGCAATAAGAATAGCCATTTTGTTCTCCCACGTTCCACGCTACAAAGCACGAAAGTTTTTTTTTTTTTTTTCATAACACAAAGCCATGCGCAAGCTTCTAGTTATGATGTCCAATGAATAAAATCTTCATAAAACCGATGACTTAACAAATGAACACGATACTGCTACGTTTTATGAAGGAAAAATAGAAAGGATAATATTTCAAGAGCACCACTGTAAAACCAGAACCGAAAGCAAATATTGAGTTTTGTGTTTCTGCCATTTGATAGGAGACTATAAAACTAAGTCCTATGCGGCTTTAAAAGAATGCGCTGCTGAAAAACCAAAACCGAAAGCAAATCTTGGGTTTTGTGATTCTGCCATCTAGTGAGAGACTACAAAACTAGGTCCTATGCGGCTTTAAAAAAAAAATTCGACGCGGGAATCGAACCGTGGCCACCGTGACGCGGGACCAAAGGTGCGCGCTAATCTACCACTCGGCCACGGCTACCGCGGCTTCGCCAAGCGGTACGCTTATATTTTTATAGATACCACGTGAATTTTCACGACAGTGTTACAAAAATCGCTTTCGGGAACAGTCTTACGCCATATGTGGAGAGTCGAGATAGGCATCAATCGAAAGCTGAGTCTCCGGACTACATACGCTGCACTGCGTATTACGATAGACGGGATAGTTTTATTACAGTCATCGTTCTTGCCTCAAAAATCGAGCACAAATTTTTGTCGTTTCCATAGGCTTCCATTGCTAAAACTTTAACCGCTGTGGGAACAAAATTCTTACGTGCCATAGAGTGATCACTGCATTTGGCTCGCGTAGATTGTCTTCCAGAACACGTTTGTCACCTGCGTTTTTCAATAATCGTCCTGCAGCTTTTGTTATTCGCGAAAAACCCGCTCGTTCCATTGAAAACGCGCTAGCTTCGTGCCGGGCCCGCTTGGGGCGCTAGTTGGTACGTGTCCGGAAAAGCTGGATATGTGGTGAAAATATGCAATCGCGAACTGCTTTCCTTTCACTCACATTGACGGTCCCTCACGACTTGACGTTATGTCGAGGTCCACGCCCCTGAATGTGAAATTAGCTTAATGAGCCACACATTTGATCATGAACATCTCGAAACGGAAGCATTACAGGAGAATCAAACAATGTCAACTTGTTTTGAAATGCAGTTGCTTTAAAGTTTCAAATGTAAACACATACCATAATAATGAAAGAAAGTTAATTAGGAAACTTAACTTAAAACAAACTTAAAAGTTAATTAAAAAGTAGAACGGGCCAAAGCGCATAAACTGCCTGTGTGAGTAGATTTTGCTTATCTAGCACAGCGTTTTTATTAAAATTAGCGCTAATTTAACTCTTAAAACGCTGTATACAGCAAGTTGGCTTATTTATAGCCAACTGTGCCATCCCTATACGCAGGTAGCAGAAAAAGGATACATAAAATTTGTATAGCGTTTATCCGAAACGATAAAAACAGTTTAAAGATACGAGTAAGACAACTACGTTCTTGAAACGTCGTGTATGTCTGCTAATGTCCGGCTTAATTACTTTTTAGACGATCTAGAACAGCTTTTCCAATCGAATTCGAAAAGCTGGTTTTGAATTAGGATTGGGAAAGACAAAAAAAATCCCTTTGCCAGGGCTCTTCATATATGATTTCAAAACGCTTTTAAGAAGGTATAAAAAAGCTGGCCTATAAGTATTCTTTAAAGTTTTACCGTAATCTAAAGCTCGTTTTGGTGGGTTCCAGATGAGTCGAAGCGTTGTTGTCTAATGCTACTGAGCTCCTGGCGCACTGCGAACACTGTTGCCCATAGAGGCCGACGCATCCTCGACCATGTCACATGAAAAGGAACATGTACATGAAAATGAACCCGGAATCCCGCCTTTGATATGCAGCAACGATGTTTACAACCAAAACGGCAATGACATCCCCCTAAAAAATGGGCGCGTCTTGAGAAACGGCCAGGCTAGGTCTTTTGTGCCATGAGCGCATTAAGTGAAAAATATAATAAAGCAACACTTTATTGAAAAAAATATATATTATTGCAGGGTTTCAGAAATGAAACATAAATCAAATTAAAACCACATCAAGAATGACTAAAACTTCAAGAAACAATTCTTAATGAACTAGAAATTAATAAACAATGAATACAACGTTGGTACACCTACACCTACAAAATTCGTAGGTACACATACAATAACGAGCAGCAAGAAAACAGAGTACGCTAAAGTTCCTTATTTAAAAAGTTCCTTAAGTAAATTTAAAGTTCCTCATGGTAAAGAGCACATGCTATCATATGAACAGACCCGAGTTATTTAGAAATTAATATCGCAGCAGCTGCAAGAAGCAGAATAAAGTTCGAGATTGAATCGCCTGGTAGCTGCTTCCAAGCAATATTACCAATAATCTAGAAGCTTGAAAAGAACGAAAATAGTAATAATGATGCATACCATCAAAAATCGACCCTGTGATAAGCAAGTAATGGGAACATGTCAAATTGAAAATGTTGGCTTTAGGATACATCAAATTTAATAATAGTGTGAGAATAAAAGAAAAATAAAACTAAAAAATGACCAAGGGAAAATAGTATGGAATACTCAAACAAGGAAATCTGTATAAAAAGTGAGAACCACTCAAATGCATAGTACGATCAGACTGAGTAATGCTACATAACTAAAGTAATCTTAGTACTTTAGTGCACGAGAAATAAAATTGGATGCCTCATAATTAGAAACTTCTATAAACCTGGAAATGCATTGGGATGCACAGAAAGCTGTGTATGAGTAACCAAGGGAGCAATCGCCACAATCAATCCGAATCTGTTTATCTAGAAAGGATGGCACAAGGGGCATGTATGTACCACTTTCGCAAAAACAGGCATAAGATCGCAATGAATCATTTACAAACCCATGAATATATTAGTACACTTCACACACATCTCCATCTCCTAAAGAAAAAAATTACATTGACTCGCTATTGCGGCTCTGCGAAAGTGGATGTCCAGCGAAGCTGTTTAAAACCACCACTACAACTGCTGAGGGGAGTATTACATGCTTTATTGCTTTAGAGTAATGATAGTAATGGTAATTTTGACAGCACAACGCCACCCGTAGCGATGATGCAGCGACACTCAAATCAGGTGCTAGGCTGTTTATTCTATATACGAAAGGCTAGGGATGCCACTTCCCACGTGGCAAATTGTCATCACCGCGGCACCTTGCGCAGCAGTAATCACTACCGGGAAAGGCATGCAGGGAGCGCCACGTGCTTCGCATTGTTACCAGGCACACCTTATCAACAATTATGTGGTTCGGATGCTTGTTTTCCGCCTGTTCTTGGTTGAAAGGTACGCTGTTCTGTATGTTATATCCGTGATGCCAAAAGATGTATGCACTGTGCGGTTCACCTTACAGTGTGCTTCAAGCATCTGCCTTATGGGTGTACGAGACATAGCTTCTAGCCCTGCACTGCAGCCGCGATCGGGCCATACTTTTGCGGACAGACATGGACACAGAAAGTGCCGACGAACTATGGGCTAATAGCTTCGCTGTAAAAAGCACTCTGAATGACAAAAATCTTTCACACATGTAGCCCGAGCCAAATGCTTCACCAGTGCACCCCTACTTTCACATAAACAATATTTGGCACACATATTGGCACGCATATCACTTTGCAATTTACATTTCCGCTGACGATGGAACTGCCGTACGTGCTGGTACTTGAAACGTTCTTAATGTAAACAGATTTGCTGCCCTAGACAGGTATCCCCAGATATTTCCACTGCTGCTCTATTTTATCAAAGTGGACAGGTATTGTGCGCAACTTTTGGTAGTTGAGATGTTTTGAATGCCAATACAGTGGATTCAGCAGAACGACTTGCCCACATACCACCTCTGCCACATATATGCGCTCACTCTCCGCTTGGTAGCACTGAACTTTAAGTGTTTCTTCTCGGTGTACTTGCCAGATAAGTGGGCAGACCTACACATTATATAAAATTTTGCAGCTTTTAATCAAACACATACCAGCATACAAGCTACAATGTGAAAGATATAGTAAATTTTATGCCTTATGAAAGTGGCATGTACACAAAATATGCAACTACAACACTGTATCCAGTTCACATAAATAAACATAAGAAACGTTAATTATAAAAATATACTGCGCAAATTGTTTAACAGGCTGTTCAATGAAATGGGCACATAATATGTAGGTTCCACATTTAGTATACTAAGCATTTCCACTGAAATTAGCGAAAGCTTATGTAATGACAATGTAAACTGCATTCACCCGCCCTTCCTGTACTAGCAATCTGATTGCTTCCATATCATAAACGATTTGGAGGGCATTCTTTAAAGCAGATAAGGGAAGATGTCCAAATTTATATCCGCATATGTTTGCGCCCTTTCACCATGGGCCATGGTGTTGATGCTAGTGGTCTGAATGAGAGCGATCAGTTCGCACATTGCAATAGAGAAATAATTAAAACCACTATGGGCTTAAAGTATTATCATTGTTTTATGTCACCTGTTAACTGCTTACTACCATTCAAGACACCACGCTAAGTCACCAAGCATTAGTCCCATATTCCCGCATTGATTGGCAAACTGTCACCTTGTAATCACATCTTCTACTAAGCCCTCCAGGCAGGGACCAATATGCGCAAATAATCATAGAATCAATTAATTCTGCAATGACATGGCTAAAATTGCTGTGCGAGTAACCCATATCACATAGCTTTAAGTAGGAAATGCTGTGTACTTTTACCCATCAACTTACGTAGTGTGCTGGCATGCCTAAATGCCTAAATAGAGAGAGAGAGAGAGAGAGAGAGAGAGAGAGGTATTTATTATAATCGAAAAGTTGAGGGGTCGGCCTCAATAAATGTTCTGACCTGCTACTCGGTGTTGGGGGAAGGGGAAAGGGTGTAGACAGAAAGAATAGAGAAGGCGTTGATTATCAGGGTGAACATGGTGGGGAAGATGTTGCACGCTCCAAGACTTCAATGTCTCTTGTACAGTCCTCTCTCATACAAAAATGAGTTGAAAGCCGTCAGACTGTCAGGCTGATGACGAGGATCAAGCGAAAGTCCCAATAGAATCTTTTCAGTTAATAGTCCAATGACAAATTTGGACAAGATGTCTGCCACAGATTTTCTCTATACATCAAATCGCAGGCAGATGCGCAACAGGTGTTCTGTCGTCTCAGGAATACCGCATTCCTCAAACTTCGGAGTGTTCCACCCGGCGGATGAGATGTATGTAGCGCCGGGTGAAGGCCACTCCTAGTCGTAATCTGTGCAGTAAGCTTGCATTACTCCTTTACAGTTTCCGTGGTATCCGCATTTTCATCTCTGGGTCGAGTTCGTGAAGGCGGTGATGACGATGACCTGGCGAGGCCCTATACACTGTGGTATTATCGCGCAGAAGTCTGTACACCAGGCCATTTGTGTCTGGTCGTGGAAGTCGGATGGACACTGGCGCGGCTTTATTGTGGGCCATCCTTGCCTCCGCGTCTGCTAGCTGCTTTCCATGTAAACCACAGCTCCCCGGAATGCACTGAAACCTTATGCAATAGCCAGCTCTTAGGGCGACATCATGTGATTTGATCACTTCTTGAGCAAGGACATAGTAGGATCTTCATCTAAGGGCAGAATCGATCACCTGAAGTGCCGGCGTGGGATCGCAAAATATAGTCCAAGTCTAATCAGCTCCATCGACACATAACGAATAGGCTCCCGAATAGCAACAATCTCTGCGGCCGTTGGGGTAGTTTGGCGGTGGAGATGGAAGCGCTTTGTGACCTTCATTAGTAAGATATTGATGAGGGCTAATGGTTCATACATAGAACTGAGGTGAAACAGCGCAAAAAGACGAGGACACAAGGAAACAAATACCACAGACAAGCGCTGACTGCAAACTGGAAGTTTATTTGAAATTCAACGGACATTTATACCTTCTTCAGCATAGGCATGCGCACATCAGTCGTAAAAACATCTGCAAATCTACAACATTTTAATCTTTTTTCCAAAAATGTGATTATTTTTTCCGGCAAGGCAAGAGAGGGAGTGCTTACACATTGATCTCCTTCCTTTCTTATATTTATTTATTTATTTATTTACAAAATACTGCAGGCCCAAGCGAGGGCCCATGCAGGAGGGGTGAAAAAGATTTCCACAAGCACTGGCAAGACATCAACCAGAAATCATCATAAATCATGAAGAGAGAAAGAAAAAAAATATATATATACATAAAGATGACACATAAATTAGCACCTTATGGCCGTGAAAACAATTATGAACATTTAGGAAAAACAGTCCTTTGAAAGAAAAAACAAGAAAAGCGCTTCACATTATGACGTCAATGCCTCGAATGAGTCACTGTTTTGAAGCATACATAGCGGCAAAGCGTTCCACTCTGTAATCGTTCGTGGAAAAAATGAAAACTTGAATGTGTTAGTACGTGTTCTAAATGGTGTTATCGATTCAGCATGATGATTTCGAGTCATTCGTGACATCAGAGGTTGGACGTACTGAGCAGGGTCTAATGCGAGATGGTTGTTTTTTAAGTGAAAAAGAAATTTTAGTCTCAAAATTTTTCGACGTAGCTTAAGTTCCTGGATATTATTTTGCTGCATCATTAAGGTTGGGGAGTCCGTCAGGCGGTATCGAGAAAAGATAAACCGAATGGATTTACGTTGAATCATTTCTAGAGCATCAATGTTTTTCTTAGTGTGTGGGTCCCAAATAACACATGCGTATTCGAGGGTAGGTCTAATGATTGAATTATAGGCCAACAGCTTGACGGATGGAGGGGCTTGTCGAAGTTTATATTTGAGGAAGCATAACTTACGGAAGGCGGATGCGCATATGTTGGATACGTGGTTATTCCAACTCAGATTCTTTGTTATTATTACGCCAATGTACTTATATTCGCTCACTTCTTTGAGTGGGTGAGATGATAGCGTGTATGGAAAAGAGAAGTAATTTTTCTTTCTAGTTACATTCATGTACACTGTTTTTTCGGAGTTCAGCTTCATACCCCATTGGTTGCACCACTGAAAAACATTATTCATGCAATTATTTAGAAGCACCTGATCGTCTACGCTATCGATTTCCTTAAACATAACGCAATCGTCAGCGAATAGCCTTATTTCGACAGGTTCAGGGATAACATCAACAATGTCATTAATATATATTAAAAAAAGTAAAGGTCCTAAAACACTTCCCTGAGGAACACCTGATGTAACCGGAAGTTTGGATGAGCAGTAATCGTTTATATTAACGAACTGTGTCCGATTAAACAAGTAAGCGGCAACCCAATCCACAATAAAGTTTGGAAGGCCAATAGTCTTAAGCTTGAAAATGAGTTTAGCGTGAGGAACTAAATCAAAGGCTTTCTTAAAGTCCAAAAAAATAACATCAATTTGTCCGGATTTATCTAAAATAGATGCGAAAGTATGTACGACCGAGACCAATTGAGTAACAGTGGAAAAACCCTTGCTAAAACCATGTTGAAAAGGGGTTAATATATTCCTATTGTTTAGAAAATCAGTGATATAGTTGGCTATGATATGCTCAAGAATTTTGCAACAGGAAGAAGTGAGAGATATGGGACGATAATTTGAGACCAATGACTTATCCCCTGTTTTGAATACTGGCACGATTCGCGCTATTTTCCAATCGCCGGGAATGCTAGATGAACGCAGGGAAGCACTGAAGATGATTACAAGATAGTTAGCAACCATCTCGGCATATCGACGCAGAAACGCATTTTGGATATTATCAGGGCCTGGTGAAGTTTTAGTCTTTAAATTGAGGAGCATAGACACCACGCCTGATAATGATACGATGTCGGAGTCAAGATGACATGAAGTGGTATCGACGCATGCGTTATCGCAAGCCTTTGGGAAAACGCTCTGAAAGTAAACGTTAAACTGCGAAGCGATTTTTTGTTTATCTGTAACAAGGGTGTCGTTATGCATTATTTGATTAACACCCTCTTTTTTTCGGCACAAGTGGGACCAGAATTTTTCAGGGGCGGTCTGGATAAAGTTTGGCAGCGTATGTTGAAAATAGTTCTGCTTTGCATGGCTTACAGCTTGGTTGAATAGTGTCTGATTCGTTCGGATAACGCTGTGCGAGGCACCGTGTCGTCTTAACCGTTGTAGTTTTCTTTTCTTGTGCAAGATGTCGCGCGTTATCCATGGGTTATTTTTCTTCATCTTTTTCGTTTTATTTGGCACAAACCTATCTATGCAGTACAAACATAAGTGTTTAAATTTATCCCATAGCTCTGAAACATCAGACCCACCAAAACTGCTGAGGTTAAGATCAAGGTAGTCTAAGATACTTTCGTCTTCAGCACGAAAAAAGTTTTTAATCGGCGCTGTTTTTATAGGAGAACTATTTCGTGCTCTTAGAGGGCATGAGAACTTCACCATGTAGTGATCTGAAACACCCTGTTCGACTGACACAGAAAAAGTTTCCATACATCGGCTTACAAAAACAAGATCCAATATTGAGGACGAACTGCCTTGAATACGAGTAGGTTGCTTAACCACTTGCTGCAGGTTTCTACACAACATTAAGTCTAGTACACTCTGAACATGCACGCTATGCTCACGAGAAGCAAAAGGATTGTTCCAATCAACACCAGGAAGGTTGAAATCGCCACCAATAATTATTTTCTCCTGTGGGAAATTCAACATGTGTTCGTATAGATCATGTAAAAACTGCGGGGGTGCATCGGGAGGACGGTACACTGCGAATAGTAATAAAGAAAAGCCCCAGCATGACAACTTTAATGAAATACTTTCATGATTGTCGATTTGTCTTAGCAGAGTTGCTGGAATGTTATGTTCAACCAAGACGGCGACGCCGCCCCCTCTTGTATTCCTATCCCGTCTAAAAATTTGGTAGGAAGGTGGAAAGATGCTGCTGTCATGAATGTCATCACGGAGCCAAGTTTCCGTGATCACGACGACATGAGGGCTGTATCCCAGAATGATGGCCTCAAGCTGATCACTTTTATTCACTACACTGCGCGCGTTTACATTTAACAGACGCAGCTCTTCAGTACATGAAGTTTCCTGTCAATTTTTGCTGGAGATTCTTTGACGGCTAACCAATTCTACCCTAGAATTGGCGTCATCGTCCCATGTGTATAGGTCATTGTCTATGCGTAGTTTATCATGCAGAAGAGTCACTTTCTTGCCCTGCTGCTTTTCTATTTTGGCGCTTTGCCATAACAGCTTGCGTTTCCTTAGCGTGTCCGCCGAATAATCATTTTGAATGGAAATTTTTGTTCCCTTGAGCTTTCGCGCGTTATTTAGGACTTCCTGTTTTTCGTTGTAATTTTCAAAGAATACAATCACTGGTCTATTCTTTCCCGCCTTTCCAATGCGATGTATTCTTGCGATAGAGCAACATGTTACATTGAGTCTCTTAAAAAAAAATATCTTCAATCACTTTTGCGCGAAGAGCTGTCTCATTTTCACCCCTGTCTTCTTGTATGCCAAAGATAACCAGATTCGAGCGTCTGCTCCTGTCTTCAAGGTCTACTACTTTAGCTTGAAGCAACTTCACTGTCTGTTCTAGGCTGTCAACTCGCGAAACGCGTCTTTCCAAATCGCTGAATCGCTCATTAAGGTCAGAAATCATTTTTCCTATCTCACTCTGCTGATTCCTCAGGGTGGCTATCTCTGTGACTAGCTTGTTCTGCACGTCTAATAGTTGGGTCAATAAAGCTTCCGTGTTAGGGCCCGGGTTCACCTCAATGTCCCCACACAATAAAAGTTCGCATGCAGAAAGAACTTCGCATGCAATCTCAACACACTGGCGTGGGCACGGCAGGACCAGGAGGCCGCGGTAGTCACTTTTGATTGTGCTATAGTGAACACTAACCTGCACAAAGCAGAAGAACGGCTTGTGAGGCCACATTGCGAGGCTCGGTCCGCCGCACCCACTAAAGTCATAGCGATGCGGCATGTCCCTTATGAAGGCATCCAAAGAAGTCACATGGTAGGGAGGCGTAGCTGTGATGTCGATATCATGCAGCCAAGAGCACAGCTGATACGGTGCATGATGCGTCGCTGAATCCATCGGCCACGCGCTGCGTTGAATCCGCTCGGGCTGGAAGGTTGGAAGTTGGGTCAATAAAACCTGCACAAAGCAGAAGAACGGCTTGTGAGGCCACATTGCGAGGCTCGGTCCGCCGCACCCACTAAAGTCATAGCGATGCGGCATGTTCCTTATGAAGGCATCCAAAGAAGTCACATGGTAGGGAGGCGTAGCTGTGATGTCGATATCATGCAGCCAAGAGCCCAGCTGATACGGTGCATGATGCGTCGCTGAATCCATCGGCCACGCGCTGCGTTGAATCCGCTCGGGCTGGAAGGTTGGAAGTTGGGTCAATAAAACCTGCACAAAGCAGAAGAACGGCTTGTGAGGCCACATTGCGAGGCTCGGTCCGCCGCACCCACTCTATATAATATGAAAGGCCTCTACTATTTCCCTTTCCTTTCCCTATGAATTTTGTCTTTTCAAATATGGGTGTGCATTGACACTTGTTACAGTGTCCAGCTAAATGACTCCCATAGCCATTCTTTAGGTTAGTGCTGTGCTGACGAGCTCTTTCATTGAAGCACTGTCCCGTTTGACCTATATAAGATTTTCCACAGCTGAGCGGTATTTGATAGATGACGTTGCGCCTGCACTCAGTGAAACGACTTTTATGATTTGTGGTGCCTTTCGCGCTTGTTCATGCGATTACATAGCGAGGACAACTTACACGGGGCACTGAAAACCAAATATTATGTCTATTGGAAACTTTCTTCAGATTGTGCGGCAACTTGTGTAGGTATGGCACCACGTGCGCTTGTCTTTTGTCTTTGTTTTTTGGGGGGGAAGCATCGGAACTTCTTTTCTCTTTCTGCAAAATGGCTTCGCATACTGAAGTGATCACAGAACTGGGAAAGCCTGCGTTCTGGAGTCGCGATATCTGATTTAAAATACTTTGATCGAACTCATGCTCACATGACTTACTAAGTGCTGCCTTAATGCACGTTGTTGCTATGCCTCTCTTAATCAATTTAGAGTGTGCGCTGTCGTAACGCAACAAGGTTTTCTTAGATCTGGGATGATATCCCCAGCATACGTGCTCGTCCAAAGAAAAACAGAGGTTAATATCTAGAAACTGAATACGGTTGTTAATTGGCAATTCATACATGAACTTAAGTCCTCCCGATGAGTTGATGAACAAGTTTAAAATTTCTTCGACCGCGTCATGAAAATGCATACAAGTATCTTTCTTTATAACAGTTAAGTAGTCGTCAATATACTTAAACACTCGCGTTACAGGCATGTCCACCAACTTAGCAGAAATTACATTGTCAACCGAGGATAAAAAAAATGTCACATAAAATGGGGGCGATGGCTGATCCTATACAGATGTCAGGCGTTGGATGTAGAATTGGAAAGGCCATCTCTAGATGTTGCAGATAAATGACCCTTTCCTGGTAAGAAGCTTGGAAGAAGTTATCTTGGCCATAAATGAAGACCAGGGAACCGCACTAACCGCATTTTCACAAGATCTAGAGGACTTATATTATTCTGTGCCGCGAGATGGTTTGATGTGCGCTGTGCTCGATAGGATAGAAGATTTCGGAGAAGTTAATTTTCAGAATTCTGCATGTGTCAACGGCGACAATTTTTTAGCGCTTTTAGACTTTTATCTTCACTCAACTGCTGTTAATTATGATGGCCAATTATGACTCGGATGAAGTCGCGGCTCTGGGAGCTGGCTGGCCGCGCGCCACGGGTGCCACTACGGGCTGACTGGTATTGCGGCCTGGCACCGGGCGCTCCGACACCGTCTGGGACGGTGGGCGCCGTCAACTCGGACGCTGTGTGCACTGAGTGGAGTAAGACCACCTAACAGAGCTGACGTCTCCTCGCGGCTGCCTGTTTTGCGCCCATCTTGGGTGTGGTTTTTTTTATGCCGGTTGTTGTCAGGGTAGCGACGCTTCATGCCTAAGGCTTAACGAAGCTGCCTGTCGCACGTGGAGGGACACAACCTGGTGGACCGTGGCGTTGAGGTGTTGCACTTTGCTTCCCTCATTCTAGTTAGCGTCGCACGAATTGAAATTACTCGTTCGACTCAAGGAAGTGAGCTTCGTTCACGTGAACTTAGCATCTGAGTAGCTGCCCGATCTTTTGCTAGCCGAGTTGAACATTGTACCACGTGGGCGATGCGCATGCAGAATTCCTCTCCCTTGCACTACGTTAGTGTTTGCCGAGTGTGCTGAGTGAACACAGCGTGATTGGAGTCACCCCTGGTTTGCTGTCACCTGCACATCATCTGCGCTGCTGCCCCGGACTACAATCGAGCCACCCCGGGCGATGGTGATGCTGTGGCCAGTTCGGCGCAGAGACTTCGGCGGCCGCCTGTATCCAGCTCGCAACACACGGCGGCGGAGAAAAGAGCCGGCGGTCACCGACAGCTACTGCGGCTCTCGCCAGAAGGGCTTCCTCGTGCCGACTACTGCGTCGCCGTTTCCGGAGTCCTGGCCTGAAATCGTGCCGTCGAGTCTGCAAAGCTGGTGCTGTGACCAGCGGACGCCAGCGGTGTACACAAGGACAATGTCGGCTCGCATGCTATGGACAGCATGTGCACATT
Source organism: Dermacentor andersoni (assembly GCF_023375885.2). Taxonomy (NCBI): domain Eukaryota; kingdom Metazoa; phylum Arthropoda; class Arachnida; order Ixodida; family Ixodidae; genus Dermacentor; species Dermacentor andersoni. The sequence goes on along the minus strand of NC_092814.1, from coordinate 369,029,293 downwards.
TCCTCGGCGCGGCCACTGTTGCATGTACTATCTTGTTCGCGAAGCATGCGTTGATGTTAGACCGTGTGACATGTTTCGCCGGAATATGTAGTGATTTAAGGTTGGGGGGGATGTGGGCATGCGTGACTCTCACGCGTCCCCTGATATCTTGTTTTCCCGCATAACTCCCGTCTCCTGCAGTGCGGCTTCGCCGCGTGGCCTGGCGCCCGCGGCGGTCGGAGTGGTTGAAGCGAGCGCAGTGCGAGAGATGGCACGAGTGTTGCGCTGCTAACGCCGCCTCACGGCGGGGTTACTTGGGTGCCGGTAAGAGATCGTCAAGCGGCGCGATCTCGGCGTGGTTCGAGATCGTCAAGCGGCGCGGAAGTTCCGCGCGTGCGCCGATGCATGGCCTGCCAGACCGTCTCGTGAGGCCTCGTTCGAACGCGCCACCGTTCGCGTGACCGTACGCGCGAACGACCAGGTGTTGGGATCCAGCATGGGGCGAACATACTCGCCCGTTATCCGGTCGCGGTGAGTCGGACTTCCAGATTTGTCGCGCACCCATCGGCATTTTTTTGTGGATAGCAACTCGGCTAGCAGGCATTGATCTATGAAAGGTGCAATAAATGCCCTTGTGATTGTTTGCACTAGTGCGTTGTCGTTCCTTTGTCCCAAGAGTGCGGGTGAGAGAACCCCACAAGGTATAGGTGATAGATTCACCACAGGTCTTGACAAACTCCACGCTGGTATGGCAGCTGCTTCTGCCGTAGTAAAGCCTGAGGGATGACGGTCTCATGACGAGAAAGAGATTCCGAGAAAGTGCTGTCTGGTCGTAGAATGCGAATAGTCGATAGAGGGTGACATTCATGGCGGGTCAATAGCCGAAGATATACCTTTAAAGGTTCACATGAGAGATAAGCGTCTATAGGAGGTACACGTGCTTCCACAATCACGCCCTTTGTCGAAGTGCAGCATGGCAGACCAAGACAGGTTCTCAGTGCCTGAGCTTGTAAGCCCTTCAGTGTACGTAGGCAGGAGGTGCGGTTGTTTGCAATAATTAGTAAACTGTATCGCAGGTAGCCTACGAAAAGTGATTCATATAGCGGGAGCAATGATCTCTCGGACGGGCCCCATTTCATGCCTGCTAATACTTAAGCATGTGTATGAAGCTGCCTAATTTGGACTTAAGCATCGACACTTGCTTCGACCAGGACAAGGTTCGGTCAGTCATCACTCCTAAAAATCTGTGGTGCGTTAAGTACAGTATGGCTGTGCCGTTAATAGTAATCTGGTAGCGGTGCATCGCCTTGCTGGTAAAAGCAAGGCCCGCACACTTCACAGGCGCCGATTGTAGACCTCGCTGCTGCAAATACTTCGAGTTGACCGACACTGCACGCTGCAATCTTGCACGGAGTTGTGGCCGCGAAACACCAGAAGCCCATATGCAGATATCGTCAGCGTATAGGCTCATGGGTGAAGGCTCTGGCACTATATCGGCGAGTCCAATAAGGGTTATATTGAACAGCGTAGGGCTGAGTACGCCTCCTTGAGGAACGCCACGGCTGATTTGATGACGACTGGTCTCCGCATCTGTCGTCATCATAAATATGGTCCGGCCTGTAAGGTAGTCCTTTAACCATTGAAACATCCTACCTCCGATTCCTAGCTCCTAAAGTGCGTCAAGAATGGCGTCATGCAACACATTGTGATATGCACCTTTGACGTCAAAAATAGTCCTCCTGACAAGTGTCGACGCTTCTTACCCTGTTCGACTTTTGGCACGAAGTCAATCACGCTTTCAATAGACGATCTTCCTTTGCGAAAACCCGTCATTATGTCTGGGTAAAGGTTGTACTTTTCGAGAAACCACTCTAGCCTCGTCAGCCCTGATCTTGCCCACGCAGCTTGCCAGGGAAATAGATCTGTAGGAACATATTGCAGGAGGAGTTTTGCCAGGCATCAGAAGCTCTACAAGACGGCTGGTTTTTCATTTTCCAGCAAAGTGCCTGAGCTCCACGATGCATTGAAGAGGGAGGGGAGAACAGTGCGTGCGTCTTCCTCCAGAGAAGGCAACGTAGCGTATGTGATGCCATCTGGCCAAGCAGCTGATGATGTTCGAGATGAAGCCAGTGCAACGTCTAGTTCTTGCATTGTGAACATGATGTCAAGACAGTCGTATGTAGATGGTGGGGCTTGTCGGTCAATTGTTGAATGTGGACCAGAAGCTACAGCCACAATCATTTTGCAATAGTCCTGTGCAACCTCCACCTCGCTTCTACATTGTATCACTGCCAGAGCCCGGAATGGGCACTTTTCGTGAGGGGGAAATCGTAAGCTGCGCATCACCTGCCATATTTGTGAGGATCAAAGGAAGTGCAAAATCCTCTCCAACGCTTAGTGCCCAGTTTATCAAGGTGCACACAGACATGTTGAACTCAGCGACAGATAGTACGCTCTGAGGGAGATTTCGTCCTTCGGTATTTCCTCTCGGCGCGGCGACGCACAGGTCGTAGTTTTTTCATATTCGAAGTCGATGAATCTTCTAGGTGCGGATATGTGTATGAATTTTGTCGTGTCATGAAGAGCTCTGCTAATAATGCGTTCTAGATCAGGCGGTGAAGATTGGTCTGAGCAAGCGTTGTCCACCATTGTCTGATAATCTCCCCAGTTGGTACAACGAATACGAGACGGAAGAGCTTGAAGGAACCGTTGAAGTTGTACATATGTAGGTATGTGGTCGCTACCAAGCATGTCCAGATCTGTGCACGAGGCTGTTGAGGGTAGAAGACTTCTGGACACGAATGCAAGATCTAAGGAGCTGCTATATGTCGCACCTCGCAGAGATGTAGGGGAGCAGTCATTAATGGTTGTCAAACCTTCGTTATACATGAAGTTTGCCAATTCTTCACCCAGTATATTCACCGTAACACTGCCCCATAATGGGTGGTGGGTGTTAAAGTCCCCGATGATTATATGTGGCCCAGGGCACACTTGGACGATATAACTCAGGTGCAGGCGATCAAAGCTCACTTTCGGTGATAGGTAGCCTCCAATGACCGAAAACACGCGCTGCTTGTGCATTGCCGTCACACAAATGAATTTATTAGAAGCATGTTCCGCTACCATGTGTCGGGCGTACACCATGTCACGACGTGTGCACAACAGAACCTTCCTTTTGGAAATGTCTTTCCGTGACCAAAGTTGTAACTATTCTCATAGTCGGAAGGGAGATGGAATGCTGGGCAAGCAAACAACCACAAAAGGTAACTGATACTTCAATATGCGTTGTCGAAATTCTGAAACGCATACACGCAGACTACACGCGTTCCAGTGCATAGCAACAAGTCCTTGTTGGTAGCGTCATATTGATATACTATCGTAGAGCCGCGAGAATCTAGCGTATCCATAATTTGTAACGCAGCAAACGCTGATGGCGTACGTAGAATATAAAGCACATCACAAACCGTACTCATTAGTTGCCAAAGCATGCTCTGGACCTTGGCTCCATCAAGCTTGTCAGCAGGACGCATCGTTTAACCTTCATCAGCATGATCCTTGTGAGAATCTATCGAAAGCATGGAAGGGCAGACAGCCTCAGCAGCATCGTTCGCGGGACCAGTCACTGCGGCCGTTCTAGCCGGCGTCGATATACCGGCAGCGATCGCTGGGCCTTTCCATACGTTTCCCGATTCTGTTACCGATTGTGGGGACAAGATGCGGAGCGCTTGTTGAGGTTCCGGCTCATGTGGTCTCGTTGTACTGCTGGCATGCTTGTCCTCCTGCCGTGAGCGGCGTCTCTGTCGGCGCACTAATCAGCGGCCTCTCTGCGAGAAGAATTATGTCTCGCCATCTTCCTGACTATCCGTGTTTCGTGTACGATTTTTGGACGCAACTTCGAGGTCACGTCATGTAATCCAGCACCGTTTGACAGTCTTCCATTTGGCGACGCCTGCTACATCGTTAACGTGTCATGATGTTCTTGCAGACTGCACTTACGTGACCTATCTGCTGGCATCTGTGACACTGTAGAGGCTTTGGCACGTACGGTCGCACAGGATGCCTCACATAACCCACTTTTACAAACGCTGGTAAAGAAGCTGAGTCAAATACTATCTTAATGCAACGTGACCCTCCGAAGCGATGAACAGTCAATATCCGAACTGTTGATGTCTGTGATGACCCACTTATGGGGGCAAAGGTTCGTGTTCTCAATGTTTTAACGGTTCTCTGAGGCGGAGCGTCCGAGAACCCAATTGAGGACAAAGCCGTTGGTTTGAACACACACACAAATACTTTTAATCAAACTAAAAAGGCATAAAGCAAATAGAAAGATATAGAAAGCATGCATAAAATAAACATTCAAGAAGACATTGCGGTAAGGAACACACTTAGGGCTTTAACGAGGGCGCGAGTCCGGGCTTGCCACGAGGGCGGGGACGCGTCGCAGTCTCGACGCGGCAACGCGGTGAGAAGCTGGCAGAAGGAGTGACGCCGGTCTCACCAAAGGTCGCGGCGTAGGCTGACCGACCGGGCGCCGGGAGCGCGCCAGCTCTGGCGAGGCGAGGAAAAGTGGGCGGCTTGGTGGCAGGAGTGGACGGCGGCGGCGTTCTGGCCGGGCAGAGAGCTCGGGCCCGTAGCCCGACTGGCTTGGTGGCAGGAGTGGACGGCGGCGGCGTTCTGGCCGGGCAGAGAGCTCGGGCTCGTAGCCCGACTGCTCCCCTCTCGCCCACGGCGCGGAAGCTCGAACGCCGGCCTCGGGCAGCAGGCGGCAAGGCAGACGGGGTGGCGTTCTGGCCGGGCAGCTGGCGTAGAACTCGGGCCCGAAGCCCGACTGTTCTCGTCCTGCCCACTGGCGCAAAAACTCACCGGCCTTGAGGAGCCGACGGCACGCTCAGGTAGACGGGCGACGCACAGGAACAGGTTGGCAGGAGGCCCCGGGCGGGTGAAGTCCTGGTGGGCTCGGGTCCGGAACCCGACGGCCCGTCTTCAACGCCCGCTCCGGTGGTTGACCTCCTCCTGCCGTCGTTTCCTGGGACTCTCCTGGCGTCTCCCCGGCGTCTCCCTGCGTGTCCTCTTGCGTGTCGCCCCCGTTCTGCCAGCGCACCACGCTTTTTCTTGTGGTCTGGCCGATTTGGCATTCTCGGATTGGCTGCCCGACGCTCCGTGGTCTTTCTTGATTGGTTGCTTTTTTCTTTTTGTTGTCTTTCCTGCGCCGCGCGTTCTCGTGCCGGACGCTCTTCGTCGTCGTTGTGTTCCTTCTTCCACCTCGGCGCGCGTGCACTCAGCGTCGTCTGCTCTCGACCGTCCCGAGCACCGCACCATGTCGCGCACCGCACATCACACAAGCCCCTGTTTAACAAGTTTTTCTGAAGAAAAACTGCCGCTCAGTGCGCGACATAGTTCACAACACTACAGTCATGGCCCGTTCACAAGAACGCACTGTAATGTTTCATGCACAATTTACACAGTTGCATAATTCACTGAGCGTACAGATCAAAGACCATTAATGGAAAAGACACTAATTCACAAACACCACAACAACTCTAAAGAATAAAAACTGTAGCACCAGAGGCTATCACACCACACTCTATAAACAATCAAGTTGAAGTCACGAAGTCCGAGGTCAAAAGTCCTTGAAGAGCCATAAGCGAAGCATCGGCTCCTTCAGGTGACCCTTTCCCACATGAGGCGGACTAGACATCTGTCTTCTCGTTTAGAGTGCACTGGCCAGTTCATGACCATATCGCTCTGGGCAATAACGTCTCTGCATGGTGTCGACCAAGTCACTGCCTGCGTTCTAAGGTAGTGAACATTACAACGCGTGGTTGCCGCATCAGTGCCAGTGGTCGAACCACATACGCGTGCATGAAAACACAAAGGATGTTCTGGATACTCAAAGCCATAAGTTGGTGGGGTACACATGCCTGAGCCCTCCCAAGTGCACATAGTGTCACAAATAGTTTTTGTCTGATTCGAGGGACGCAGTAAAGACCCCTCAGTACTTTTTGTAGAAACCAAACACGGTTCCACAGGAGCCCTGATATTTTCAGGTTCATCTTGCCCATGGTGCGAACACTCCGGCGTACTATATGTAGCCTGTAGGAGGTTCTCTGCTCTAACTTTCTCAACCAGGCCCATACACGGCGACCCGGAACCCTGTACGAGCCAGTCATCGCCTGCGCTGTGCTCACGCGGCACTAGTTGAGGTATGGAAGCAATATGCTCCTTGTCTTGTGACCATACCTCAGTATCTTTGCTTACCATGGCATCATTACCAGGTGTCTCTCCTTGGGACACTTTTTGGTCGCCGACGCCTGAGGCCATGTCGGAGGGAACCCTATGGTCGCCGCTGCACTGCTGTGCTGCATCCTCAACCGCGGATCTTGTCCCCTCGGAGCAAGCAACCGCGAGTGCCTTGATGCGAACGCGCACCCTGCGAAGCTCTTCCTCCAGGCGTTCCGTCTCAGCTGCCTGTTCTGCCACTCGCCTGTCGTGCTCTTTCTGAGCTTTTTCGCATATTATTACCCATCTGTCTTGACCCCACCTGTTCAAGTCTGCCCCCTGCAAACCCAATCGCTGGGCGACGGTGGCTAAGTCAGACAAACTAATTTCTGGCTGTTTCTTGCCCAGATATGCGCCCTCAGCCTCTGCGACTTTAAGCCGTAATTGTAAATTTTTCTCCTCAAGCGCAAGCTCCTGCTTTTTAGCCTCGCGCTCCCCTGCCCGCTCTTCTCGCTCCGCTGCCCGCTCTTCTCGCGCACGCTCTTCCTGTTCGTTCAGCCATGCCCTCAACTCCGCACCTTCTAGCCCCATGCGTTCGGCTAGCGCTAACAAGTCTCGTGTGTTAGCCATGGTTCCTAGCCGCTAGAAAAAGATCCAAACGAACGGCTTTGTCCTGTCGCACGGACGCCAATTTGTGATGACCCACTTATGGGGGCAAAGGTTCGTGTTCTCAATGTTTTAACGGTTCTCTGAGGCGGAGCCTCCGAGAACCCAATTGAGGACAAAGCCGTTGGTTTGAACACACACACAAAGACTTTTAATCAAACTAAAAAGGCATAAAGCAAATAGAAAGAAATAGAAAGCATGCATAAAATAAACATTCAAGAAGACATTGCGGTAAGGAACACACTTAGGGCTTTAACGAGGGCGCGAGTCCGGGCTTGCCACGAGGGCGGGGACGCGTCGCAGTCTCGACGCAGCAACGCGGTGAGAAGCTGGCAGAAGGAGTGGCGCCGGTCTCACCAAAGGTCGCGGCGTAGGCTGACCGACCGGGCGCCGGGAGCGCGCCAGCTCTGGCGAGGCGAGGAAAAGTGGGCGGCTTGGTGGCAGGAGTGGACGGCGGCGGCGTTCTGGCCGGGCAGAGAGCTCGGGCCCGTAGCCCGACTGGCTTGGTGGCAGGAGTGGACGGCGGCGGCGTTCTGGCCGGGCAGAGAGCTCGGGCCCGTAGCCCGACTGCTCCCCTCTCGCCCACGGCGCGGAAGTTCGAACGCCGGCCTCGGGCAGCAGGCGGCACGGCAGACGGGGTGGCGTTCTGGCCGGGCAGCTGGCGTAGAACTCGGGCCCGAAGCCCGACTGTTCTCGTCCTGCCCACTGGTGCAAAAGCTCACCGGCCTTGAGGAGCCGACGGCACGCTCAGGTAGACGGGCGACGCACAGGAACAGGTTGGCAGGAGGCCCCGGGCGGGTGAAATCCTGGTGGGCTCGGGTCCGGAACCCGACGGCCCGTCTTCAACGCCCGCTCCGGTGGTTGACCTCCTCCTGCCGTCGTTTCCTGGGACTCTCCTGGCGTCTCCCCGGCGTCTCCCTGCGTGTCCTCTTGCGTGTCGCCCCCGTTCTGCCAGCGCACCACGCTTTTTCTTGTGGTCTGGCCGATTTGGCATTCTCGGATTGGCTGCCCGACGCTCCGTGGTCTTTCTTGATTGGTTGCTTTTTTCTTTTTGTTGTCTTTCCTGCGCCGCGCGTTCTCGTGCCGGACGCTCTTCGTCGTCGTTGTGTTCCTTCTTCTACCTCGGCGCGCGTGCACTCAGCGTCGTCTGCTCTCGACCGTCCCGAGCACCGCACCATGTCGCGCACCGCACATCACAATGTCACACGGTTGGTGAGATTCTCGTCCGTGATTTGAGAGCCCACATCAGAGATCACGCCTATTGAGGTATCTATCTTTCCCATACACTTCGAAAGGATGCACCGGAATGCGGCCAAGTGTCTGAACTCCCTTCAAATTCTCTAGTATGGTTGCATTTGTCGCACCAACCATAAGTATGTTCTTGCGGGCGTTGATGCAAACTTCGTTTATCTGACCTGGTGCTATGCCGTCAAAGAATTCTGTTAAGAATTGTCTATTTAGGCTGATCAGGCTGTCACTTGTTGACGTAACCATGTACCCTATCGTAAAGGACTGGGCGGCCTTAGTCGTCGTCAACTGACACCGTGGTGATGTCCGGCGTAGTTTCCTTTTAAAACGACGATTTCTGAAGACCGTGAATCCACCCTCTGATTCCACTGCCTCTTATCTGGAGCTATCCGTAGACTCGGGGAGCTCCACGCTTCCGCTGGTGATGTCTTCCATCTGCAGCGATGAAGGTGGTGGATAGTCGACTCCAGGTAGCCTTGGGGGAAAGCCTTGCCTCTTTCTAACGGAAGACGCCTTCGTGAACGTGGCAGATGATGAGAAAACACCCTAAAAACACAGTGGGACCAAGCACAAAAGGGAACGCTGTCACTTCGCCTTCCTCTCTCCGAAAGCCGCCTAAATAGAGGTTCTCTCGTCTGACGTACGCTTGGGTAATTTATTGCAGAAGGACCAAGAACCGCGGCATGCCCTGTTGCGCGAAGTGCACTAAGCGCGCACAAATAGAAAGAAAAAACGCGGGAACACATTTCAAGCTTTGTGCGTACGCATGGCACAAGCACGAACTCGTCAGGTGGCCGACTATGTGCCGCGAAGGCCGCGCTGCGTTGAGACAGGCACCAGTTACAAACTGCAAAGAATCGTGACTACCTGCAGTAACAGGATATGTTACGCCAAGGGGATTCACAACTCACGAATGCAGTGTCCACTAGCCAGTTGCGCAGAGTATATGCGGTATCCATTCGCGAAATAGAAAAACTGTAACAAGAACAAAGCTACAAGCAGCGCAATATATTGCTACCATTCCGAGGCGCCAAAGAATATTGAATTTGGCCGCCTCATATTGAAAACAAAGTTGCTCTTAAGGATAAAATTGGATAAAATGGGCGAAAATACAATTGAAGAAGCTGAATTGCAAGTGATAGCAGCACGGCGTGGTTCACGCAATAGTCTATGAGTGCGCTGTAATATCAGGCCAAGAAATAACACGGGCACTTCACCTGGCACTTGCGCTACCATACTCGTAATTAATCATTAACAAAGAGCCCGTTTCTCAGTTTTCTTGTCTGCAACGTTCTTGCTAAATGAGGGATTGAAATATTGCGATTACGGCTGTTTAGAGGATATAGGCAATGTACGCAGACACAGCAATTCCCGTCTTTCTTCGCATCCTGGAAAACTTGCAAATTTCGCGCATGACGGCCGACCATATTGCCAGGCATCAAAAAGCAACATTTCGTCTTGCTAAGTTTCACCTTAACACTGTTCTTAACGCGTTTAGAACAACGTCACAGAGCCCTTCACATAGCCATAGAGACATGACAATGAGCTTGAAGAGCAAATTAGTGCCCTCCACTCAGTGGTCTCAAATTAAAAACTCACCTGCTCTCCAAAATAAAATCATACAAGCAAGTTGCAGCTCACGCAGCGCCAACTAAGACAACAAAGCACAGCAATACTTGCATGACAAAGGTCAGCGTAACCGAAAACGTACAGCCACTCGACTGCACAAAGGGGCGTAATAACGGAACTATGCACAGCCCGTTTTCACACAGCAGCCTTGGCCACACGCTTGGTCATGTGACCGTTGTGACGAGGGTATGTTATTACCTCCTTGCGTTGGATCGTGTTGATGGGCTGATGAAGCTCCGCGGTGTGTGGGATTGGTGCGCGCGTCCTGCTTGTCGTGCGCGTGGCGCGTTTCTGTTTATCGACTGTGAATCATTTCGCGCAGAACCAGTCGACGTGTACTTTCGCGTGCTTTCGCGCTTGCTCGATATGCCACATCGTCTCAAGAAACAGCGGTGGGCTGGGAGTTGCCACTGCGCATTTCGCAGAACTCTTATTTCCCCCTTTCATTTCGAACGCCATCAGTTTGCATCATTGTGGTTACAGCGTGTTAAGATCGGCACGCCACATCGGGCGCGATAACCGCAAGCTATGCGGCCAAGCGTGGCGAACCCATACCGTTGAGCACCACAAATATTAAAGCGAATAGCTTTCTGTCGCCGGCTATTTTTACGGCTGATCAGAAGTCGTTGGTTGGTCACGGTACTGTTTATCTGCAACGAAGATGTTCGTTCGTTCACTCTCTCGCCAACTATATTTCGCTCGCTTTCTATCGTTCTTTCGTTCACTCAGTCGTTCGGGGTATTGACGTCATCGACGGTGGTTTCCGGACATTATTTTTGCATACATTATGCTCGCAGTAGAAATCACCGCGAAACTTTCTGCAGAGCACCGATGTATTCCTTCGCTGCCATCGAAAGTAATGTTCGCACTTCGTGTTTAACTCGATTCTTCTATTTATGACTAATGTATAAAAATCCTAATAAATACAGCGCATGACAATGCTTACAAAACAGAACAGGAGACAAATTTACATGCCATTGGTGAAATACATCTCAATGTGTGAAAAGAAAACGCACTAAAGTAAACAGAAAACAATTAGGTCAGGAACTGTGCTATGTAGCAGCTCTTTGAATTTTGCGGCGTATCCTTGAGCAGCTACCTGCGATGGCAAGTGGTTCCATTCGACGATATTGCATAGTGTCAATGAATTTGCAAAATGATGTGAGTGACATATCACTCTTTTAACATTTGAACTCATGGTCACGACAAAAAAATTACTGCAGGGGACTGGAAGAAACCGGCAGAAATAATTGAATGTTGATAAAGTTTATCAACAAGCGAAAGCTTTCGAAATAGAGGATGCTCTGTCAAAATTAGCCCTAACAGCCGCACGGCCTACTTACTGGCAGCGCTCCTCCGAAGTCGATGTGGAGCGGTTGTCCGCGTCACAAAGAGCGGATTCACTGGACTCGCGCACCATTTCTTCGTAGCCTGTTGCGGTGTCAACGTCATTTGCAATACTTCGTCTTTTCTGACCTAAAAGGTCAACACCACAAAATGCTTCTTTTTTCTAGCCGAACACATGCTAATGCAGGGTGACTGCAGCAGCAATTGACACGATGAGTGCCGCTTGATAAATCGAGAATTCTCGCGCCATATACGGCGCCGTAGAAAACCAACTACGGCAGTTGAACAGCTACGGTCAGTCTTATGATAGCGTTTTCGAAACGTATTCACCCCTCCTTTTTAAGCTATCCTGGTTGCGACGTTTTGAATGCGTCGAGTTTGGTCAGAAATCTGTTTTAGACGTTGAATCCATTAATACGACTTTTTGAAGACTTTGTGTGCTACCTGGGTAGATGCATTGATGACCAGTTTTGCTCTCAGCGGAATTACACTATAAAGCAACAAAGAACGCCTAAACATATTGACTACAACAAATATACGCATTGACGGGTACAATTCCCTTATCAGAACGAATCTTTATTTGCCTCCCTCCCCAAAGTATGGCGCCTTCACTCCGTCAAGTTCTCATCAAGTGTTCCGATCCTAGGGACATTGCGATATTAAACTGGGCCGATCCATTAGATGGTGCCTCGTAGACTGCGTAATTCGCGGGCGCGTGTGTCACGTGGTGGGGGTCTCCGCGCCTTGCTCTATTGCCAGGCAGGCGCGTAATTGCTATGTGGCACAATGCGCCGCAGAAAGCGAACGCTTTTAGAACATTTAGTTGGGTACTTGAGGAATGCTTTATTTCACATAGATTCTAATACGAGTGGTAAGCCTCCATAGTTTTGCGTCTATAGACGATCTATGTAGCACAAATAGTCGCGAAGCGAGGTTTTACCCACTTTGCTTTTAGCTCATCCACGTTTCACCGCAATAGACATCCATGCGCTTTGGTTAGGGGAACCACAACCTTTTTTCACATTCTGCTCTTGGAGTCCACAGAGGCTATGTTGACAAATGCAATTTACTAAGAATCCTACCATAGATAGGTATATCGGACTGAAATGTTGCACATATAGTATCAATGGAAAGACTCAGCGTTCATACCAGCGCCAATTTCGAGGATTGTTTGGTAAAAGCCCTAAGCGCGTCATTAATTCATAAAGTTTAAACACCCTTCTGGAGCACGTGACCGCACCGTAACAGAAAAAGCATCCTCACAGGCACCTGCCAGAGAGTACAGTTATGATTTCAAACTTCGAACATGACGGTTCGACCTAGTCTAGGTAATAAACTGACTGAAGAGTTTCGATTAAACTCACGAAACGCCATAATTTCGAACAAATATTCATGAGTCCTGTTAGAGTGGTTACAAATTAAAATATATATACATGACCAAACATAGCAATTATATCGACAATGATCAAAAACTACTAGACACCTTAACAATTTAAGTAAATGACTATTGGGAAGAAATTTACTAAAAAAACAGACCCACAGCAACTTCTGTATCTAGACAGTCTGTTGATATTTCCAATACAATAGCAACTCCAAATAAGGCAGGTTGGCTAGAGAAAATTTATAGATAAACTGTATAAGCTGTCTAAATTTCTTGTACGAGTCGAACGCCAAAATTACAATAGATACAGTCGCATAAAAGTTCAGTAGTTCCCCTTAGTACTGCGCGGTACTAATTATGCTGAGACATGGCCGTCCATATCGATCGATGTAGGTGCTGCGGAAGCAGTTGCAGTATTTCGCGTTCACTTTCTGCCGACCCAAGAAAATATCACGGACAGAACACGATTGCTGCATAGTAAGCAAAGGAACTATAGAAAAATTGAAGTGAAGAGGAAAGTTATGTTGGCCTTCCGAAAAAAGCCGCGCGTGCTGCTTAGAATCCCCTAATCAATTCTTACCCAACTGCCTTATTGGCAAAAAAAGGGGAGGGGGTTGCTACAACTTATACTTTAGCGAAGAACTTCATGCGGATCGAAGTCTTATTTGCATCGAGCACACGCACCGAAAAATCGCTATCGCCAGCCCCGCCAAATCATTAAGACCTTCAAGATGCGGAGCAATTGAAGTGTCCCTGATTATGCCCTGTGAGGATCTTCACTAGAGTCGGCGAAGTTAGCCAGTCAGCGAGAAAATTGCAAGCCACTCATTACTCTAAGTTAGCCTTCTTCGTTCATGTAAATCGCACAGGAAGTACTTCAGCGAAGCAGGTGTCTGCAGCACAGTTTTTGCTTTGAGAGCTGCTGCTTTAGACGTTCCTCTATGGACTCAGTTTGAGTTACCGCCAGTCCTTCAAGCTTTCACTTCAGCGGAAAGTTGACAAAGTACTTGCGTTTTTATACTTGTGAACTCATTTGCTCGACAAAAGATTGAAACAAAACTTGGACGCTTCGCCACCTATGCAAGTGGCACAATGAACACACGAATAGCTTAAAAGAACCATATAGCCTACTACTATCCGGTATGCGGCCACACACCCACCAATCACGATGGATAAATGATGATTCCAGGAATTTTCTCGGGCGCCATCGCTGCTCCCGGACCAACCTTGTCACGTTATAAAAATTAAACTTCTGTCCTTTCGTACAGCAGCGATCTGTGCACGTGTGTCATGTGTTGCCTGCCTGACGTCTTTCATGTGTTTATTGGAATGAGTACCACGTCACCACAGAGTATCGTCAGTGTAGGCACTGTACCAGCATCGCAGACCGATATATCCAATTTCTAGACTACAACGCTTTGTTTGTTCAGTGGCGTGTGATCCCTGGGCATCGGAAACATGTTTACCAGTGTATGCATGGGCTTAAATACAGTTCTAACGTCCAATATTGCAGATTCCAGCGCACTGCGTCGGATACACCGAGAACATGCGGTATGCCCACATATTGTTATGGCGCGACAAAGAGTGGCGCCAGTCGGAAGACGATTTGACGTGTGTAGGTGGAATACGTCTCAATAGCCATCATGTTTGTTCAACGACGTCTCTCTTCTAACTATTGTGAATACATCGTTATTTGTGACTTCTGCAACGAAGCAATAGGTACACGGTCTTTCAGCTGCGCTGTCTCGGATCCTCTGCATGCGACGCCGCGTATTGTGGACAAACCGCTCGGGGTAATTCCACTTATTCAAAACAGCGGTAACATTAGCGACGTGACTACGTCCTTTCCGGTTGCTGCTACGTTGTAGTCCTGCCACCGGCAAAGGAAATAGGTAGAAATGAAAAGCCGGGAGGTTACCTTGGTAAGAGTTTCTGGCTTGCTACCGTACACTGGGGTCGGAGAAAATGAGTTCGAAAGAGGGTAGACAAAGGGATTTAAAAATTCAAGCAAATCTTACGCGCGGTCATATCAATGCTATGCAAAGCATTTTGATTGTAGCTGGCGACGCAGCATTTTTCTGGATTACGCGAAGCGTTACCAGGTGGACCAACATGCTTTTGTAAGATAAACAGATATGTGTTTGACGCGACCGTGTGTGTGACGCCCACACCATAATTTCTAAGGGGGTCGCCCGACCCATGCTTACGACATGTCGATTCTTAGTTTCTGCATAGGTGGTCGACGAGGGCGTAAGGGAGGGAAATACTGATTGAACGTCATCAGCAACTACATGTTATGTAATTGTGCAGTGTAGTTGGGCTTGACGGAGCCGAATATTTCGTTGCATATGTTAGTGTAGCCTTAGTAGAGTTCTCATGTAAGAGGTGTAAGTGAAGCTGCTTAAGAATCGAGAATGACACATCCACTTTTTTTTTCTGGACACGAGATAGTCTGCGAAGCGCCGCGAGGGGCCTAAGCAGTGCGGAGGCGTTTTCCATGGGCGGCTGCATCTTCGGCGATTTTTCCGGATCCCTGCTTTCATTCATCGAAGGCGTAGCATCGATGAAATCGGCGAGGGAGGTGGAACCGGAGCGTATCAAGCTTATGAGGGGTACCACGAATCACCCTCATTTTTAGCCGTTTGAAGGTTTTACCCCACGTGAGCGGAGCTAACCCTACAAGGGTGAGCGGCCGGCCGAACCCGCGTGACCCGCAGCCCGTGGCTCGTGAGCCGTAGCTCGCTTTCTTTGAGGTTGACATGGCGCCGTCGCTGAGTTACGATGACTGACGCATCCGGCATAGCAAAAACTGCACGAGAACTCAACCAGGAAAACAATGGCATTGCGATGCAAGTGGAGACGCTACAAGAGCAGCAACAACTGCAAGCGGAATGGACGTGTGACGAGAGCGACGGAAAGAAAATAAACATCCAGGAAAAATTGCACACGTGGGAGAGGATAGGAAACAATACTCAGGAGTACACAAATCCCATGGCGAAAGAAGCAGACCAGCAATGTACGCGGCAAGCCAGAGCCACAAATTAGCCGCGTGACACATGCCACATCATAGAAAACAGACTTCCACATTTACCAGTGGACTACACGAAAATCATCTACCAATCAAAGGCGACATTACAACGCTCCAAGCGAAAACTGGTGGCAGCGAAACATGCCATCGGCCGAGCGAGCAAGTTTTCCAAAAGGACTTCTGTGACAACATCCAGATTCACGTGCAACACATGGAGAACATAATAATTGCAAGTACACCAAAGAAAGACATAACGTACCACATACTTCTCAGTATCACTATTCTCCATCTTGGAGGGTCCATTTACGAAGTTTAAAATTTCAAGACACTATAAGGCATCATCAAAGGCGTGATCTACAGCATTCCGCCAGGCACGAGTGTAGCACTACTATAAGGGCTACGAGTATCCGCACGATACACTGTCCTCGCAGAGTGCATACTGGGAAGACCGCCAATGGCGCTTATCTACTTCAATAATCCTCACGTCCCATACAACATCATATATCAGTGTTGCGACTACCGCTGCAAACCACACAAGAAATCCGTGCAATACTGTAGAACCTGCGGATAACTCGGGCACCGGCAAAATATCTGGCCGAGACGCCTTATCAGTCTCTGCTATAGATGTGGCATGGAAAATCAAGCAGAAGACCATGACTGTCCAGCCAGATATAAAATGTGTCAAGACTCCATGAGACAGCGGGAAAGAAGCGCCGACATCAGCTCTAACCAAATCCACCGCCATATAAGATCAGACTGTAGTGGGAAACCAAGATCCAAGAAAAGCAAAACAGATGGAACTCAAATTGAGACTCCGACTTCCCGGAACTATCTGAATCAAGGAGTATCTCACTACCTCCTGCACGAAGATCCAGAAGTGACTCCTACTCAAGATGCGGACAAGCAAACACCAGACACCGGTCAAGATCACTGCCTGGATCTCGTAGCCCTAACCCATAAAAGCTCATTCACGTATGCTTGCGCTACAGGAGGAAATAGAAGAGCACAAGAACCCATGGAAACCGAAGGAGACATGCGAGCACAATTCCAAAATCCGCACAGCCTCATTGGCAAGCTCAAACAAAGGTGCAAAGAACAAGTTGCTGTCAATCAAGGCTCTAAACGTGAAGAAATCTGAAACATACCACCGCACCTTATCAGCGAGTCACAGAAAGAGCCAAAGTGGAGGTACGAAAGCAGATACAGTAGGCCATGACCACTTGTACAAAGGAGATAACACAACCGCTCCAGCAGCATGTCACTGCTCAGCTGGCCCCTATCAATGCTGCCTTCCAAACACTCGTCAACTTCATGTCCTATGCCAACGCGAATCATGTAACAAAAGCCACAGCAGGAAAGCTACTTAACACCAAAAACACGGCTCACAAGAAAGCACCTAAAGACCTCAACGCGGCCAGACCGGAATCTATGACAAGGGCCGAAGACAACGACGTCGATGAAGATGGTGAGTAATACCAAGAGGAGATTAGCACAGCTCCCAAAAAACCTGTGGCAATATAACCGTCGCTCTGTCTGAACCAAGAAAACAAACCTCAAGGAACTGACCAAACAGGAACAACCAGACATCGTGGCTATCCTAAGAAACTTATCATACGAATCTCCGCATACACGGATAAGATATACACACCGTATCCCAGAGAATAGGCATCGTGACGAAGAAAAATCTCACCATGCAAAATCGCTTAATCTTGGGAACAACCGTGGCACACACTCTAGTGGAAGTACAACCTGAGAAGACCGCACGAAAGTTGCAAACATTCTATGCTTATATAATCCACCCAGCGATCCGCTATCTGGCTTTGGAAATTTCATCGCGGAAGCCAGAAGGCTCACCAAAGGCCATAAGCTCATAATGATGGGGGATCTTAATGCACCCCACTCAACATGGCGTTGCCAGCACACGATCAAGAAAAAAGTCAAAAGGACTTTTCGTTTACACAAGGTTTAGGCAAACCCATGTACTTACCGTAATTCCGATGCAGGCTCAGCCACTCCCTGGGCAGCTCCCGCAAAAACTAGTGCAAGAATTCACCCGAGTAATCATTGTATAAAACGCTATTACTGAAGGGCTTCAAGTAAGGCGCATTAGTTTGATCAACCTTGGAATAGTTCCATTCTTTTTGCCTAAAAGCAGATTTCGAAAGACTTTTATTTCCTTATGTACACAGAACTATATACCGCGCCCTTGACTATTAGCTAAACATTGGAGAAACCGTAATGAAAGCGAATATATACCGATATACACGACGAATGTAGAACTCTCAAAACCCACTACGTTGGCTCAGTGGCTGTAGTGATCTATTTCTCTGCATGAGGTCGTGGGTTGAAATTCGGCTGTTACGGTCGTTTTCTTTAAGAACACACTATAGGCTTGTGTATGCGTACGTCGTAATGAAGGTAAAGAAACCCTAGATGAAAATTATTCCGCGCCCTCGACTACGGCATCTCCCATTAGCCCTGTGCAGATTCGGGTCGTAAAATTAGTCAATAAAACTGCCGATATATTACTCCGAGCAATACAAGTAAAACAATTGTTTCTCTTGATATCTGTGTTTTTATCCGCATCCCGGCCTCAAACATCCACAGCATGAATAGGTACTTAACACGGGTGAGTTTGATGCTTATCATGCCGCAATGGATCTGAAATGTTACACCCGCATGAATGGAAAGGTTACGAGTCTTCATTTTGCAGCGAAGCTATATATGGCTATTCCGAAAACACAGCATTCTGTATACATGGTGTCCCGGCTAAATTTAGCGAGAGTTTAAAAATATGCGAATGCCACGTACCTGGGCAGAACCAAGGTAATGTTGTTTGCCATCGCTTGGAGATACTCAAATTATTTTTGAGATACTCTCACCACCATTATGCTTGCTTTGTTTATGTAAAGTTATCCGATGTATTTTTTTCGTTTGCTGCGAACTACTTATTCACAGGAGTAATTAACTTCTAAAACACTAATCAGCTCCACGCACCCGAAAGCATTTCACGCTAACTTGCAGCACATCTACCTATGAGTGACATTGTTCACAATGATGTTAAAATGTCTGTGCAAGTCCTATGACCAAGACAAGAGCTCCTGGCGTTTTCAGGAACAATAAGAACAAATTCACTGATCAACAAGCCACATGCGACAGTGAACTTACTTTTCGAGTTTATCAAACACATTTAATACTCTTAAATAGTAAGTGGTCGCTGGCACGCTCGCTGAACATTATACCTATGTGACTTCTACAATACGCGTTGTCACCCTCTCATTTCGTGTTCCGGTGAAAATTTCGGCGAAATAGAGTAAGTAGAAAAGTTTTCACGCAGCAGCGTTTCAGTTCCAGAGCTTCATTGATTTTCAGCAAGTCGTCTGTAGCAAAGACCGCGCCGCCACAGAAGCCTTTGAAATCAACAGAGAACGAGGTTACATCCGCTGTTTATTGGTTTGGGTGTTCCAGTGTCTTCATGTCAAAGGTTGCGCCCACTTCGTTTATTCTGATTCACCCATGTCACCTCTAAATATAGATTTCGCTGAGCACCAATGACTGGCCGTTTCCATCATAGCATTTCATACAATAATTACTCAGGCGTTAGTCTATATGGTTGCTACAATGGGGGCGGTTCAGCCAGCATAGGAATTATAGGAAATACCTGGATGTCCTTAAAGTTCGTTCTTAAGTTGTTCTAAAGAACGTTAGTTACCAAGCACGATAGTCCTAGAAGACATTCTCAATAGTTGACCGACTCGAATATACAGCTTTCGTTATGTCCCAGTTTGATCATGTGTGCCGAGTCCGTCGCCATGCGCTCACTGGAAACAGATTCTTCTGAACATGCACGCAACGAAGCTTATGGCGTCCCGTACATTATGTTTATGCTGGCCAAAAGCTGATGCTTGTGTGCCACCGCAGTGGTGGAGTCCACGAAGTCGCCGCGGTAGCCCGTTGACGTTGTGTCATCTGACACCGTAGCAAGCACGGACAGTACACGTGAGAATCTAACTATTTCGCAGTGAAACCGCCACTCTTTCAAGCTGCCGATGGGAGAAACGGCGATCCGCACATGCCACTGCGAGGAGGAGAGCGGCGTGGCGGGCTGCTTGGAGGCTACGTTCCTCCTCGCCGATAAAGCGTTCTATAGACGCTGTTGTTCTCGACAACGTGGCGTAGCGTGTGCGGGCGCGCTGACGCTACGTCGGACGCGCCATTATTGCGTATGGGCCGCGACAGAGCTATTGCTTTAAAGCCCACCGTGCCTTTACCCACGATATGAATATTTGAAGTAAACATTCGCTGCAATAGCGTTTACAATCTAACGTTAAAATCCGCCCAGTTTGACGACGTCATAGTTTACAGCGATCGCTTTAAAAGTAGCCGTCATTTAAATCTTCGGCGCCAACCTCCGTCTTATACAATACCTGTCGTAATGAAGCGACAGCCCCATTTGATTGCGCTACCCTTCACAGAAGCAACATCAAAACCATAAACTCAAAGGATGCACGAGGAGACAGCTATCGCTTTTAAATTTAAAAAACGTTTTGAGACACATAGGCGCATATAATAAATTTTTAGCTTGGATCATATTCATAAGTCATGCCACGCCACATCGGCTCATTCCCTGTGTCTTCACCACGTGTGATAACCGTCGCTAAGGAGCTAATAGAGCTATTCAATGTAAAAGCTTTTGCATTCAGAATTAAGTATCAACACGGAATAAACAAAGCGTGTGGGATAGAGTAAAACGTAGGCGATAGAAAGGACACGGCGTGCGTCTCCCGCCACGTCCGAGTAAGGATAGTAGTTTTATCACCCGTATAAACTACGAAACGTTTGCTTACTAACTGAATTAAGAGGAAGCTTTAGCTTGGGCCCAACTCCGACGCGGCCTATTCAACTACATGTAAAAGGCAAAAACGCTTTTCTGAGATAACTCGTGGACCGACTTTAATGAAATTCGTTGCATTTGAGATAGAAAGTTCAATTCTTGTGACTGATTGAAGCGGAATATCAATTTATGGCCTTAATTTCGTTGAAAGAATTGCAAAAAATTCGAAAGGTCGAAAATAATATCAGCGCGAATTTCACAAATTAATTGCTCTGCCGCACGAGTAGATATCGCGGTTTTGTAAACAGCATCCATTAGATCATTCAAAGCGCACAAACTCGATTTGTCAATTTATATCTTAGATCAATTTGCTACGTTGTGTAAAAGGGTTCTGCAGAAGCTGTATTACCATATTACTACATTTTTTGAGAATCATGTGTGACATATCAATTTTGTCCATTTTAGATGTACCATTAGTGCAATTCACAGAATTGTGATATCATTTTTTTTATTGCTGAGTTACGTAGTTCTGAACTTGATAGTTTCATTTCTAGAAAATTAGTGATTTTTTTCAATTTTTAATAAAAACATTGACGACCTAATTCAAAAATTCAAAACCAGCAGTCACTATATTTCAAGTTTTTCTTTTAAATGCGAAAAACGTCGGGAAATTTCGTGCAGTTGTTGCCAAGAAAAAGGAATTCTCATTTTACATGTATATAGACAGGAGTACCCGAGCTAAAGCTTCCTCTTAACAAGCATGGTTTCAGCGCGCACAAGCAAGCATGAATGCAACACACACGGTAACCGCGGACAATCGCTGTCAATACGCTGGCGTGAGGAAGCGCGGCCACAGCTTGCGAAGTGACCGTCGTGCTGTCTATCACCTACCGAAACTGTGCGGCGAGAATAGAGCACAAGCAAAGCTACGAGCCGTCGGCCCAACTAGATTCTGTTCCCAAAACAGATCGCCTTCATAATAAAGCCGGTGCGATCACGCGTGGTTGCCTCATACGCAGCTGCTGCCAGAGTACAACGCCCCCCCCCCCCCCGCCTAATCCCCTCCCCCCAGTTCCTTGCGGCCGACGGAAGACGGCGCGCTTCCTCCCCGCTTTTCTCCCATGCGCGCGCCAAATTGAACCGTGATCGTCGGCTCACCCTCGCACATAGAAAGAATGGCGCGCGGTGACGGTGTTATCGGCTTTGAACTTTACACGGAAAACCACGGCGACTGCAACGGAAAGAAGTCGCAGTTTTGCCTGAAAGGCCAAGTATCGATTGCGATACCAAATTAGCAGACATCGATAGCAGCTAAGGATAGCAGTTTTATCGGCAGTATGAATTTGTAATGCTTCGCTTGCTAACTAAATTAACGCGCAAGGTGTCATCGCGCACAGCAAACATGAACACATCACAAACGATGAATGCGGTCACCCGCTGTCGTAATGCTTGCGTGAGCAAGTGCGGCAGCAATGGCTAGTGAAGTGACCTTCGAGCTGTCTATCGCTTGAACGCAAGCTGAGCGCCTGGAACACACAACGCACGAAGGCACGAGCCGCTGACGCACCTAGACTCTGCCCCCAATGCAGGTCGCTCTAAAGATACGGCAGCGCGACAGCGCGCAGCCACTACATACTCAGTTGCAGCCGGTGTAGAACGCCGCCCTCTCCCTCCCCTCCCCCCGTTGCCTCGCAACATTGGGTGCCTCGCGCGGGACAGAAGACGCCGCGCTTCCTCCCCGCTATCGTCCCTTTCTATAGGGGACATCACGGCGATGGAATAAATGCACCTGGAGTGTCCATATAATTGCTACTGTAATAAAGGGTACCTGGAGTGGTTCATGTAATTCCTGTCGCAATAAAACTAAATGCGGCAGTGCGATATCATGACGAATGTCGGCGTTAATCAGATCAGCATTGGAGCGATCGAGGGATACGCTATGTTGACACCGCATAGACGCATAATGTATGACATTTGCATAAAGTCGAGCTCCTCTCTCGCGTTCCTTTCTGCACACGCTGCGCCATCTTATGGCGCCGCGCGAAGTCTGGGCGTGGAGCGTATGCCTATATATCCAGAAAAGTTTGTCTTGACATTGTACGAGGGCGAATTAGAAAGTCGGCGCCTTAATTTTTTTAGCCAAATTACGGCTCTAAATGCGAAGCCAACATATCCATTTCCTGCGGTGGACCACCTTTCTTGGACCGGCCCGGCCTTACCTGCCGCTTGCTTCGCTGCACGGCGCTGTTGTCAGTTTTCGAAGGCGGCAGTTGTGTTTCCCATGTCCACGGCGTACGAGCAACGAAGTGTGATTCGTTTTCTGTGGAGCAAGGGATGAACACACATCGAAATCCACAGGGACCTCACCTCTATTGATTTCCATGTTTTATGTCCACTGAAGAAGTTTCTGGCAGGACAGCCATTCATGTGCAATGATGAAGCCAAGACAGCAGTCCGACGGTAGTTCCCTAGTCATGCTAACAAATGCTAGCACAGGGGCATCTCAGATTAAGTGCTGCTATGGAACATATGTCTGAACCGCTGTGGGATCCATGGGGAAAACTAGAGTAAGCTACGTAGAATAGTACGTATATTTGTAATTACCTGTATGTAACTTATTTGGATGATAAAAATAGAGGCAAAATCTTTCTTACTCGGCCTCGCATATTAAGCCGGTTCAATTCCGTTCAGCACCGGATAAAGTTTCACTGAGTTTTGTCACTGAAGAGCAGCACATACCCAGTGCCCGAAGTTAGCACCAAAGAAATGCATTGAAGAGCGGTGAATACCTGTTCACTGAAGTTGGCCTCAAAGAGGTTAACTGAAGAGCGGACATAATCAGTGGCGCATACCAAGTGACCCAAATTGGTGCGACAGTTGCTTTCAAACCTGGTTCCTTTCGCACAGCAGCCTGATGTTCTACTCATTAGCCTATTGAACTACCCAGTGAGGCAAGTTGGGGGGGGGGGGGATACTTAAGGCTCGTTCACACTAGGCCCACCCGACACCGACGCCGAGAAGAGAACAAAAAGGCAACGACACCGGTGATCGGCCGACTTGTCTGCAGACTGTCTCGCTGAAAGGCATTCTGTCACATTAAGTCCACCGTGCCGCCGACACGACCGACGACAGCGAGTCGTCGCAGTGTGACAGCAACTTGTGACGCCAATACCAATGCGACCATTATGCAGACTGTCGTTCGTCTGAAATCGGCCACAGAGCGAGATCACTGCACCGATAACGAGATTTCCGCGGCAGCTGCGCATTTATACGTGCGTAATCGGGCTCAGAATTAATGGAAACATATTCCGGAGTTGAATGCATGATCGTCAGCCTTTCCAGCAGCCTGTATCAAGCTAAAGCCCGGTGCCGATTTCTTTAGCGGAGAATCTACCTGCAGTGAATGGGTTCGTGCACGTATACCCATAAATAGGGGCCTGAGTTAACTGATACGAGGGTGATTTTGTCTCTTGAGTTCAGGGTAGTTAACTTCTGCCCAAAGCATCATGAAATGGACCACTCTCTACTTCGTACAATCCGCACAGAAGAATCTGGAAACGACCGACGAACCCCGGAAAGCGCGAAACCTGCTACAAAACTCACTAGTGAGAGCGGTTTGCAAAGCCCAGCCGCTCATATCAGCTCGTCTCTGTATGATGCAACGCTGAGTGTAAGCGCAAATCTGTACGTTTTGCAGCATTTCGTCAGTCTTTCGGGTCGGCGTTGCGTGGTTTCCACAAGAAGTTTGGTTTCAACTTGAAGTAAGCAATGAACGGTGGCAAATATAAACAAATGCGCCTTGTGGCGCCCTCTAGCGAGCAAAAAACAAGCAAGCATTCATATTGTATCGCCTTTGAGATGTCACAATGTTTGTAATCACACAGGCTATGTCCGGCTTATGCAGGTACCATTGTTAGGCCTAATGGACTAGAAAACCGAAAATGTACCACGGGAATAGCGCCACATTGTCGCTAATACTTTGCTGTAGAAGCATTGCTCAAGTCGAAAGCAATGACAGGTAGCTGCTGGGAGCAATAGTATAAAACAGTGTACGGCGACGATTTCATAGATCCGAAATGGCCGGCTTTTGCGTCGAAGGCGCCGTCTCATGTCCAGTCGTGTATCGTCGTGTCGTTGCAGTGTGAAAAGAAATTCGTCCGACTACCTTCCGACGAGCTGTTCCCGCCAATGCTCCACAGACACAGCCGTCAGCGACCCGCCTGCATACTGTTTGCGTCGGTGACGTGTGGCATGGCTGCCAACAGCAAGGCAAACGCTGTCACTAACAGTGGCCAGAACAAGATCGGTGTCGTGTCACCCTAGTGTGAACGAGCATTTAGAGACTCAGACATCCCGAAAGCCAGACACAGACAGGCAGTAGGATACTCATTGGATAGTGCGTGAAGTATCCCAAGGATGCTAATTCTATTCAAATTAATTATCTCAGCTATCCATCTTATTGCTTTTGAACCCGTTCTTACTCACCTCAACAAAAAAAAGAGAGGGAGGGAGAAATGTAGTAGCAATGTGAGCACGTGCGGTTATCCATTACATCACGCTCTTGAGCCGAGTCGATTTCATAAACTGTAGCGATGCCTGCATCGCTTTGTGAACCAGCGGCGCGTGGGGCCATGTTCCAAGAATATTTGTCTCTCTAAGTGGTCAATTATTCCTCAACCCTCTTATGCTAACCCAGGGTAGCGAACCGGGCGCGCCAGCCTGGTTGTCCTCCTTCCTCTTCCTTTCGTGTTTTCTTCCTTGTTTTTTAACTAATGTTTTTCTTTCTCACAGCTTGAATCCCCAGTTGACTTTTGCCCATATGCTTGTTTCCTTGTTCAAATAGATTGCTACCAATGTTAAGCTACTTGTTCCTTGGTTAATCCTTGAAACATCTCTATATGGACGATCGCCTCTAATAGACACACAGAGAAGGACAGACACTGCCAGCGTTGAACTTGTCTGCCCTTGTTATATTGATGAACACTGGGTGAACAAGAGATGCCTTAGCGGAGAGCCAGCGTTCCGACCAGGTATTTGTCTCTTTAAGTGCTTGATAAACAAAACTTCCCTTTCAGAAGCATCAGCTCCATACGGAGTCTTTGTTCACCCACTGTTGACCAATTCAATCTCCATGGTTCTGTATGTGTGACAGGGCATATTTTCCATCTAAGCATGAGCTTCTGTTGCCCTTTTCTGGGCGAATAAACGATACTTCAGCCGTCCGCATAATAATCTCCGCAGGTATCACTAACAATGCTTGCACACAAAATAAAAAGGAAAAATGAGACACGCTGATAAAAATAAGGCATGATGTTTGTCTCCATGGGCGCAGGTACAACGCGGTGATTCAGCCGCTGAGCCGTCGCCTGTCCCGTTGTGAAGCTGCGGTCACCATGGCGGCCATTTGGGCTGCGTCAGCGCTCCTGTCACTGCCTACGCTGCTCTTCTCGCGCACCCGCTCCTACTACTACGCGGACCGAAGCGTGCGAACCGTCTGCCTGCTAGTGTGGCCCGACGGCATCCCGGGCGTTTCAGTGGCCGACTACCTGTGAGTACCGTGTTGACACTTCACGCCCGACTCTGCGTCATTTGTTTTCAATGTCAATGCAGTATATTTATAAACATGACAATTTCAAACATACTACGCGGGAAAATACAAAGGAGACAGATATGCCCACATAGATGGAGACTTGAAGTGATTAACGGTAGTCGAACAAGGGTTGTCTAAAGGTCAATTTTTGCTTCGTGCTTACTTTATATTCGACCACAAGAAGAGTGAGGACTGCATAGGTCGTGTACCTTGTTCTTAATGCCTTCGGAATTATCGTAGAAAATTCGCCAAGAAATGAATACAAAGCAGACAAAGATTGAAAACGAAATTGTGCTTTATGCTGACATGTCAGGGACAGTCAATTTATTAAATCTGACTGCAGCTGCAGCACTCCGGTAAACAGCCACTAAACTCGGTATCCAGGTGTTCAGCAGTAGGGAACATTATGCTGATTAAGTTGTCGCTTGCCGTGCTTTTCTTTCAGTAATAAAGAAAACCGACTGTTACGAATACGGCATCGCTTTCGTTAGTAAAATCTTCCACTAAAAATGCGTATATCAAGAATTCAAACACTTTCTTAACTACAAGCTATGTAAAGGCTGAGCTCTTAAATCATACAATTTGCAAAACTTGCCCCATGGCCTATCTTTCAGATTCCGGACATGGCGATATGAAAAAGTGTGGGCTTTTTAGAATTTTCGCGTCACCTACGAGCAGCAATACTAATGATGAAGCCCTGATTTTCAAGCACCGCCACGAAAAATCAAGAAGCCCTTGTACGAACAATTTCCAATTCGATCCTGTTTTCATCTGGATTGTTTGTTTCGAGCACAATGTAGCGGGCGACAAGGGACGACAGATCGGAGGGAAGTTTCATATTGTTCTTGGCGGCGCGTCACTCAATCAACATCCCAGAAGGACAAGCGACACATTCGCGCAGTTTGACGGGTACTCAGTAACTGCATTTCAACAACATGATGTAATAGGAAAAGTTTGCGTCTTTAGTTACCAGCAACTACTTCTCGTGACATGGGCAAACAAAGTGAAATAGCAAAATGTATACGAAAACACTGAGTACAGTAAGATATCATAGACACAAAATTCTGCACATAAGTCTTGGAAGCCGCAGAAGATGCACAAGTAAATGCAAGTACTTCGAATTGTCTGAGAACACATACATTAGTTCGCAGTTTTAGACCACTGAACGAAACGCTAGTGCACATGCGTAACATCTTACACAAGTACCTCACATATACTCAAGCTTATACTTACATAACACATGTATCTCGTATTATCTGTAGCATTATGACTTTTGTATTCAAGGACCGCTAAAATTCAGTTTAAACATAGGCTATTGCAATTTATTAAAAAACTTTAAAATGAAAGTGCTCCTTTCTCTACAACCTCGCTCGGGTCCATGAGCCGAGTATTTTAACAAAGATAGAATAAATATTCCTCTCTTCCATAGTGAAGTCCTCTTGCTCCCGAGACAGCTATCCTGTCGTCTCAGCAAAAGGATCATTTTGGTCAGAATTCTAAGGTGTTCCGTGTTATTCTGTATAAACAACTCATCTACAAAACGGCCAATTCTGTAAAATCTAAGAGAAAACTGAAAATGTGAACCATTACTGCGCCGGGGCTAACGGCTCGGTAAAGCATGTATACGCGGCATTTTTCTCCCCGAGTCAAGTGCGCCCCTAGCCTGCAGTGTGCCCTTGTCACCACGCTGACAAACACGTACGCCACTTCATTTTCGACTGCCCGAGACAGGGGAACAATGAAGGTATATTTAATGGTGGTAGATTGGAACGCGATAAAACAACGTAAAAGGAAATTCTGAGGTTTTAAGTGCCGAAACGACTGTGAGGCAAGCCGTATAGTGGGGGACTACGGAATAATTCTGTCTGAACGGGGTTCTTTAACGTGAACCGGAATCTAAGTAAATGAGCGTTTCTGTATTTCACACATATCAAAATGCGGCCGCCACGGCCGGGATCGAACCTGTGGCCTCAAAGCTCAGCAGCGTACCGTCGTAGCCACTGGGCTGCCGCGGCGGGTTTGGAAGTACATTGTGTGTCCAGGTAAGAAAGGACAATGTCTTACATTCGCCGTTTCCGATGGTGACTTCTAGTTAACGTCCACAGCAACAGCTCACTGAATGTGGAATAGCGTGGAGCAGCAGCACACAAAGACATGAGCCTGACTTCACTCCAGTCTTTCCTATAGCGTCGAACTGGATTGTGGCGAGCGCAAGAAATGACTTTTGCGTGCAAAAGTTCCGAAAGAAATGAAACGAATAAATTCTGTTGTGGGAATGCCAAACGCAGCAGGAAAGGCATTCCGTTCTTTGGCGAGCGCAGTTTGGGGCTCAGAATGAGTCTAGACAAACCACCATTCAAATCATTATAACGACCTCGGACTGGTGAAAGAGTAACTTTCTAATAAGGCCTAACGAGGCACAGATCGTTTGTGGAGGCAATCAGAAAGAGTCCAAGTTTCGCCCGAAAGGCGAAGCATCGATTGCGAAAGCAAATTACTTGACAGTTATGCGAAGTAAGGATGGGCCGTATAAGCTTGCAAATAGTCGCCTACTGACTAAATTAACAAGTATGGAGTCACGCTGGCACGAACAAACATGAACACATCTATCTCGATGGCCATGGAAACTCGCTCTTATGAACGCTGGCACGAGGAAGCGCGGCAGAAGCAGCGAGCAAATTGACCTTCCTGCTGCCTCTCGCTTCAACCCGAACAGCCAGAACACAGCGCAAGCTAAATTATCGGCACTTGGCGCAGTCTGTCTGCATCAGAGATCGCTTTCAAGGTAAGCGCCGCGCCATACCCAGCCTTCGCCTGAATAGATCGGGTGGGGCACGGGTGTGCGACGCTAGCCTAGTCAGACAATCATCCAGACACCCTACACTAGCGCTTTCTATACGTACACAAGCACATATGACAACGGTCATCTGTCACATGAAAGTATTGTCACGTGGTAGTGACGGTGAAGAAAGAAGCAATACGGTGGAATACAAAACTAGCTTTTATTGGGCGAACCTGTGCCCACAAAAACAGGCTACACTTATAGCACAACGATAGCGGCGAACACGGTCGGCGATCGTCGGAAAACTGATTAGCGGGTCAAGCGCGTCGGCTTTTATAGATCAGTCGTCGAATGTTCCAGATTAACTGATGGGACCCGCGTGTCTTCCACAAAGTTCTACACCATTCGTGTCACGCGATGAAATTTGATAACACAAGGTTCGGCGACAACAGACACGCGGATAGAAGCGTCGATAACTTTCCAGAAACGTCGGATACATGCAGGCGCGTCCCTCGCTATGCGATTACAGTTGTTAAGCGGCGAAACGTGGTTGCCCGATAAAGATAAGTACACGTGTCATTACCCCCCTCTTAAAAATCATCGACCCGATGCTGCTAACAAACGAAAGTAACAAAGAAAAACACTCGTAGCAAAGAAAACAACAAACTAAGGAAGTTCATCAGCGTCCGTAAAATGGTTTAAGGCGCACCACGTGGACCACTTCAGATCGTGCGCGGCGCCGCTGTGAGTGCGAAATGCCGTCTGGCACGACCTCATAGTCTAGTGCGCCAATACGTCGGATGACCTTGTAGGGTCCGAAATAGCGTCGCAGCAGCTTCTCACTGAGTCCTCGCCGGCGTATCGGGGTCCATACCCAAACACGGTCGCCGGGCTGGTACTCGACGAAGCGTCGTCGGAGGTTGTAGTGTCGGCTGTCGGTACGCTGCTGGGTCTTGATCCGTAGGCGGGCGAGCTGTAGGGCTTCTTCGGCGCGCTGGAGATAGGTAGCGACGTCAAGATTCTCCTCGTCAGTGACGTGCGGCAGCATGGCGTCGAGCGTCGTCGTCGGGTTCCTGCGGTAAACCAACTTGAATGGCGTGATCTGTGTTGTTTCTTGCACCGCCGTGTTGTAGGCGAAGGTGACATACGGCAGGACCGCGTCCCACGTCTTGTGCTCGACGTCGACGTACATTGCTAGCATGTCGGCGAGGGTCTTGTTCAGGCGCTCCGTGAGACCATTCGTCTGCGGATGGTAGGCAGTTGTCCTCCTGTGGCTCGTCTGGCTGTACTGCAGAATGGCTTCGGTGAGCTCTGCTGTAAAAGCCGTTCCTCTGTCGGTGATGAGGACTTCTGGGGCACCATGTCGCAGCAGGATGTTCTCGACGAAAAATTTCGCCACTTCGGCTGCGCTGCCTTTTGGTAGAGCTTTGGTTTCAGCAAAGCGGGTGAGATAGTCCGTCGCCACGATGATCCACTTATTCCTGGATGTTGACATCGGAAACGGCCCCAACAAATCCATCCCAATCTGCTGGAATGGTCGACGAGGAGGTTCGATCGGCTGTAGTAATCCTGCTGGCCTTGTCGGTGGTGTCTTGCGTCGTTGACAGTCTCTGCATGTCTTGACGTAACGGGCGACGTCGGCGGTCAGACGCGGCCAGTAATACTTTTCCTGTATCCTCGACAGCGTCCGGGAGAATCCGAGGTGCCCAGCGGTTGGATCGTCGTGTAGGGCGTGCAGTATTTCTGGACGGAGCGCTGACGGCACCACAAGAAGGTAGCTGGCGTGGACTGGTGAGAAGTTCTTCACGAGCAGGTTGTTTCGTAGCGTGAACGAAGACAACACGCGTTTAAATGCCCTAGGGACAACGTCGGTGTTCCCTTTCAAATACTCGACGAGGCCTTTTAGCTCCGGGTCTGCTCGTTGCTGTTTAGTGAAGTCTTCCGCGCTTATTATCCCAAGGAAGGCGTCGTCGTCCACGTCGTCTTGCGGCGGGGGATCGATTGGGGCGCGTGATAAGCAGTCGGCGTCGGAGTGTTTTCTTCCGAACTTGTATATTACCGTTACGTCATATTCTTGTAGTCTGAGGCTCCACCGCGCCAGCCGTCCTGAAGGGTCCTTTAAGTTAGCTAGCCAACACAACGCGTGGTGGTCGCTGACGACATTGAATGGCCTGCCATAGAGGTAAGGGCGGAATTTAGCTGTAGCCCAAATGATGGCGAGGCATTCTTTTTCAGTCGTAGAATAATTGCTTTCCGCTTTTGACAGCGACCGGCTAGCATACGATATCACCCGTTCAAGTCCTTCTTTCCTCTGGACTAGGACGGCACCGAGGCCTAGGCTACTGGCGTCAGTGTGGATTTCAGTATCGGCGTCCTCGTCGAAGTGTGCAAGTACCGGCGGCGACTGCATGCGTCGTTTGAGTTCTTGAAATGCGTCGGCCTGCGGCGTTTCCCAATTGAACTCGATATCAGATTTCGTTAGATGTGTTAGCGGCTCCGCGATGCGCGAAAAGTCCTTCACAAAGCGCCTATAGTAGGCACACATGCCAAGGAATCTGCGCACTGCCTTCTTGTCGATTGGCTGCGGGAACTTTGCGATGGCAGCTGTCTTCTGCGGGTCGGGGCGCACTCCAGATTTGCCGATGACATGGCCTAGGAATAGAAGCTCATCGTAAGCGAAGCGACACTTTTCCGGCTTCAGGGTGAGCCCTGATGACTTGATGGCCTCTAATACTGTCGCAAGCCGCTTAAGGTGATCGTCGAAATTTCCGGCGAAGACGACGACGTCATCCAAGTAAACAAGACAGGTCTGCCACTTCAATCCTGCTAAAACCGTGTCCATCACGCGGTGGAACGTTGCAGGCGCCGAGCACAGTCCAAATGGCATAACCTTGAATTCATAGAGGCCGTCTGGCGTGATGAAGGCGGTCTTTTCGCGATCCCTTTCGTCGACTTCTATTTGCCAGTAGCCAGACTTGAGGTCCATCGATGAGAAGTATGTAGCATTGCAGAGCCGATCTAATGCGTCGTCTATCCGTGGGAGGGGGTATACGTCTTTCTTCGTGATTTTGTTCAGTCGACGATAATCGACGCAGAAACGTAGGGTTCCGTCCTTTTTCTTCACTAAAACAACTGGAGACGCCCACGGGCTTTTCGACGGCTGGATGATGTCGTCGCGCAGCATTTCGTCGACTTGTTGTCTTATAGCTTCGCGTTCTCGCGTCGAAACTCGGTAAGGGCTCTGGCGTAGTGGTCGAGCGCTCTCTTCGGTGATTATGCGATGCTTTGCGACTGGTGTTTGTCGAATCCTTGATGACGTCGAAAAGCAGTCTTTGTATCGTCGAAGCAGACTTCTGAGCTGTTGCTGCTTAATCACGGGGAGACTTGGATTTATGTTGAAGTCTGGCTCGGGAACTGCGGTCGTCGGGGTAGATGCAATAGAATCCGAGAGGACAAAGGCATCGCTGGTTTCCTGTATTTCCTCGATGAATGCGATCGTCGTGCCCTTGTTGATGTGCTTGAACTCCTGGCTGAAGTTTGTCAGCAGCACTCTCGTGTTTCCTCCATGCAGTCGAGCGATCCCTCTTGCGACGCAAATTTCACGGCCGAGTAGTAGACGTTGGTCGCCTTCGATGACGCCTTCTACGTCAGCGGGTGCTTCGGTGCCGACCGAAATAACAATGCTGGAGCGAGGCGGGATGCTCACTTGATCTTCGAGCACACTCAAGGCGTGGTGACTACAAGGGCGCTCCGATGGTATCGCTTGATCTTCCGACAGCGTTATTGACTGCGACTTCAGGTCGATGATTGCGCCGTGTTGGTTCAGGAACTCCATGCCGAGAATGACGTCTCGTGAACACCGTTGCAGGATAACGAAGGTGGCAGGGTAAGTCCGGTCATGAATGGTAATTCTTGCCGTGCAGATTCCAGTCGGCGTAATGAGGTGCCCTCCAGCGGTCCGAATTTGGGGGCCCTCCCATACAGTCTTAACCTTCATCAACTGGGCGGCGATGTGTCCACTCATTACGGAGTAATCGGCCCCTGTGTCGACTAAGGCAGTGACTGCGTGGCCGTCGAGAAGCACGTCAAGGTCGGTGGTTCTTTGTCTGGCGTTGCAGTTAGGTCGTGGCGTCGGATCACGGCTGCGTCGTGTTGAACTGAAGCTGGAACGTCGCTTCGTCAAGTCGTCTTTCGTCGTTGTAGTCTTGGCTTCCTGACTTCGTCAGGACGGCGGCGTGTCGTCATTAGGTCGTCGAGATGGTTTCTTTGTCGTCTTCGTCGGCGGCGGAGGATCTTCGTCAGTTCGACGAACAGCAACCGCACCTCCATCGGTTGCTGCTTTTAGTTTTCCGGATATGGGCTCGCAGAGCGGCCCCGGGCTGGGCCGGTGTATGGTCGGTGCTGCGGCGACAGGTAGCGGCCTGGTGACGGCGAACGGGAAGGTCGTCGAGGGCTCCACTGAGTAGCGGCGAGGTAGTCGGCGATGTCACGAGGGCGTTCACCTTCCCTTGGGCGCTGTGCGTTCACGGCGAAGCCTCGCAATCCCAGGTCGCGGTATGGGCATCGGCGGTACACGTGGCCGGCTTCGCCGCAGTGGTATCAGAGCGGACGGTGGTCGGGGGCGCGCCAAATGTTCGTCTTCCTCGCGTAGGTGCGCTGGGCGACGGGTGGGCGTGCTGGCGGCGGCGGCGGTGGACGACGGAATTGTGGCGTTACAGAGCCCTGGCGTTGTCGCGGAGGGGGAGCTTGACGGCGTGCGACGGCGGCGTAAGTCATCGCTTCTGGCTGGGGCTGCGGTAATTGTGGTTGCACCTCAGGAACTCCTAGCGATCGGTGCACCTCTTCTTTCACGATGTCGGCGATCGAGGCCACTTGAGGCTGCGACGATGGCAAGACCTTGCGCAGTTCTTCACGCACGATGGCCCTGATGGTCTCGCATAAATCGTCCGTGGCCAGTGATTGAATTCCGGAGTAGCTTGTTAGCTTGGTGCGTCGGTCAAATTGCCGGTTCCGCAATTCCAGTGTCTTCTCGATGCTCGTCGCCTCACGAAGAAACTCGTCGACGGTCTTCGGTGGGCTTCTTACCATACCGGCGAAAAGTTCCTCCTTTACACCACGCATCAGTAGGCGTACTTTCTTCTCCTCGGACATTTCTGGGTCGGCGTGGCGGAACAGACGGCTCATTTCCTCAGTGAAAATCGCGATCGTCTCATTCGGCAGCTGCGCTCTTGTCTCCAGTAGAGCTTGGGCTCGCTCTTTTCGCACGACGCTTTGAAATGTTTGCAGGAAGCCGCTTCGGAAGAGGTCCCACGTCGTCAAGGTGGCTTCTCGATTCTCGAACCACGTCTTGGCCGCGTCCTCCAATGCGAAATAGACATGTCGTAGCTTGTCGTCGCTTGCCCAGTTGTTAAACGTAGCGACCCTCTCATACGTTTCCAGCCAGGTTTCCGGGTCCTCAAATGTGGAACCGCGGAACGTTGGTGGTTCCCTGGGCTGCTGCAGCACGATGGGGGACGCTGGGGCTGCCATTGCGGTTGCCTTGGCCACAATCTTCTTGGTCTTCTCAGGTAGAAGTCCGTGCTCCGGGGGCAGCTGTTGAAGACGGCGGCTTGCTCGGTGGTCCGGGACTACGTTGTTCTGTTTGTGGTCTGGGCTGGGATCACGGCTTGTCGGGGGAGTCCTGTACATGGACGAAAAGCACCTCCACCAGATGTCACGTGGTAGTGACGGTGAAGAAAGAAGCAATACGGTGGAATACAAAACTAGCTTTTATTGGGCGAACCTGTGCCCACAAAAACAGGCTACACTTATAGCACAACGATAGCGGCGAACACGGTCGGCGATCGTCGGAAAACTGATTAGCGGGTCAAGCGCGTCGGCTTTTATAGATCAGTCGTCGAATGTTCCAGATTAACTGATGGGACCCGCGTGTCTTCCACAAAGTTCTACACCATTCGTGTCACGCGATGAAATCTGATAACACAAGGTTCGGCGACAACAGACACGGGGATAGAAGCGTCGATAACTTTCCAGAAACGTCGGATACATGCAGGCGCGTCCCTCGCTGCGCGATTACAGTTGTTAAGCGGCGAAACGTGGTTGCCCGATAAAGATAAGTACACGTGTCAGTATTTACGAATACAGAACGCTTATACGCAGTGTGGTTACCTTTCTTTTTCTGGTGAAGGTCCATATCTGGTAACTCAATGATTAAGTTCACGTGATCACACACACACATACAAACACACACACACACACACACACACACACACACACACACACACACACACACACACACACACACACACACACACACACACACACACACACACACACACACGCACGCACGCACGCACGCACACACGCACGCACGCACACGCACGCACGCATGCACGCACGCACACAGACACGCACACAGATAAGTACACGTGTCAGTATTTACGAATACAGAACGCTTATACGCAGTGTGGTTACCTTTCTTTTTCTGGTGAAGGTCCATATCTGGTAACTCAATGATTAAGTTCACGTGATCACACACACACACACAAACACACACACACACACACGCACGCACGCACACAGACACACACTCCCACACACACACACACACACACACACACACACACACACACACACACACACACACACACATACACACACACACGCGCACACACACGCACGCACGCACACGCACGCACGCACACAGACACACACACGCACACACACACACACACAAAAAAGACATAAAAACGACGAAAGCAGAAGCAAAGAGCTCAGCCACAACACTAGCGAACTGCAACGTAGCTGCAGGCCAAATTAATGTCTTGGAAAACGCACTTTTCATGCTTGGCTGGCACAAGAAGGCGTGTTAGTATCAGCCGTGCGTCTAGCTTGCGGTGGTCCCATTAGGCTAACGACGTCCTCTAGTGTGGCCATCTTTCATGGCGGTCACCACATTTAGAGTTAAAAGAGTCCAGTGGTTGCTACCGAGGACACTTCAGTCTGCAGTTAGCTCACTTTTTTTACCTCTTTCTCTCTGGTTACTGCTGAGACACGTAGTAAACCAATGCACGAGGTGGGAACGCTTTATAGTCGTGTTTTTTACATCGTATTTGATGTTAAATGTAAAAGTGTCCGATATGCATTTTGTTGTAATACAAAATGCCGGGCTTATCGCTAAAGTGTGAGCGTAACAATCCAACGTCCTTTCATAAGTTCTGAACGTTGAACGACGCATATAACAAATGGTTTATGCAGGTCGTGCGAATGCTGTTAGCTATGAATGAAAGAGCGAAAGCGTATTGAAGAAAAGAAATGTGTATGTAGCTGGTCGACGCTTTCCACTGAAAGTGGGCAAAGCTGTGCATAGAAGCTGGAAAGAGAATCAATTAATTTCTTTAAAGCAGGCAATGTAATATCATTTATGTTATATTCGGAAGGACAGATAGAGTTCCTGTTTCACCAACTATTCGGTATCATAATGCAGCCTTTCTTTTTAAAGACAAGCTAATCGTGGTAGGCGCCGTGCGGTTTGCTGAATGCAACCATTTCTTCTGTTCTGATGCCATCTTGTCTTTCTCCGATTTTCGATAAAATTATTTACACTTAATTGCGCTAACAGTTATCAGAGCTGTATTGTTCTATCCTTCGCCGCTTTTGATATGTGTTTCCGACGCTAAAGTAGTTTCAAGCCAACTGCGTTCGCCTCATCTCGCAAAAAAAAAAAAAACAACTACTCGCTGTGCCGTACTACAGCGAGTATTTTATTACTACTACACAGCTTAACGAAGTGCTAAAAAAACTCGCACATCGCTTGTTGCATCATAGCAACGGTTGTGACCACTGACGAATATATTGAGATTGATGATGACGTCATTCGCTCTGCACTGGTGATCTCGGATGTCATCCAAGCCAACAGGGACGGGTAAGAGGTGAAGGTCGACGAGGCAAGTCATAAATTGCTTGAAGGCGAACAAAAACGTGTTTCATGACAATGATGACAATAGCGGCATTCTATGCTCCGTATCTGTATTTGGATTCCTCCGAGTTTTCACCGTGGAGTGTGCGTGAACCTCAATGACATAACGTTGGCCGCGCTTGCAAATTCCGTCGAAGAAAGTGTGCGAAAGACATCAGCAACTATCAATGCATTAGCATTAAGATAGCTCGCGGCTATCTATAAATAGATAATGAGGACTATCTATGTATGTATGCAACTGTCTTGCATCTATGCATCAAACCATTTTCCCACCTACATGGGTCACTAGGTAGTGCGTAGTCGAATGGGTAGTGCATCTGGCTGCTGTGGTGTAACAGTGTTTGAAACCAACCATCGTAACAACTCGGATCACTTAGCATGTGGCAAAGTGTACAAACGTGCCACTACTGAACGGACCTATTTCACGCCTACATGGGCAAATGTAGATGCGCGATTGGGTAGGTGCCGCTGTTCGAAGATACTCGGGCCCAAACAATAAAACGTTCTTTTCCTTCGAGTGCTTCCTAACCTTACGTGAGGCCTCCTTACAGCGAAGGACCGATGGAGGAAGCAAGCGCACTCTGAAAGCTGGCTTCACCCGTCCTCACGTAAGGAGCGGTTGCCGCATGCCTGGGTTCGAGATTATCTTTTAAAAGCTTTCCGCGAACACCATTATTCAATAAAAAACGTTGTATCGTCGCACAATCTTTAAATTGAGGAGCTAATATAGAGAAGCGTGCACGCTTTCTTCTAGTTTCGTTTACTAAACTCAAAAGAAGTAGCGCATTACAGAGCAAAGCTTGATGTGCTCCATCAACACTGGCACGCCGGCGTCGTGCAACGCCTAGCAACGCTTTCATGCCGCACGCATGACTGAAACGAACATGCCTGGCAAGACGTACCGTGCTCGCGCTTCTCCGCAGGTGGGCGACAGCGCGCATGCGCAAGCAAAGGTCACGTGGTTAAGCAGTCAGGTGAAACGCTCGTTCAGGGCCAGGAGCGGCGTAAGGACGCATGAAGGTAGATTTGGAGCTACCTTATGCCGAGGAAGCACTGAGGAAGCCCTCACCGAGGGCCCCGCAGTAAGGAAGCTTTCAGAGTGTCATAAGGTAGCCTCACCGCAATGAAGGCTTCCTTACTGAGGTAAGGAAGATTTCATTGTTTGGGCCCTCGGATGCCGACTTGGAGCACTGGCTATGGGCCGGACGGCCTATGCTGGCTTTTGATAAACCTCTTTGATACCACCTTGGGTCGCTAGGAATGTGTCAGAAGGTGTGTGCCGCTCTTCAATTAACCTCTTTCATTCCATCTTGGGTACCTATGTATGTATCACTAGGAATGTGTCGCTCTACAATGACAGAAAAGATGCCTTAAGGTTCTCCGATCATGAGCGGAATCGAACCAACGTCACGAAGGTTTTTCAACCGCAGCAACCAGACACATTATCAGGCGGCGCCATAAATGCACTTGATATGTGCTGCTTTTAAAAGCACGCTTTTCACGCCAGTGCTACAGCGAGCAGCGCAATGGCTGCACTGGGTACGGGCCGCTCTAGAATGAACCTCTTGCCAACTTGAATCACTGAGTATGTGCCAGTAAGCATGTCGCAAGCGAGGACATATTTCTCGGCCTTGGCAGGCACCGGGGCGCCACGCTTGTCGTTTTGGAGGCCGCGCGCCAACTTCGGGACAGTTCCACTAGATGGGGCAGCGTGTCCAAAAAGAAGCGCGAGAAAGGAGCTCGGTTGCCGCCTGCACTGTAAAATAATTTACACCCCTAAGGGTTTTTCTCAGTGTTTATAACTAACCCCCTAGCACCCTTCAAAATCTGGGTTTTATAGGGAATTACACCCTTATGATGGTTATTCTATATTCCAATAACACCCTATCCCTTGAGGGTGTTTTGAACAACATATTACCCTTCGACCCACGGGGTGTAAGGGTGTGATCAGGAATATATTACCCCTTCACCTATCGGGTGTAATGAGCAATATAATAGCCCTTGCTATAAGGGTGTTGAAGTACGGCATGTTGAAGCGGGTACATATGCACTTCATTGTATGTTTCCTAAGTCTACAGTCAGGCTAGCACACAGAAACGTTATGTATGGTGTGCATACAATAGGTAATGTGTTTCCAAACGCACGACGTAGCAACTTTGAGAGAAAACACATATTCACGTGCGAGTGTTCTTCGTGAAATGGTCCCATTTACCACAGATACAGAGTGACTGCATGGAGGGTCATTTATTCCAGCCTCCTGTACAATATTTAGAGCTTGCACTACGCCTTGTATGTGGTGACAAGTCTTGTGGCCGTTTCTACATTGAAGAACAGTCTCATTCAAACCAAAGTTCCAGGGCACAGGCGAGGATTGTGATGCCTTTGTGTAGCTCCATTCCAATGTCCTAAGGCGAGCCATCATAGATGAAGCCATTTATTCATTGATCGCTGTAGCCATCTGCTTCTTTTCTACCTGCAAAATGATTAGTTGCAATTTAATGTCAGGAAAAGTACACGAAACATGACAAGCAGCGCTTCCCTGCATCATTCACTTTAATATTTCAAGATCACATGAAGGCCAGGATAAAGAAAACAAGCACAGATAATGCTTATTTCCAAGAAATCGTTATTTCGAAAGAATAAGGCATTTAATCTGCCACATCATGAATGTAGGAGAGACAGGCTACACAATTATATGAGGACAACTCAGAAATTATTGACTCCAAGCCCACTACTTTGCCAATATTACAGCAAACATTTTTTAAGTTTTTACCATTGATGCACTTATGTTTAAGCTATCGAATGTCACTTGCCTCACCTTCCTATCTCCCCTTGTTCCTGAGTAATCGAGCAATTCATGGCATCCAGTGGTGACGTCCAGTTGAAACAGCAGGCTGTAATTGAATTTCTGACTGCGGAAGGTTGTGCGCATATCAACATTCATGGTCATCTTACTGCAGTTTACGGGAATGCCTGTGTTGACGTCAGCACTGTGCGGAGGTGGGCAAGGACTGTGAAAGACCAAACTCCTGCGGCATCAAATCTCCAGGATCAGCACCAAAATGGACGGCCCACAATGGCTTCTGATGAGGGTGATGAACATCAGGCAGATGAGTTGACTCGGGGTAATCGCAGAATCAAGCAACAGCAGATTGGAACAACACTCGCCATTTCTATTGGCTCAGTGAACCACATCATTAAAGACCTGCGTTACAAGAAGACTTGCCCTTGTTGGGTGCCACGGCAACTGACGACTGACATGAAAAAGGCGAAGCATAGCCAACAAGTTCAAATCTTCTTGTAACCCAGGAGGTTCTTAATTATGTGGTTCACTGAACGAATGGAAATGGCGAGTGTTGTTGTAATCTGGTGTTGCTTGATCCTGCGATTGATCCGATTCAACTCGTCTGCCTTATGTTGATGATCCTCATCAGAAACCGTTGTGGGCTGTCCAGTTCGGTGCTCATCCTGGACGTTTGACGCGGCTTTCTCAGTCGTTGCCCACCTCCGCAGAGTGCTGACTTCAACACAGGCATCCCCGTAAACTGCTTTCAGAAGGCAATGAATGTTGAAGGGCGCAGAACCTTCCGCAGTGAGAAATTCAATTACAGCCCGCTGTTTCATCCGGACATCACCACTGGATGCCATGCAATGCTCGATTACTTTGGGACGCGAAGACATAGGAAGATGGAGCAAGTGACATTCTATAGCTTAAACATCAGTGCATTCATGATAAAGAGCAAAAATGTTCGCAGTACTACTGGTAAAGTAGGGGGTTTGGAGGCATTACTTTCTTAACCGCCCTCATATTACTGCAATAACGCTGAGCAGTTTGCTTTTGTGTGTGACATCCGACCCAAAACTACAATTTAGACTGCGCACAAATAAAGATGCTCGTGTTGAGCACAACAAATTGCTTACAAATATATCAATCCTTTCTTATGCAATCAGTTTACAATGAGGAGCCACATCAACTCACTGCAACTTTTACCTACAAGCAAGTTATATTCAAAATAAGGCGCAGCCATGTGCTTCGCTATGCATTGCAGGGTATCCATCAAGAGGTACTTTGACATTAATGCCTTGTTCCCAAAAGCAATAGTTTAAATGCCAACCATTATTTCACAGGAGGTGGTGGCCACAAGGTAAAAACAAATTCGGGGGGTTTACGGGCCAAAACATTGACCTTGCCTGCATTGGTTAATATAACACATGACATTGTTGTTTTGCCTGCCTCCTCGGGAATATACATTGTTAATAGTAGAAAGAAGCACAAACGATGCTGTTCTTCAGATTTCCCAGGCAAACAATGCAAACAATGATATCAAATGTTGTACTGAAGTGTGCGGGACCACGAAATGTCTCGCCAGAAACTTGAGTCACAAGAAATCCTAAGCTGTAAACCTTGTAGTTAGGATAAAAGTGGAGGTCACTGTGTGCTAGTATTTATTCTAGAAAAGCCATGTAGAACAAGAGACAGACGAAATAGGATGACAGCACATGCTGCCCTAATGTCCTAATGAAGACAAAATATAGCAACTATCTGGTGATGGGTGCTTTGCAAGATTGCAAGGAATACAGCTGCAGACTGAGAACTAAAGAAGCCTTAGTTTAAAAAAAAACAGAAAAGACATTATCAAAGTGGCTGGCTGCAAAGTGGGATTAAAGGAACAATGCATTAGTAAAAACTGGACTGCACTCTGAAAACAAAACCCCTTTCGTACATGTGCTATATTGTCCTCTGGAACCAGGCAAAATAAATTATGTGTTTCTGTCACAGTCACGGCAGCCTCTCCCTACGATTGTTGCCATGTGATATATGAAAGCATGCGATACAATTCGTTCCTGAAAAAAAAAAGGCTATTTGAAGTGCTATGTGGTGTGTTCTGTACACTGACGTCTTTGTGAGCACTTGAGAAATATGAATGAAATATGCCTTACTGCCACTCGCAAACAACCCGCCTTGTAGACTGCAGTTCTCTGCACCCAACAGGAAGTTTTGACATTTTCCTGAAA
Source organism: Dermacentor andersoni (assembly GCF_023375885.2). Taxonomy (NCBI): domain Eukaryota; kingdom Metazoa; phylum Arthropoda; class Arachnida; order Ixodida; family Ixodidae; genus Dermacentor; species Dermacentor andersoni. The sequence continues at coordinate 368,987,593 of NC_092814.1, read as the reverse complement.
GAGACATACGATCATATTGACAATAAGGACGAACAAGATAGTCACAGTTCCTTAAAGGGCCCCTCACCAGGTCTGGCCATTTTGTGCTGACAAGCGCAGAGCATACACAGCGTGATAACGATTGTGCCTGCAAAGTATTACATTGCTACGCGCCGGAGAAAGACCTGAAATTTCAAACCGAACGCCGTTTTTCCTTCCCCGCGCGGCCGCCGTGCTTCAAGCCCGAGGATGACACACACGTGTTTGCACTGCAACGTCGCTTGCGGTGACACATGACTTCGAGAATTATTCAAGGCAACATCTGTTGTTTGTGTAGTACGTTGCTTGAATAGACGAAGTAAAGCTTACCGAAATAATAAAACAAACTGAATATCTGCACGTTTTTGTTTTACTTTTCACCGCAGCAAGAGAGATGTACTTCCGTTTCGTCTGCTTGTTCCAAAGTCGTGCAGTCCCGCGCACAGACACTTAACCTACGTCATTTTCTACCGTTTTTATGTGCGGGATCATGCACTGTGATCCGCTTGTGTCTGCGTCAGTATTCGTGTAGCACTGACTTATATCTCTAGTCAGGTGTCCTTGTGCACAGCGCACAATATGGTGCGCTGCGCGAAACAAGACAATCACAACAGCTCGCGCGGGATGCAGTCAGCAGAAGTGCGCCATGCCACGAAAAAGTGAGGAAGAAAATGAAGGCGGGGCTTGTATCATATGCATCACGCGATCCTCGAGGTCCGGTATGGAAGAACGTAGAGAAGTTTCACTTGCAGAGGTTAGACAAGGTGAATGGAGAGAGTGTCTCACTTGGCAGTGGAGCTCACCTCCTGAAATCCTGGGTTCGCGGCACTGAAATATTTCTACCTCGACTGTTAATGAGCTGATTTGAAAACTTTTTGTGGTAGAACGCTCCCTAGAGGACACGTAACAACTTGCAGTGTATAACAAAAATGTGCTATGGGGCCTGGCGAGGGGCACTTTAAGCATCTACACTGCAATAAAATTTAGTGTAATCAGTTTCATGCAACAGACAGAATAACATGCTACTTTCAACGGACAATTTTCATTGGGTAACCCATGTACCTATAAAGGATTCATGCATAAAAGGTACACACACAGCAACCAAGTCAGCACTTCACCATGACACAAAGCAATAGGAACACTGCCACGTTCTAAGCCCATACATTTAAAAATATTGTGTAAATTTAACGCACTGTGGAAATCCTTGTTATGCAAAGCATTTTCCAGGTAGCTGGCTATCCAGTATTGTTCATGGTTTCATAAAAGGTTACCAGGCAGACCAATCTGGCAAGGATTTTCTTCCAGAATAACCAATGTATAAATGAGCACTTCAAAGACCATCTGTTGTCATTATTGACCACAACGATCTCCTAACTTCCTCATCACAGCAGAAAAGAGTATGTTAAAGGCAGTTCTCTAGGAAACTAAGACAATAAGAACATGCTATTGACACTACTGTCTATAGAATTCAAGAAACTACACAAGAAGGTAAGGCTTAGACTGTCATTGCTGCTTTTGTTACCTACGGCTTTAGTGACCTTAGGCTTCTAAATTCGCCTAACTGGTATGCTCTCGATCACTTGGTTGTCATGGTGGTTGCTCTGGAAATGCTTATCAAGCATGGTTCCTCTAAAATATCCGACACAATTATTTGCAACATATTCAACGAAAATTTAAGAATGTTAGTTGAGAGCATTACTTGTTTCGCTTTTCTGTTGTTCTCTTTATACTAAGCATCACTAAGCTGACCTTCATTTTTTTCTTATTATCTGTCCAACACAGTGGCTGGTAACAACCCCTCCGTCAGAACTATTTGGCATCTCTACTACAAAGAAGCCCTACCTACACCTTCTAACATCATCTTAGCCATCTCCACTAAGCAAGCACATAATCCTGCTGGTATTTTTATTACAGAGGTTTTCACTAAAGATCTTCCAAGCAAGAACACTTTAGCATCTGATAATTTAGATGCTTTTAATTGGAACAACACAGTGCATCCATCATGCTTAACAGAAGTTTAGCTATTTTAATCGAAGCACAGTTAAAGCCTTTCATGTATGAAGTTTGTCATCTGCTTTCACTTGATCTTGCTGGTTATCTGATTGTGAGTTGCACTGAGATCAAACGTTCTAATGGCCAACATCTTTCATCTGTGAAGAGCAGAAAACTTCAATGCACTTGTCAGTGTTGTTACGGCATTCTTATATGTGATGATTAGGCTGCTGGCTGTTTAGCACTGTAGTAGCATTGTACAGCGTGATCATCTTTAATTTGATGAAATTTTAAAAAAATGTCCTGTGGCAGATGGCATAATTCTTGTCCTTGAGCTAGATTATTTGAAGAGGTGGACATTACTTGCATGAGAAATCGAAACAGATGTTCAACTAAATAAAAAAATCACTAATTAACTTCATAACTAATTATTTTACTGCACATATTGCAATTTATGAATTGTAGCCAGTGAGCTTGGAAGAGGTATGCATTTGAACTTCCAGGATGACACCAATTTAGGAATATTTCCCTGATAAAGACCAATACACAAGTGTGTTCCAGTTATTTTTGTGCGCCAGTGCATAAAAGCACATTTTGTTAAAAGAGTAAGTGGAACAACAGTGCATTTTTGCGGCAAGTTTGATGGTGCATACCTCCAAACTGGCGTCATTCTGGAAATCAATTCCAAGTGGATACACCTTGTAATCTCACTGGCTATGATTCGTAAATTACAATATGTGCCTCAGATATGTGGTGGCGCTGTCAAACACTCCCAGGATTCTACTAGGAAACATAAATACCCAAGAAAGTGGATGGGGAAACGCCGCCCGCAGTAGCTCAATTGGTAAAGCACCTGACGCGTAATGCAAAGACGTGGGTTCGCTCCCCACCTGACGCAAGTTGCTTGTTCATCCACTTTCATTTCCATTAATTTATCATTTATTTATTTCGTTTATTAATCACAGGTAATTTACCCTAACTTGTCCTTGGTGTCAGTGTTTGCTGGCTTCTTAGGATATGATTAATAAACATCGGGTTCCTCGGTTAAGCCCCATTCTTTTCGTTTATATGAGCCATAAAGTAATTCATTCGAAAGATAATTAATAAATTTTTTTGATTAGTTTAATATGTTTCGATTTCTTGTGCAAGATATATCCGCCTGTTTGAATATTCCTGCTCAAGGACTAGAATTATGCTATATGCAACAGTGTTATATTTAAAAATTCCACAAAACTGAAAATCACCACCCTGTATAAAGACAGTGTGAATTTAAAAACAAGCTTCAGTGAAACTTCTTGAATCAGCAAGTGGTCAGTGTAACTAGCCTGATCATCCTGGAAATCTTTTGTAGCTTATAAGCATAGTGCATTTCAATTCCACATTTAGGAGTGCAAATTTTTCTTGAAATCAGCTTTTTTTTTTAACAGCTAGCATCCCTCCCAGTTTGCTTAAACTTAATGTTGCATGACTTCAACAGTACTGCACAATCAGACTTTTTTTTCTGCTCACAGTGTCTAGTGATGTGTCTTTAGCAGCTGAGATAATTAATGTTCATGCGGATAAACATCATAAAACATTGCGATAACTCCCAAAAAAATGCAATCATGCGTTTTGTTTGCAAAAGAGCATGTGCTCTACTTTCTGCCAGGTTTGTTCTCCAAGTCAGGCTAGCACGGAACTTGCACAAGAGGCACCTTTTGCATCCATGAAGATATTTTATGAGGTTATGGTGGTGTCGAAACATGACATCAACCATAACACCTTAAACTATTTTATGAAACAGTTATTTGTACAAAGATAGAAAAGGCACCAATTTTGAATTTATCACATTTGGTTTAGAGTACCATAGTACAAGATGGCTCAACTAGTACAGGTACGTAAACGGGCTAGTTGGTATTGGTCAATGACGTTAGACAATGTGAACTCGACAAAGGATGGAGAAAGAGGCGATAGCATTTGTTCAATTTCTCGCCACTTTTGACGTCCTTTGTACAAGTCTGCGCTGTCGAACATCATGGATCAACTAGTACAGCCTGCAAAAAATGTCATGAAAGAAAACTTGGCTTTCAACCTCGACAATTCTGCTTGTTAGGTATTACGGATTCTTTAGAACTTATTTCTTTATACAAAGTCAGACCCATCAAGTAAAGCTTACTGAGAAAGAAATGAAGAACAACATCAACACCTCTCAAGGTACATGCATCAAAGGAGTCAGAGCATCATACGCATTACCTTTAAGTGCAAGAGTATTCTTTTTCTTAGGCAAACTGCATTTCTAGCTTCTTAAAGCCTGTATATTTATTTGCCACAGCTATAGGAAAATCACAAGATGGAAAAAAATGTGCTGGTGCAATTTCAACTATTATGTACAACAACAAAAGGTAAAGCACAGGAACTCTCACTGCTCCTCTGTCTAAATGACATTCAGTTTCATTTGTCATGTCCACTCCTATCTTGATGGCAGCAGGAACAAGAAGACAGCAGCATGGTTCAGAAACTAGACGAAGGAGCTGATATTGACACGTGTACTTATCTTTATCGGGTGACCACGTTTCGCCGCCTAACAAATGTAATCGCACAGCGCGGGACGCGCCTGCATGTATCCGAAGTTTCTGGAAAGTTATCGATGCTTCTATCCGGCTGTCTGTTGTCGCCGAACCTCGTGTTATCAGATTTCATCGCTTGACGCGAATGGTGTAGAACTTTGTGGAAGGCATGCGGGTCCCAACGATTAGTCTGGAACATTCGACGACTGCTGTATAAAAGCCGAGCGCTTGACCTGCTGATCAGATTTTCGACGATCACCGACTGTGTTCGCCGCTCTCGTTGGGCTTTAAGTGTAGCCTGTTGATGGCGAACGCGACGGTCGTCGAGAGCTCCACTGAGTTGCGGCGAGGTAGTCGGCGATATCGCGGGGGCGTTCACCTTGCTGCGGGCGCGGAGCGTTCACGGTATGGACATCGTCGGTAGACGTGACCCACTTCTCCGCAGTGGTAGCAGAGCGGGCGGTGGTCAGGAGCGCGCCAAATGTCCGTCTTCCTCGGGTAGCTGCGCTGGGCGACGGGTGGGCGTGCTGGCGGCGGCGGCGGCGGCGGTGGTCGACGGAATTGCGGCGTTACAGGGCCCTGGCGCGGTCGCGGAGGAGGACCTTGACGCCGTACGACGGCGGCGTAGGTCATCGCTCCGGGCTGGGGTTGCGGTAATTGAGGTTGAATTTCCGGAACTCCAAGCGACCGGTGAACCTCATCTTTGGCGATGTCAGCGATCGAGGCCACTTGAGGCTGCGACGACGGGAAGATCTTCTGAAGCTCCTCTCGTACGACTGCCCTGATAGCCTCGCGCAGGTCGTCGGAAGCCAGTGATTGAACTCCGGCATAGTTTGTAGAGTTGGTACGCAGGTCGAATTGCCGGTTTCGCATCTCGAGTGTCTTCTCGATGCTAGTGGCCTCGCGAAGAAACTCGTCGACGGTATTCGGTGGGTTTCGTACCATACCGGCGAAAAGTTCCTCCTTTACACCACGCATTAGTAGCCGGACTTTCTTTTCCTCGGACATTTCCGGGTCGGCGTGGCGGAATAGGCGGCTAATTTCTTCTGTAAAAATCGCGGTGGTTCTTCGTTAGGCAGCTGCACTCGGGTTTCTAGTAGTGCTTGGGCTCGTTCTCGGCGTACGACGCTTGTGAATGTTTGCAGGAAGCCGCTTCGGAAAAGGTCCCAGGTCGTTAAGGTGGCTTCTCTGTTCTCGAACCACGTCCTGGCAGCGTCTACCAATGCGAAGAAGACATGTCGCAGTTTGTCGTCGCTATTCCAGCTGTTAAATGCAGCGACCCTCTCGTACGTCTCGAGCCAGGTTTCCGGGTCCTCGAATGTTGAACCGCGGAACGTGGGGGGCTCCCTGGGCTGCTGCAGCACGACGGGGGATGCTGGGGCTGCCATTGGGGTGGACTTGGTGGCAATCTTCCTGCTCGTCTCAGGTAGAAGTCCGTGCTCTGGGGGCAGTCCTTGCAGTCGGCGGCTAGCACGCTGGTCTTGGGCGGCGTTGGTTTTGTCCTCGGGCGTCTTCGTCGGCGGCGGAGGATCTTCGTCAGTTCGACGAACAGCAACCGCACCTCCATCGGTTGCTGCTTTTAGTTTTCCGGATACGGGCTCGCTGACCTAGCTGACATAAAGAGTAAAAAAGGGAGCTGGTCAGGCCATGTAGTGTAGACTTGAGACATTAACTAGCGCGAAAAAGACAACGGACGATAGCGAGAAGCACACAGGACAGAACTATAGGCTTCAACTGACATTTTGGCTACACAGAAACATCGGATTCAGGGGATGCGACCTCGACGCATGGAAGCAACATTCATCTTTCCTTTTGCATGCCTCACACAGGAGGTATCGGAGCAAATCGATGCACAGGTTAATTTCGAGATACGAACACTTTTTTGGCGAGAGCCAGGGAAGGGGTGCTTACACACCTATCACCCGCTTTTCGATGCAAAGTGCGTCGAATATTTTCATGTCGACCTGCCTCTAGAGCCGCTTTGGCAGATGAGTGCTTTGAAACTGCTCAGTGCATGAGCACCTACAGCAATGATTGGCCAGATGGCCACCATCCACTGACAGCTGCCCTATCTTTGTTCTCCCAAGCGGTCGTTTAAACACCGACCTGTTTGGCTCGAGGAAACATAGGACAGCTTTCAGTGCTTTAGTGGCTGGTGGCCACGTGGCCAATCATCGCCATACGTGCTCATGCACCGAGCAGTTTCAAAGCAATCGTGTGGATGCACATCACGTCGGCTCCGTATTCCACGAATGTTCTTGTAGCGCAAATCGCCAAAAAGCCACCCGCTATTGCACGCCAACGGACTCAGCTCGTTCCCAGGAACAAGTGGATACCGAAAACCAGGTGGGATTCCCATTTTTCAAGCCTCTACGACAACATTTTGGCCGGACCTCGTGGCGGGAGAGCCGCGAGGCCACGCGCCGGAGCCGGCTTCCTCAACAATTGCCAATCATTTTCTCAATGATGGAAGTCACCGTAGAGGGGTGCAGCATATCCCAGGAAGAAGTGGATACAAGCAAGGGATGGAAGGAGGTCAGACACAGAAGATCAGACCGGCGAACCTCCCAACATCGCGAGAGCACCTTGTCGCCGACGCGGCTCGACAAGCGCAACAATAACCCATGGAAAGGCAGGCTAGAGCAAATACGCAAGGCAAGCAGAATGCCACATTTGCCAAGAGGGAATTACAAGATTGTGATCAGACCGCGTGGAGGACTCAAAATATCCGAGCACGGTATAGTTCCCCTCACAGCTGCGGTACAAGATGCGGCAGGCATTCCTCGAGACGAAAGGGAGGAGGACATTGTCTGCCCCAACAATTATCAAAATATCCTCATCGTCAGTACATCGGATCAAGAGCGTGCAAACAAATATCAGGAAGTAGCAGGTATCAAGATTCAAGACACGTTTTACGAGGCCAATGCTTACGAGACAGCGCCTGACATGACGGCCAAAGGAGTCATCAGAGGAATCCCACTCGACGAGGGCCCAAGAGACATCACAGCAGCGGTGGTTACGAGTAAAAACCCAACGGCGATAGCAGCAAAGAGACTGAGTAATACTACCACAGTGATTGTGCTCTTTGAAGGACACAAAGTGCCCACGTACGTCCGATACAGGGCAGCGCTACTCCCTTGCTCCCTGTACAGGAAACAAGTGGATTTCTGTCACCAGTGCAACAGACTTGGACACAGAGGAGATGTATGTCCCAACCCTGACAACAAGATTTGTGCGGGATGTGGAACATCAAACCCAGATGAAGACCACAGGTGCCAACCTAAATGTCAGTTATGCGGCGAGGACCATCCGACCGCAGACAAGACGTGCAAAGCCAAATTCAAAAAGCCCTTCATCGTTAAACAGAGACAATGGCACAGACTGCAACGAGAACGACAAGAAGAACATGAAGACGCTATCTCAAGAGAAGACAGAGCAGAGTCTCGCGGAACGCCTGGCCTCCTAAACGCCAGGGAACGACGCTCCAGATCGAGAACAAGGTCTCCATCCACCACCAGATCATTATCCCGGTCCGGCTCCAGGCAACCGGTGACACGATCCCGATCCAGGTCCAGAACTAGGCCATCCTCTTCAGCAAACCAGACTAACACGGTGAGCTGGGCAGACGTGGTCGATGGCGTGCGCCCGGGGGCTGGTGGGGAGACTGCCATTAATAACGAGATCAAGCAACTAAAACACGAGAACGCGCAGTTGAGGATTTTGCTAGCACGTATGAGCGATGAAATCAAAATTCTGAAGGAAGGAAAAAGCCAAATAAATCGGGTAACTCCCACTCCACACGCGAGCACGAAAGAGCCATCTGAAATCCCGGACAATAAGATGGACGAAGGGGATGACCCCCCTCCACTCAAACGCAAGGCCCAAGCCATCAGTGATAAACAAGATACCGCAGTGGTAGATAAAGCATTAGCCGATATTCAAAAGACCCTAGCAGAAATACAAAAGTCAAATGAAAAACGAGACGAATTGATGAATCAAATGGCTAAGGCAATAGCAGCAATTATGAGTAGATTAGACATCCTAGAGGCAAACCAGTCACCAGGTAACGGACTCCCCTCCGTTGCCTCCGAAGTATCACAATCATTACCCACTTCACAACCACATAATTATATAAGATCAGCTTCTCTGCAACCTCCCGTCTCCCTCCCATGGTCGCACCCGAAATGAGGCGCGCTAAAAAAGGGTTCAGGATATGGCAGTGGAATTGTAGAAGTTACGAAAACAAAAAGTCAGTTTTGCAGCAGTATATAAAAGACAAGGATATACCGGACGTCATAATTCTGAGGAAACACACGGGATTGCAAAGCTAGCAGGATACAGATCTTTTGGCTATGCCGAAGGGGACACCAGGTCATTAACTACGCTGGTAAAAAGAAACATAACTTGCGTGCAGCACAACACAGGCATAACGCACATTGACAATATTCTATTGGAACTCATCCCACAAAAAAAGACAGGACGTAGCTTATTTATTCTCAACATTTATAGCAACCCCATGCTACATAAACACAAATTCAAGAACCTATTCCAGAAAACACTCAGACTTGCTGGAGAAAATCCGGTAGTTATAGGAGGAGACTTTAATGCACCGCACACCACGTGGGGATACTTATATACCAGAGCAAAAGGAAGGGACTTATGGAACGACTCGCAAGAATTAGGCCTCACGCTCGTCACAGACCCCGCCACTCCGACCAGAGTAGGCACGGCGCTAAACAGGGACACAACCCCAGACCTAACCTTTACCAGGAATATTGAAAAGGCGACGTGGCACAACACACTGGAAGATTTGGGTAGTGACCACCGCATATTGGAGTTACACGTCAGAGAAGGGCCGAATAGACCCAAGGAACGACAGATAAAATTAGTAGACTGGGAACTATTTCGTAGAACGCGAGAGACGAAACAGCAACGATCAATCGCAGACATAGAACAATGGACTAAGGAGCTCAGTGATGCCGTCAAAGCTTCCACAAAAATAGCACCACCTGAATCTAACTTGGATAAATGCGACAGCAGACTTCTCCACATGTGGGAAGCTAAGCACTCGCTTCAGAATAGACTTAGCGGTCAGAAGCATAACAGAAAGTTAAGAAAGCGCATAGCACTCCTCAACAAAAAATAGAAGAACATGCTAAGCAATTGACCAAACAACAATGGGACGAGATATGTAATTCCATGGACGGACAATTAAGCACCGGCAAAACCTGGCACCTGCTCAGGTTCCTGCTTGACCATGACAATAACAAGAAAAATCACATGCAAGCCATTAATAAGTTAATACACGCATATGAGGGTACAGAAGAGGAATTTCTTAATGAATTACAGCAGAAATACCTAAACCAGGCACCCCCTTGCATCTATCCTAGCTACAACGGGAATACAAACGCAAAATTAGACGAGGAACTCACGGAGGCAGAAATCCGCGCGGCCCTACAAAAGTTAAACACCAAATCCGCCCCAGGCCCGGACGGTATAACCAACAAGACTCTCAGGAACCTCGATGATGAATCGATAGCCAAACTAACAGAATACATAAACGAGTGTTGGGTAAAGGGAGAAGTGCCAGCTCAATGGAAGAAAGCGACGATAACGCTTATTCCAAAACCTGGTAAGAAGCTTGAGATCGATAACCTCAGACCAATCTCCCTAACATCCTGCGTCGGAAAATTAATGGAACATGTAATTTTAAACAGAGTAGACAACTTCTTAGAGGATAATAACATATACCCAGATACAATGATAGGATTTCGCAAAAATCTTTCGACACAAGATGCTATGCTCCAACTTAAGCATCAGCTAATCGATTATAAAACGCGCTCGACAAGGGCCATCTTGGGCCTTGATCTTAAAAAAGCTTTCGATAATGCCAACCACGCAACCATATTGGAAAACATCGAACGAATAGGACTAGGGCAACGGACGTATAACTACATCAAGAGCTTCCTATCAGATAGGAAAGCAGTCATCTCCGTCGGAGGGCTCAAGTCGCCAGAGATCGACATAGGGGGGGGGCCGGCACGCCGCAAGGCGCTGTTATCTCGCCGATGCTGTTTAATCTCGTCTTGATGGGACTCCCCGAAAAATTAAATCACATAGAGTCCCTGAATCACACAATCTACGCGGACGATATTACTATCTGGACCTGTGATGGCAGCGACGGATCAATAGAACAACGACTCCAGACTGCAATTAACACAGTAGAGGAACACCTCATAGGAACAGGCCTCACATGCTCTGCAGAGAAATCTGAACTTCTATTGTACCGCCCCACACTTAGAGGCAGGCCTCCCAAAGGATACGACAGAAACAAGGCTCATGAGGAAATCAAGCTACACACGAAGAACGGGCGGCATATCCCAATAGTCAACCAGCTCAAAGTGCTGGGTCTGGTAATCGAGAACAAAGGCACAAATAGGGAAACCGTAAAGAAGTTAGACACAAAGGTAACAAACACCATGAGATTAATCAAACGAATTACTAACAAGCACCAAGGTATGAAGGAAGAAAGTATCATACGGCTGATACAATCATTCGTAATCAGTCAGATCACATACATAGCAGCCTTCCACAATTGGTTTGCAGCTGAAAAGCGTAAAATTAACAACATGATAAAAAAAGTATACAAACTAGCACTAGGTATTCCCATCAGTACGAGCACGGATCTCTTGCTAAGGTTAGGACTCCACAACACACTGGACGAACTCATAGAAGCACAACAAACATCTCAAGCAGAGCGACTAACCAAAACGGGACGGCATATACTAAGCAAACTAGGAATGAATTACCACAATTTATACGGGGAAAAGAGGACGATAACGAGAGAAATTCGTGACAAACTCCTAGTAGCAAATATACCCAAGAACATGCATCCAGGTTACAACGACGGCAGACGCAAGAGTAGAGCAGAGAAAATTATCCGAAGCTTTGGGTCAGACGACACAGCAACCTTCGTAGACGCTGCTGAATACCCAGACAGAAATAGCTATGTAGCAGTAATCGTAGATCACACCCAAAAACTCCCTTCAAGCGTATCAGTTAATACCAAACATTCCGAGACCACAGAGGAGGTAGCCATTGCACTAGCATTGGTCTCCACGAATGCTCAGTACATCATTAGTGATTCTCAAGCGGCCATTAGAAATTATGCAAAAGGTAGGATCTCTCCTGAGGCATGGCACATCATCAGACTCAATGAAGCAAAGTTCTCCAATGCAGAGAAGAACGGCAGGCAATTGCTCTGGTTCCCAGCGCATACGACTCCAGACATTCCCGCAATCAACCTCAACGAGGTAGCACACCGCGAAGCTCGAGGTCTCACTCGCCGAGCTGAGCAAAGAGTGACTTCCATAGGTCAGGAGAACGCGGAGGAGGAAATCTGGAGAGAAAAAGATATATTAACAAGATTTAGCGATATTACCAAATTCTATCAAAATCGGAGGCGAGTATTACCACCGCCTCACACTAAACTGAACAGAGCTGAGTCCGTTACTTGGAGGCGACTACAAACAGAAACTTATACGAGTCCCGTGCAACTAAAAACTTTCTACCTCGATATATACGAGAGCGATATGTGCAAGCTCTGCAAGTCTGTTAGAGCCACCCTTCAACACATGTTGTGGGGTTGTGAAATATACCAAAATAAAATGGCAGTCTCCCCAGAAAATCTACGGGCGCGGTGGTCGGCCGTGCTGCTCAGCTCAGAACTCCAAGACCAACTTTGGGCCGTCCAGCGAGCCAAGGAAGCCGCACGGGAGCAGCAGCTCCCAGTGGCCATCTAGGCGGCCCCAGGCCCGGGCCTCCCAATCGCCGGATTCCAAATAAAGTTATCACATCATTTGCATCAAAAAAGCGGGGAATATGTGTGTAAGCACCTGTCTGTGGCTTTTACCAAGAATGTTCGTAAGTGAAATTAACCTGATCATAATTTTTTTCCGATAGCTCCTGTGTTGTTTCTGTCCGTCGACATTCCGTGCATTCCATGTTTCTGTGTAGCAAAAATTTCAGTCGAAGTCTAGCGTTCTTCCTTATGTGTTTCTTGATGTCTTTTTCACGCTAGTTACTGATGTCTCAAGTCTGCAATGAGCACCAACTAGCCCAAGTACCTTCTTCAACCATGTAATGCATAGGGCAGATAACCGGTGGCACATTCGAGTTGCAGAATGGATGCCAAGGGAAGAGAAGGGTAGTCAAGGACGGTAGAGAAGTAGACTATGATGATGTCAGAAAATTTGCAGGCTTCACTTCGAATCAGCTAGCGCAAGACAGAGGTAATTGGAGCTCACTGGGGGATGTCTTCATCCTCCGGTGAAAAAAATACGTAGGCCGAGTGTGATGAAAAAAGTATACCTGTCGGCTCACACGTCTTCACTGTCTTTTCAGCAATGTGTAGGCCCAAGACAGCCAATCGGTTCCCATGCAATTGCTTCATGCTGACTGTAACTGCATGGGCACAAGAAAACAACTCACCATTAATACCACCCGAGATTGACCACTCAGTAAAAGAACCTCTCAAAACTGCAAATACAATCAAGCATTTACCAGCTTAATATACACATATATAAAGGTCAAGAATAGTTACAATAACCATACGCTTTATAACTAGACGTTAAAGTAAGGTAGTGAAACGAACAATAACCATAGGACGTTCAGTGCAATTCATTTCAGAAATACTGTTGACAACTGACAGGACGCCTTAGGCAGGGTTCAGTCACACAACAAGAAAACATAAATATTAGTAGTAATAAGCATGCCTGCGTCAAACCAAGAAACGAGTTCAAGGACGAGAAAAAAATTGATTAGGCTTGGTGTGCTTATTTATCCAAAAAGATAAATTTATAAACAAATAGCGCAGCCACGCGTTCATCCGCAGCAGCACGATAGCTTCTAGGACAGACGAGCACAACTTAAAACGAAGGATAAGTACATAGCCCGGATGGTCGTGGTTCTTTCGTTTTGCATTAGTTCTAGTCATGAAAGCACAAGCATTGCAAGCTACCTGCGCCATTACCTACTACGTGACCTCCAGGAAAAAAAAATACAATTGAGTGCAAGTACACAAACGACATTTAATACGGTTGTCACACTGCACACTTTTGTCCGCGATCGATCCTGACTGGGATCGAATTTCTGGACTCGTTTGGCTTCGTTGCACAATCTGCGGACGGGAGCCAATCGCGGTCGAAAATTTCGATCCAGAACGAGCTCAATCGTGATCGAAAGTGGCCGTGTGATACCGGTGTCTGCGCCCATCTTTGGTAACAGAATGAACCAATTAGTCAAGCCAAAGTATTACTTACCTGCCTGCGCCGAATACTGACGCGTTGCAGTACTTAATTCTCTACAACTCTAGTTGAGGACACGTGAACAATGAAATGTTCTTTTTTTTTTTCTTTTTCACATTCGCTGCCCGTAGGCTACGCCTGGAGTACAGATACTACACTCGCATCCAACACACCTTGTGCTGTCCTTTAAAGAAATTACGCGAAAATTACTACCCCAATGACGCACCATAAAAATGCGACGCTGAACGTGACTATGTGCAGCCGCGGCCACGTCTGTGTAGAGCGCGCGAGCAGACGGCCTTGCTCTGCGGGGCGACACCGTGCGGCAATTGCGGGATCTGACGCACTGTGCCCAGGAGCATGCGCGGCCTAATACACATGCAGGTCGGCGCACGCTGCTTTAAACCAGAAATTATGTTGGTAAGCGCACGTGTTTTGCCGGTTGTGCGCATTACCCGAGGGCGCCATCTTACTACGCGCGATGACAAGGGAATTGTGCACGTGAGTGATAGCGTGTGCGATTCTGTCAGGGCACTTGATATGAAAAACTATGTCTCCACCAATCCCAGATAATGTTATCGGCCAATGAAATGACAACATCGCATGCGTGCTGCCTATATTCGACATAGAAGTCAAACTTTTTCGCATAATTTATTCGCAATGGCTCCCCGACTCACAGCGGATGAGCGACGCGCAATTGCTATTATGGCGCGCACAATGTCCCAAAGAGCGCTATGCGCAGCTACCCGGCGCCCTATGCGCACAGTTAACAGGGTCCTTCAGGCTTTTTATTGTGAAGGATGAATTAGTGATGCTCCTCGTGCAAGTCGACACTGGGTGACATTAGAAGATGAGGACCACTTAATCCTGGCAGCAGCTGTGACCGATCCTTACCTCAACGCCAGAGAAATAAGGGACGAAGTTGGGATCGGAAACATCAGCCTTAGGACAATCAAGAGACGGCTTCACGAAGCCGGTGCAAGAAACAGAGTGTCGGCGCAAAAAGTGATGCTGGATGAAAGACACCGCAATGAGTGACTTGAATTTGCGTCTGCGGTGGAGTCTTGGTGCCCGAACAAGTGGCGCGCGGTTGCGTTCACGGATGAGGCCTCGTTCTGCACCCGTTGGGAGCAGCAGAGGAGCGTGTGGCGTCCGCACAACTGCCGGTATGTCACGTATTCCTATACCGCTGTTACTTGCTGCGAGCGCTGGGTAGTTCCCTGCTTCTTTCAGGAACAGCGTTGCTTGAAAATGAAAACGCCTTTTGTGTAGTCTCAAGCTCCTAAGCAGTTACGACGTGTAATACGATAATATTTAACTTCAGCATTGCAACTAATACTTTTTTTTCTTCCTGCATGGTTTCGGAGTTAGCCTTACTCAGCGAAGTTTTAATTGAAATCAAGCACTTTCATTTCGTTTTTTTTCTGTAACGTGGTCCATGCTGGTTTACCAAAAAATATCAACGCAATAGCTGTTAGTTTAATTCATATGTCGATGACACATCTCTGCAGGTACGAGGAGCGCTATCTCTCGGGTACTCGCTCAAGCGGGCGCACCACTGTTCACGTGTGGGGCGCGGTCAGCCACACAGGCTTCGGACCATTGCATCGATTTTCAGGGAAGATGACCTCTGAAACGTACATGGACGTTTTGGAGATAGTGCTTATTCCGCATGTTCTCGATGGCCCCTTCCCGGATGGACTTTACTGGCTACAACAGGACAACGCACTAATCCACACATCAAAGGCAGTGCAGAAGACGCTGGACAATTTGGGTGTGACAAGGCTAAAATGGCCTGCGAGAAGCCCCGATTTAAATATCATAGAAAACGTATGGGGAATGATGAAGTCAAATCTAGCCAAAAAAGCAGGTCTAGCCGCAGCCACCACTGACGAGCTTTGGTTAGCTATTAAAGAGGACTGGGACCGTCTCCGACAGCTGCCAGACCTTGTGAATCAGCTCTACGGTTCGCTTCCCAAGAGGATCGAAACTGTGAAACAGAATCGTGGAGGACCCATTTTCTATTAGAATATACCCGCCATTTCTAGATGCATATTTTCGCATAAATAAAAGTTGTTCTTTAGTATTTGCATGTTTATTTTTAAAAAGTGGAAGTCACCCGCCGTGGTTGCTCAGTGGCTATGGTGTTGGGCTGCTGAGCACGAGGTCGCGGGATCGAATCCCGGCCACGGGGGCCGCATTTCGATGTGGGCAAAATGCGAAAACACCCGTGTACTTAGATTTAGGTGCACGTTAAAAGAACCCCAGGTGGTCGACATTTCCGGATTCCTCCACTACGGCGTGCCTCATAATCAGGAAGTGGTTTTGGCACGTAAAACCCCGTAATTTAATTTTAAAAAAGTGGAAGTCGTCGTGTAACCTAATGATCTAACGAAGCGGTCATTGCTGCTCTAATGCCTATGGTATTGAGCATAACGAAGTTTTCTCAAAAAGAACGACAAGGTAGCCACAGAAAGACAGGGATTCGAAGTAGTCCGCAGCGGCCTAACATGGGGAACATCAGGAAGGAGGCAAAGTTTTAGCCACAAGACCCCTTGTGGAAACGCTGTCCGTAGGCTGAGGCTTCTCCTCTTCGGCAATGGCTGAACACGCCACGTCCTGTAATAAATAATGTTGAGCCAAAATACAAAATAACGCATTATCTAAAAGCGCCAAGGGCAGGCAGAAGACGGCATCGAAAAATTAACGCCTCGATTTTCTTTTTGCGCTGTTGTTGGCGTTATCATTTTTTCGTATCACCGCGTAATCGGAACGGCCAGAAAGCACGCATAGCTTGTTGTGAGAGTCGGGCGCGTGTTATCAGCTTAAACGCGTAATCTTTTGGCATGCCGATACCGAGAGCGCCCTGAGGAAGCGTACATATTCGGTTAAACAACTGCCCGTTTCAACGTTGCCACTCGTGCAATGCAATTCTGCATGTCTATTAGGCCGCGCATGCTCCTGGGCACAGTGCGTCAGATCCCGCAACGGCCGCACGGCGTCGCCCCGCAGAGCAAAGCCGTCTGCTCGCGCGCTCTACACAGACGTGGCCGCGGCTGTACGTACATTTTACATAAGCAGTCCATGCGCCTTGCAAAAGGCCCTCGGTTTGAAGGCGGAGCGCTCTCCCGATGCGTACTCAGGGCACGCCATTTTGTTTACGTAGTGGATGGAAGATGTTAACGATGGATTCCGCCGAAAAACAAGACGTCCACTTCATCACTGTTCAGGCCGAATGGAAGATGCTTTCTCCTTCGCCACGAATGACGGCCGTCGTAGGCGTAGTAAACGCACTGTCACAAAGAAACACCGATGTCGTAGGCCGCAGCTGCCTTTCTTCCTCACGCATAATCGCGTCGCTTTCACTCCGGACGCTTACTTCACGTCGATGAGCACAAAAGTACACGAAAACAACGAGGTGGTACAACCTAAACGCAGCAAAATCGGTGTAATTACAACTTCAAGAATGTCACAGAGAACACACATGCACCCGGCGGCCCGCCGCGAGACGTGGCAAATGACGTAGCCATAGAGAAAGAAATTACAACAAGAGCGGACACTCCCATAGAGCCCAGCGGCCGAATTGACTGTAGCACACCAAGCGGATGTTATTGACTTCTTCCGGTTTCGGTTTTGGGCGCGCGCGTTTTGAACACCAGTTGGTACACGCCGTGCCGGCTCCGCTGCTCGGCGCGGCATTCATTTTTTTTTTTTTCGCTTCTGCTGAACCTCGCGTGGCCTTGGCGTGAAATCGTTTCATTATTAAGTAGAAATGATTGCGATTGACCTTTACAAGACGGTGCCGAATCTGTCAGGTGCAATTTCATAAAGAAAACGAAAGACGTCTTCTGAAATGATGAAATGTTTATTTTGCTCTATATAAATGCTCGTTCCGGGCTTCTGCATTCATCCAAAGTTGTGGCACCAGGTAAGCAGCAGTCGTTGCTGTACGATGCTCCACCGGATGCCATCAGCTGAAAGAAAGTAAATTACAGGCATGCACCATTTCGGTATATTGACCTAACAGGAGTATTGCGTGTAGAGGCGAAACGTGCGTAAGTGGTGAATGAGCGGCATTACAGATAAATTCACTTTTACGTACTGTACATTTCGCAGCAAAGACTCCTCGCAAACAATGCCATAAAATCTGAAGATCCGATTTTCAAGCACCCGTCCTTTCCCGGGCATTATTTCCTGCACTTTAAGTGCACAAATACATGGGTGACTGCGCGTTTCCAAAACAACTTGGCCTCAGTCGACACGATGGTACGCCGAGTACACAAAGGTGGCTACAACACAGGCTCAGCAGACCATGTTACACGCTCGCAGAGGGCCTTCTAATCGCACTCAAGTCAGACTCGTGGGTGCAAAGCCTGTTTTCAGTCGCTCAGAATACATAAATCATGTTCTTGAGCTCCTCCGTGTTATCTTTTACGCGTCCTGCCGGCGCATGCAACACTCCCGCGTTATCACTCTCGGCAATCGCTCGGCGCGTTTTCGAGAAGCGTGAGTACCAAAATAAGGTATATGTTGTTGCATGGCTATAAAATGCGTCACAAACTTGTCCCACTAAAGTTCAGTACACGCAAAACTAACTCACTATGGCCTGCTTGCTTTTTTGCTAGCAGCTTCACAACCCCAGGCCCGGCGAGCAAGCCTCAAGATATCCCAAAAAGTTACCAAATAAATTACAATACTTTTTCGAGTTAGAGAATGCGTCACGAACTTCTACCAGTAAGATTCAGTACACGCGAAACTAACTGCGGCACACAGCCGAGCTGCTTTTCGCTAACTGCACCACTACGCCGAGCGCGGCTACTGTGCTTGAAAAGTACCCTAAAAAGTAGTGAAATTAGTTACAATAATGTCTTGGGTTAGAGAAAGCGCCAAAGCTTGTCCCGGTAAGATTCAGTACACGCGAAACTGCGTCACAGGGCCAAGGTGCTTTTGGTCAGAAAGCCAGGTGCGGCGAGCGTGCCCAAAAACTACCGAAATAGGTTATAATTATGCTTGGGCTCATAGAAAGCGTCGCGAACATCTCCCAGTACGAGTAACTAACTCATATTAACTAGGCTTGGACTGCGGAGCTGTTTTTTGATAACTGCGTCGCTATATAGGTTCAGTTTTGTGCAGTAAGCCTAAATGTGCTTGAAGTGCGTCAAAGACTGTCAAACAAAATTCCTCACCTTGCTGTAGTCCAGTAGTGCAACGGTGCCGTGTCGAAATGCAGACGGGACACAAGAGAACGCCGGGAGCCCAAAAAACGGGCTACATCCAAAAGATACGGGTCGCCGAGCACGCCAGCTTCACATGCGCAGCCGGCCTCGCTCACTCCTGCGGCTTGTCATGACGTATGCACGCGCGTCTGGCGTGCCGCTAGCTTGTTGCTAGGCAACGCAACAAAAAGTTGCAACTTATAAGTTTATTTACACGCAAAACTTTTTCACTTTTAGTGGGAAGGAATAAAAAAAAATAAAACGTTGTCTGGAAGTTTATTTCACATTCTTTTTTTCTGATGCTCGCGTCAACTAACGGATGGTGTTGAAACTAGGCGTGACGTGTTTCCTGTTGCCAGATTATGAAGAGTGTCCCCTCCTGTTGAATTTCTTTCTCCATGACGTAGCGGCGATAGCAGCAACACCCGTCGGGGGAAGTTATTTCAATTTCGGTTTCGTTTTCAAGGCATAAAAACAAATATTCTTTTAAACTACGTGTGTATATTATTATCCAAGCTATTTATTTTACGCTACCTCTAAGCCATTTTCTGTGTTTACGGGTAGTTTCACTGGAAATTTATTCGCTGAAACATTGGCTGATATCAAATCAAATGGAATGGCAAAGGTCGGCTGGTAACTGCGTGTAAGTGAATTCATTTTCTCGATTTTTTTTTTTTTTTGCTTGCACGTTCATTTGTAAAGAGTGTGTCCCTTCCTGATTGTATAAGATGCAGAGGGACTTGCGAGTCTGTCTTTTCTTTTATGCACAGAGAAAGAGAGAGAGAAAAAAAGCTTTAATTGGCATTTTCAAGACGTTCAAAATGCTCATATTTCTGAACTGGTGTGCTCACGCAAATTTTAAGTAGCTTGGACGAACGACAGATATAGAAGTATTTGCATAATAGCTTTCTAAACGTATAGGCGATACCATGAAATTTCACATGTGCACAATTACACGAGAACCTTAAGTTTCCAAGTACGAAAAGTCTTTCTTCGCGTGGTGTCGTGAATGTGCAACCGAAGCGAATCCAGTTCTCGGGTTCTTTTTTTTTTTTTTTTTTTTAAGAGCGGGTTAGCGAGTGGAGCCGATGACCGCTCAAACGAAAGAGCAAATATAACAACGACTCCCCTTTTGTGGACAGCACCGTCAGTTGTCGCTGTTATAATCTGATCTCGGTCTTTGTCTTACTACAGTTGCTTAGAATACCACTTTGACGGGTAATGAGGAAGATATATTCACAATCGCGGTATTTTTTCCATGCGGTATACAAGTCATTTTCAACCCAACTACTCTCGCCCTCAAACTACCGCTAGCAGAGCAATTTAGTATTGTTCCCATTCAATAGATGCGCCTATACCATCGCCGAACCCCTTTGCTCGGCGAGGATGCAGCTGTGGTAAAGGCTATTGAATGACAACAATTTCTTGGCAAAGTGTGGGAACTGTGATGTCATTTCGTCTGGGTGTTGGCTTTAAGCATTCTCTTGCTTCCCCTTAGTACATACTATCTCTCCTCTGCACTGTTGCATGTGAGTACAAAAGTAAGCGCTGCACCTTCTGCGCTACTTTTGTGGAGGGAGAGGGAGAGGGAGAGGGCTGACGCGTAGTTATTCTTCCAGAGGGCATTGTGTCGATGGCCAGGGTGTTTCAGTGGGTATTGTGACGACCAAAGAGGTCCAAAGAGTATTGTAGCGATGCCCACGAACTTCTCGCTAAAAGGACTCGCACACGCCATCCCCGCGTCCCTCTCATGTTCATTATGCACGCTATCAAACCACCCACCGACACGGCTGGCAAGGCGGCGGCGGCGGCGGCGGCGGCGGCGCCGCCGCCGGCGCCGCCGCCGGCGCCGCCGCCGCCAAAAGCGAGAGCTGCACTAGTTCTGCCTTGCTGAAAAAATATCTAACATTTTTCTTTTGGTTAAATATTCAATACAAGAAAAAGCAGGTGCACGCTTTTGGATTCCGCTGAATTTCCGCGTGACGACATTTGAGAACTGTGTGCCACCTAGAACACTATCACATAATAGATAGTAATGCTTCAGCAACATGTTTTTTCGCAGGACATATTTAAAATGGCTCATCAAAACAGACAGTGAAACGGAGGGGGACTCTCTTCAGGGGTTTCGTCGGCATTGAAAGCCTGACATGTCTCGGGGGAAGGGGTTAAGGTAGGGGAGGGCCCACTTTTCGATCCGCCACTGGTTTGTAGTGCCGTGGAACACGCTGTCTCTTCGTGCTACTGTATGTTTTTGAATGCAATAAAAATAAACAAAAACACCCTTGCACCCACCCCCAATATTCTTAGTCAGTGCAGCCTTTCGGCGGGCAAAAGGGTGTTATGGCATCTAGAACTGCCCTATGCTTCGCAAAAAGTCATGATGATAGGATGTTTCTTCAATGAAAACACCCTTCAAGGGTGCTATGATTCGCAATTCTCACCATCAAGGGCGTAAATTATTTTACTGTGTGAGGCGTTTGTCTGTGTTCGCACGCACCAGCGCGCCACGCCTTTCTGAGGCCACGTGTAGGCTTCGAGATGGCGGCGCTAGATGGCGCCGAGCGTTCTTTTGTTCTTTGGGACGAAGGACCCTCTATAATTTTTAAGGTAGCGACATCTACCGCGCGCCCCACCTAGGAAATTCCTGAAGCAGATGGCGCCCACGCGAAACCACAGCGCCGCGGCATTCGTGAGGCGATAAAAAATTTCTGCCCACGCACGGAAATAAAACCTACTGGTGCCTGACTGTGGTAAAAAATGAAATAAGGGCCCGAACTGCTAGAGCGCTGAAAAAAAAAAAAAAAAACGCTCAAGAGAGCGGAATGAGGGCTCGATCGCCCCCATTCCGCATGTTTAGATTTCGTTAGTTTGCGCTCAACCACCGCGCGAGTCTTGGTGATTGTTTGCGTATAATCCCGTTTGCTCTGTGAATTCGTTTGCTTGTAAGTGTGCTGCGTACACATAGCGGTTACTTTGAACGAAGAATTCCTGCAAAGAAGGCTGACAGTCGCTTGGAGCGAAAAACTTTCGACATAACGTCGCTGAAATGTGCGACCCTCACGGCAACTAAACAACATCCTGTGTGTGTGTGGAAACGAGTGCGCCAACAGCCTCCTTGCCGCTGAGTTTGTCTGTCCTGTAGCGATTACGCGACGATTGTTGTGTTTTGTGGTTCAGTGCTCCGAGACAGTGCAACTGTCGTGACATTCTGAAGCGGCCGTATGGATCGTGTCAGCGAGTCTCCTCGATCATGTTCGGGCTCCCAGCGCGATCTAATCTCGCGGCACACCAACATCGAGCGTAGTGTGTGCGCGTGTGTGAATGCGGTTGACTGTTCTCATGAAGCGTGCGACGTCGCCACGTAAACTTGAATCATGACGCGCATTGTTGTGTTTATGCGTTTTCGCCTCCGTGCACCGCTAAAGCACCGTAAGAATTATAGGGCCCTTATACGAAACGCACGCGGATTGGCCTAATAGTGCATTGTGTTTTGCTGGCAATCCGTGTATCGCTTCTGGCGTTATTATTATGTTAATTTGAACTTGTGTGTTTTTCATCAGTAAAATGGCATCGCCGAATACGGAAACATTTTCGAGTGTAAGGGAAATTTGGTAGAAACGAGCTCGCAGTTGTGTGTAATGTACTTTCATATATTGTATTATACTTTATTATTTTATGGCCAGTTGCAGCAGCCATGTAGTATTAGTTTTAAAAGTACAGTAGTACAGGCACTTAGGAATATATTTATTCACATATGCAATGCACAAAATGCGATTATGATATGCAGAGTTGGAAATGACCTTTTGGACATATTGTAAAGCCCAGTTAACAACGCGCGCACAAACACAGGAAAGTGTAAAAGTAGAATTCGCCGTTGAAATTTGTTATTTTTATCGCACGTAACGCAATGCGGATATTTGTCAGCGAGTTAATGCGCTTCTGCCCCACTATTTACTTGCACGCTAGACCATACTGCACTTGCTAAGTCAACGGGCTCATAATGCACTAAAATAAATAATGCCCACAAAATTCGGCCGTCTGCATTCATGCGCGCGAATGAAATACTATCGCAGCTCTGCACACACACGTGTATATTTTCTCTCGCACCTTCGTATCGTTCTACGTTACTTTCCTCGTATAGTCGTGCAGTTACGGGTGGTTTAGTCTTTCCGTCTAATTCTATGCGACCCCATTTATCTTCTGTGTAGGTTTTGTTTGCCGCGCGGGATGCAAAATAACTTCTTGCCGTCCTCCGTCTGGTCTCGGCTCCCACCCGCAAGGCAACAAGGCATACGACCGGATCTTTTACAGTACAAGCTAGCGGTACAGGGTAATTTTCGAAGGAAAAAAAGAGATTAAGGAGATGCAGTTTGCAAAAATGCTAGATAAAAACATGTATACCATACTTGAATAAACCAAGCAGGCTAGGTGACCATTTGTCAGCCCCGTTTCAAAGGGGAAGCCAAAAAATCATGATCGTCATCATCGAAGCGCAAAAGAGAAGTCCCGCTGCAGTGCACGCCTCGTATTTGATCTGTTTCGAAGGTGTGAATAAGTTGTGTATATTGATTCGATGCTAACGTATTACCACCGAGAGTCAGCGTGAGGTGGGTACTGCCCAATTTTTTTTTTTGCTCAGTAAATTTTTGCATTTACCTAAAAAAAGGATTTATCCGGCTGGATACCCGCCGTAGTTGCTTAGTGGCTACGGTGTCGTGCTGCTAAGACACGCGGGCACCAGCGATTACTCTGGAACCTTCGATGACTCATGTATAAAGACCGACGCGCTTGTCCCGCTGAGCAAATTTTGCACAGTCGCCGACTGTGTTCGCCGCTATCGTCGTTCTTTCAGGGTCAGGTTCGCCCAATAAAACGCTACTTTTGTCGTTCCCAGTTTTGCTGCTTTTTTCACCGTCACTACTACGTGACAATATCAAACACGGCTTGTAAGGTCTTGTGTGGAAGCGACGCTTTAACGCAGGAAAATGAAGTTTCGCATTGTGTTGCGAGCTGCGCCACGTGAAAGACATAAAACGTAGTCCCTGCTTCCCAGTATTTCGAAAACTTTTTTTCAAGACAAAGCTTCATTTTGTTCAGACATTGAAGGCAGCTCTGCGAGTAGATTACAAAAGAGTGGAAGCTTTTGTACTTTCGTCACTGGCGTGCGCTGGAGATTTAATTGGTGCGAACCAGCACCAATTTGCCCAACTTTCCATTCTTCCGTAAATTTTTGCTTCCAATTTTTTTATTCAGTCCCTTTTGTTACGAGTATAAAAGTGTCCCGCCAACAGAGGACAATCTATTTCTTGTTTTACAGAGGAGCTGTATATGGCTAGGGTACCATGGAATGTTCGTGTCCGTCATGGAGGAAGGAAATGATAGGAGGGAGCATGCCGCAATGCGATTGAAGCTGATGTGGCGGCCGAACACGTGGGGAAAACGTCAGAGCGCGCTGTAGGTTTTAGTATACTCCCGGTTGATTTTTTTTTTCGATACACATAACAAAACGTTTGAAACTCTTCAAATAAACAGAAACACCATGACACCTTCGCTTAATGCCGCGCTCAAGCTTCTGAATTGTGGCATCGAATCCCGGTGTTGCGCTGTGCGTGTCTGTTCGGCGTACCCGCATCAGAGAGAAAGCCTCTCAAACGTGTCGGAAGTTCAAGAAGGCAAATTTTGAGGGCCTCTGAAAGGTTCGCGGCGTTGCTACACTTGCGACTGCTTTTGAGGTAAGTGTGCGCTGCGGTTTGTGTTGCAGTAAATTGCATAGTAATGTCTGTAGCAATGTAAGCACGCATATCCTTGAACTATACACGGAGGATAAAAAACATTCTTGTAAACTGGTCTGCTCTCGTGTTAAGGATAAAGCAAAGTTTAGTTTACGAGTTGGAGGGCACGTTTGTCTTTCGTTCGCCGAAACATGCTATGTTTTACCCGCCATGGCGGCTTAGTGGCTATGGTGTTGGGCTGCTAAGCACGAAATCGCGATATCGAATCTCGTCCACGACGGCCGCATTTCAATGGGACCGAAATGCGCAAAACACCCGTGTACATATTTTTAGGTGCACGTTAAAGAACCCCTGGTGATGCAGATTTCCGGAGCGCCCCACTACGACGTGCCCCATAATCATATCGTGGTTTGGCACGTAAAACTCCATATTTAGTTTTTTTTTATCCTGCTGGACGTGCTCTATCGGGAGTGACCTGTATAACCTGCGATTTTGGAAGATTCGAGCGCTTCTTTTGCAGGCGTTCTACTGTACTGTTCTTGACCGCCACGTGGCACTGACGGTCAAGAACACAATAGCAAAACTGTTAATGGCGATACTTGTTGGGCCAACCTCTGCCCAGAAAAAACAGGCTACACTCAAAGCACAATGACAGCAGCGAACACATTCGGTGACCATCGAAAATGTGATCAGCGGGTCAAGCGCGTCGGCTTTTATATACGAGTCAGAATGTTCGAGAGTCATTGCTGCTACCTGCGAGTCTTCCAGAAAATGCTACACAATTCGCGTCACGCATACAATCAGATTACAAAGGTTCGGCGACAACAGACAGCGGATAGAACCATCGATAACATTCGAGAAACTTCGCATGCATGAGGGCGTGTCCGGCGCTTAGCGATAACATTTGTTAGACGGTAAAAAAGGGTCAGGCGAGAAAGATAAACAAGTACACGTGTGCGTGTGGTGCTGAATTTTCGTCGACAGGTTTTTTTTTTGTTACTGCAAAAATATATTTCTGCTACAGTATAGACTGGTTTGTGTTTATGCATTTCAATAAAATTTTGTTTTCACACTCATCGCGCTGCTTTTAGTTGCTGTTTACTTTGTACCAGGGCCATAAACTGCCTAGTGAAATGGCGTTTCCTGCTTTATTTGACCGTCCCTGCATGACCGAATATTCAGAAATGTTTATGAAGTTTTTGTTACGAAATCTTGCTTTAACGGCTGTTGGAACATTCCGCTGATGTCACGCATTGGCTTTTTCTGCTGATGTTGCTGCCACGCTGTTCGGCTTGTATATTCAACTGGTCGAAACATTGATCTATAAGAACACTCAAGGTCCGTGTACTTGAATTTTGTGTTGGTCCTGCACCAAACGTTACGAAAATGCTAAATGGCAAAATAATTGTGTCGACACGACAACCTAAACGGGCGTTATAAATCTGGAATCTTACGATAACATTAAGAGAGTGTCCAACAAGAAAGGCTGCAGAGGCGAGGATATACTCCTTAGGGCTCACCATGCTTTCCTCCTCAGCCTTGTCGTTTACATAGTCGCGGCCCTCAATTGGACGAAAACGGAAATGAATGAATTAGACACGCTTACGCGCAAAAGTATCAAAAGGGTGATCGGCGTGCCAATCACGGTTAGTACAGAGAAACTCATGACATTGGGAGTAGACAACACAACTTCGGAATTAATAGAAGGAGAAAGACCAGCTCAAATTATTAGGTTATCAAACTCCAAAGCAGGCAGAAGACTTCTGGATGCGGCAGGCCTCCGTCTTAGCTTCAATCAGGGAAATACCACGCAACTTCATATTCAAACAAGGAAATCCTTTATTGTAGACCCTTTTCCAAGAAATGTCCAACCCCAACACAATAAAGGTCGAAGGTTGGCGAGGGCTAGAACTTTCTTAAAGAACATATCCGGAACAGAGACCTTTGTTGACGAGACGCGCCATGCCAGTGCCAACAAGTTCTCCGTAGCCATAGTCAATGACAGGGGAGAACTCCTCTCGGCAGCCTCGCTGAATACCTCCTCGGTCGATGTGGCCGAACAAGCTGCTATAGCTTTCGCATTACTGGACTCAAAAGGCACTAAGGTGTACACGGAAACCCGAGCAGCCGTTAGCGCGTTCGCATCGGGATTGGTAGCCAAAGAAGCAGCGAGGATTCTAAACGGCAAACACCACTCTGACATTATTCACCACATAGTCTGGTTCCCAGCTCACATGGGACCAGACGAATTACCGGGTCACCTGAACCCCAATGAGATAGCCCACGACCGTGCGCGAGGTTTCGTATGCCGCGATGGGATGGTGTCTCCGGTGAGTTCGGAAGAGCTCGTCCACAGTGATCCACTAGTTACTCTTCATGAAAGCACCTCTCATTACAGAGGGAATAGGCAGATTTTTCCTTTCCCCCATCATAAGCTCAACATGCCACCAGCTAGCACGCTCCGCATGTTCCAGACGGAGTCCTACCCCTCTAGGGGCTTTCTGAACATGCTTCACCCGGACATTGATCCACTCTGCCCAGATTGTGGCACTGAATTTAGCTCTATAAATCACATGCTCTGGCAGTGCCCTGCCTTACAGGATTTTAACCGTGAAGAAGACTGGACGAAGGCCATCACAGACTCGAAACCAGACGTGCAGCTCCTGGCTGTCCAGAGGGCCCGTTAATGAGCGGAGGGGCATGGCCTCTCTGTTCTGACATGGGACTAGCCAACCTGCAGGCCCCCGCTTAGCTCCTCAGGACCCCAATAAAGTCGTTTGCTACTACTACAACGCAAATGTTAGCAAATATCAGGTTGCTGTAACATCACTGGCCATGAGCATTTCTATGTATACATTTCAACAATAATTTTCTTATCGTATAAAAATTTGTTTTTAAATAGTTACATGCTTGTATATTTATACGTTTGGATGATGTAACTCACTTAGTCAGTGCTCAAGTGTAGATCGTGGTGCACTTTCAATAAATAAATGTCATTATACAATTGCGTATGCTTTCAGAGGTAGCATCTGTTAATGAGGAAAAGGAACTGACTATGGGCCGGCAACCTCGTTCAGATATTGCAAGATCGATGTACGCTTGGCCATTTCTGCGACGCTATGTAATTGTAGAGGCACACTGACGCATTTACTTACAGTACTACTCATGCAGAAGGTTATATGTAACAAATCAATAAAAAATTAATTGTAGTCAAACCGGGAAGTTGCAGTCGAGATGTTACAAGCGGAAGTCACATTGCACCGTGATGGAAACAAAACGCTTTGCATTCCAACATTGCTGAATATCATCAAGAATGCCCGGTGCATGAAAAACTAGGGTTTCGCACTGCGTTTTCCAGAAAAAAATTCGCCTTTCCTTGAGAACACCAAGGACAGACATCTACTCGGCATACTTGAAGAAGGCGCATTAGATGAAAATGGCGGCTCTTCAACAAAACTATCATTGAAAGCGTAGTGTGTGCACCAGTTAAAATATGAGGCATTCATCGTCCTGAAAGAAATACAACTGTGCCCGATCAACAAATCAAGGAATGCCTAAACTTCCTGACTAGCATACTCACTACAGCCAGTTCTTGTACCAGTACCATGTGTACACTGTGCGACCAGCGAGATTGCACCATTATCAAATATCGAACCTTTCCTTGGAAATGCCAAGGATAGACATCTGATCCATATATTGAAGGCACATTGCATCAAAAGTATTAGTGGCGCTTCAAAGAAGGGAATTAGCAATGACAGTGCAGCGTGTGCACCAGTTAAAATACGATGCGCTTAATGCTCTCGGGAGAGAAAGAACACTGTGAGCGAGGACCAAATCAAGAAATGCCTAAACTAGCTGGCTAGCATGCGCACTACCGCCACAACCTGCACCAGTACCACGTGTACATTTTCTAGTTAAACTAAGAGCTTTTCTTTGACACAAGACCTTCTTCAACAGGCTGAACTGCCCCAGTTTTCAGTAACAATCGCTCTGTAATGCTGGATATAGGTACCCCCCCCCCCCCCAACAGTGCTTCTAGTGCTCGCAAGAGCTCCTAAAATATATTTTTTGCGACACCTTACAGTAACAATTTCGGCTTGGTTTTCCATAACTTAAACAACAAAGT
The DNA here is from genome assembly GCF_023375885.2 of Dermacentor andersoni. Classification (NCBI taxonomy): domain Eukaryota; kingdom Metazoa; phylum Arthropoda; class Arachnida; order Ixodida; family Ixodidae; genus Dermacentor; species Dermacentor andersoni. The sequence goes on along the minus strand of NC_092814.1, from coordinate 368,958,658 downwards.
CGCACTGTGGCATGCTTACAATTCCCAACACTGCATTTATTTGCGCTTCATAAACAAGTTTGAGCTTCTTGCCTTCGAAGCCTGCGAATGAGTGTTGAATTGTCAAAGTACTCTTCACTTCGAGAGCTCGAGATTTCCAACTGCAGCATTCGCAGGGGAATGATATCTAACCATGAGGTGACTCGCTAACATTTGGCATATCCTTAAAACCTTAAGGCCTAGATGTGCAACAGAGGCGGCATGACACCCCTCTATTAAGGTTGCATACATAGAACAGCCTGGTTTCTGTTTCCTTCCGCGAGCCATCTTTCATTGCAGCAATTTGATATGTCGATGAACGTAGCACTAGATTGACGACTTCTCGCAGGTTACGGGGTCGTGTACAAGCTTTGTGTACGAGTCAGGCATGCATGGGCTTTAGATGCCGTAACCATGCCTTTCGAATAGTGCATCCACAAATGTGAATGTTCTTGGAGGGCCCTTAAAGACTCGATATCTGCAATGACCTGTTTAGTGTAGGCTTGTTTGATTCAAGCCAAGAATTCGGCCCTGAAAATTGAAGCTTTCATTTTCACTAAGTCCATCAAGGCTGGAATTTTTTGGGTGGCTGGCAAGAAAGTGAAGGAAGCAGACAAAACTTTTGTTGGAATTTCTGCACAAGATAAAAAGAGCTGGAACCTTTAAAGCAGTCTCTGCTGCGAAGATAGTGCACTTCTGGTTTTTATTTCTAATTGGCCCAAGCGACATACTGCTCTTTTTACTACAAATAATTGGTGATGTGGATTGACACTATACTTTGCCAACTATATGTACAATGTTTTTTCAACCATCCCACTAACATCAATAACGGGAGGTTATCCGCAGCATTACGGCCGACGGCGAGCTACTTTCATCGAAGGTTCATCCGTGTCTCAAGGGCGCAGCAGTCAAAGGAACAAAGTGCCTTCAGGTTACAAGCTTGCTGCATCCAGCAGTTGAACAGCAGGTGGTGACTGAACTAGCACTGCGAATAATAACATAATTCTTACTCAGCTAAGTAATCAAAAAACAAAACAAGAAAACATCCTGATGTAAACGAAATTCTACTAGGCCAATCAGTGACGGAATTTGGTTGTCATGTACTTTTATTTGTCTTTTAATTCCGTACTTTATTTTGTTCCTTTAGGATCTGTTTCTTAGACTCCACTAAGAGCAAGAAGTGCTAATAACCGCACCAGCCAACTAAGCGAGAGAGAATTATTTGTGTGCTCTGCTGATCCATCCATAATTGCTCCACTCAGCTGGTTTTCAGCAGAGGGATTAACAGTAATAGTGCAGTACTAATCATAATTTGTGATTGGCTTAGGTGAAATACATCTGTTAATTGGTGAGGTGGAGTTATGCATAAGTTTACCCATTATGTGTGCAAAGTTTTTCTGTCAAAGTAACCTTACGAAGAGGCGGCTATCCGCAGCTTTCCTGCCGACTGAATGCTACGTTTATCACTGATTTACCCTAGTTTAAAGGCACTCAAAAGAGTCACATAAATTCAGGAGCCAGCTTGCCGAATCCGGCAGTCGAGAGGGTAAGTGGTGACTGGACTGACACTGGGAATAAAAAGACAACTCTTACATAGCCTAACCTAATACTAAAAACCAGGACGGAAACAGTCTGATCTAAACGACATTCTGTTGTGACAATCAGTGGCGGAGTGCAGTTGTCAGTGACGTGTCTTTTAATCGCTGACCTTAATTTAGTGCCTTTACAATCTGTTTCACGTACTCCCCTCAGTGCAACGAAAGCTAAAGGGCGTATCAATCGACTAGCAAAGACAACATTTTGTGTGCCAGGGAAAATGCTTGCTCTGCTGGTTCATTCCTAATCGTTTCATAGAGCTTATCTTGCACATAAAAGACTCAACAGGACATAGTAAGCTCGTAGTTCTCATTTCTAATTGGCTGAGGTGACATACTTTTCGAACTGCCAACAGTTGAAACGGATCTTCGTATTAAATAGTGCAAAGCCCCCTAACACAGACAACGCAAGTAGTTGCAGTATGTTATTTTTCTGCGTATTTGTTTGCCCTATACTACTCGGCACTACAATCATTTGCTAAGAAGCCCATAGTTGACCATATTGGTACCCTGGAAATATATCAAACTTTACAACTAGAGTCACACAATGGCAGCCATATTGTAAGGCATGCTTGTTGAGGGGTACGCATTTGGGCTGGTTGGTTTGTGATTACGAGCACAAAAACGCTAAATGAGAGGACGAAGAGAAGGACACCGACCATAACGATAACAACCAAGTTTCTTTACTTTTTCAGTCAGCATATATATACTCTAGCACTATCGCGAAGAACAAAACAAAATAAAAAGGGGACAGAATTTGAGCATGCGCTTTGGCAATAACATATTTGTTGGCTAGCTATTGCCATGGGTGAGTGTTCTTGCAAGCATTAGCTAGTATATGCATAAATATTTCAATATATATATATTATTATTATTATTCTTGCATGACACAGACAAAGAATGCACATTTTGACTACGGAGTGTTTTTGTTTGCAATTTGCGATTGAGCATACTTCCTAGGTAATTCGCCGAATGAAACTTGGAAGGACAAGAGTTTTACTCTGGCGGACAGACATGGGGCTGTCCATTTCTTTCCCGTAGAAGCCCATATAATAACAGCAGACGTGAAATCCATTGTAGAATAAAGTAGTTCCAATGTAGAATGATATCTAGAATACTACTTGTTTTCGCACTTCCATCCTGAATCATCATCAGCAGCAGCCGCAGCATCAGCAGCAGCCTGTTTTATGTCCACTGCAGGACGAAGGCCTCTCCTTGCGATCTCCAATTACTCCTGTCCTGCGCCAACCGATTCCAACTAGGGCCCGCGAATGTCCTAATTTCGTCGCACCATCTAGTCTTCTACCGTCCTCTACTGCGTTTTCCTTCTTTGGTATCCATTCTGTAACCCTAATGGTTCAACGGTTATCTAACCGGCACATTAGATGCCCTCCCCAGCTCCATTTTTTTCTCTTCGTGTGAATTCGAATATCGTCTATAGCCGTTTGCTCTGTGGTCCAAACCGCTCTCTATCTATCTCTTAACGTTATACCTAGTAATCTTCGTTCCATTGCCCTTTACGCGGTCCTTAACTTATTCTCAAGCTTCTTTGTCAGTCTCCAAGTCTCTGCTCCATAAGTGAGCACTGGTAAAATCAACTGATTGTACACCTTTCTTTTCAATGGTAATGGTAAGCTTCCAGTCAGGAGTTGACAATGTCTGCCGTATGCGATCCAACCCATTTTTATTCTATGAATTTCCTTCCCATGATCAGGATTCCCTGTGATTGATTGACCTAGGTAAACGTACTCGTTCACAGATTCTAGAGGCTGAATGGCGATCCTGAACTCTAGTTCCTTTGCCCGGCTATTCATCATTATCTTTGTCTTCTGGATGTCAATCTTAAACCCTACTCATACACTCTCTCTGTTAAGGTCCTTAATAACTTGTTGTAACTCGTCTGCATTGCTGGTGAATAGAACACTGTCATCGGCAAACCGAAGGTTGCTAAGATATGCGTCGTCGATCCTTACTCCTAAGCCTTCCCAGTTTAATAGCTTGAATATTTCTTCCAAGCACGCAGTGAATAGCATTGGAGCGATTGTATCTCCTTGTCTGACTCCTTTTCTTTATAGGTGTCTTCCTACTTTTCTTGTGCAGAATTAAGGTGGCTGTGGAATTTCTGTAGATATTTTCCAAAATATTTACGTAAGCGGTCTGTACTCCTCGATTACACAATGCCTCTGCTGTTATCTCTACTGAATCAAATACTGTTTCGTAATTTATGAGAGCCATATGAAGAAGTTTATTGTACTCTGCGGATTTCTCCATAACCTGATTAATGACGTGGATGTGATCCATTGTAGAGAATCCTTTCCTGAAGCCCGCCTGTTCCCTTGGTTGACTGAAGTCCAGTGTTGCCCTTATTCTATTGGAGATAATTTTTGTCAACATCTTATATAATACTGGGAGTAAGCTAATGGGCCCATAATTTTTCAATTCTTTAACGTCTCCCTTTTTGTGGATTGGTATAGTGTTTGCATTTTTCCACTTTTCTGGCACCCTTGCAGTTGATAGACACTTCGTATAAAAAGCCGCCAGTTTTGCAAGCATTTTGTCTCCTCCATCCTTGATTGAATCGACTGTTATTTCATCTTCTCCTGTCGCTCTTCCTTGTTTCATGTCTTGCAAGGCCTTTCTGACCACATCGCTAATTATAGCTAGTATATGCATAAATATTTCAGCAGCCCTCCCACACTGTGAAGGACGAGCAGCGAAGCTGTCGTCCTTCACAGTGTGGGACGACAGTTACGGTTTCACAGTGTGGGACGACGAAGTTACGGTTTCATTCATTAGCTCTATGTCATCATCATCTCTATGTTCTATGGCTGCATATTTGTTTGAAAATACCAGCCTGAATTTGTCAGCTTTTACCCTTACTGCCTCGAGATTGACCTGTTTCTTCTTCACTAATTTTACTCTTTCGCTGTTCAAATTGAGGTGCTTCCTACCATTCACTAACATATGATCACTGCACTTTACCCTGCTATCACTTCTACATCCTGCGCTATGCTGGGATCAGCAGAAAGTATGAAGTCAATTTCATTTCTTGTTTCACCATTAGGGCGTTTCCAGGTACACTTTCTGTTGCATCTCCCCTCTAGCGTTCCTAGAATCGACGCCGTAATTGCCGATTGCTTGTTCACAAGTTTGCTTTTTCCGCACTTTTGCACTGAAGTCGCCCATTACTACCGTATACTGAGTTTGCATTTTTCGCATCGCTAATTAAACATCTTCATAAAACTGATCTACTTGCGCATCATCGTGACTGGTTGTTGGACTGTAGGCTTGTACTACCTTTATCTATACCTCTTATTAAGCTTGATTACGGCTACAGCTACCCTCTCAATAATGCTGCAGAATTCGTCAATGTTAGCCGCTACGTCCTTATGTATTAGGAATCCTACCCCGTATTGCTTATCTGTGAAACCTCTATAGCAGAAGACATCTTTGTTATTCAGCATTGTATAAGCCTCACGAGTTCTTCTAATCCCACTGAGGCCGATGATATCCAAAACAATGTCTGATAGTTTCTCAAAGAGTGCTGCTAAGCTAGCCTCACTCGAGAGGGTTCGGGTGTTAAACGTTGCAAGAGTCAGTTTTCATTGAAGGCCTGTCCGGACGCATAGATTCTTAGCACCCTCCGCTGCGTTATAGGTTTGACCGCCGCATTCTTCAGGTGCTCCGCAGCTGCTGGGACTGTTGGTTATTGGGTAATTGAGTGATTAATTTGGGAGGGATTTGCCGAATACTGCGCAAGGGAGGCCAAGTTTTGTTCTGGTGAGCGAGTGTCTTGTGGAAGCTTAGTAGGCCGTCCTAATTTGGTTGTATCTGCATTAGTATAGCCCCACTCGCCCTCGGCATCTTTTGCCGGTGACAGGCGTCACTCCAAGCCTGCAGATGTTGTGCACTGGAGGAGGAGAAATTCAAATTCACCATCGTAAAAAAATAATATAGAGGGAATCGAACTTCCGACTACGGCAACCAAGCATTCGACATAGCTCAGTAGGATAATCCCTTAGGCGGCGAGGGTACCTTAGCGCCAATAAGTACAGCCCAGAGGGCCCTACATGCCTAAAAACTTCTTTGATTTATGCGCGATAGAAGTGTGTTCCTGATCGCGATGGGTAACTCAATATGGAACGGTTTCTAAACGGTTCTGGCCTCGTTTACAGGAATCGCACGTGCGCAGACGGCAGTGAACTCGGCTAGGCAAACGCTACAGGCGTGCCGACGACCATTCACAGTTGCGAATACATGCTCGTGATCTGCAGGAGTACAAACGGAAACCCGCGAAAACGAATATAAGTGCAAATGTAGAAGAAACAACTGCATGCAAACTACGACTTTTTTTTTGTGAATATCTGTATATGAATTTTGTAACTGTTGACGTTACGTTATTTATTTCTTATTGTTTGCGTGCTACTGCAAATCTTCTCATCACTTTTTATTGTCATTTAGCGCTGCAATTTTTTTTTCGTTTTTGGGAGGGGGGAGCTCTTATTAGAAAGTCAGAGTAAGGCATGTTGGTAGAGTCAGTTTAAGTCCATTTAGTATATTTGAAATACCTGAAAACATGTTTGAATAATCTGCGGTATATGGGTTTTGATGATCGTGGCAGGTGGCACGGCATAGTATTTCTCAAGGGTTATAACATTGTGGTTTCGGAGTCTCCCGTACGCAAGCGACCATGAACGCGGCTAGATACACGATATATTTTGGGCGGAATTCAACAGCGCTTAAAATTAGAATGGGGAAAAAAAAGAAAATTAGAAAATGAAAACACTTTCAGCGCCTACCGCGAATTCACTAGTCGCGTCTGGAGGGAGGTACACCAAACAGTTCACGGTTTCGGCTGTGTGTCTCATGCATCGGAGAAGTCTTTCCGAACGAGACGGCACTGGTACTGATGCGCCGCGCAAGGCTGATATGTCGCATGTTAGGAGGGTGCATTGACTGAGACTTTCGCTCAATGGCAAATTCTCAGTGGCGAGGCGGGCCGCCAAACAGTAGTGCTGAACCGCGCGTAAAATAGGCGATCTAGGAAGCGGTCTTGCTCTATGGTTGGAAAGCGCTTATACGACGCCTGTTTTAAGCTACCGCGTAAGCCTTCTGCCTACGATCACTTAGACATAAACCCACTTTATAACGTCGGAACCGACGCAATGCTATTTTGAAAACAGCTTTGCGCAAACGATTTCCGCTGAACCAACCAATCTCATTAATCTGGTTGAGAAAGGGGTCTCTGGGTGTACTTTGCACAGGTAGATGATTCTGCGACAGAGATGTGTTAGACATACTGACGAAACAAGGCGTAGCTGCTGAGCATTGCATTTATCTCTTCCGCCCAAGCACACGTGAAGAGGCAATAGGAGTTAAGAGTGGACCCATAAACTTCGTAACGTAGATCTAAGTCCAAGGAGTAAGATATACAGGAGCGCCATCTGCGACACTCGCCAATGCCCTTGCACAGCACCCTTAACGATGCGGCGAAACCGTTTGTCGTCTGTGGGTGCAGCATGCCGCCGTGCTCTGTGCCTCCGCTGCTCTCCCTCTCCATAACTGGACTACGCTATTGCTTCTCCATTATTCCTATATTCCAGGCTGCGGACACGGACGGAACGCACCATGTGCCGAGAACAATGAGAGAGAAAAGGAACAAAAGGAGGCAGGAATGCTAACCAGAAAATCATTTGCTTGGCCTGCCTACGCTGGGGGAAGTGAAAAGGGGAACGTAAAGAAGATACAGTGTGCACGTAGGTAGACAGGACAGCGCAGTCGAAGGCACTCGCATGGGCCAGTCGTTTACAAAAACACAAGAGTGATTTCACTCGCTGCCTTCGGGGCAAGTGCTCGGTGGGGACAGTGTTGCGGAATGTGTGTACACTCACTGCTCGAACATCTAGTAGCCTCAGTGCATTGGACATTGATTGTAATTGTATCTAAAATCGAGGACAGTGGCGCAATAAGTTGGCTGTGTTCTCCCTGCCACCACAGACGTCACAAGCAGGACAGTCAGCCATTCCAAATATTGCGCCATAGGCCCTCCTGAAAGCACCTCCGAACCACAACCGACGCATAAAAGCTGCCTTGGGTCGGTGGAGCCTGCGCGGTGGTCCTAGTTGCACGAGCAAAATTAGATAACAAGCAGCCGGCTGAGGCGGCCGAAGCGGCGCCGCATAGTAGAGACCAAGCGGAGTTACAAGAAAAGAACAAAGCTGCGTGTCAGTCTGCAAAAACGCATTGCGCAGATTTGGGTTGTTCGACAAGTGTTAACTTACACTGAAAAATTGATAGCTTTCATTTGATAGCATCTTGTCTCGAGCGGCTGTCATGCACCCAGTAGCTGTGGTATGCTGTATTGTATTCCTCGAAGTTTGAGCCTTCAACTGGTGCAAGGGCGCTATAACGTAAAACTATTCCAAACTTTTCTATTCCAATTCTGCTATCAGCCCTCGACGATTGGTCAAAAACTTTTTTCGACCACCCCCACTTCACCTGTCTGTCACACGACGTCACGAAAACCGCGATACCTCTCCATCTGATATGATGTGTACACACTGATTATGCATGATTTGACAAAAAAAAAAAAGAAAAACAGTTATTTCTGATTCGGCGCCTTTTCGCCATTAGCCTCCGGGCATTGGTCAAAAGTTTTCGGGCTGCACCCACTTCACCGGCCTGTCACGCGACGTCACAAAACCGCGAAAGCTCACCGCGTCAAAGTGACGTGTACGCATTAAAGATGCATTAATATGCCGAACGAAACTGAATTTTCTTCTGAATAGCCGCAGGCTGCCCCGTTCCGAAAGGAATAAAAGATGGCTGCCGCCGATCGCTCAGGCGCTGGCTACTCGCACCTGCCGGAGAGCATGGGTGTATTTGCGCATAATAAAACTTCTTGCGTGCCCGTGTAACGTTTTCGAGCACTTTCGGCACGTTTACCACCTCATTCTGCCAACTCTTCTTTGCTGAGTGTCCCTCTTAGCGTCATTCTTAAGCTTCCGTTGCATGCCGCCGCGATTTTCGACCAGCCACCGTAAGCTAAGAAAGGGAAAGTCGACCAATCGCAGACGCTGGCACCACCCTCTTCATCCGGTTATCGATTTTCAGGGCACTGGCTCTGCCCCATCGAATCCCTCTCCACTTGAGCGTTCTCCTTGCCTCTTGTCAGCCAATTAGATACGACAAGCCGCTCAGTGTAGGCAATGTTATTCGGTTTTTAAGCAAACAAAAGTGACCTCTTATAAACGAGGAGAGCGTTTTAATGGTGTGTTCAGACAACCCTGCGGGTGACCGCCCGGTGCTTGCGTCGTGGTTACGCAAATTTGACGTCAGGAGATTGGAATAGTTTTACGTTATAGGGCCCCAAGTCGGTTTCCCTGTGTTGTACTCAAAGCTAACGGCTTCACGCGCACGTGATGATTTTAAGTTGCTAAGCTAGTTCGATGGAGAATCGCCGAAGTAAGGAACAGTTTTTTTTCTTAGGATTACACCGCGGGTATTTCGCGTCTTTTATCCGGCGAGAAGAGCGAGAAATTAGCATCGCATCGCAGTGTTTGGGAAAACTGAATACCTTCGTCCTTAGCGGCGGCTGCATCTCAGCCAAGGCCTCCGCTAGCTACACGTACGCAGTTGAGAGCCCCTATATACGACATTAGTTTAGAGTGACTCACGAGTAACCAGAATATATTAAGACAAAGCATAAGCTGACATATGTGGCTGCCCTACGGATAGTATATATCCAGGGCCGCCAGGTTCGTCCAATCGAGGAAGCTCCAGCAAAGCTAACGGAGGGTAGGGCCATTTCCGAGAAACGGGATCAACTAACATGAACAGCCAGTCTAAATAACTTTTTACAGTGAAGCTGTTTATCTCTAGCCCCCGTATGCAGCCCCCGCATGCGTTCCCAGACGAGGGTGGATGGGGGAGAGGGGGTATCTGGGCACCTTACGTGCGTATCTCCGGGGACACGGCGCGTGAACTGGGGCCCTATAACGTAAAACTATTCCAATATGTTTCTATTCCAATCTCCTGGCGTCAAATTTGCATAACCACTGACGCAAGCACCGGGCGATCACCCGCAGGGTTGTCTGAACACACCAATAAAACGCTCTCCTCGTTCATAGGGGGTCACTTTTGTTTGCTTGGAAAACGAATAACATTGCCTACACTGAGCGGCTCGCCATATCTAATTGGCTGGCAAGAGGCGAGGAGAACGCCCAAGTGGAGAGGGATTCGATGGGGCAGAGCCAGTGCACTGAAAATCGATAACCGGATGAAGAAGGTGGGGCCGGCGTCTGCGATTGGTCGGCTTTCCCTTACTTAGCTTACGGTGGCTGGTGTAGGGTGGCTGGCGGAAGCTTAAGAATGACGCTAAAAGGGACACTCAGCAAAGAAGAGTTGGCAGAATAAGGTGGTAAACGTGCCGAAAGGGCTCGAAAACGTTACGTGGCGACGCAAGAAGTTTTATTATGCGCAAATACACCCATGCTCTCCGGCAGGTGCGAGTAGCCAGTGCCTGAGCGATCGGCGGCAGCCATCGTTTATTCCTTTCGGAACGGGGCATCCTGCGGCTATTCAGAAGAAAATTCAGTTTTGTTCGGCATATTAATGCATCTTTAATGCGCACACGTCACTTTGACGCGGTGAGTTTTCGCGGTTTTGTGACGTCGCGTGACAGGCAGGTGAAGTGGGTGCAGTCCGAAAACTTTTGACCAATAGCCGGAGGCTAATGCCGAAAATGCGTCGAATCCGAAATAACTGTTTTTCTTTTTTCTGTCAAATCATGCATAATCAGTGTGTACACATCATATCAGATGGGGAGGTATCGTGGTTTTCGTGACGTCGCGTGACAGACAGGTGAAGTGGGGGTGGTCGAAAGAAGTTTTTGACCAATCGTGGAGGGCTGATAGCAGAATTGGAATAGAAAGGTTTGGAATAGTTTTACGTTATAGCGCCCCTGCGTGAACAGGAACGGAGATCGGTAGGGGAGAGGGGGAAAGAGTGTGGCGACGGCGCTGCAGCAATGGAGACGGGTAGGGGGAGAGGGGAAAGAGTGTTACTACGGTGCCTGTGCACGTGGCCTGCGCTTCTGTGATTATAGACAGTCTTAGTTCGGCTTCCGCAGGAGCTCTGCGTACGCAGCAAACCCGCGGAGGCGTCAGTGCGCATGCGCAGTAGGCAGGAGCACGCACAGTATCTTGCGTGCGCCCGCAGCTTTTCAAAAGTTGCGTAGCGCCCGCTGCGTGCTCAGCAGGCCTTGCGGGTCGTTCTCACGTTTTCTGGCGTGTCCGCGAGAGTGCCTTTTTCGATATCGCTCTTGCCGTGGCTCTTGCCAACGATATGAATCCGGCTTGTGGTTTAATTCTTCTTGGCGGCTGATATTGGCTACAGCTTCAGAAGGTGGGATATCGCAGCGCCAAGTAGCACACTACTGGTTCCTACTCATGCAAGTCATCAATCCCCTTCTCAACTTTCGCGTCCGGCCAACTAATGCCGTTTCGTTCGCGCGCGCTTACCTACGTACTCACGACCTCGCGCTCGGCGTACGTTGGTGGTTGCGGACGCCCAACTAAAACTGTCTTATAACGTCACGCCCATCGGAGGTGCGGGCGCGGCTGTCGCAGTGGTTGCGCCAGATGCACGGTAGGTTGGGTGACCGCGGTGAAGCTTTTCTAAGCGTTGTGTTGTGCCGTATAAAAAAAAGAATATATGATTTCATAATGTGCGCAGCCCATGTATACAGCCTAAACAGCCTCGCTGGTTATCTGTTCCAATATGAATGTGACGGCCCCACGAATTTTTTTACAAGTTCGCTTTTACTTCATTCTCACTCAAGGCTAGAGAGTTACGGAGCTCGCGCTCGGTTTCCGAAAATCAAGCAAGGCATAAGCAAATTGGAGAGGAATGGTGTATTTTTCAGTGAGATGCCAACTACGGCAGAGCTGCAAATGTAGCAAACATTCTCCCCTACCCACACACCTACGACGTTTAACCAATCCAACCTAAGTTTTCGTTAAACCTTCAGAGGAAAAAAATCCAAAAGCACTTCGGTACCCCTATGTGGTGGAATGCGAAAGCATTGCGGACGTCTTGCCGATGATTTGCTCTGCGAAACGCAGTTGATATTGTTTTAACGTTGCCTTTTATCTTTTATCGAATCACGTGCCTTGACCTCGTTCGTGTACTTGTATGGACGTCTAATTGAGCCGCGCGCAGCTCCTAACTGAGAAATAGAAGTCGAAGGTACTCTATGGTTCGTCCGTCGGCGCGCTTGACAGAACTCACCCAAATTACCGACTGGCAGTGGGCCAGTGCAGTCGGCGCCTTCGTATAGGGAGGCGCATTATGGGGACGCTGACATGACGAGCGGCATCGCAGCCAGCTGTGCAAGATCACGACGATGGACACGCGAGGGGCGACACGAGCGCGTCTCTGTGACCAAGTGATCTTTTGTATCATCTCTGGCCACGCCACCGGATTTTCTACTTCATGAGCAACATAATAATTTCGCATTAATGGAAATGCGAGTGATGCAAGACACATGGGCGCCTTCATTATTTCTCTATTTTCACCAGAGTCACCAGCGGGGCTTTCTCATAGGCGAATTCAGGTCAAATAAATGCTAAATAAGGCGCAATGGTTAACAGCAAAAAGCTTACCAGTGCTGTGTGTGGGGTGCGTGCCTTCTTACAGCGAAGCTGCTTATGGCTAGGCTCTGGCGGAGCTCGTTTCCGTGGACACAGACCAACAATTTATACTCCACTCCAGCGCGGACCCCTCTATCCCAAGTTGTGTATACTCCCGACATTGCGCAATACCGCTGCGCGCGTTCTTCGGCGGCCACCTGCGCGGTGCACTAGAGCGCGCGCAGTGATTGGCGCAGCCACGCTACAATATAACGTCATTGTCTGTATCCACCAATCGTGTGTGACCGTCTTTAGTTTGTCGGAGACTTGGCCACGGTCTGCTGCGTGCGTGATGCCCAAGAACGTGAAGTGGCCGCGGGTGCGTTGCGCAAGTGCATGTCCTCCGGAGACGTCGAGCAAGAGTGTGTGTGGGACGTGCCACGATCCAAACGTTTATGGTGCATGTCTTTGTCAAGGTTAAGCCCGCCGAGAATACATCCATCTTCATCGTGGGTGATTTCAATGCCGATGTGAGCAGACGCGACGGGGCGTGGATACTTACCTTCATGTTGGAGCGCTTTGCCTCAAGTGTTTCACCGATGCCATTGTACCCACCACTCGTCACCTATTGTGCATCGACCTAACCTTCGGGAACAACATTACCACAGTGAAAGTGCAACCACTTGTCGTATACCACAGTGATCATAAGGCAATTATTACAATGGTCAAGAAATCCATGATGACAACCGGGATGTTTGAGTAAATCTCTCTTTATTCGCCCAATACTGAACTCGTAATAGTCACATTTTACATAGAAAATCCCCAACATACGGAAACCAAAACATAGCGAAACCGAACATAGCGCCAGCTTTGCTGGACTTCCCTCTTCACATTGTGCAAGGGCTGTAAATGTTTTGTACAGCTAAGCTGTATACCTCTACCCCTCCCACATTGCATTTATCGTGTGTGCGGGTGAAAAATAAACCAATCATAGTGGGAGGCGTGCGCCACGTTTGCCACTGGGTTCCTTGCACCACCACGACATGGCGCTCGCCTTTGGTTGGCGCTAAAGCCCCTTGATAACTTGAAAGTAGCGACACTCTCCTCCTCGCGGCGCTTTCCTCCTCGATTCTCCTCGCCCGCCGGCTGCGCACGGCACGCTTTTTCTCCTGAGCTCCCGCGGACGGGCTGCAGCATTCTATGGAGGCGTGTAGTTTCGGGCCAGTTTTGTGCTCCAGTGGTGTTCAAAAATTTGAGATATGCTGATAACAGCATCGATAATGCTGAAGGCCACATTTATGAAGAGTATGGCATTTTCATAAAGCCGTATGAAGGGGCTATAGTGAAGTAAAAGGAGCTTTGAGGGGAGTTCTATACTACCAGTGTTCTGCGACATGACGAGATGCTATACTTTGTGCGTCTGATCTAGTATTGCTTGTGGCACATCCCTTTGTGCGTGGCCTATTAAGTGAAAGCCTTAGACCTCTGTTTCAAGGTCGCGTTATGAGCTACAGAAAATATCACGTGACCGAAGGAAGGCCGGAAGCGAACCAGAGCATGTGCAGCCGTGTATAAGAGATGATTACTGATTAACAAAGTAATGATCGATTAGTGATTGGCGTATCCAGCTTTTCTGGACATCAGGGTTTAGTTCGCGTGAGTGCCACCACGTGGCGTACTAACCTTAAACTTTTCAAACTTCCCGCGGTGACGCGTGATGACGTCAACCAAATAAAATTAAAAAAAAATAAAAGCTATCCCTGCGCATGGAACTTCGCCACAATGCTTGTCCCGCCGGTGTTATCAGTGGTCTTGATCAAGCGTATTCGCTCGTCGCCTAGAAATTAGTCGTCATCCTAAGACCGTTTAGTCGCGACGAGCAATGGTTGATTCTGGGCTTTTGACGCGGTTCTTTTTTTTTCTTATTTTCTTTTCCTTTTCTTTTTCTTTTTTTTCATTCTACGGAGTAAAGAAGCTAGCCTAATCGTCAGAAGTACTTCGGGGCAGCCTTTCTTCAGTCGGCACACATTGTTAACGTCCGAACATCGCACAGCGTCTACTAGAGACGCCGTCGTGGACGGATTTTGATTTTCCACTATCGAATTCGTTAAGGTGCACACAATTATTTCACTAGCGACATTGCAATGCGCACTCATGGGCTACCGCCGCAGCTGCAAATCTAGATGTGCTTAAGCATTAAGACATATACATGGATAAGTTGGTTTTTCACCTTAACACAAAAGTCACGATACAAGAGTTGAGCAAACTGTTCCTGTGTCGTCGCAGGGTTGAGACCGGGCTAGTTGGTATTCCATGCTAAAGTGACTAGCGCAAGAGTGGACACGGGACACTAGAGGCGACAAGGATAAGCGCAAACATCCAACTGGGCGCTTGTCCTTGTAGCGTCTTTAGTGTTCCCTGTCCACTCTTGCACTAGTCACTTCAGTTTGTGTCGTCGTCCGTTAGCATGCTATAGCCGAAGCTGTTCGCAATATTACGTCTCCATTTACTGGCCACCAGGCCAGGTACACCATTGGGTACGACACATACAGTACTTGCAGTTAGTTTCCAAAGTAGTCTCCTATGGCGGTTGTCCACGTGCGTGAAGCAAGAACGATATTTAAAATTATTGTGCAGTAATATATGCAGGATTTCTGTGTGTTCTCCACATTCTCTACCATGTTGCCGTTCCGCCTTTATTATATAGCCGAAATGTAGACTAGCAGCTATCGAACGCCATAAAGGCTATCCACATACTCAAAGACCTCGCGCACAACTCCTAACATTTAATTGTATTCAAGAGTTGGGCGACTGCCCAGGATATCCTTAACGAATGTTACATAACACATTATGAGGTTTTACTTGCCAAAACCACGATTTCATTATGAGGCACTCCGTAGTGGAGGATTCGAGAATAATTTAGACCACTTGGGATTTTTTAACGTGTGCCTAACTCTAAGTACGCGGGTTTTCGCATTTCACACCCATTGAAATACCGCTGCCATGGTTGGGATTCGACTCGAGGCCTCGTGATTAGCAGCCGAACCCAATAAAAGCTAAGCAACTATGGAGGGGAAGGAATGTTGGCAGTAGGAGGAAGGTGACAGCCGGAAGGTGAGACAATTTGTTCCAATCCTCATTGCGCGAAAAGCGGTACCATCTGTCGAAGAATTACACCGTAGAATGCACTGTATTCAATGAGTGAAAAAATTATGCGAATCCAATGTATGTGCGAATCGATGTAAGCAAAGCTTTCTGCGTTTGTTGTCATTGTCATGCGTAATCTCCACAGAGTAGACAGGCACTCTCTAATGAAATGCTGTCAATGTTTGCCTGATTACGCCTGCCATTGTGATGCAAATAAACGGGCGCCTTCAACTCTTTTTCTCAGAAATAAACGCTGAATGAAATGCTGACGTGATCCTAAACAAGATCAACAAGCGACGTAGTGCTCGATCTTACGACGGCCATATTCGTAAGCTTACATTCGTGATTTTTTTTTTTTTGGGGCGGGGGGGCGTTATGCTCTTGTACCCTAGAAATGTCCCTCGGACCTCTGATGTGCTCGTTTTTATTCTCAAGTACGCAATGAAAACTCTCATCGCTGCAAGTTCATGATGTATTGGTGGCAGGCCACCATGGCGTGTCGCGCAAGTATAACCACGCTGATTCGTTTGGGTTGACATCTACTATTTTGTGCGTCATACTTCGCCACATTCATTTTTCAAACTATGCCAGAGCTCGAAAAGGGCGGCCAACTCACTACGTCCCTTACCTCTGTTTACTTCCGCAAAATGTGTGTTTATCGCTGTGGTTACCAAATACGCCCAGCGGTATGCTACGACACAAGCCTTTCTGGCGGCTGAGCAACTGAAGTCGCAGGCTTTATTCAACATGGCGTCGACGTTCAATATGGCTATCCTCAATTACTTTTCGCGGTCTTCGCTCACCGCCTTCTCTCCAGTGTCATCTCTTACGCTACTCGCTCCTGCTAGACACAACACAAACACGCAACGACCTTAATGAAGTATCAGTTACACGCTAGTTGACACACTGTCGACGTATATTTCCGCTGAGCACCGGGATTGGAGCGTTGTCCTGTCTATGGTGACATTATCCGTCTACAGCCTCTCTCAACAACACCGCTCGTTACTCATCACGTTTTTTTTTTTTTTTTTTTGTCGGCAAGAGTATAGTGTATTTCCTCTGAATGTGCTTTCGGCTTTAGGCGTGACCTTGCACGCCCACTTATTCTGTTACGTTGACGGCAACCGTTGTCGTCAGGATGCCCCCTCATTCTGAGCTTCGCAGTCACCAGAGAGCACAGAAAGCTGTCTTCACAAACAAACCACCGAGATTCGAGCCCATCCCCCAAATGCTCCATCTTGCATTTGGGAAACGGGCACGCTAACCATTACGCTACCACCTGCCTCCACCAATTTCTGTTTATCTATCTGCCTGGAGCAATTGCCGGACTTGTTCGCCAGGCTAAACCCGCCTGCTGCTACAATTCACCACCACCACCACCACCACCACCACCACCACCACCACCAACATCCCACTTCACGTTTTTGCCGCAGACGCAGGCAGAATGGATGCAGAAACGAAAAAAAAAGTAAAGATTGCTTGAGCGGCCAGCTGACACATGACCTTAACTTTGGCAGGTTATTCTCATTGGAGCGCATGTAGGCTTGCGGCTGTGTGCAGATTGTGGGTCGCCTTAGCTTTATTGTAAATTTACTTTCACCGACTCTTTTCAGCTAGAACTCAAATGCCGGAAAAAATGATACCTACCGTTGAATATTTTTTTCTTGCTTTCTTGGTTTCAACCAAAAACGCTGATTTACACAAATAGTGATCTTTTTAAGAAGTGGCATAAGGATACTACATTTCGAGGTCATGTCATTGTGTCAATACGGGCCGGCACCACGTATCGACGAAAGGGCTTCACAGTGCCGATGCACGCGGCAGGTTACTCAATGAAGAAAACAGGAAGCGACTGTTTTTCGGTTCTCGCAACATATTGTAACAGATACGAAAGGCACGGAAAAGAAGAGAAGAAAGAGAGGACGAAGAAAACGAGGAGTTTGAGACACCGGGCTGCGCTACGATCACGCTACCATCATCGTCCAATTCTCCTGTAAATAGAACCATTTCTTCGCAACTCCTCGTAACAGTTGTGGTGGAAGTTGCTGCGTAATTGACACCCGAAGACGGAGGCTGAACCACAAGTTCTTCGACGGAGCCGTCGCCTTGCTGGACTCCCACCGAATTCACCGGAGCTGAACATGTCCCACGACGCAGAAGAACAACGGCCCATTCCAACTGCTGCCCCGACAAGTTCTGTTCTGCAACTGAGAGATGCGCGTCCCTTCGCCTGAAGATCGGACGAAGACGTCGAGGAATGGCTCATCCATTATCACCGGGTGAGTGCCGCCAACAGGTGGAACAGCGCTTCTCAGCTTTCGAACGTCATGTTCTTTCTAACGGATACTGCGTTGGTGTGGTTCGACAACCACGAGGAAACATTCACAACATGGGGAAGATTTGTTTCGGAAATCAAAGAGCGATTCGGCGACTCCGCGACGAAAAAGAAAAGGGCAGAACAGACGCTACTGCAACGTGCGCAAGTACCCAGCGAAACCTGCACGACCTACATTGAGGCAGTAATAAAACTGTGTAGGATGGTGGACTCTGGAATGTCCGAGGAAGACAAAGTCGGGCACATCCTAAAAGGAATTGCCAAGGATTTTACAATTTCCTCATTGCAAAAGATAGCCTGGCTTCCGTCGCTGACATCATTCGGCACTGTCGCACTTTCGAGCAACTAAAGACGAGGCGCATAACGCCGAAGTTTGGCAGGCTAGCCAATGTAACGACAGTTGCAAGCGTGGACAGCAACCAGCCCCTTGATCTTGAATCAACGATCCGACAAATAGTTCGGGAAGAACTAAGCCTGCACGCGCAAGTGACACATCCAGGCACTCATAGCTTCCGCCTACCCCTAGATATTGAGCCAAACGTGGCATCCTTCTCCCCGTATCCTGCGGCAAGGGGCACTGAGGATTATGAACTCACGCCCCGACAGCAGTCATGTCTTTACGACAGAGGCCCTACTTATGACGCTAGGCCACAACGAGAGCAGCTGCGTTTTTAGCCCCGAGGCGCTGCGACTTCTGTCAGGCCACGACAAGAACAGCACCGACCCTACTACCACGACGCGACTTATGAAAGATATAACGGATTTCAGCAAGCAGCAGAGACACGTTATCCACATGACCACGAACTTTCTCGCCGCCCGCAGCCGTCTACCATTCGTTTCGAGGGAGACGCTGCGAACCGCGACCCTCCCGTGTGTTGCAACTGCGGTTCCACAGGCCATATAGCTCGGTATTGTCGCCAAGCCCGTCAATCACGTAGGACACCATCGATGTTCTCGCCACTCAGAACCCGTACTTCTTCATATGACCTGCGGACGACCGATTGGCTTCCAAGGGATCACTTCTCACACGAGACCAGACGCAGTGATTCGCCAGCATCTGAGCGGAGTTTGACGCCACCAAATAGCCGTCCCCGTCGCTCTCCGTCCCCTCGGCGCCGTTCTTCCTCACCGCCCCCGGGAAACTAGCATCCGCGGCCAGTGGATGTGTGGTCGCCGGACAGTTTTTGTAAGAAATATCTCTGCCTGTTGTGATGTTCAAAAACACAGTGAATGTCTCGATTAACGGAATACCGACCATGGCGTTAGTTGATACAGGTGCGACTGTGTCTGTGATGAGCCTCGCTTTCAAAAACCGGCTAGGCCACAAAGTTATGTTTTCATGGAACGACGGTATTACCTTTCGTGGAGTAGGCGGCGAGTGGCTTCATCCCCTTGGTGTTTGTGCTGTGAGTGTTTTGTTGGCTGGGAAAGTGTTTGTGTCGGAATTCCTTGTTCTTTCTCGTTGTTCGCACGACGTTATTCTTGGTATCGATTTTCTTGAACAGTGCGGCGCTTCCGTGGACTGTGGTTGTGGCGAAATCTCATTGAACAAGCTATTTATATCAGCACATTCCGAACAAAGCTTGGGTGGTGAAGACGGGGACACAGACACACTCAGTGTTCTTGATGAAGTGATTGTACCATCGTGGTGCCTGACGCCCGTTCGTGTTTCTACAACTACTGTTGATGCTGATTGTGTTGACCTTGTAGTTAGGCCTCTCCGCATAAACTGTGCTAAAAAAAATATACTTGTGCCCTGCTCTGTCGTGTGAATGACCCGATCCTCGTAAGATTGAAGCAGTGAGCTCCTTCAAGCCACCGCAGTCAGCACGAGAACTCCGCTCATTCATTGGCCTATGTTCGTATTTTCGTCGTTTTCTTCCCCGGTTTGCCGACATCGTTTACCCGTTGACAAGTATTTTGCGACAAAATGCATCCTTCAATTGGACACCAGAGTGTGACGCATCATTCTCTCAACTGAAGTTTATACTAACGTCAGCACTCTTCTTGCGTCACTTCGATCCATCTTGCCCGACTGAAGTTCACACTGATGCGAGTGGAATCGGGATAGGAGCAGTGCTTGTACAACGTCACGGTGGCGCAGAACATGTTGTCGCATATGCCAGCCGTTGTCTGAGCAAATCTGAACGCAAATATACGGTTACAGAACAGGAATGCCTGGCAGCCGTTTTCGCCGTACAAAAGTTTCGATGTTATCTTTACGGTAGACCATTCAAGATTATCGATGACCATCATTCTTTATGCTGGCTGGTCGGTTTGCGTGATCCCTCTGGTCGACTCGCACGTTGGGCGCTGCGCCTCCAGGAATACGACTTTGTGGTATCGTACAAGAGTGGCCGTCGTCACGCTGGCGCAGACTGCCTCTCTCGGGTTCCTCTTGCGACTACCGAATGCGACGCTGAGAATTTTGACGACAGTCTCGCTGCTGTTACTCCTACGTTCCCTGACGCGGCAGACTTTCAGCGAGAACAACGGGATGATGTTACCCTTGATCCGCTTTTTGTCGCCGCCCGTACTTCTAAAGGCAGCGGTCGCTTTACTGCCCGTGATAAATTGCTGTACAAAACTAATTACTCCGGGCATGGAGCGCGTTTTCTGCTTCTTGTCCCCGAGAGTCTCCGCTCCGACGTTCTACGCGCCATGCATGACGATGTGACATCCGGCCATTTCGGCTTCGTACGAACGCTGCACCGCACGCAGGAGCGCTTTTACTGGCCCAAGATGTACGAAACAACCAAGCGCTTTGTCGCTAGTTGTGAAACGTGCCAACGTCACAAGCGACCGACCACCGCAGCCCCGGGTCCCCTTCGGCCATTGACACCGCCCAGTACGCCGTTCGAGCAAGTAGGCATTGACCTTTTGGGTCCATTCCCGTTATCTAACAACAGGAACCACTGGATAATTGTCTGCGTAGACCATCTTACACGGTATGCAGGAACTGCAGCCATACCGTCTTCCACCGCTGCTTGCGTGGCGGCCTTCCTGCTCCGTTCCGTGGTCCTTCGTCATGGCCCACCACGTGTCATCAGCGACCGTGGTCGCCAGTTCACGGCTGATGCCATTCAAGAGTTACTTCTTTTGTGCACTTCACAGTTCCGTCATTCCACGCCGTATCATCCACAGACCAATGGCCTCGTTGAAAGGACAAACAGAACGCTGACTAACATGCTTGCCATGTACGTCTCCTCCAATCATAAGAACTTGGACGACGTGCTGCCCTTCATCACTTATGCATACAACACGGCTAAGCACGAAACCACGAACTATAGCCCATTTTATCTCCTGTATGCAAGGTTACCGCGAAGCCCTCTGGACACTTTCTTACCCTTCGTTCTGCACAATGATGATCCTGTATCGAAGACTTTGTGTCTCGCCGAAGAAGCGCGTCGAATAGCTCGTCTTCGTACTCTGGCCTCGCAAAGTCGTTCGAAAGAGCGATACGACGACCGTCACGTACAAGTATCGCTGCAAAAAGGTGACTTATTCCTCCTTTGGACACCGCAACGCAAGCGTGGACTGTGCCAAAAGTTCTTGTCACAATATTCAGGCGCATTTGTAGTTGTGGACCGCCTGAGCGAACTCACTTACGTCATTGCTCGCCTCCTGTGCAATGGTCGGCCATCAAGCAGAACTCAGCTGACTCATATTGCTCGCCCGAAGCCTTTCTACCCTGCTTGTACATCCTGACTCGTTCCACGGCCTTCGTCTGCTTGCGGGAAAATGTAACAGATACGAAAGGCACGGACAAGAAGAGAAGAAAGAGAGGACGGAGAAAACGAGGAGTTAGAGAGGCCGGGCTTCGCTACGATCACGCTACCATTATCGTCCAATTCTCCTGTAAATAAAACCATTTCTTCGCAACTCCTCGTAACAATATTGTACACAGAACACAAGGCATCCACCACCATGACGTTTTATTTTTGACAACTGCGACACGAAATGGCGGACTGATATACTTCCTAAAGGGGTTTAATTTTATTTTTTCATCGCAGAACCGCAAGCACAGGTTGCGTCACGCGTCTACCGCAGCCACGTACTGTGGCCGCACTCCTTTTCCTCTAACAATGTGGCCCCCGGCGGCTTCACGCGCTCCCGTAGGTGGCGGATTGGACTGTCACTCCAGAAGATTAAATACACAACCTCTTTGCATAGAAACGACGGCATGATTGTTATCATATTGTTGGCTTGGATATGTTTGGCACGAGGCCCAAGACCCTGTCTTCTAACACGTTCTTATGCTTGCGTTCGCGTCTCAGTCTTGAAGGGACTCACACCCTGACATGCTACAATGGTGCTTGCGTTGGGAGTATGTAAGGCGAAAAACGCGGTTCTAAAATGTCTGTTCACTAACTTGTGCAGTAAACACATGTCTATAGTATTCGCGCAGTATAGTAGTAGTATAGTAAGAGTCACGAGTATGGCATCCGTAACCGCAAGCGCCACGTTATGGTCGTAACTTGTCGGGACAGCGTAGTTGCAATCCACAGACCCTGCCACTAAGGAATACGTGGCTAGGCATGGCTGATGAATAAGTAATTGCGAAGATTGGTTTTCAGTAATGGTTTGTTACCAAAAACGGCAGGAGCCTAGACTGCCGCAAAGGACGGATGCTGGTCGGTGACTCCAATCATTTACTCGGCACATCACACATCTACACTGGAATTCAACTGGTTTCGCCAACTCTTGCTTATATTCTCTCGCCTCTAAGCTGCGACTTCGCCTGCCACCCAGGCCCCAGCTTTTCCTCTTTGTTCCCCGCTTCTTTCCCAGTCTGCTGAGACGTGCTTCCACTGATGCTTGCTCCTCCTTTTTCTCAATAAATAAAGGCATTCATCCATGCATGCCTAAGTTACTGCAGAAAATAGCGTGTCTTTATCTCCATAACCACACTTTCTCTCACCTGGACTCTCCCATCGCAAAACAAAGTTGCCGTGTTCCAAATGGCTGGGCGTCACATATACAATTTTCTAGGAATGGCCAGTAGCACGGCGGGCAATTCTCGGTGGGTGACGAGACATTATATAGAACACCTTCTCTGCCATATCCACACTCAGTGCTCTGCTTCGTGAGCTACTATTACCCGCTACGACGATGTACGAAATGAAAGAAACCTAGCTGGGCTGGTCGCGCGCAGCTCTTTATGGATTCGTGATGCGTCAGTTTAAAATAATAATATTTCTTATCTAAGCCTAAATGACAGCGATATAGGCGAGGTGAGTTACGGTAGCTAGTTGGCTTGGACTAACGACGCTCTTCACGCAGCACTTTCGTCTTATGCGTGTTTGCGAACGGGAATGAAAGACAGGAGGGTAACACGCCTTCCTGAAATGAAACATTCGAAATAACCCTTTGTTTGGCGGTTGGACATATGTCGAGGGTGCCCAATACGAACAATCTGCAAGTCTGTATCACCTTGCAAAGGGGAACTCAGATGAAACGTTGTCAAACGGATAGGCTTTTAATTATCGTAAGTAGATCTTTATTGAAATTCCTTACCATGAAGTGAAAGCCGACTAATAAGCATTTAAATTTTGTGTGTTATTAAAACATCCTGTTAGTAAAAGGTTGCTGTGCTTTACAGCCCCCTAAATTAAAACGTAAGTTATGGAAAATAAATTGGTGCGGTAAATGTGTACACGCAGACGCAAGAAAAGGCCTAGTTCATTTCCCAGTATTCTCTCAACAAAGATGGAGCACCTCTATACTCTCACGTTGTAGAAATGTCAAGAAAGAAACAGTTCCAAAAGAGTCAGTCACGAATGTTACTCATTATAAGATGAGCTTGCGCTGGAAAAGAAAATAACACTCAAAGATACCGATGGCTGCGCGCAAAGTGCTTCCTCTGATTCCGATCTACGGATCAAGGCGTCGGTTCGTCAGATTGGAAAACTCGTACATCGCAGCGCAATCTCGGGTCGGCAAATGTGATGGAGAATGTACGCCAGTATTCGCTTCACGCGCGCAATCTGATAAGATAGCGCTCTTTCGCTATTAAATTCGTGCCAACATACTGGATATTAGAAACACATGCAGGCGCATCTTGAGCTAACTGATAACTGTGGCACTGTGGTTAGACGCTAAAAAAAGCCCCCCCCCCCCTTAGAAGAAAGAACAGAGTTGCTTTCAATATTAGCTGAAACATAGTGCTGGTGGTATAAAAAGGGCCCCTAACACTGCACAGCGGCGCCGATTGACATACAGGAAATTCAAGAGTGAACCACTTTACAATTACTGGTATTTATCAAACCAGCATATCGTGGTTTAATGTAGCCCTGTATTCCAGGGGCAAGTTCCACCACGGGTACTGTGTCGGAGCTCATATTTCATGTCAGCATTAATTGTCACAAAATCAAAGCATTTTTTCTTTAGATCTTAACATTAGACAGCCAAAATACATGCAGCGAAACCCTCACCTTAATATTTCAGTACTTTTCGTTCTAACGTACATATCCGTGCTGATCTATATGTTACAAAGTGCTGATAATGTACCCAATGCTTTCCTCCAGGAAGCTGTTTTTATTCCTTATGATGCCAGGAAACCGAGTCTGATGCCACCAACGCTCAGAAACCTAATCGGGAGCGCGCACAGTGTTCTCGCACACCTTGTGGGATGTACCGTAGCGCTGAGGTGCTTCTTGTATAATGTATGAGAATCGGTTGTAAAGACAGACGTGCAAGGTTGGGTCATGTGCTTAAGCTTATGAAGTTGATTTGTGCCAAGATAAGCTGTCCAAACTTTCACACTTACTTTATAAGAAGCCTATATACAGCACCATCAATATGCCGGCTGCTTTTAACTGCACGAAACAAAACTATTCGAACGATGCAAACAATGTTAACATCATTTTATCATTCAAGTGTTCAGATTGGTAACCTCTAGATACGGAGTAAGTTTAGAAGTTGTTTGCGTAATTAACAAAGCTACGTTAATTAAATTTTCAGGAATGGTTTTTACGTGGTTAAAGAAAATGAGCAGTTTGGAGCCCGTCTTCGAGATTAAGCAGCCAAGCGAACAAATTTCGACTAAATATGCTTCTGTAAGAGCAATGCGAACAAAAATTTTCCAAGTAAACACTCTTGGAAGACGTAACTGATGCAGAAAAAGAACATCTGTAAAGTCAAAGAAAGAACAGCACTTCACGACGGGACACACACAGGGGGAACCACACACAAACTGCGCTAACATTAGGCGCTGTTGTTTATGTGATAATGAAGCAACTAGCCCGCCAGTCATTCCTTCCAAACCTGTAAAGTCAACTTGACCACATCTAGCCTTTTGTGATGCTGTCATCAATAGTATGGCCCCGTGAACATGTTCCCCATGGTCACATAGTCGCGTTCCATTTTTATTCACGCTGCTTTCTCGAAGGCAAGCATTTTAAAGTTTTAATGTCAATACGGCAGTGAACGTGTGTCGCCGAAAGCTTGCTTGTTCGCAGAAGAGATGCATGACGGAATGATGGTGCAGATTTAGCGTGTCGTCGGCATCAAGACAGTGCACTGCCGCCGAGGGAAGGAAGATAACGAAAGTGAACAGCTTGGTAGCTGCTCACGGAGCCGGGCCGATGGTGGCGGTGCCATCATGACAAAATCTGAGGCGGCGATATTGACGGCTTTTTGTTTACAACGAAGTCGTTAAGAGTATGCTTTAACTCGGGCCCAACTCTGACGTGGCCTATTCACATAAATGTAAAACACCGAAACGATTTTCTGAGATAACCCCTGGGCCGATTTTAATAAATTTTGCTGGATTCGGGAGAGAAAGGTAAATTCTAGTGACTATTGGAAGCGGAATTTCTATTTAGGGCTTGAATTCTGGTAAAAGATTTTCAAAAATTCGAAAGTGCGAAAAATACAGAAGCACGAAGTTTACAAATTAATAACTCCGCATCAAGAACTGATATCGCGGTTATGTAAACAGAATCCTTTAGACAATTCAAAGCGGACAAATCCAATATGCCGATTTATATCTTACGTGAAGTCGTTACGTTGTGAACAAGGGTTGTGGAAAAGCTGTATTTCCACATTACTAATTTTTTTTAGATTCATGCGTAATATATCAATTTTGTCCGCTTTAGATGTGCTGTTAGATGCAATGTACAGAATTGTGATATCAGTTTTGATTGCCGAAAGACAGAGTTGTAAAGTTGGTTTCGTTTTCTGAAAATTTGTGATCTTTGCCAATTTTGAATAAACAAATGATGACCTAAACAAAACATTCTAAACCAACAGTCACTAGATTTTAAGTATTTCTTCTAAGTGCAACAAACCTTGTAAAATTTGAAGCAGTGGTTGTGGAGAAAAACGAATTCTCCTTTTACATGTATTTATATAGGACCACCAGAGCTAAAGGTTCCTCTTAAGGGCTACTTTCCCCACTATTGCGTCCGCGTATAGAGCAAAATCCCGAAGATAGCGTAATACCGGCCTCACCCGCAGCAGAGGTGCAGCAAGCGTTCAGCTCTCCCCATACGTGGGCTGATCCCGAATGTAACGCCATGCCAGGCCGACCAGCGGCGGAGGTGAAGCAGGCATTAAGCACTCCCCATACGTGGGCCGATCCCGAAGACAGTGCAACGCGGTGCCGACATACGGCGGAGGTGCAGTTCGCCATTAAGGGGCCCACATACACAGCTTTGCTGGTAATCTTTCTTCACAGAGTGGGAGGGCACTGAGATTTTTTACTTAACAAACATCAGGTCATCGACGGCGAAACCAGGGACACCAAAGCCGTCCTCGGGCTGCACCTAGAAAGCGCCTTCGACAAGGTTACGCACTCTGCCATCCTCGCGCAGGTATCGCATCTAAACCTAGGCGAGAGGTCGTACGAATATTTCAAAGGCTTCCTCACCGGCAAATGGCGGAGCTCAGACCCGGCGACCTGAAGACGGACGAGAAGACATTAGGGAGCCAGGGCACTTCCCAAGGCTCCGTCATCTCACCCATGCTATTTAATCTTGTTATGATTCAAGTTGCCAAAAGACTATGCCAGCTTGAAGGACTGAAGCACACGATATACGCGGACGACATTACGCTGTGGGTGGACGGGGGCAGTGATGCCCGCACAAAATCCACGCCACAGACGGCAGTCGACACGGTCGAAGAAAGCTTGGAAGGTACGGGACTGCGTTGCTCCCCAAGTAAGTTGGAGCTCCTGCTTTACCAACCGATCAAAACGCACAGAATCAAGAAGCAAAGGAAACACGAAAAGATCAAGATCCGCACCAGGGATGGTAACACAATACCGACGGTCAGCAAGATCCGAGTCCTGGGCATGACGATCGAAGCGCTCGGCAGGAACGGAGACACCATCACCCGCATCATGGGTAAGGCGTCCAATGCCAGCAGACTGCTCAAGCGCGTTACCACCAAGAAGGGAGTCATGAAGGAGGAAAACTTCATCAGGCTTATACACTCCTTCGTAGTCTGCCAGTGTACGTGGCAGCCTTCCACAAGTGGGTGAAAAGCGAAAAGAACAAGCTAGACATCCTAATCCGGAGGGCTTACAAGACACCCCTCGGTCTACCTGAAACTACCAACACGAAACGTCTCCTCCAGCTGGGCATACACAACACGCTCGACGAGATCGTCGAAGCGCAAAGAGCCGCTCAGTTTGAAAGATTGTCATCAACAAAGGCCGGCAGAAAGATCCTGTGCAGTCTAGGCATCGGTTATCACGAACAGCAGGGACCAAAATGCCCCGTCCCCGACCACGTACGATGAAACGTGCGGGTTGACCCCTTGCCGAAGAACATGCACCCGGAATTCAACGAAGGCAGAAGACGCGCTATAGCCAAGGCACTGACGGACCTGCACGCCGAAGACACCGGCGCCAGATACGTGGATGCAGCCGAATATGCCGGCCGCAACTGCTTCGCGATCGCGGTGGTCGACTCCGTGCGGGCGACTGCCAGCACATCGAGCAAGCAAGTGGAGGAAGCAGAAGAAATAGCCATCGCCCTGGCCATCGTAGCCCGAGAATGCCACATGATCCTCAGCGACTTCAGACAGGCGGTGAAGAACTACGCCAAAGGAAGAATTGCCCCACTGTCGGTACGCGTCCTGCGCCGACAGGCATACCGCGACAAGAGGACTCGAATCAAGTGGTTCCCGGAGCACGCAGGACAAGCGTCGGAGAAGCATGCCAATCGCAACGAAACGACACACGCCCGAGTGCGAGGATTAACCGACCGCGCCCAATGCAATGGCTGCCCGCTGTGTTTCAGCGCCAAAGACCGGATGACCACCTATAACGAACTGACCAAGGCTTTCGGCTGGCCTGTAGACTTCTCCCGCCGCCTTGCAAAGGGCTGAGCAGGTCGCAGGCCGTGCTGTTCAGGTAACTACAAACGAGAACACTTCCAAGCACGGCGCTATTGCATAGGATGTACCCAGAATCGCACCCCCATGACAAGTGCAGAGCGTGCTGCAGGGAGAAGGCCACATTCGAGCGCATGCTATGGGATTGCTCCAAACATCCAAGCCAAGCTAACTCAGGACATATACCGCCGCAGCTTGAGGAAGCAACGTGGAGCGAAGACCAAGAAAAACAACTACAGGCCGTCCAGCAGGTCATCGAGGCGATGGATAGGCAGGAGCCTGGCGAGCCGGCAACGGCGAGCGGGGACCTTCGCAGAGCACCCGCTGTAAGAGTGGGCAGTCGTAGCTGTAGGGAGGACCTTGTGGCGACAGGACTAGGCGAGCAGGATTTATTTACCATTTTAAGCAAGATACATTGGCAGTTTAGGGCGACTCCCATATGGAGCCCGCATGACTATCATACAGAAAACAGCTTACGAGCACACAGCTCACTAGTTCATTTCTAGCATCACAACGAGCACTCAGCTCCCGACGACGAGCACGCTCTAGCAGCCGGTAAACGCTGCTTATAAGCTCTCCGCTCGACGTCATAGTTCGACGTTATCGTTCGACGTCACCGTTCGATGTCCCCGTGGACCAGCCCTTCTGGCGGAGGGCTCACAAACACGTGCCGCACACACGCACAGGGGAAAAGGGTCTGGAGCCGACGTCAGAGGGCTTCGTAGAACT
Organism: Dermacentor andersoni; assembly: GCF_023375885.2. Classification (NCBI taxonomy): domain Eukaryota; kingdom Metazoa; phylum Arthropoda; class Arachnida; order Ixodida; family Ixodidae; genus Dermacentor; species Dermacentor andersoni. Next base: position 368,929,862 of record NC_092814.1, on the reverse strand, counting down.
CTGCTGTGTCTCGGGTGGCGCAGCCGAGTACCACATTCCTTAGTTAACCGCGCGCCACGTGGCTGCCGGTCATCCGCAGTTCTCTGAAGTGCGCCCCGTCTGGTGGGATTGGAACACGTGCTGCGGGCTGAAAGCTGGCACGTTGCCACCCCGTACGGCCATTCCGAAAACCCCACGATGACGACGTAGGCCACGTCCGAAAGGCGCCTTCGCGCTTTACTGCAGGCTCAATAAACGTTTTCCCAATCTAATCCAATTACTTATCCGCGTTTGTCCGGCATGCGTGTGCGATAGAAACCAGAAGCAGGTATGCATAGAAAATCTGAGGTGGCGGCAGCAGGTCGTAGCGCAGAAGTTAGCATGCCCAGCCCCTCCACGTACTTACATCTGCATTGACATGGGTTCGGGGTAGTGATAGCGACCACAGCTCTACTTTTTCTGCGCGCGCTAGCCATTGTGAAACTAAGGATGTAGTTAGCATGCCCAGCCACTTAATGCAAATTGCAGCAGTTACGAGTGGTGGAACCCCGCTGGGGCTGATTGTGAAGAAAGCTTCCTTTCTCTGCCCACTCTCGCGATGGGGCAGCTAAAATGAGGAGGAGGCCTGACGGACGCAACGTTGATGGCCACCATAACAGAATGGATGGACGACCTGCGGAAAGGACGAAGCACACCAAGTTTTTAGCACTTGGCCTAGAGTAAAGCGCTACAATGGCTAGTATGGCCTCACGGAGATGATAGACCGAACTGCTTCTCACTGCTAACACTGGACTGATACTAAGAAAATACTCCGTTCGCAGACAACACGCTACACTGAAATTAGCAAAACAATATCAGTTTATGAACTGATAGTGTCAATTATCTGGTGTCCTTATTGTGCGTGTGAATGGCATAAAGGTCCTAGCAATGAAATGGTAGTATCTTTGTTTTTGCTGCTGTTGCACACAAACAAAATTTGTTGAAGTGATCGGACAGCGATCTACCAGCAGAGAAGACCAACCCGCAAATTAAAAATAATTGCTGGTTTCAGATCTTCCGATGTACTTTGCGCTCAGCTACTATCTGTAATATTTTTTTTTCTTTTTGTGCTCTTATGAAGAGGAAAACTCCACATTACTACACTAACAACAACAGTACACAAAATAGACCGGCTTTGATGCTGTGACCACGCACCGCACTTTTGTACATTCAGCACATGTAGTATTGGGGCAACGCGTTTGAGCAAAATGATTAGGTCTTCGGTGAAAACGCTGTGACAGGCGGGAAGAAATCGTTGTCATGCCCGGTCGAAATAATACTATCTGAAATCTTATTTACCTAACATATTTTTTGAGAAATCACTATAACCCTTTATACGTTTGCTTCGTATGAGTTATGTACTAGCTTGCCTCGTCAATCTCAAAAATGTATTGTCTCTGTGGGAGAAGGCTTTCGAAATAACGGCCCCACATAACAGTAAAACATCCAGCATGGTTTCTATTCAGATGATTGACGAAATTCTGCACTGAGAACATGTCGACTAGGTGTGATTGAAAGTTGAATTATGATCGTTATAAGCTTGTGTTGCGTCTAGCACGAGCGAGTAGTGTTAGCGGTGTCATTGGTGTGAAAATGGTTAGCTCGGTCTGCGATTTGTTTTTGTGGATCTCCACATTGAACGTCGCAGTCGTTACGATGAGAGCACTCCCGTGACATCATTAGCTCAGTGGGCTGGGAAGGCTCGATCGAGTGGTAGCTCACCTTGAGGGATATAGGTAACAATTATTGATATACGTACTTTGCGATGATGAAAAATATGCAGAAACACTACTGGTGTTGTCTAAATATTCGTAAACAGGCCCCCAACTTTCAGTTGGCCCATACCAAACATTAAGTAGGCCCATCTCCAAATTTCAAGTTGGCACACCCTCAAATTTATATTGGCCCACCCTCAAGTTTAAAGTCGGCCACGCCCGATTTTCTTTTTGCCCAGCCTTAAACTTCAAGTTGGCTCAACCCCGGATTTCAATTGGGCCACCCCTAATTTTCAAGTTGGTCCACAGACGAATTTCCATAAATCGTCCTCCAAATTTCGAGCCGACGCACCCCAAAATTTAGGTTGGCCCACCCCCATATCGCCCCCAAATTCAGATTGGCCGACCCCGAGATTGCTCCCACATTTAGGTAGGACCGATCCCATATCACCCCCAAATACAGATTGGCCCGCCTCCACAACACCACCAAATTTAGGTTGGCCCACTCCAATACCACCTGCAACTCGAGGTTGGCCCACCCCCATATCCGCCCCAAACTAACGCTGGCCCACCCCTTGATCACCTCAAATTTAGGATGGCCCACCGCAAATCGCCCGCCAACTAAGGTTAGTCCACCCATATATCGCCCTCCAATTCAGCTTGGCCCAGCCGCGCATCACCCCCATGGTTAGGCTAGCCTGTCCCCATGTCAGCCCCAAATTTAGGTTGGCACATCCCCATATCATCCCCAAATCCAGGTTCGCCCACCCCCATATCAGCCCCAAGCTTAGCCTAGCCCACCCCTCTATCACCTCAAATTTAGGATGGCCCACCGCAAATCACTCCCACATTTAGGTTAGCCCACCCCCGTATCACCCCCGATTCAGCTTCGCCCAGCCCCATATCAGCCCCATGGTTAGGGTGGCCCACCCCCCATATCCCTCCCAAATTTAGGTTCTCCCACCCCCGTATCCTCCCCAAATCCAGGATGGCCCACCCCCCATATTCCCCCAAACTTAGGCTTACCCACCCCTATATCACCTCAAATTTAGGTTGAGCCACCCCCATATCAGCCTCAAATTCAGCTTGGCTCACTACCATTTCACCCCAAATTTATGTTGGGCCAATCCCATATCACTACCACATTCAACTTGACCAATTCCTGCATCACGGCCAAATTTATGCTGACACCACTTCCAATTTCAAGTTGGCCACCCCACCCCTTTTTATAAAGACCTATGTATTCATATGGGAAATGCGTCAAGTTTTTTGGCGTTACAGACACGATTTCGCACGATTTTGCTACCAGATCACTGGGGCACTCACCAAAGAATGCTTCGCATTCAAAGCAGCTGCACCGAACGAGCGACGCCATATGTTGATCCTAAATACTGACGGCTAGCCAAGCTAGCTTCTCTGTAGAGCGACCGGGGCAGACACAGCACGGGACATTTATTCAAATTATTTTTTTACGGCCACACCTACGGATTCATACCACTTGGCTGTAGGGAACACATTACCAGTAGCTATTAATCCACACGCTGCACATCTTCTCCTATTTGGTGCATTTCTTAATTGGATGAATCTTTAGAAATAATTAACGTTCGGGCAGCGACTCAGCTTAGCAGACACTTTGTTCCGCACGAATGTTGCATAGGAGTGGCACTGGCCACCGGGTGGCATTGTGGCCCAGGTGGACCTCATTCGCTCGGAGTATGTGCCATTAAGGACAGGGGAAAGTCGAAGAAAACGCACCTTCCAGAAGGACGCAATAAGAATGGCCATTTTGTTCTCCCAGGTTCCACGCTACAAAGCACGAAATTTATTTTTTTTGCATAGCACAAAGCTTTGCGCAAGCTTCTACTTATGATGTCCAATGAATAAAACCTTCATAAATGCGATGACTTAACAAATGAACACGACATTGCTGTGTTTTAGGAAGGAAAAATAGAAAACATAATATTTCAAGAGAACGACAAGAAAACCAGAACCGAAAGCAAATCATGAGTTTTGTGTTTTTTCCATCTGGTGGGAGACTATAAAACTAAGTCCTATGCGGCTATAAAAAAAAAACTGCGCCGCTGAAAAACCAGAACCGAAAGCAAATGCTGGGTTTTGTGTTTCTGCCATCTAGTGAGAGACTACAAAACTAGGTCCTATGCGGCTAAAAAAAAAAGTCCGAAGCGAGAATCGAACCGCGGCTACCGCGAAGCGTGACTAAAGGTGCGCGCAATTCTACCGCTCGGCCACGGCTTCCGAGGGTTCGCGCAGTGGTACGAACATCTTTTTATAGATACCACATGAATTTTCACGACAGTGTTACAAAATACGGCAGTGAACGTGTGCCGCCGAAAGTTTGCTTGGTCGCGGAAGCGATGCATGACGGAATGATGGTGCAGATTTAGCGCGTCGCTGGCATCAAGACAATGCGCTGCCGCCGAGGGAAGGAAGATAACGAAAGTGAACAGCTTGGTACTGCTCACGGAGCCGTGCCGATGGTGGCGGTGCCATAATCACGAAATCTGAGGCGGCGATATTGACGGCTGAGGCGTTTTTTTCTTCTTTTATTCTTTTATTCCTTTTTATTTTTACAACGAAGTCGTTAATAGTAAGCTTTAACTCTGGCCCAACTCTGACGCGGCCTATTCAAGCACATGTAAAACGCCGAAACGCTTTTCTGAGATAACCCCTAGGCCGATTTTAATGAAATTCGCTGGATTCGGGTGAAAAATGTAAATTCTAGTGACTGTTGAAAGCGGAATTTCTATTTAGGGCTTGAATCCTGATAAAAGATTTTCGAAAATACGAAAGGGCGAAAAATACAGAAGCACAAAGTTTACAAATTAATAACTGATATGAAGAACTGATATCGCGGTTCTGTAAGCAGCATCCTTTAGATAATTCAAAGCGGACAAATCCAATATGCCGATTTATATCTTACGTGAAGTCGTTACGTTGTGAACAAGGGTTGTGTAAATGGTGTATTTCCACATTACTAATTTTTTTTTAGATTCATGCGTAATATATGAATTTTGTCCGCTTTAGATGTGCTGTTAGATGCAATGTACAGAATTGTGATATCAGTTTTCATTGCTGAAAGACAGAGTTGTAAACTTAATGGTTTCGTTTTCTGAAAATTTGCGATTTTTGCCAATTTTGAATAAACAAATGATGACCTAAATCAAAAACTCTAAACCAACAGTCAGTAGACTAAGTTTTTCTTTTAAGTGCAACAAACCTTGTAAAATTTGATGCAGTGGTTGTAGAGAAAACCGAATTTTGCTTTTACATGTATTTAGATAGGACCACCAGAGCTAAAGGTTCCTTTTAAGGGCTACTTTCCCCACTATCGCGTCCGCGTGTAGAGGAAAATCCCGAAGATGGCGTTATACCAGCCTGACCCACAGCGGAGGTGAAGCAAGCGTTCAGCTCTCCACATACGTGGGCTGATCCCGAATGTAACGCCATGCCAGGCCGATCTGCGGCGCAGGTGAAGCAAGCATTAAGCACTCCCCATACGTGGGCCGATCCCGAAAACAGTGCAATGCGGGGCCGACATACGGCGGAGGTGCAGTTCACCATTAGGGGCCCACATACACTGGTTTGCTGGTCATTTTTCTTCACAGAGTAGGAGGGCACTGAGATTTTTCACTTATCAAACATCAAGTCATCGACGGCGGAACCAGGGACACCAAAGCCATCCTCGGGCTTGACCTAGAAAGCGCCTTCGACAAAGTGACGCACTCTGCTATTCTCGCGCAGGTATACCTTTCTAAACCTAGGCGAGAGGTCGTACGAATATTTCAAAGGCTTCCTCACCGGCAAATGGCGGAGCTCAGACCCGGCGACCTGAAGACGGACGAGAAGACATTAGGGAGCCAGGGCACTTCCCAAGGCTCCGTCATCTCACCCATGCTATTTAATCTTGTTATGATTCAAGTTGCCAAAAGACTATGCCAGCTTGAAGGACTGAAGCACACGATATACGCGGACGACATTACGCTGTGGGTGGACGGGGGCAGTGATGCCCGCACAAAATCCACGCCACAGACGGCAGTCGACACGGTCGAAGAAAGCTTGGAAGGTACGGGACTGCGTTGCTCCCCAAGTAAGTCGGAGCTCCTGCTTTACCAACCGATCAAAACGCACAGAATCAAGGAGCAAAGGAAACGCGAAAAGATCAAGATCCGCACCAGGGATGGTAACACAATACCGACGGTCAGCAAGATCCAAGTCCTGGGTGTGGCGATCGAAGCGCTCGGCAGGAACGGAGACAGCGTCACCCGCATCATGGGTAAGGCGGCCAACGCCACCAGACTGCTCAAGCGCGTTACCACCAAGAAGGGAGTCATGAAGGAGGAAAACTTCGTCAGACTTATACACTCCTTCGTACTCTGCCACATAGTGTACAGGGCAGCGTTGCACAAGTGGATGAAAAGCGAAAATAACATGCTAGACATCCTAATACGGAGGGCTTACAAGGCACCCCTCGGTCTACCCGGAACTACCAACACGAAATGTCTGCTCCAGCTGGGCATACACAACACGCTCGACGAGATCGCCGAAGCGCAAACAGCCGCTCAGTTGGAAAGGCTGTCATCAACAAAGGCCGGCAGAAAGATCCTGTGCAGTCTAGGCATCGGTTATCACGAACAGCAGGGAACAAAATGCCCCATCCCCGACCACGTACGACGGAAGGTGCGGGTTGACCCCTTGCCGAGGAACATGCACCCGGAATTCAACGGAGGCAGAAGACGCGCTAGAGCCAAGGCACTGACGGACCTGCACGCGGAAGACACCGGCGCCAGATACGTGGATGCAGCCGAATATGCCGGCCGCAATGGCTTTGCGATCGCAGTGGTCGACTCCGGAGGCAACGTGCGGGCGACCGCCAGCCCATGGAGCAAGTAAGTGGAGAAAGCAGAAGAAATAGCCATCGCCCTGGCCATCGTAGACCGACAAAGCCACATGATCCTCAGCGACTCCAGACAGGCGGTGAGGAACAACGCCAAAGGAAGAATTGCCCCAACGGCGGCACGCGTCCTGCTCCGACAGGCAGACTGCGACAAGAGGACTCGAATCAAGTGGTTCCAGGCACACGCAGGACAAGCGTCGGAGAAGCAAGCCAATCGCACCGAAACGGCACATTCCCGAGCGCGAGGACTAACCGACCGCGCCCAAGGCAATGGCTGCCCGCTGTGGTTCAGCGCCAAAGACCGGATGACCGGCTATAACGAATTGACCAAGGCTTTCGGCTGGCCCGCAGACTTCTTCCGCCGCCCTGCAAAGGGCTGAGCAGGTCGCAGGCCGTGCTGTTCAGGCAACTACAAACAAGAACGCTTCGAAGCCCGGCGCTATTGCATAGGATGTACCCAGAATGGCACCCCCATGACAAGTGCAGAGCGTGCTGTAGGGAGACGGCCACATTCGAGCACATGCTATGGGATTGCTCCAAACATCCAAGCGAAGCTAACTCAGGACGTATACCACCGCAGCTTGAGGAAGCAACGCGGAGCGACGACCAAGAAAAACAACTCCAGGCCGTCCAGCAGGTCATCGAGGCGCTGGCTAGGCAGGAGCCTGGCGAGCCGGCAACGGCGAGCGGGGATCCTCGCAGAGCACCCGCAACGATGACGACGTTGGCCCCGTCCGAAGCGCGCCTTCGCGCTTTACTGCAGGCTCAATAAACGTTTTCCCAATCCAATCCAAGTACTTATCTGCGATGGTGAAGCTAAAATGAGGAGGAGGCCTGACGGACACAACGTTCATGGTCACCATAACAGATTGGATGGACGACCTGCGGAAAGGACAAAGCACTCCAAGTGTTTAGCACATGTCCTAGAGTAAAGCGCTACTATGGCTAGTATGCCCTCATGGGGATGGTAGACCGAACTGCTTCTCACTGCTAACACTGGACTGATACTAAGAAAATACTCCGTTTGCAGACACCACGCTACACTGAAATTAACAAAACAATATCAGTTTGTAAACTGATAGCGTCAATTATTCGGCGTCCTTCTTGTGTGTGTGGAGGGCATAAAGGTCCTGGCAATGAAATGGTCGTATCTTTGTTTTTGCTGCAGTTGCACACAAACAAAATTCCTTGAAGTGATCGGACAGCGATATACCAGCGGACAAGACCAATCCGCAAATTAAAAATAATTGCTGGTTTCAGATCTTCCAATGTACTTTGCGCTTAGCTACTATCTGTAACATTTTTTTTCTTTTTGTGCTCTTATGAAGAGGAAAACTCCACATTACTACAATATCAACAATAGTAAACAAAACAGACTGGCTTTGAAGCTGTGACCACGCACCGAACTTTTGCACATTCAGCACATGTAGTATTGGGGTAACACATTTGTGCAAAATGAATAGGTTTTCGGTGAAAGGACTGTGACTGTGACGGGAAGAAATCGTTGTCATGCCCGGTCGAAACAATACGATCTGAAATCTTAATTACTTATACATATTTTTTGAAAAATCACCATACCCTTTATACATTTGCTCCGTATGACTTATATACCAGCTTGCGTCGTCAGTCTCAAAAATGTATTCTCTTTGCGGGAGAAGGCTAACAGCAAAACGTCCAGCAAGGTTCCTATCCAGATGATTGACGAAATTGTGCACTGAGAACGTGCCGACTAGCGTGCGATTGAACGTTGAATTATGGTCATTGTAAGCTTGTGTTGCGTCTGGCACGGGCAAGTACTGTTAGCGATGACATTGGTGTGAAAAGGGTCAGCTCGGTCTGCCATTTGTTCTTGTGGATCTCCACACTGAACGTCGCAGTCGTCACGATGAGAGCACTCCTGTGACATTATTAGCTCAGTGGGCTGGGAAGGCTCGAGTGGTAGCTCTCCTTGAGGGGCATTGGGTAACAATTATTAATATACGTACTTTGCGACGATGAAAAATATGCATAAACACCACTGGTGTTGTCTAACTATTCGTAAACAGGCCCCAAATGTCAATTGGCCAACCCCAAACATTAAGTAGGCCCACCCCCAAATTTCAAGTTGGCGCACCCTCAAATTTAAAACGGCCCACCGCCAAATTTGAAGTCGGCCACGCCCGATTTTCTTTTCACCCAGCCTTAAACTTCAAGTTGGCGCAACCCCAAATTTCAATTGGGCCACCCCTAATTTTGAAGTTGGTCCACGTACGAATTTCCATAAATGGTCCTCCAAATTTCTAATCGACGCACCCCAAAGTTTAGCTTGGCCCACCCCCATATCGCCCCCAAATTCAGATTGGCCGACCCCGAGGTTGCCCCCACATTTAGGTAGGACCAACCCCATATCACTCCCAAATGCACATTGGCCCGCCTCCACAACACCACCAAATTTAGGTTGACCCACTCCAATAGCACCTGCAAATCGAGGTTGGCCCACCCCCATATCCGCCTCAAACTAACACTGGCCCACCCCTCGATCCCCTCAAATTTAGGATGGCCCAGCGCAAATCACCCACCAATTAAGGTTAGTCCACCCATATATCATCCCCCAATTCAGCTTGGCCCTGCCGCACATCACTCCACCATGCTTAGGTTAGCCCGTCCCTATGTCACCCCCGAATTTAGGTTGGCCCACCCCCATATCAGCCTCAAACTTAGCCTGGCCCACCCCTCTATCACCTCAAATTTAGGATGGCCACCGCAAATCACCCCCACATTTAGGTTAGCCCATCCCCTATCACCCCCGCTTCAGCTTCGCCCAGCCCCATGTCACCCCCATGGTTAGGGTGGCCCACCCTCCATATCCCCCCCCCCCAAATTTAGGTTCTCCCACCCTCGTATCATCCCCAAATCCAGGCTGGCCCACCCCCCATATTCCCCCAAACTTAGGCTTACCCACCGTTATATCACCTCAAATTTAGGTTGTGCCACCCCGATACCAGCCTCAAATTCAGCTTGGCTGATTACCATTTCACCCCAAATTTAGGTTGGGCTACTCCCATATCACTATCAAATTCAACTTGACCCATCCCTGTATCACGCCCAAATTTATGCTGATGCCACTTCCAATCTCAAGTTGGCCAGCCCAACCCTTTTTATAAAGACCTATGTATTCAATGGGAAATGCGCCAAGTTTTTTGGCGTTACAGACACGATTTTGCACGATTTCGCTACCAAATTGAGGGAGCCGTGGAGTACAGACGTGTCTCACATGGCCTCCCGCTTCTCGTGCTTCTCACCCCGGAACAAGGCCAGTGACGAACCCAAATTTTGCACCGGTGCAACCGACAAGACGAGAGAAACCGGCGGACACTAGTCACTTTCGGTTGAGTGCACCTTATATCAAGATATCAAGTTCCCGACGACGCCCGCCCGCCCGGTTAAGCCTAACGCCAGAACCAGCTCCGCAATCTCATCGTCGGAAACACCCTCGCGCCGCGCGCCGCATGCGCACGAGCGCTCACCCACGCCGCGGCGAAGAACCCCTACGATGAACCGAGAGGCAGCTGCTGCAAGCGAAATGTCAAAGAACCAGAAATAACATGAAGCAAATGCAATGCAAACAGACCGGACGGAAGAAAACACCGGGGAAGGTACCGGGAACTATGACGCAGAAAGCGGCCGAACAATCGAAGCGGAAAGCTCCTGGATCACAAGAAACAAGAAAGCCAAGAAGCACACCTCGAATTCAAAGACGCCGGAAAAAAAAAAACCAACCTATGAGCAAACGCCCAATGCAGCACCTTCACAGCAACAACGCAGACCCAGGATGCCGTCCCTGCCACTTGACGACTTTAAGATCGTCTAACACCCGCAAGCAGGTCTCGACCTCGCCAAATAGAATACCGCCACAGTCGTGCACGCCATCGGTAGAGCGAGTGGACTATCACAGCAGGACTTCAATGACAAAGTACGCGTACAAGTACACAGAATCGAAAATTTAATCATCGCAAGCACGGCCGACAAGGAAGACGCCAAGATGCTGGTCAGCATCAACAGAATAGAGCTCGGAGGCACTTACCACAACGTCAAAGGCAACATACGAACCCCTGACGACGTCTCCCGAGGCGTCATCAATGGCCTCATACCAGGAACAAGCACCGCAGAACTTATGGCAGGAATCCGAGCGCCGGCACAATACACCGTTCTTCACGCCCGAATGATGGGTCAGTCGACCGCGGCAGTCGTATTCTTCGAAGGACCGCACGTTCCCTACTACATCATCTTCCAGAGCGTCGACTTCCGCTGCAGACCATATCGCAAGTCAGTGCAGTACTGCCGTACCTATGGCAACACGGGACACCGCCAAGACGCCTGTCCGAAACCAATCCCAGATTTTTGCTACAAATGCGGCAAGACTGGGCAACCACAAGACCATGACTGCAAACCGACCTGCAAGCTCTGCGGAGAAGCGCACGAAGCTGCAAGTACAGAGTGCAAGAAGAGACTGAAGCCAAGCCCTCCACCCTACAATATACGGCAACAGCGCCTTAACAGACTACAAGAAAGAGACAACCGCTGGAGCTCCAACAGTGAAGTTCCCGGAGATGGGCACCTCGGCCACCAGCTCGAGCAGTGTCAGTGCGAGCAACTCCCCCAGATGCAGCAGCTCCAAGCCAATACTGCGAAGTGCTTCGCGCTCACGTTCCCGCTCTCGCTCCCGCTCAGTCAAGCGCGCGAGCTACGCCGACGCGGTAAGCGGCTCGAGCGACTCGGGTGGTACGAGCAGCTTGGATGCATCGGCCCAAGCCGCAGTCATACGGGTCCTAGAAAACAAACAGCAGAACCAGCAAACTGCAGAATCAGCACAGCGAATTGCAAAGCCAGCAAAACCTCATAGACAAGCTACTCCGCAGTCAACAGAAACAACAAGAGCTCACCGATAAACTGCTTCAAAAATGCAAAGAACAACAAGAACTCACAGACAAGCTGCATCAAAAATGCCAGGAGCTCGAAAACAGAAACAGAGCGTCGGGAAAGACGTTCACCAAGGCCGACGTTGAAGCCATAGTAGATGCAAGGTGCCTGATATTTCAAGAAGCCTTTAGGAAGAACATTCACACCACAATGGAAAAAGTTGTCCAATCAGCAGTCGAAAACACAGCCGCTACCTTCGAAAACAAGATCGCCACGTTAAACGCCAAAATAGATGGGATCGCACCACAGCTCAACAATTTTATCGCGCATGTAAAAACAACTACATCACCAAGACACAGCTCGACAATTCGCGCCCCACGACTCGGAAGAAGGCACGGGCGAACAGCCACAGCGACTCTCGCTCGGTCTCGCCCACTCGCGATCGTCGACACGAATTCGAATCCACCGACGATGGCGATCCCTAACCACAAGGCAAAGAACCAGCATTCAACTATACGCATATGGCAATGGAACTGTCGATCATACCGCCCTCGACACGCCAATCTACAAGAATTCGTCAAGCTGAATCAACTCGACGTTATAGCACTACAGAAAACCAACACGCAGAACGTCCGACTGCAAGGATACGCCACATATGCACAAACCCGACGAACTGCCATACTGGTGAAGAAAACTCTCACAGCCCAAAAACATAACATAGAGAACACCCAGACCGAACACACCTTAATCGAGGTTTTACCGGAACGAAAGACGCAGAAAAGCCTATTCGTGGCCAGCGTGTACAACCCGCCTCGCGACCAGCTACCGGACTTCGATCACTTTGTACGAGAAATCAGGAAATCCACGAATGAACGCCAACTCGTAATAATGGAAGACTTCAACGCCTGGCACACGGCATGGCGCTATCATACCACCACAAAGAAGGGTGCTAGAGTGCACGATGCCGCACAGCAACACAGACTCACCCTCTAGAATGATCCTCTCCAGACCATGAGAATTGGAAACAACGTCTCCAGGGACACAAACCCCGATCTTACCTTTACTCGTCCCCTGGGCAGAATGGAGTCGACTCCAGGAAACCTTAGGTAGCGATAACCATATCCTCCAATTAGATGTAGCACACACCCGTAAACAGACCAAGACTGGAATTGCACGGCTAACCAATCGGAAATCCTTCAGGGACAAGCTAGATTCCGGAGCAAGCGTAACTGACATTGACGAGTGGCTCAAAAATTTTTTAGACACAGCAGAACGTCACACTAAGATCATACAACTCGATGCCGATACACCCGCGGTCGACGCGCACCTCCTAGATCTCTGGCAGTCAAGAAGTGGCCCCCTGAAGAGATGGAAGCGACAAAAGCTTAACAGAAAGCTAAAAAGCCGTATCGCTTCCCTTACCAAGCAGGCTTAAGAATACGCGGACCACCTAGTCAGGCAGAACTGGCACGCTTTCTGTAACAAGCTACAGGGGACTCTGAGCACGAAGAGGACCTGGCACCTCTTACGCGCACTCCTGGCCACTGAACCCACCAAAACGAAACAGAAGCAACATCTTCACAGTCTTATCCACAACCACGCCGGATCAGAAGAACACCTCCTGCGAGGACTACAAAAAAAAAAAACTATGCGGAGACGCACCCTCTACCGCGTCAACTCGCAGCAAAGAATACTCTGGAAAACCGAACCCAGAACTCGACCGACCCTTCATGCAGGCCGAAATCCACGTAGCCCTATCCAAGCTAACTAGAAATACTAGCCCTGGTAAAGACAGGATTGTTAACAAACACCTACGCAACCTACCACAGCAGGCCACCGAGGCTCTCCTCCGTTACTACAATGAGTGCTGGGAGAAGAAGAACTGCCTGCTGTGTGGAAACACTCGGACATCACCATGATCCCCAAGGCCAACAAACTTCTCAGCTTGGAGAACCTACGCCCGATCTCCCTCACCTCGTGCGCGGGAAAGCTTTTCGAACATATGGTGCACGACCGCATTACCCAGTACCTGGAAGGCAACGACCACCTACCAGACACCATATTCGGCTTCAGGCAGCACCTCTCAACGCAGGATGTACTCTTACAACTAAAAGAAGGCTTTCTAGATCACCTAAACAATCGAAGCAAATACTCCCTAGTGGCAACAGACGTCAAGGGAGCTTTTCATAACGTTAGCCACGACGCGATCCTCAACAATCTCGAAGGCACCGGCTGCGGCACTAGGACCTACGCATACGTCAGAAACCTTCTGATGGACCGCACGGCAACAGTCGGAATCTGCAACATCCGCAGTGAAAGCTTCCTACTTCCAAACAGAGGCACCCCGCAAGGGTCGGTCATTTCACCGCTACTCTTTAACGTAGCTATGATCAAGCTACCCCCACTCCTCGAGACCATACCAGATCTGCGTCAAGCGTTGTATGCTGATGACATCACACTCTGGACAAGAGCTACGAACTTCGGAAGGCAAGAAAGTAGCTTACAAGAAGCCGTCGACACCATCGAAAGCTATCTCCGAAACTGCGGCCTCTGCTGCGCCCCAGAGAAGTCTGAGCACCTCGTCCTGAAAGCCACCCAACTACGACCACCCAACTACGAAGAGCCCGACCCCATCATCACACTCAATGGGACAACAATCCCGAAAGTCGACACCATGCGAATACTTGGACTCCACATCCAGAAAGACGGATCGGGAGCGGCCAGCCTACCGAGACTAGAACGCACCCTTTCGCAACTAACGCACCTCGTCAAGAGGATCTCAAGCCACAGAAGCGGGCTCAAGGAGCAAGACACTCTAAGAATAATACAAGCGCTCCTCACCAGCCGCATCACATACGGCACGCCGTACCTGGCTTTAAAGAACGCTGAAATAGAAAAGCTGAACATCATGATAAGGAAGGCAATCAAAGTCGCCCTGGGACTCCCCGCCATGGCCTCTTCATCACGTCTCCTTAAGATGGGCGTCCACAACACGTGGCAAGAGCTCGCCGAAGCGCACAAGAACAGCCAGCTGGAACGACTCAAGCTGACGCCCACAAGGAGATCAGTACTCCGACACCTAAACTACAGCGAGACGTATGTCGCAGACACGGACACGAAAGAGCGAATACCACCGGACGTTCGAGAGTGCATTTGCATCGCACGTGTCCCGCGCAACATGCATCCCATATATCACAAGAGTAGAAGACAGGCTTGAGCTAACGCCATCAAACGAAGTTTCAAACATGATCCGCATGCCCGATACACCGACGCGGCCAAGTATCCGCATCGAAACGCTTACGCTGTGAACGTCGTAGACTCCCAAGGCTGCGAGCTAGCATCGGCAATCATCAAGGCACGCAACCCGGATACGGCTGAAGAAGCGGCAATCGCTCTCGCCACCACCACATGCACAGACGCAGCGGTTATATTCACCGACTCTCAGGCTGCCTGTGGAAACTTCCTGAGGGGCCGCATCTCCGCCGATGCACTCAAGATACTAAAAAGACGAAGCACTCCGCTCCCGTACACTTGCGCAACGTGGGTACCCGGACACTAGGGACTAGAGGGGAACGAAGCGGCCTACGCCGCTGCCCGCGAGCACGTCAGCCGGGCTCCCCTCTCCCCACGCGCTCTCGGACCCGCGACAGAAGAGGCGGAGGCCGTACCCACCAACTATTCGGCCATATTGCAACATTACAGGCTCGAGCGTCGAGTGTTTCCTCCACCGCACCCTAACCTCGACCGAGAAGAAAGCCTGATCCTTAGACGCCTGCAAAGTAATACGTACACGCACGGAACGATAATGCATCCCCTCTACCCGACGCTCCACGGCTACCTCTGCCCACTTTGCAGCGTACCCGACACTCTGGCACACTTGCTCCTGGAATGCCCGTGGCAGGAAGGCAGTGAAATGCAACCAGAAACGCACGCAAAGCAAGCAATAGAAGCAAACGACCTATTTGAAACGTGGGAGGCCAAGCTAACCCTCGGGGACGTGGAAGACCAACGACAAGTCGTCGCCAGGGCCAAGAGGGCAGTCGAAGCCAGAGGGTTCCTGGACTAAGGAGCCTTCCCACCTTAGGGTGATACCCGGCCTTGCTCGGGACACTGTTTCGTTTAATAAACGTTTCTCTCCCTCTCTGCTACCAAAATGCTGGGGTACTCGCCAAAGAATGATGCGCATTAAAAGCAAGTGCACCGAACGAGCGACGCCATATGTTGATCCTAAATACTGACGGCTAGCCAAGCTAGCTTCTCTGTAGAGCGACCGGGGCAGACACAGCACGGGACATTTATTAAAATGGTTTTTTTACGGCCACACCTACGGATTCATACCACTTGGCTATAGGGGACACATTGGCAGTAGCTATTAATCCACACGCTGCACATCTCCTAGTTGGTGCATTTCTTATTTGGATGAATCTTTCGAAATAATTAACGTTCGGGCAGCGACTCAGCTTAGCAGACCCTTTGTTCCGCACGAATTTTGCATAGGAATGGCACTGGCCACCGGGTGGCATTGTGGCACAGGTGGAGCTGATTCGCTCGGAGTATGTGCCATTAAGGATAGGCGAAAGTCGAAGAAAATGGACCTACCATACGAAAGCAATAAGAATAGCCATTTTGTTCTCCCAGGTTCCACGCTACAAAGCACGAAAGCTTTTTTTTGCATAACACAAAGCTATGCGCAAGCTTCTAGTTATGATGTCCAATGAATAAAATCTTCATAAATGCGATGACTTAACAAATGAACACGACACTGCTATGTTTTAAGAAGGAAAAATAGAAAGCATAATATTTCAAGAGAACCACTGGAAAACCAGAACCGAAAGTAAATCATGAGTTTTGTGTTTCTGCCATCTGGTGGGAGACAACAAAACTAGGTCTTATGCGGCTTAAAAAAAAGAAGTGCGAAGCGGGAATCGAACCGCGGCCACCGCGACGTGGGAGTAAAGGTGCGCGCGATTCTACCAGTCGGCCATGGCTTCCGAGGCTTCGCCCAGTGGTACAATCATATTTTTATAGATACCACGTGAATTTTCACGACAGTGTTACAAAAAACGCTTTTGGGAACAGTGTTACGCAATGTGTGGAGAGTCGAGATAGGCATCCATCGAAAGCTGAGTCTCCAGACTACATACGCTGCACTGGGTATTACGATAGACGCCGTAGCTTAATCACAGGCACCGTTATTGCCTCGAAAATCAAGAACAAATTTTCGTCGTTTCCATAGGCTTCCATTGCTAAATGTTTAACCGCTGTGGGAACAAAATTCTTACGTGCCATAGCGTGATCACTGTATTTGGCTCGTGCGGATTGTCTTCCAGAACACGTCTGTCACCTGCCTTTTTCGATAATCGAACTGCAGCTTTTGTTATTCGCGAAAAACCCGCTCGTTCCATTGAAAACGCGCTAGCTCCATGCCGGGGCCGCTTGGGGCGCTAGATGGTGCGTGTCCACTAAAGCTGGATATGGGGATAATGGCAACCTGCTGTTTATGATTTGAGAATGCCTGCCAAACGCACCCCAGCCCATTTTTATTCTTCTGATTATTCCGTCTCATGATCCGGATCCGCCGTCACTGCCTGCCCTAAGTAGATGTATTCCCTAACCATTTCCAGTGCCTCGCTACCTATTGTAAATTGCTGTACTCTTCCGAGACTGTTAAACATTAGTTTTCTGCAGATTAATTTTTAGACCCACTCTTCTGGTTTGCCTCGCCAGGGCAGTGAACATGCATTGCAATTGGTCCCCTGAGTCACTAAGCAAGGCAATATCATCAGCGAATCGCAAGTTACTAAGGTATTCTCCATTAACTTTTATCCCCGATTCTTCCCAATCCAGGGGCGCTATAACGTAAAACTATTCCAAACTTTTCTATTCAAATTCTGCTATCAGCCCTCCGCAATTGGTCAAAAACTTTTTTCGACCACCCCCCACTTCACCTGTCTGTCACGCGACGTCACGAAAACCGCAATACCTCCCCATCTGATATGATGTGTACACACTGATTATGCATGATTTGACAGAAAAAAGAAAAACAGTTATTTCCGATTCGACCCCTTTTCGCCATTAGCCCTCGGCTATTGGTAAAAAGCTTTCGGGCTGCGCCCACTTCACCTGCCTGTCACGCGACGTCACAAAACCGCACGAACTCACCGCGTCAAAGTGATGTGTACGCGATAAAGATGCATTAATATGCCGAACAAAACTGATTTTTTTTTTCGGAATAGCGGCAGGCTGCCCCGTTCCGAAAGGAATAAAAGATGGCTGCCGCCGATCGCTGAGACGCATGCTACTCGCACCTGCCGGAGAGCATGGGTGTATTTGCGTCTAATAAAGCTTCTTGCGTGACCGTGTAACGTTTTCAAGCACTTTCGGCACGTTTACTACGTCATTCTGCCAACTCTTCTTTGCTGAGGTTCAGTTTTAGCGTCATTCTTAAGCTTCCGTTGCATGCCGCCGCGATTTTCGACCAGCCACCACAAGCTAAGTAAGGGAAAGCCGACCAATCGCAGACGCCGGCACCACCCTCTTCATCCGGTTATCGATTTTCAGTGCACTGGCTCTGCCCAAGTGAATCCCTCTCCACTTGAGCGTTCTCCTCGCCTCTTGTCAGCCAATTAGATACGACAAGCCGCTCAGTGTAGGCAATATTATTCGTTTTTCAAGCAAACAAGAGTGACCTCCTGTGAACGAGGAGAGCGTTTGATTGGTCTGTTCAGACAACCCTGTGGGTGACCGCCCGGTGCTTGCGTCGGTGGTTACGCAAATTTGACGTCAGGAAATTGGAATAAAAACATATTGGAATAGTTTTACGTTATAGGGCCCCAGGTCTCTGAATACCTCCTGTAAACACGCTGTGAATAGCATTGGAGAGATCGTATCTCCCTGCCTGACGCCTTTCTTTATTGGGATTTTGTTGCTTTCATTATGGAGGACTACGGTGGCTGTGGAGCCGCTATAGATATCCTTCAGTATTTTTACATACGGCTCGTCTACACGCTGATTGCGTAATGCGTCCATGGCTGCTGAGGTTTCGATAGAATCAAACGATTTCTCGTAATCAATGAAAGCTATATATAAGGGTTGGTTATATTCCGCACATTTCTCTATCACCTGATTGATAGTGTGAATATGGTCTATTGTTGAGTAGCCTTTATGGAATCCTGCCTGGTCCTTTACTTGACAGAAGTCTAAGGTGTTCCTGATTCTATTTGCGATTACTTTAGTAAATAGTTTGTAGGCAACTGACAGTAAGCTGATGGGTCTATAATTTTTCAAGTCCTTGGCGTCCCCTTTTTTATGGATTAGGATTATGTTAGCGTTGTTACAAGATTCCGGTACGCTCGAGGTCATGAGGCATATCGTATACAGGGCGGCCAGTTTCTGTAGAACAATCTGCCCACCATCCTTCAACAAATCTGCTGTTTCCTGATCCTCCCCAGCTGCATTGCCCCTTTGCATAGCTCCCAAGGCTTTCTTTACTTCTTCCGGCGTTACCTGTGGGATTTCGAATTCCTCTAGACTATTCTCTCTTCCATTATCGTCGTGGGTGCCACTGGTACTGTATAAATCTCTATAGAACTCTTCAGCCACTTGAACTATCTCATCCATTTTAGTAATGATATTGCCGGCTTTGTCTCTTAACGCATACACCTGATTCTTGCCAATTCCTAGTTTCTTCTTCACTGTTTTTAGGCTTCCTCCGTTCCTGATAGCATGTTCAATTCTATCCATATTATACTTCCTTATGTCAGCTGTCTTACGCTTGTTGATTAACTTCGAAAGTTCTGCCACTTCTATTCTAGCTGTAGGGTTAGAGGCTTTCATACATTGGCGTTTCTTGTTCAGCTCTTTCGTCTCATGCGATAACTTACTGGTATCCTGTCTAACGGAGTTACCACCGACTTCTGTTTCACACGCTTTAATAATGCCCACAAGATTGTCGTTCATTCTTTCAACACTAAGATCCTCTTCCTGAGTTAAAGCCGAATACCTGTTCTTTAGCTTGATCTGGAATTCCTCTATTTTCCCTCTTACCGCTAACTCATTGAACGGCTTCTTATGTACCAGTTTCTTCCGTTCCCTCCGCAGGTCTAGGCTAATTCGAGTTCTTACCACCCTATGGTCACTGCAGCGCACCTTGCTGAGCACGTCCACATCTTGTATGATGCCAGGGTTAGCGCAGAGTATGAAGTCTATTTTATTTCTAGTCTCGCCGTTCGGGCTCCTCCACGTCCACTTTCGGCTATCCCTCTTGCGGAAGAAGGTATTCATTATCCGCATATTATTATGTTCCGCAAACTCTACTAATAACTCTGCCCTGCTATTCCTACTGCCTATGCTATATTCCCCCGCTGCCTTATCTCCAGCCTGCTTCTTGCCTATCTTGTCATTGAAGTCGCCCATCAGTATATTGTATTTTGTTTTCACTCTACCCATCGCCGATTCGACGTCTTCATAGAAGCTTTCGACTTCCTGGTCATCATGACTGGATGTAGGGGCGTAGACCTGTACCACCTTCATTTTGTACATCCTCATGGAATACGAAGGGATTCACCCAGTGAGACCGATAGGTAAAGTGTAGTTTCCAGGAGCACTTCGATTTAAAGTGGATGGAAGCATCAACTGAACAGCAGCTGAGATAAGCAAGAGACGTTTAGAGTGTTGCTGAAAAAAAGTCGCAGTTTTGCCCGAAAGCGAAACGTCGATTGAGACAGCAAATTCGCAGAGAGCTATACGAAGTGAGGATAACACTTTTATCGGCCGTATCAACTTATAAACATTCGCTTATTAACTAAATAACAAGCATGGTGTCAGCGTGCACAGCAAACACCAGCACATCCCACTCGATCACCGCGGACACTCGCTTTGAAAACGCTGGCGTGAGGAAACGCGGCCGGCGCAGCGAGCGAAGTGACTTGCGTCCTGCCTATCGCTGCCACGCAAATTGAGTGCCGAAAACACACAGCACGCACAAAGGTACGAGCAGCAAACGCAGATAGGTCTCAAGATAGTGCCGCGCGATCTCGGGCAGCCGCCACATGCGCATTGGTAGCCTGAGCAGAACGGCGCTCCCCTTCTCTCCCCCCGGTCGGTCAAAACTTTGGGTGCCTCGCGCGCGACGGAAGACCGCGCGCTCCCCCCCCCCCTTCCCCGCTTTCTTTCCTTTCGCGCAGGCGATATTTAGCCACCATCGTTGGCCCCCCTCGCATGCTTTCACTAGCATCTACAGCGTGGGGCGCGCGGTGACGGTGTTATCACCCTTGGACTTTATATGGACCATCACGGTGACGGCCATAGCAGAAACGCGCCTGAAGTGTCCATATAATTGCTATCGCAATAAAGGAGGGAAGAGATTGATACGAGCAGATTGGCTACAGGCATAGGTAGCGGTATAAGGTAGATAGAGAAGCCTTGAGGAAGAGAAAAAAGATTTAAGTGATGTATACACAATGCTCAAATTAAAATCAGATGTAGCCCACTTGATTAACTCAAGCAGGCTAGGTGACGATTTGTAAACGCTGTGTTGCAAAGGGGTTGCCAGTAAATCATCATCTTCACCTCATATGTCCCGTATTTCTCGGCAAGATAAGCAAGAAGGATTGGATTATGGGGTTTAACGTGCCAAAATCACGATTTGATTATAAAGCACGCCGTAGTGGCGGACTCCGGATTAATTTTCGCCATCGGGAGATCTCAAACGTGTCCCCAATGCACGGGACGCGGGCTTTTTGCATTGAGGCCCCATGGAAATGCGGCCGCCGCGGCCGGGATGTCATCCCGCGACCTTGTGCTTAGTAGCGAAACACCATAGCCGCTAAGCCCCCGCGGCGGTTAACGAAATAGGAGGGGCAAATCACAGTGAACACCAGATTTTGTCGTTTATCGATGCCTTTAGCTCTTCCGAATACGGTGTAAGGCTCAACAAATCCCCATGCGAGTGCCTCATTGGTTTTCTTTACACTAGTTAGACTTTCTTGCCAATAACCTCTAATATTTTACAGCGAAGCTGCATATGGCTTGCCGATTTGTCCGTCTGTCGGTCGCCTGTATGCCGAAAACTCCGCCGAAACCACATTCGCATGCGAGAAAAAAAGATAGAAATAGAGGCGCCGGATTAGCCAACACCACCTAGGTAGCGCAAGGCCTGCTTACTCCGATCCATGCCGTCACGCTACGTGGCCCGAAATTTACAGTGACAAGACTGGCGTGATGAAAGCGGTGACGTCAAAATCACTGTTGCCTGCTCGGGAGCATCCTCATTAGATTTTATGGCAGTTGGGCCAGGTAACATGAAGTCAAAGTCGGAGTGATAAGGCCTTGTGCTATATAGATCATGTCGGATTAGGTGTGCCAGCAGTGACGTCGTTTCTCTCCGTGGCAGCCGAGCGCGCGCGCATCTGTTTCTCTCCGGTTCCGAAATGGGTAGGCCACGCGTCATGCGTACTCCTGAGGAGCAGGCAGCTTTCCATCGGCAACGCCGGGAACAGAAGCGGGAACGAAGTCGTCTACGCCGTGCCCCTGCTGCAGCCCGGTCACAAGAAGGGGCTCGTGCAGCCGAGCGCCAGCACGAACTGCGTACCGAGGACACGGCAGCCTACCAAGGTGGCGTTTAACGAACCTTCAGGATTAACCCACTGATAAACACTGGGGCCGCATGTTTCACCTTCGCTGGTTAACCATCTGTACGGAGTGCTTGGGTGGTGATTTTTTTAATTACTGCAGCTTCTTATAGCAAAGGGTAGTAGCCTTTTAGCGGCCCTTGTTCGCTTTTGAATTTGTTTTCATGGTAGTTGCTTTGTGAAAGGACGGTTTATTCGGTTTTTATTTTCATAAAGCGTACATACTCTTCTGTCGTTTTACACGACTATTATTTCCAAGTGCAGCCCTTGTCCTAGTTTCTTGGTAGTCCGTCCATCTAGTTGTGTCGCGATGTTCCAGAAATATGCTAATTTTGCTCAAGAGGAAAAAAAAGAAGGCTGCAAATAAAATCATCGTATTCATTTTGGAACGTGTACATTTGTTAGTAATTGGACCTAATTTGCTTATAACGTGCACGCACATGTAACCTAGTAGTTTCGTATGTCTCCAAGCTTAGCATATTGATTTACAAACTTCAGGAATCAGTCTAGGTCTTAGACTGCTTTTTCAAAAGAAGTCGCGGTTTCACTACAAAGCGAAGCATCAATTGCTATATCAAATTAGCAGAGAGGCATATAAAGTAAGGATAGCACTTTTATTGGCCCTACCAACTTGTAAACATTCGCTTGCTAACTAAATTAACGAACATGGTGTCAGCGTGCACCGCAAACATGAGCACATTACACTCGCGACCGCGTTCACTCGCTGTCGAAAATTTGGCGTAAGGACATGCGGTCAGTGCGGTCTCCCGCATCAATGCACACTCAGCGCCAAGCGCACACATCACGCACAGAGCTACGAGCCGTCGACACACGTAGACTCTGTCCCCAACGCAGATCGCTCTCAAGATACGGCCGCGCGACCGGGTGCAGCCGCCACGTACGCACGTACAGCAGGAGTGAAATGCCGCCCCTTCCCTCCCCTCTCCCTTGTGCGTTGCAACGTTTTATGCCTCGCGCGCGACGGAAGATGGCGCGCTTCCTCCCTACCCCTCTCCCTTTCCTGGGGCAAGCTGTAACTCCCATATACTCTGTAAGGCGCGTGGCGACGGTGTCATCGCCCTTGGACATTATATGAAGCATGACAGCGACGCCAACGGCAGAAATGCCCCTAGAGTGTCCATATAATTGCTGTCGCAATAACGCACGCGAGTGCGGCGCTTTCTTGGCCTTAAAGCATTGTGGACGTTGCAAAGCGGCACGTGAGAAGCAGCAGTTATCAGGAAAAATATATAAGAGAGATTCAAAAATAAACGAATGTAAAATATAGGTCCGAGACTACGGGGTAGTGCTAGCTCTCGGCGTTGTCAGGGAGCATGCCTTCGTGGCTTGTATCAGGTCCGTGCAACCAATGACACAATGAATAGATATAACCGCACCCATCAAGGCCGAGCGCACAAAAGGGTGGCATCCACTCACCGAAATTTGTTGGGCGAGAAGATGAGTCACAGAAATCTGAGAGTACCTTACGTGTGGTTGATGGATAAGCTAGACTAAAAGGAAACGAACTGTCCTTGATTTATGAGGAAAATAAACTATACGGAAAAGAAACAAAAAACATAGAAACGAAGGTACTGCCTCACACTCTCGCTCGCCGAAAGCCACAAATCGAGAAAAGTAACCGCTTCCGCCGCTGTAGTGGCCGCTGCTCTTCTCGGCGAAGTACGACGGAGAGCCTTAAGAGAGCGCCGCCGAGAGAGAAAGAGGGTTTGTCTCGATTCCAAAGCCTCTACTGCATTTAGAGTTGACCGCACAATTGACCTACACTGTCAGCGTGGAGATTGGCTATCACTCCGCCTGAACGCGCAGCTAGCTCGAGGAGAGAGCAGGCGAGGAGAGCGTCATCGATTGGAAGGATTGCAGATGAACGGCAGTCGGCTGTAGACTGAGGGTCGAGGACGCCGCGTCTGGACTGAAGCGGCGTTGGAGACAGCTGGTAGATGTCTCGGAAAGGCGCCATTACTTCGCTCACTCGCTGCCTGTCTTCGCTTTTTCCTATGCTGTTCTTTAAAGGTACCTGGCGTAGGCTGTAAGAAAAATTATCGGCAGCCGCATCAGTTACAGTTGTGAATCGTCGGTTGGCTTATCGCGAGCCGGCGGTCCGAATGGATTATCGTAGGCTGCTCATTACTAGACGCACTGGTCAACCCGTTCTAGTTTGCGTGGCAGTTTAATGAGGGAAAGGTTTTTTTTATTTGTTGAATCTCCAAACGTGCGCTTTGCTATGCGATGGGCACACACGCAATATATATGGCTCCACTATATAACACCATTAAACTGATCCATTTGTGTCATAAAAACGATTTCATGATTATTTTTGTCCCTAATATATTTTATTTGCTGAGCAGTTGTAATAAGAATAATTGATAGCCCCCTTAACGTGGCCCTTCACTGCAGAAGTCACGCACTATATATTGTGAGCAGTTACTGCAAATTCTGAAACCGCCTTTAGCGGAGGGGCAAAATATACCTGCAGGACTGGAGTGACGCCTGACACCAGCAAAAGATGCCGAGAGCGAGTGGGGCTATACTAATCTATCTAGAACCAAATTAGAAAGGCCCCCTTAGCTTGAAGAAAGACACTCCCTCACCAGAACAGGATTTGTCCTCCCTGGTGCAGTATTCGGCCACTACCTTCCTGATGATTCCTACAATTAACCCATGGCCCTGACTCCCCAGCAGCTGCGGCGCACCTGACCAAGGCGGCAGTCAGACCTGTAACGCAGCAGAGGGTGCTAAGAATCTCTGGGTTCGGACAGGCCCCCAATGGAAACTTACCCTGTCAACCTTTAACAGCCGAACTCTGTCGAGTGAGGCTAGCTTAGCAGGACTTTGAGGAACTGTCAGGCATTGTTTAGGATATCATCGGCCTTAGTGAGGTTAGAACTGGTGAAGCTTATACAGTGCTGACAAATGGCCACGTCCTCTGCATTAAAGGACTACCAGATAAGAAGCAGTTCGGAGTAGGATTCCTAATCCATATGAACATAGCGGGCAACATTCACAAATTCTACAGCATAAATGACAGGGCAGCAGTTGTCGTAATCAAAAGTAATTAGAGGTATAGATTAAACAAAGTACAAGCCTACGCTGCAATTCCAGTGATGATGATGAGGAAGTAGATCAGTTTTATGAAGATGTTGGATTAGGGATGAGAAAAGTGCAAACTCAGTATGCTGTAGTAATGGACGACTTCAATGCAAAAGTGGGGTAAACGCAGGCTGTTGAACAAGCAATTGGCAACTACGGCGTCTATTCTAGGAACGCTAGAGGAGAAATGCTGGTAGAATTCGCAGAAAGGAACAAGCTTCGAATAATGAACACCTTTTTCAGGAAGGGATTAAAGGGAGAAAAGGGAGACGTTAAAGAATTCAAAATTTATAGGCCCATTTGGTTACTTCTAGTATTATATAAAATATTTACCAAAATTAACTCCAACTGAATAAGGGCAACACTGTAGTCAACAAAGAGAACAGGCTGGCTTCAGGAAGGGATACTCTACAATTGATCACATCCATGTTATTAATCAGGTAATTGATAAATCCGCAGAATGCAATAGGCCTCTCTATATGGCTTTCATATATTACGAAAAGGCATTTGATTCGGTAGTGATACCAGCAGTCATAGAGGCTTTACGTAATCAAGGAGTACAGACCGCTTACGTAAATACCTTGGAAAATATCTACAGAGATTTCACAGCTAACTTAATTCTACACAAGAAAAGTAGGAACCTACCTATAAAGAAAGTGGTCAAACAGGGAGACAAATTCTCTCCAATGCTATTCACATCGTGCTTAGAAGTATTCAAGTTATTAAACTGGGAAGGCTTAGGAGTAAGGATTGACGGCGAATATCTCAGCAACGTTCAGTTTGCCGGTGACAGCGATCTATTCAGCAACACTGCAGACGAGTAACAACAAATGATTGAGGATCTCAATAGGGATAGTGTAAGAGTGGGGTAGAAGATTAATATGCAGAAGACAGAGATAACGATTAATGGATGAGCAAGGGAACAAGAGTTTAGTATCGCCAGTCAGCCTCTAGAGTCTGTGAAGGGGTACGTTTACCGAGGTGAAGTAATCACAGGGAACCCTGTTCTTGAGAAGGAAATTCATAGAAGAATAAAAATGGGTTGGATCGCATACGGCAGATATTGTAAGCTCTTGACTGGAAGCTTGCCATTATCATTGAAAATGAAGGTGTACAATGAGTGCATTTTATCAGTGCTGACATATGGGGCAGAGACTTGGAGATTGACAAGGAAGCTTCAGACCAAGTTAAGGACTGCGCAAAGAGCGATGGAATGAAGGATGCTAGGCATAGCGTTAATAGACAGAATGAGATCGGTTTGGATCAGAGAGCAAGCGGCCATAGCCGATATTCTAAAAATAGAGTTTGGCAAGTCATGTAATGCGCAGGTTAGATAAGCATTGGACCATTAGGGTTACAGAATGGTAACGAAGAAAAGGGAAACGCAGTCGAGGACGACGGAACACTAGGTGGAGCGATGAAATTAGGAAATTCGCGGGTGCTAGTTGGAATCGGTTAGCGAAGGACAGGGGTAATTGGACATCGCTGGGAGAGGCCTTCGTCCTGCGGTGGACATAAAATAGGCTGATGATGAAAATATGTTGACTTGGTGTTGTAGGGGAAATTGCAGAGAGGTTTCTCGTAGGGCCAACTGCATATTCTCATACAGCTTTCACGAAAAAACGTGTAAAAGTTAAAAGTTCTGATTGGGTTTGTTGCCTCGTACATTAATAGATAGTACTCAGAGTACTCCGTCAGGTGAAATGAATGTAGTACTCCATCAGGTGAAAACTTAAATATAAATTTTGGGGTCTTTACGTGCCAAAGCCATTGTGTGTTTATGAGGCACGCCGTAGTGGGGGACTCCGGAAATTTGGAGAAACTGGGGTTCTTTAACGTGCACCTAAACCGGTGTACTTTTTTTTTAAGTACCTACCGGTGTTACGCATTTCGCCCCTATCGAAATGCGGCCGCCGTGGCCGGGATTCGATTCCGCGACCTCGCGCTTAGCAGCCCAAAACACCATTGCCACTAAGCAACCACGGCGGGTTCAGACAGGTGAAACAAATATATATATTGGGTAGGCTGTATCTAGGACGCCGCAGCAGTGGGGTACATGAAAGGCCTTGTGTATGCTGCTGAGCGTATGTGAGAACTAGGATACAAAAATGATATAGCCAAAAACACACGTGACATTTATTAACACATTACAAAACTTACAGGCTTAACAGGTATAGCCTGCGGGGAGTCATACTGGAGCCAAACTACATCACCGGTATCAAGTCGTACAAAAGATTAAGAGCATATCCGCTAAGGTTAAGCTTACGCAGTTCAACAGGGATCAATAATAGGACGGTTTTTATTTCTTGTATTCAATAATGATATTGTAGGTATACCATGTTCTTATGAAGTTATTTTATACGCACAAGACACCAATATTCTTTTTTTACGTACACAGAGATAAGGGATTGCGTGTAAAGGATAATACCAACCTTGCGTCACATTCAGCCTGGCTTAGGCAAAATACACCACAGCCTAATATAGAAAAATCAGCGTATGGCATATTTCCCGCACTGAACAAGCAAGTAAATAGTGAAATTGTTGTTAATTTTGAAGGACGACATGAAAATAAGAATAAACAGCACAACTTTTTGGTGCTTGGAATGCACATGTTCTTAATCTAACCACTGAGCACTCCCTAACAATTGAATGTGTATGAAGCTGCTCGCCTAATGTCTGTCTGCCTTAAGCAAAACAAGCACAAATCACAGTTGTCTTCGAGATTATATTACGCAATATCACTATG
Organism: Dermacentor andersoni; assembly: GCF_023375885.2. NCBI lineage: Eukaryota > Metazoa > Arthropoda > Arachnida > Ixodida > Ixodidae > Dermacentor > Dermacentor andersoni. The sequence goes on along the minus strand of NC_092814.1, from coordinate 368,901,830 downwards.
GAGCATTACAATGCAGTCTAACTAAAGGAACTAATTATGCCACAAAAGAAAACATTGCGCATTTATGAAACCTACCAGGGACCGATTTATGTTGTACGTACGTCACGATTATTTTTTTGCTAAATATAGCATGCTACAAGCAATCTATGTTCTCTATGTTAAACTAGAGCACATATACAGTAAAACCTCCATACAACGAAGTCTATAAAATCGACGATTTGTTTCGCTATATTGAAATTTCCTGATAATGTGATTTGGCATGTTATGCAAAAAGTACAGTCGCCGATGGATTTTTTTTCTTTTCATGGAAGAGGCCCGCAAAATTTTCCGACGTATCAGACAATCAGAAAAAAGCATATTTGAATGAGCAAAATAATGTCACTGGCCTGCACGACACACGCAGCACGGTCATAGCGTAAGCTGGACGAGCGGCTCTATAGGAACGCCATTTTCATGAACATGAACAGAAGACTCTTGATGTCATTTTCACGAGCACGATCTAAACTGCCCACCTGGCTTCGACAGCAAGCTGCGGCTTGCGCTGAGGCTTGTGCTGCTCTCTTCACAGCGGTCTGCTGAACCCTATGTTGCCTGGCTTTAGCCGCGTGCATAGTTCTACGATTCGCTTCTTCAGCAGCGGTTCGTACCTTGCGATAAGACGCTATAACGCGTACCGAAGAGTAAACACAGGTATCTTGAATACATGGCTCACATGTCACATCCCTAAAGCATGGCACGGCCCGTTGATGATGTTCTTGATGATGATAATTATTTATTAGCACACCCTTCAAAACGGGGTGCTCTCAAATAGTCACCTAGCATGCTTGAGTTCACCAGGTCCAGCTACGCGTAGCATGCAACTGCTTTGTGCAACTGCCACATGTCAGGACATCTGGTGGAATATAACGGAACTGCAGTGCAAAATTTGTACGTGTCGACGCTAGGTGGCGCGCATGTTACATAGCGTGTCAAATGGTACGATGCGATGTTAATGATGATGATTTAATGACATTTCCTTTGAAACGGTACAGTGAGCCTGCTTGAATTAATCAGGCATGCCATATTTGCTTTTCATTATATGGATATTTATACATCTGCATAATTTTCTTTTTCTTCCCCAAGGCTTTCTCTACCCCCTACCGGTACATATTCAAAAGCTACATGACGTGTCACGTGGTGTAATAGTATGCAACTGCAATCCAAAGTGCGCGCGTATAGACGCTATGCGGCGCGCATCTCACATCGGAAGGCAAGTGGCATGACACGATGCTAATGATGGAGATGATGATTTATTGTCATCCTCTTTGAAACGCGCAGGTGACATAATCACCTAGCCAGCTTGATTTATTCAGGCACACGATATATATATTTTTTCGAGAGTTCGCGCATGCATCTCCTTAAACTGCAGTTTCTTCCTCAAACGTTTTTAACGCATTGTCCCGCTACTTGCGCATCTGCTACATGGCGTTCTATCCGGTGTAATAATATGGAGCTGCAATACAACGTGTGCACGTATCGACGCTACGCGGCGCGCATGTAAGATGGCGTGTCCCCTCGCATGCTAGGGCGCGTTTATAGGGCAATTTTTCGCTGCATGCTGGCAAGCGCAGGGGTGACTCGGTGGTACAGTAGCTCATTCCCGCGCAGCGGAACGTGGTTGGATCCCGGCGAGAGATTAGTATTTTTTTCTCAGTTCGGGCGATAGCTGCTATAGTCACTGGTGGCACAAGAGGCGGCGGACACCATCGCCAGCCGAAATGGCCATTGAATGAGCACGTAACAGCTTACACTGTAAAATGTCATTTTGTAGAATTTGAGAGACGGCTATGAAAGATGGTTTCTTGCCGTGACGACGATATTCACATCGGGGATACCAAGCGAAGCCGGGCAGACCTTCGCGCTCACTCCGTCTCCGCGTCTGATATTGTCCTCCGTAGTAGGACGACGCTATCATGAAAGGCGCCGGCAGCGGGGCGCGAATGCTTCGTCTAACTACCGCTTCAACGCGTCTGGGAAACTCGAAATTACACAAAATAGAGAACTAAACATGCGAGAAGACAGCACACCTGATGCCACGCCATCTCAACACGACTAACCATTCGCACACAATGTAGATTACCTCTCAAATAGGACGCACGGGCTGCGTATATGCGCTCAGCCGCACTGACAGCCATACGTAGCGGCGGCCGTGCTAGAACAGGAGTGGCAACCTGCCCCCCCCCCCCCCCTCTTGCCGCCCCCTCATTCGCGCTACCTCGCGTTACCGTGAGCTCGCTCCCCTGCCCCTTTTTCCCCTTGCTCGCGCGAGAAGACAGGGCTTATTATTACAGCCATCCTCCTGAGTTCAACCACGTAAGCTTTCACTCTCGCACCCAAAGCATGCCAAGATATTATCGCCCTTGGATTTTTACGGAATATGACGCTGCTCCGCTTTGGTGGTCGCTCTTGTTTGCGCGGCGCGCGATTTGAGAGGTGCATTGACGAGCACCAGCTTGTAATTCAACCATTTCACATCTGCGCCCACGGATGTTTGCATTTATTGTCTCGGTATTCCTTCGTAGCGGCAGTGAAATTTCATATTGAAATCGCGTGTAAACACACTTCGTCATATTGACGTTCTATATACATTCTGTTCTATAAGAAGAAGTTATAAAAAGTTTAATACTTCGTTGTATCGATAATTTCGTTACATTAAAATTCGTTATATCGAGGTTAAACTGGTTGTATAGCAACGTACCCTATTGATACATTGATTGCAATGAAGTTTATTATTAAATTAGATATAGAAGACAAGAGACGGCCACAGACACGGACGAATTATGCCAAACAAACAAGCAGAAAACGTACAACAGCCTTAAATAAGCTACAAAAACACCGGAAGGCCAAGAGAAGAAACATGGACGGAGGGTCCTCGTACAGTAAGTCAACTGTCCTGCTACACCGAAGACCATTGGCGCACACAATTTACTTTGTGCAAGACGCACCTGCGGACAACGTCAACCGCCTTAATCGACAAGCGATATCCGTTTCTGTGAATTCTTTTCTCCCAGGGGGGATTAGGAATATCAGAATGAAAAAATCGAAAGAACGCCCTGGCTATTGATGTCCACAACAGAAGCGCAATCGATGCTTTGGTGGCAACGAAATGCTTGAACACCATTAATGCCGACTACTTCGTTCCGAAGGACAAGGAAACCACGGCTGGTATTGTTTATGGTATTGACGCATTGAATGGCGACAGCGACCTGCCAATTTTAACCAAATCTGCGATAGATAGTGTTGCTTTCTGCAAGCTCGGCGCCTTGTCAATTCGAGCTGTGTAGGGCTCTTGTTTAAATGAGACTTCTACCAATACACATAAGGGGCGGCCAATTTCGCCAAGCGATACAGCATCTTTTAACCAACCACATCAGTGCCGAAGATGTCAAAGAATGGACGGCTGAGTGCTGTATGCCTAAATTCATTTGTATGCCCAGGATGTTCCGAACAACATGGCGCCGACATTTTCGGTGCTGCGGAGCTTAAGTGTCGAAATTGTGAAGACTCGCACGCTGCATCCTCAAAAAAACTATCCACGCCTAAAGAAAGAACAGAAAGGCTGGAGGAAAATGACCAGTGACGGGTGATCACACAGATATGCTTCCGCTGCAATAAGGCGACATCGCTCCCGGAAACGAAAGTCTACGAAATCCGCTTGCGATTCAAGGGACATGTCTCGCCCGGTAATGCTGCCTCCTCTTCCATGTGTCTCCAATAAGAGCACGGCTGTCAGCGAAAAAAAAGCGGCCATACTTTTGATGATTCATCAAGTGAGGTGTGGCCAGCACTGCTGAACACATGCTAAACACCAGAGCCACAGAACAAGACTCACTATTCGAAGTCCAATGTCGCGTCACTCGACCACATTCGAGACAAGAATTCGCAAGTTATTTCTGTGATAAAGCCCCTCACGAATGTCATGCGCCTACTACTGAGACACATGGACACTTCTGCTGCTCGTAGCGCACTGTAAGTACTGGACACGCTGACTCCAGTGCTTAAAGATAGACCCCAGCAGAAGGAGACTAGCATCCTTCGCTACGCAACACGATTTTTATTGCCTGAATGATAGTAGTACGACATATTTACGAAGGCTTACTTAGACCAACTGTCTATATTTGACGCGCATCTCTCGGCGTCCTCACAGAAACGTGCAATGGTCTCCTGTTATCGAATCACATGGAAGCGACCATATTCTCGCATATCTAAAGATCAAGGGGCTGTTTGAATACTCTACAAACTCTCCAACGAGTTGTCTGTCGGCGTTTCGGGGAAACATGGAGGATGCATGTTAGGAAGGGAAATATTAAAGTCTGGAACACTAAACTCAAAAAGCCATGCAAGAGCGTTGCAGCCTTTCCCGAAATATAAAGAATTTGAAGCTGAACTAGAGCTACTGCGAGCAATTTGCCGGCGGGCTGAAAGGAGATACAGGAGAACCAAATCCATCCACGATCTCAGAGAGGCAACACGGATGCTAAAGAAGGTTCAGCGCCGCATTGATACACTACAACCTCCAAGATGGAAACGATTCTGTGAGTGACTGGATCCACGTCCGCCTTATCACAGATAGGAAGAACCGTACGTGTACTTCGCGTCGAAGAGAGGTTGAGATTGCTGAGGAATTTTGCTCGAGACTTGTCGCCTTGCAGCCGCAGCGCGCACCTATACCATCTGTTACTCCTGTGTCTTGGGATTACCGCATCGATGTAATGTTTTCGGTTGTAGAGCATGAAGCGGCATTGACGACTTGCAGGCGCTCTTCGTCACCTGGGCCGGACGGCGTTAACTATCAGGCGCTCGGCAGCCTTAGACAGAAAGCACGGCTCCTGCTGCTAAAGCATTACGAGTCGTGGCTCCACGATTTAGTTCCATGGGAATGGAAATGCAGCAGCTTGCTTCTAATTCTCAAACCTGGTAAGTCATCGTTAGATTTGCCATCGTATCGCCGCATTGCTCTGGCCAGTTACATCGGAAAATAATGAAAACAATGATTTTGATGCGCCTAAAATGGTGAAACGACAAGCGCAAGATTGGATACGGGACACTTCAGCATGGAATACCAACTAGTCCGGTCTCACACCCTGCCTAGAGTGTTACCTGAAAAATTACAATGTGTATCCAGATGCTATCGCTGGCTTCCGGCATGGGCGCTAATCCATAGCTGATGTAGATTTGGTCACGTTTGTTTAACATCAAATTTATTTAAAACGACTCACTGCGGCATTGTTCCTTGACATAAAAGGCGTCCAGGGCCCACCGTGGTTCTTAGTGGCTATGATGTTGGGCTGCTAAGCACGAAGTCGCTAGATCCAATAGCGGCCTCAGCGGCCGCATTTCTTTGGGGGCGAAATGCGAAAACGCCTGTGTAGTTAAATTTCATCATCATCAGCCTATTTTATCGCCACTGCAGGACAAAGGCCTCTCCCAGCAATCTCCAATTACCCCTGTCCTGTGCCAACCGATTCCAATTAGGTCCTGGAATTTCTTATTTTCATCACCCCGCCTAGTCTTCTGCCGTCCTCGGCTGCACTCCCCTTCTCTTGGCACCCATCCCGCGCCTACTAGGGCGCCCCTCGCGGCGGCGAGCGCGGAACCGGCAGGATACGACTGGCCCGCTTCCGTTCGGAAAGCCTGTCTGCGCACTGTTTCGCGCGTAGCTGTTGCCTTTTCTGAGCAATGGCGAAGTGCAACCGGAGCTGTTGCGTAGTGGGCTGCAACAGCAGGTACACCAACTCACGAGGAACAAAGTTTGACAGGTTTCCAAGCCGACCGTATGAAGCAGAACGGCGTCAACACTGGATAGCGCTCGTCCGACGGCAGAAGCTGTTTTATGTTCCGGCGTTATGCCAAGCGCGTTAACGTTGAATTCTTTGCTTTTACAGCAATGATGTCAGCAACGGGACACCTGCAGTGCGTACCAGGATATGCAGCAAACAAAGTAGTTTGTTCCTACACTGTACCGCAGTAAAGCAGTGGAACTCTTTCCCAATCCTCTCCCATCCAAAGAGCGCGAGGGCTTGCTGAGAGATTTAAGGAGGGGTTGCAGCTGTTTGAGGTGGCATACAGCCTTCTGTGCCCAGCATATCAACTAAGGGGCAGTTGGGATCACCAACATTTTTGACGGCGTGCTTTATTGTAACCTCCTTTGCACGCACTGGAAAATCGCAACATAAAAGTATCGCACTTCCAGTAACTTGGGCGAAAATATTTTCCCAGCGTAGTCTAACACAACTGATAAGCTCCTCCCCTTTTTTTGTGTTTGGGGAGAACAACGTTAGAATACCTCGGGTAGGTCCTACGAGTCGTTCGTACGCCCCACGTTCTTGGATGAGATGTTTTGGATTCGTATTTGCCGTCCTGTATGTACAGGGAAACTACCGCGGCGTCCTTGGACTTCCCTGCGATGCCAGCACGGCAATCGCAGCTCCCCGCTAGGATTTGTCTGCTGTCGGCAATCTTCAAGAATCAATGTCGCATCCACACACTCCACAATCAATGCGTCCACATCGTAGATAACGAAGTAACTTACGCGGAGCTTCACGCATCTGGCTGGTGCGTTATTTTTTGTTTGCGGAATACACCTAGCAGTCACTTCCGATCAGTGCGAGTTCAACACTTCCCTCACGTCGTAGACGTGCTCCACTTCAAATGGACGACTTCTTTGCTCTAAATTCTTTTCACAAAAAAAATCTGTGGGGATCTTGTAATTCCGGAAACCCGGTTAAAATTAATATCGGCACGCTGTTTCGCGCCATCGCCACCGTTTGACAGGGCGCCAAACACGCAGCGCGGGCTGCTGACGCCGTGAGTAATCCTACCGCATTCGCGCAACTATTCGTCAGGTGGCGCTAGGGGTCGGAAAGACAGGGCGCCGCCTAGCACTTGCAACGTGCCCATAGCAGATTGTCCGCTGTGCGCCAGGGATTAATCACTTGATGGGCTGGAGGTCGTGGCGGCTTGGGGGTAAAAACAGGGCTAGGCATCGGAGGCGGAGCCCGAAAGGTTGGGGGTCGTGGTCGTGCGACGGAGTCGCCGTAAGTCAATGGGGCGGTGTGTTGAGGCGCCCGTTCCAGAGGAAGGACCTCGGACACTTGTCCTTCTATAACGTGTTGTGGGGTCGGACTAAGGGACGAACTTGAATACGGCGTGTTGGAGATGAGGGAGAGCTTGCGAGCAACTTCTTCCTGGACGAAAGCCTTGATCTGCGAGAGGAGGGCGGAATCTGGAAAAGGAGAGGTCAAGCCGGACAACGATTCCTGATGGGGAACAGGACGGCGGGTGAGGATGCGTTGACGGCGGAGCTCGTCATAGCTTTGGCACAGTTCAGTAACTTGGGCAAAATAGAGAGGCTCTTTGAAATGAGCATCTGAAACGCGTCCTCGTCGATACCCTTCATTATGTGCTTGATTTTATTACCGTCAGTCATGGATGCATCGACGCTTTTACAGAGATCGATGACATCTTCGATGTAGCTGGTAAAGTTCTCATCAGGCTGCTGAGAGCGACTGCATACGCTGTTTGGCACGAAGCTTTTGAACAGCAGGGCAGCCGAAGACCTCGCTGAACTTTGTCTTGAGCGCCGTCCAGCTTGGGACTTCGCTCTCGTGGTTCCGAAACCACAAGTGGGCAATTCCGGTGAGGTAAAAAGGGGCGGTGGTCAATTTCGTGATGTTATCCCATTTGTTGTTCAGACTGACGCGTTCGTATGATGAGAGCCAGTCATCAACGTCGTGGTCGTCAGTGTCGCTGAAGATGGGAGGGTCCCGCTGATGGAGTGTGCCGGGGCATACGGAGGACTGGGGAGAAGGTGGTGGTAAGCTCGTGGCGCTTTCGGTGGTCATGACGGAAGGGAGAGTCCGGCTACGCAATTCCAGGATTACAGAAGACCCAGCAAACCTCCACCAATTACGGCAAGGAAGTCCGACACGGCTGTGGACGACACGAAGGACGCCGACAGGAAGACACAGCAGCCTAGGCTTAGCCAGTCACACCAGCAACAGCGTCTAGGCCGAGCCCCACTTCAGTAACACTGGTGATCCGGCTGCGGAGCTCTGCACGGCACACTTCTTCTTCCTTACACTACAACTAATAGCACCGTCAAATTCAAAAGGATGTGGGAACAGGTCAGGAAGTTTAAGGGGGACTACTCATCATACACGATACCCTTGCTTACACCTTCAGGCACTCAGACAACACTACTTGAAGAAGCGAACATACTTGGGAAGCATTTCTATAATGTCTCTAGCTCGGCGAATTATTCACACACATTATTAATATGCAAACTGTCAGCAGAACAGAAGAATCTACCAAATGCTTGTATGTCAAGGGACGGATATAACGCTCCATTCACGTTACAAGAACTTCGCAGGGTTCTCTGTTCTGGCAAAAAGCTGCAGTAGGTCCTGACCGGATCCTTTATTCTATGCTTGCACACGCATAGAGCATCCAAACATCCGTAGATGCTCTCCTTACATTTTTCGACAAGGTATTTGTGTCTGGAATCATGCAGTAAGGTCGAAAAAACGCAATAGTCGTGCCTTTGTTAAAAACAGGTAAATGCCCCACATCCCCAGCAGCATTCGACCCATTGCCCTGACAAGCTGTTTGGTGAAATCGTGCGAAGGTGTCGTAAATGCGAGAGTAACATTCATGCTTGATATACGGAACTTCATTGATTTCATCAGTGCAGGTATAAAAAAAGGGTGTTCAACGACGGACCACCTCGTCCGACTTGAACACGAAATACGTGAAACATTCTTACACAAACAGCACTGTGTTCTTCGATCTAGAAAAAGCGTATTACACGGCGTGGAGATACGGAATCTTACGTGACCTCGCAGCGTTAGGAATCCGTTGCAAAATGCTAAACTGTCTCGCTGATTTTACGTCCAGCAGAACATTCCAAATCCGCCTAGGCACTGTGCTCCCGCGCACATTTATCGAGGAAAATGGCGTGCCACAAGGTTGCGTACTTAGCACAATACTCTTTATGCTAAAAATGAACTCTATTAACAAAGTCATTCCGCCCTCTGTTATGCACTGCATATACGTCGATGATCTACAAATAGCGTGCCGCGCCTCAAACTTACCAACATGTGAAAGGCAGTTCCAGATAGCAATAAATAAACTTATGCAGTGCGCTGAGAAAAATGGCTTCCGCTTCTCTGCTAAAAAAACTGTTACAGCGCTATTCGCGCAAAAACGAGGATTCTAATTAGACCCGGTTTTAAAATTGAATGATGTCGCGCTGCCGGTAAAACAAGAGTTTAAACTCTTGGGAGTACTCTTTGACAAAAAAACTGAACTTCCTAGCCTACATTAAAAAACTAAATATTAAGGCAAATAAAGCATCGGATATCCTCAAAGTGTTATCTCATAAGCACTGGGGTTCCGACCGAACGTGTCTTTTACGTATTTACCGGTCTCTTGTGCGTAGCCTTTTTGACTACGGCTGCGTGGTTTACGGCTCAGCCAGACCGTCCTACATCGAATGACTTATCCAGTACATAACCTGGACTGCGACTGGCAAGCGTTGCCTACAGAACATCACCTATTCAAAGTTTATACGTCGAGTGTAATAAACCCTTCTTACAGCAGCGCAGAGCATTACTCACTTTTTCTTACGTGCTCAGACTTCAGTTACCACCGCAACACGTATGCTACAACATCGTCACACAATGCTACTCACGCTTACACTATACAAGTAAACCAAACATGATTAGGCCATTTGTCCTGCGGTATGAGCAAGATTGTCGGGACTAGGATATTCCTCATGAAGTGATCGATAGTGCCGAAAAACCACAAAGGTTGCCCCGTGGTACGATTTCACACGGTTATGTGACTGGGCATTAACACATCTAAAGAAAAGAGACACGCCACACGAACACATTAGACAAGGATTCCATGCTCTTCAGGACAAATATCAAAATAACATGAAATATTACACAAGTGGCTCTAAAGCAAAAGAACACAGACAATGTAACGCAGCAGAAGGTGCTAAGAATCTCTGGTCCCGGACAGGCCGCCAATGGAAGCTCACCCTTGCAACGTTTAACACCCGAACCTTCTCGAGTGAAGCTAGCCTTGCGGGACTCTTTGAGGAATTATCAGGCATTATTTGGGATACCATTGGCATTAGTGAGGTCAGAACTGGTGAGGCTTGTACATTGCTGACAAATGGCCATGCTCTCACTATAGAGGACTACCAGATAAGAAGCGGTTCGGAGTACAATTGCTGATCCGTAAGGACATAGCGGACAACATTGACGAATTCTACAGCATTAATGAGAGGGTAGCAGTAGTCGTAATGAAGCTGAATAGGAGGTATAGAATAGAGGTAGGCCAAGAAGCAATTGAAGTGGGAGGTAAGGCACCAAGGCGACCAGTAGGTAAGCTCTCCCAAGTAACAAAGGACCAAATAAAGAAACAACAAAGAATGAAAGTGTCTTACGCAAGAGATCAGATAGAATTCGTGGAACTGTCAAAACTAATCAACAAGGACAAAAGAACGGATATTCAAAATTATAACGTGGGAAAGGCTGAGGAAGTAGTAAAAAATGAACGCAGATTGATTTAAGCGCGAAGGAAACTTGGCTTCGGACAAACCAAGATGTATGCACTGAAAGATAAACAGGGTAATATCATCGGTGATCTTGAATATATAGTAAAAACGGCGAAAGAATTCTATACTGAACTGTGCAGTAACCCCAGCAGCCACGATACCTCCATTCCAAGCAGTAATGAAGAGGTTACAGAAGATCGTTCTATAACTATCGAGGAAGTTAGAAGGGCCTTGCAAGACATGAAATGGGGGAAAGCGACAGTACAAGATGGACTACCTGTCGGTTTAATCAAAGAGGGAGGAGACATCATACATTGGAAAACTAGCGGCCTTTTATACGAACTGTCTATCGACCTAAAGGGTTCCAGAGAACTGGAAGAGATAGAACATAATAATAATCCAGAAAAAAGGGAGGCGTTAAAGAATTCAAAACGTATAGGCCCATTTGCTTACTTCTAGTATTATATAAAATATTCAACAAGATAATCTTCTATAGAATAATGGCAACAATGTACTTACATCAGCCAAGTGAGCAGGCAGGATTCAGGAAGGGATACTCTACAACGGATCACATCCAATTGATCAATCAGGTAATCAAGAAATCCGCAGTGTACAATCAGCCTCTCTATATGGCTTTGATAGATTACGAAAACGCATTTGATACAGTCGAGATACCACCAGTCACAGAGGCATTACGTCATAAAGAAGTACAGTAGGCATACGCAAATATCTTGGGAAATATCTACAGAGATTTCATAGATACCTTGGTTATCCACAAGTGCAGTAGGAAGATACTTATAAAGAAAGGGGACAGACAAGGAACACAATCTCTCCCATGCTATTCACTGCGTGCTTGGAAGAAATATACAAGCTATCAAGCTGGGAATGCTTAGGAGTAAGAGTCAACGGCGAATATGTTAGTAACCTTCGATTTTCAGATGACGTTGTCCTATTCAGCAACTCTGGAAGCGAGTTACAACAAATGATTGAGGACCTTAACAGAGAGAGTATAAGAATGGGGTTGAAGATTAATATACAGAAAACAAAGATAATGATCAATAGCCGGGCAATGGAACAAAATGCAGGATCTCCAGTCAGCCTCTAGGGTCTCTAAAGGAGTACGTTTACCTATGTCAATTGCTCACAGGTGACCCTGATCATGAGAAGAAAATTTACAGAAGAATAAAAATGGGTTGGAGCGCATTCGGCAGACATTGTTAGATCCTGACTGGAAGCCTACCATTATCAATAAAAAAAGTGTACAATCAATGCATTTTACCGGTGTTGACATATGGGGCAAAAACTTGGAGACTGACAAAGAAGCTCGAAAACAAGTTAAGGACCGCGCAGAGAACGATGGAACGAAGAGTGTTAGGTATAACGTTAAACGGTGGGAAAAGAGCGGTGTGGATTAGAGAGGAAACAGGAATGGCCGATACTCTAATTTACATTAAGAGAAAGACATGGGGCTGGGCAGGTCATGTAACGCGTGGGTTTAATAACCGGTGCACCATTAGGGTTATAGAATGGGTGCCATAAGAAGGGAAGCGCCGTCGAGGACGGCAGAAGATTAGGTGGGGTGATGAAATTAAGAAATTCACAGCATCTAGTTGGAATCGGTTGTCACAGTACAGGGGTAATTGGAGATCGGAGGTTGAGGCCTTCGTCCTGCAGTGGACATAAAATCAGCTAACGATGATGATGATGATGATATCAAGATATTTTTATCGAATGCATACCAGAGTAAAGGTTCAATATAGTAACGGTTAGTACGCATTTAAGATTTGATGCGCTCGGTGTTTTACATGAACGCACAGAAAGAGACAACCGCTAAGCGGGGCAAGCGCAAGCACCAACCACAAGAACCGTCTTCTTCCTCTATTCGTCTTCTGCTGCCGCCCCTATTTCTCACTGCAATCACTCGCCGCCGAAAAAGAAGCCATCTTGGCGACCTGTGAAGCAGGCCGCACTGGTGGGTCGTAGTGCGGCTTCAGTCGGTCGACATAAACGGTTTCACGTCCGCGACGCCGTTGGTGCGTAGATGGCTGAAGGGGCTCAATGACGTAGTTGACCGTGGACGTCCGTTGTAGAACCCAGTAAGGGCCGTCATACTTTGAGCTGAACTTCGTAGAAAAGCAAGGAGTAGAGGAAGGAACGCGAAGCCATACCAGCGTTCTAGGTGATTATGATGGAAAAGTCAAGCTTGCGTCGCGGCTATGTTGCTGGCTGGCCTGGTCTTGCGTGGTAAGTGAGCGAGCAATCTGACGACATTCTTCGGCACCGGATAGAGTCGTAGATTTTGAAGCATTGGGGCGATATAAAAGAATTGTGTCCCCAAACCTGGAAGGTTCACGACCATAAATAAGATAGAATGGCGAGAATCCCGTGGTAGACTGAGTGGCGCTATTGTAAGCATAGCTAACAAAGCGGAGGATGCGGTCCCAGTTAGTGTGGTCAGCGGAAACATGCCTGGCGGGCACGCCGCCCGAGAGTACGAATAAAGCGTTCAGTCATACCATTGTTTCGCGGATGATAGGCGCTTGTAGTTCTATGGATAATGTTGCATCACGAAGGAAGGCTTCTACAGATTCCGATAGAAATGAACGACCACGGTCACTCAGTAGCCCGCGAGGCGCACCCTGTCGAAGGACAAGGTTGCGAAGGATGACCAAGCCGACTTCAGGTGCTGTGGCCGCCGGGAGCACTGAAGTTCCGGCGTAGCGCTTGAGGTGAAAAGCCGCGGCATATCGTTCGGCGGGGGTGTGTCCCTACATTCGGTGGCAGCGGCGGAACGCGCTGGACGCAACGGTCTTACCTTGCTCTTCTGTTTTCTCAGGTTGGTGACTACCTATCTGCCGTTTCTTTCCGCGTTCTGCCGCTGCCATCAACGGGTATATCATTGTGCTACGGTTGAACAGTGTTTGTCGCGAAGTGTCCGTGTATCCCGAAGTGTCCGGCAATGTCTCGTTGTTATTCTTGCCGCAAGGTACTGCACGATATTGACTCTGTTCTAACTTGTGGTCAATGCGAGTTTTCTTTTCATTGCGGTGAATGCTCAGGAGTAAGCCAAAACACGCTGAAGGGTAAACGGGAGCAGTACAGGAAGAGTTGGAAATGTGAGGCATGCAGGGCTGGCGGAGGCAAAAGTGGCACCAGCACGCCGGCGTCAAGGACAGACTCGGACATTCTTACAAAACTCGCAGAAATGGACCGTAAACTCAGTTCACTCCTCGTGATTCCAAACAAAATGACAGAAATGGAGAAGTCGATGCAAATGCTATCTGATCAATTTGACAAAATTCAAAATCGACAAGATATCCAAGAGAAGGAAATCAATGAAGTGAAACGTAAGGTAGAAAAGATTGAGCGTAGTGGCGCTTCAGAACAACTCTGTCGACTTGAGTCTGACCTTGAAGCACTTGAGTGGCGCAGTAGAAGACTAAACATTGAAATACATGGGATTGCGGAAACCGAGGGGGAGAATCTACTTGAGAAGGTCAATAACCTAGGTGCACAACTGGAAATGGAACCCATCACAGCCCAAGATATAGTCGCTGTTCACAGATTGCCGGCCAAGGCAGGGAAAGCGCGTGGGATCATCTTGCGCTTCGTGCGCCAGGAGACTAGAGACGCTTGGATTGCCAAGCGAAAGCTTTTGCGAGAAAAGAGAAACAGCGTTTTTATTAATGAAAACCTAACCTCACGAACCAGAAAGCTTCTTGCTGCGACTAAAGAATGGGCGAAGAATGCAGACTATCAGTTTGTTTGGCATTCAAATGACAAGGTGCTGATGCGCAAATCGAGTGGTGAACCAGCGACGGTAGTGAAAAACGTGAATGAACTCCGGGCCAGCAGCACCTGAGTCTTCGTTTTTGGTGTTACTGATCTAATTCCAATGGAGCAGCTCGGTCTTATCGATAAACAAAAATGGTTTTCTTCTTTTGCTGCAGTTAAAGGCGTGAGCTGTCTACATATGAATGTACAATCTGCTTGTAACAAACTTGGTGAACTAGAAACCTTTTTCGATGACATAAATGACCTCTGTGATGTCATTATGTTATGTGAAACCTGGTACTCAAATGATGTTAATATTCTTCAACTACCGCAAAAGCAAACACTTTGCTTGAACAGAACAACTCGACGCGGCGGTGGTGTCTCTCTGCTGGTGAAAAATTCCATACCTTCTGACATACTGGAAGACTTTACAACAATAACGAACAATGCCGGGTCATTGTGCATTCAAGCTGATGGTGTTATATTTAGTGTGTGCTATCGTCCACCAGGCGGTATCGTGCAGGAGTTCCTCACTTTTGTAGATCATCTGTTGGCGTATGCATGCGAAAACAAGCAAAAAGTGATCCTTGGCGGCGATTATAACATTGAGATGAGTGCATGTAGTGCTAGACAGCATGACTTATTAAATATAATCTTGTCGAACGGTTGTATAAATGTTATAGAATCGAGTACTAGAATCACAATGTCCTCGGAGAGTACGTTAGATCTATTTATTACAAATTATGAGCCTTCATATGTGAAAAGCGCTGTTTTAAGCAGCCCAATTGGTGATCATAATCCAATATGCATCCAAAAAGGTTAACAAAAATATAACTAGGATATTTCAGAACATCAATGAGCGTACAATGGCAGCGTTTCAAAGAGAATTACAACGAGTAAGTTGGGAGGACGTACTTGAGGAATATAATGCAGAAAGAGCCTACAATATCTTCATTGAAAAATTCTTAGTTGTGTATAAGAAACACTTCACCGTCAAACAATATAAACCCAAGTCGTGCAGGAACCATGGATAACAAGAGAGATATTAAAGAAAATAAGAAAACGCCAAAAGTTGTACGCCAGATTCATTACAACTCGTGAAATTGCTGATCTTAAAGAATTTAAAATTTACAGGAACAGTCTAAACAAGGAAATAAGGAAAACCAGAGATAACTATTATCTACAATCTTTTTTATTGTGTGATGGAAACTCAGAAAAACTGTGGAGGAACCTTGATAATATATTAGAGCGGAAACAACGCGCAGAACCTATCGAAAAAATTAGCCTAGAAGGTCGTTTACTGTCCGAAACAGACATGGCGAATGCCTTTAACGAATACTTCCTGAACAGAGAAACACAAGCGCATACACGCCCGAAAACCACTCTCTCCCTACCCGGAAACTCAAACACAATGTTTTACCATCCAACTAATGTTGGCGAGGTCTGCTCTGTATTTATGGCAATGAAAAACTCTAAATGTTGTGATTCAGACGGCCTGCAGATAAAACCCATAAAATCTGTCATACACGATATAGCCCCTATTCTAGTTCACATCTATAATACCTCTATTGCCGAAGGCATCTTTCCGTCAAAAATGAAGGTTGCTAAAGTCATTCCAATATATAAGAAGGAAGACAGGCTCAATATTCAAAACTATCGCCCCATATCAATTTTACCGCACTTTTCTAAGGGACTTGAAAAAATAATATTGATCCAGTTAACATCCTTCTGTGAAAAATATCGCGTTGTAACGAGGGCTCGGTATGGCTTTCAAAAAAAGAAATCAACACAGTTAGCACTACTACACCAGAAAGACCATATACTGCAAAATTTTGAAAGGAAGCAACTGACAATAGGCATATTTATAGACTTTACTCAGGCCTTCGATCATATTAACCATAACCTATTATTAACAAAGCTTGATACGTATGGTATCAGGGGCCTCCCACTGCAGTTAATTAAGTCATATTTAGAAAAAAGACGGCAATATGTGCACATAAATAACTTTAAATCGTTTTCTGGAGAAATAAAAACAGGAGTCCCACAAGGAAGCATTCTTGGACCGCTGCTTTTTAACTTATATATAAACGATATTGTTCTGATCTATCCCAAGGCAAAATTTATCATATATGCAGACGATACTAGTGTGTTTATTTCATCGGCATCCTATACTAGTTTAATAAACAGCGCAAACGAGTTTCGCCAGAACATATATCCTCATGGTCTATAGAAAATTATCTAAAATTAAATTCAAATAAGACCAAAGCCGTAATCTTTTATGCGAAAGGCACAAAGATTCCACAAAGCCACACTTTAGAGATGAACAATGGGAGCATAGAAATAGTAAATGAAATTAAAGTATTAGGTACATACTTCTCTAGTACGCTAAACTGGGATCGACAAGTAGACTCTGTAGTACAAAAGCTTAGCCGTATCACAGGAATGCTAAATAAGAATAGATATCGTCTACCAACATCCGTAAAAATATTAATTTATCACTCACTATTTGCATCACACATTAATTATACACACCTTGTGTGGGGCACAACAACTGAAACTAACCTCAGGAAAATACACTTACTACAGAAAAAGATCATACGTATCATTGCAAACGTGCCATATCACAGTCACAGTGAGCTACTCTTTAAACAATACAACATACCTACAATCTACTCTCTATACAACCGCTCTCTCCTTCGTATATGGCACACAAACTTAAACTCTGAAAACAGCGTATTTAATGAAATTGCTTGTCTGCAAAGAAATACAGCTACCTATATCACCCGTCACAGAGAATATTGGTCTATACCCCCCTCAAGAACCAACTACGGTTTCCAAATGACGAAAAATAAATTACCCAGACTGCTTAATTCATTACATGACGCTGGCATTGACATCATTAACATAACACGTTCAGAACTGTGGTTACTTATCAGAACCTTCTCCTAAATAATGAATCAAGCGTAATTTCTTTTTCACTTGTATTCACATGTGTGTCTTGTTAAATGTGTGTAATGACATAATTTTTGCTTGTCCTTTTCTTTCTCTTAATTATTCGAATATTAATCGACCATCGTATCTCTTCACCTTTAATTATGCATCGTCAAGTGTACGCGATTTTCACTTTTATTCACGTATTGCCAAGTGTATGTAATGTGGTGGTTCGTACTATCTGCATTGCTTTTATTTGCCCTTATCTCATTTCTTTGTTCCTTTTTTGTTTGTTCCGTTATAGGAAATTCTCTTGAATTGATCGATGATATGTAATGTTCTTTGCGTACGGTTGATTGCGCTACTCACTGCCACCATGTAACACGGGGGCTAAGGGCACCTCAAGCTGCCTCATTGCAGCTTTTATCTTAGCCCCCGTCATTGTATATTAGCAATGGAAACAAATAAAGAAAGAAAGGTGTTCCACGGCGACGATGACGCAGCGGTTATCATCTGGGGTGTACCGTAGAGGGCCGTACAAATCAATGCCGATCGATAAGGTCGAAAGGCCGGGAGAGACAAGGAAATGGTTGGAGCGGCCCTGTTATTTTGTGAGGTAGGCTCTTGCGGCGTTGGCACTTGGAGCAGAAGTGGACGTACTGCCAAACGAAGCGGTACATTCCTCACCAGTTTTCGCGAATACGTAGGCGTGCATACGTCTTTAGTACACCAGCATGGGCGCATTGCGGATCCGCATAAAACGACGCACAGACATCGGAACGCAAATGGTGAGATATCACTACCAACCATTTATGGCCATGAGGTAGGTACATGCGGTGGAACAGAAGCCCTTCGCGGATGGCAAAGTGGCGAGCAGTGACACGAAACGAGCGGTCTGTGGGGCCTGGTGACGGTTGAGATAAATACAGTAGAAGAAGAAAGACTATTCAAGGATACCTGCGCTGCTCTGTTGGCATGTGGGCGAATGTAAGAGACGAAGAATCGTAGCTGGAGACAGACGTAGAACCATGCTGATCGGGCAGTGGTGAGCGCGAAAGAGCGCCGGCATCCGAATATTTACGGCCTGACCTGTAGACAACACGTATGTCATAGTCCTGTGACGCAGCGCCCAACGACCTAGGCGAACAGATGGGTCTTTTAATGACGACATATCGTGCTGTGCTGTACCACGTCCTGTGCTGGTTGCAACCAGCACAGGGGAAGTGGTGATCGGTCACGACGTCAAATGGACGGCCATATACGCATGGCCGAAATTTGGTGATAGCCCAAATGATTGCAAGACATTCTTTTTCGGTGACCCAACAGTTACTTTCCACTTTGGTAAGAAGGCGGATGGCGTAAGAGACGACGTACTCTTCGATGCCAAACTGACGCTGGGCAAGAATAGCGCCGAGGCCAACTCCACTAGCGTCACTGTGGATTTCGGTACGAGCGTCCGGATCAAAGTGGTGTAGAATAGGTGGAGATATCAAAAGATGGCGTAATGTAGCGAACGTGTCTTCACAAGCGGTAGACCTTGCCGAGATGCCTTGGCTGTTGGCAAGCAGCTGCGTTAATGGGGCAATTATGGAGGCGAAATTACGCACCAATCGGCGAAAGTACAAACGCAGGCCTATAACGCTACGGAATGCTTTCAGCGTAGACGTCCTAGGGAACTCCGCGAGGGGCAAAGCTTTGCAGGGTAGGGAAGGACACCATCCTTGTTGACAACCTGACCTAAGATGGTGAGCCGGCGGGCGGGAAAGTGGCACTTCTTCAAATAAAGCTGCAGTCAAACGTGTGCAAGGCAAGTCAGGACACTTGCGAGGCGGGTCAGATGGGAGCGAAAGTCCTTTGAAAAGACTACAACGTCGTCCAGATAGCAAAGACACGTATGCCATTTGAGGCCCGCACGCAATACTCATGCAAGTATGACCAAATAACTGTGCTAACATAGAATACTACATCACACAACTGCGATTGCCTGATATTCCGCGGTGCAATGGGATCCATTGAAGCGTCACGAGATAACGCCTTACATGATAAGCGGTGCATGTATGTACGTAGTGTCCTTGAGGGCGAGGTGATAGTGCAAGTTGAAAATTTTTCATGTGCCTGGTTTCAAAGCTGCCTTCGAGTCTTTAAGGATGGTCCAATGCCGCGGAAGATGTTGTATTAGGTGTCTGAGTGCTTTTTTGATAGAATAAAGCTCTTTCAAAGCAATAAGTATAAATTTTTCCTGTGGGGGGGCACCAACAGACCTCAAGATGAGCTTCTAGCTACTGAGGAGCCATCTATCGTATCCGAATATTCAGCCCTGATATAACCGAACGCAGTTTGTAAAATAGGGGCGCTATAACGTAAAGCTATTGCAAACATTTTCATTCCAAGGGCCTTGTAACATAAAACTATTCCATTATGTTTTTATTCCACTCTCCTGACGTCAAATTTGCGTAAACGCGACGCAAGCATAGAGCGGTGACCCGCAGGGTTGTCTGAACAGGCTAATCAAACGCTTTCCTCGTTTATAGGAGGTCTCTTTTGTTCTCTTAAAACGAATAACATTGCCCACAGTGAGCGGCTTGTTTTATCTAATTGACTGACTAGAGGCGAGGAGTATGCTCAAGTGAAGAGGGATTTGATGGGGCCGAGCCAGTGCAGTGGAAATCGATAACCGGATGAAGAGGGTAGTGCTGGCGTCTACAATTGGTACGCTTTCCCTTACTTGGCTTGAGGTGGCTGGTCGAAAATCGCGGCGGCATGCAACGGTATGTTAAGAATGTCGCACAAAACGGATCCTCAGCAAAGAAGAGTTGGCAGAGCGAGGTCGTAAACGTGCTGAAAGTGCTTGAAAACGTTGCACGGTCACGCAAAAGGTTTATTGTAGCCAAATAAACCCATGCTCTCCGGCAGGCGCGAGTAGCCAGTTCATGAGCGATCGGCGGCAGCCATCTTTTATTCCTTTCGGAAAGGGGACCCTGTGGCTATTAAAAAAATCACTTTTGTTCGGAATATTAATGCCTTTTAACGCGTACACGTCACTTTGACGCGGTGAGTTTTCGCGGTTTTGTAACATCGCGTTACAGGCAGGTGAAGTGGGTGCAGCCTGAAAACTTTTGACCAATAGCCGAGGTAAGTAGCTAAAAGGCGTCTAATCAGAAATAATTATTTTTTTGTTTTGTCCAATGATGCATAATCAGTGTCTACGCGTCATATCAGATGGGCAGCTATCGCGGTTTTCATTACGTCGCGTGACAGAGAGGCGAAGTGGCTGCGGTTCATAAAAGTTTTTGACCAATCGCGGAGGGCTCATTGGACAACAGCAATACAAAAGTTTGGAACAGCTTTACGTTATAGCGCCCCACTGCTGCAATCATCGCTCCACGATTAGTCAAAAAAATTTCGGGTCACCCCTGCCCCCTTGTACTGTCTGACACGCGACAAGAAAACCGTAAGAATACCCCATCTGATATCATGTGTGCATACTGATTATGCCTGATTGGACCAAACGAATAAAAATAATTATTTCTGATTTGACGCCTTTTCGCCGTATGCCCTTTGCCATTGGTCCAACGTCTTCGGATTGCGCCCAGTTCGCCTATCTCACAGGCGACGTCACAAAACTGCCAAAGCTCACATCGTCAAAGTCACGTGTTCGCGTTAAGAACGCATTAATTCGCCGAACAAAACTGAAACCTTTTCGGAATAGACGGAGGCTGCCCCATTCTAAAGAGAATAGAAGAGGGCTGCCCACCGATCGCTCAGGCACTGGCCATTCGCACCGGCCGGAGAGCTTGGATTAATTTGCGTATAACAAATTTTTTCGTGGCAGTGTAAGGTTACCGAGCACTTTCGGTACATATAGGACATCAATGTGCCAACTCTTGCTCGCTGACGATCCGTTTAAGTGACATTCCTAACCTTCCGTTGTACGCCGCCGCGATTTTGGACCAGCCAGCGCAAGCTAAGTAAGGGGAAGGGGATCAATGACAGACGCCGCCACCGCTCTCTTCATCTGGTTATCTTTTTTCGCTGTGCTGACTCGGCCACATCGAGACCCTCTCCACTTGAGCGTTCTCGTCGCCTTTTGTCAGCCAATTCGATAAGAAATATGCTCAGTGTAGGCAATGTTATTCGTTTCGGAAGAAAAAGAATGTGATCGCGTATAAACAAAGAGCGTGTTTGATTGGGCTTTTGAAACAACGCTACGGGTTACCGCCCGATGCTTCCGTCGGTAGTAAAGCAAATTTCACGTCGCAAGTACTATTAAAACAGTGGTACCCTTTGGGGTGTATATTTGTCCCACAACAACAATCTTCATCTACTTTGATTGTGTCTACATTTTTGAAAATGCTGCGCTTGCTACTTTCCTGACGAGAATGCCATGTCAGGATGATAACGCACATGCCGTTCGTAACTTGGAAGTACCGGACTCGCAGCGTTAAGAAAAGGAAATACGGACAAGGTAGATGGCGATTGTTGTTGTGGAACAAGATAAACCCCGACGGGTGTAAATTTAACAGTGCAGGAGATTGGAATAAAAGAGATTGAAATAGTTTTAAATTATAGGTAGGGTCCTAGGCGCTCGAGACAGCTCTCTGGTACTCTATATGAGGGATAAACTGCCGTATGTGTAGAGACGACATTGTGTATGGAAGGAAATGTTAAGCATTATATGTCGTGCTTGCTCGGGGATTGTAAGCTTAATGCTCCTAACGGCTCGATCAAATCCCGAATTTCTCTTTGTTCTTGCGATGCTACTCAGAAAAGGCATATTTGCCTAATGTATGCGCCTAAGCGTTCGTAGGCCTGATTTAGGGCACTTTGCGGATAACTTGTTCCACTTAGTGTTGCCTAGCATTAATTTAATGTTGAAGATAAACGCCTTTGTCGCTAGAAATTCTTATGTTTTTTCCACCTTGACAAGATTCCTTGCCTATAGCGCCGCGGGTCATGACTAGCGAAATCTAAATATTGCTGGCTATCTGTAGGCTGTGTGCAAAGCGTCGTTTTCAGTTTTCCCAGATTATTGTAAAATATATTGCTTCCTGAAAAACCAGTATGGATTTCCTTTGTAGCTTCGTGGTACAGTTCCGTGGATGACAATTTCTCCATTTCAGTAGCCTTCTTCAACATTCCAGGATTCGAGAGAATTAATTTGCCAACTATATTGCTACAGCTGCAAGTTCACAGAAAACATGGCGAATTCGGGAGATGGAATTTCAAGACGATAAATAAAACGTGAAGAAGATGGGAGCAGGCGCCAACGTTTCGACAAGCGGGCTTGTCTTTTTGAAGGCAGGTGTGCCTTGAAAAACACAAGTCCACTTGTCGAAACGTAGGCTCCGGCTTTCAACTTATTTCATCTGCTTGCATGAATAACTAACAGCAGACAGTGTAAGTAAATTTGAAACTCAGATAACTAAAATTTGTACTTCGGCTGGAAATACTTAGCTACTACTTTAATGATGGCAATTTAGCCCATTAAAAACTTATATTCCTTGATGTAATAGATTTGCTTCACCTGGTGGCTGTGGGAAAACTGATGAAACCCTGATGCAATATGGCTTTTGCTTCTTCTTGCTTGTATTGTACTTTTCTTGTGTATCTCCCTCTTTTAGTCTGTTCTCGACTGCGGCAGTACTGCTATCTCGTATGTCTTCTCTTGCAACCGCCCTATGACGGCCTCCAGCCAACAGTATTGTTAAATAAATAAAATAAATAAATTATAAAGGTCTTGTTCACGCTTATCTCATGGTATAGCTGCAAGTGTATTGCTGTCACTATATAGCGCTTTATTTTCTTACCAGCTGTAATAAATCCCAAGAGGAGACACCGTTTTTGTTTCTTTGTTTTCCTTGCGTTTTTTTGTTCCCGTTAGACGGTTTTTTCCTTCTCATTTAGAAGATTACAAGACAACTCGCAGCTCAACGTATTTTATTCCGCTAGAGGAAGAATCAAAGTTTTTCTTCCTCTAGCTTTGAAGCTATGCAATAGATGTCGCATTACTTTTTTTTTTCAGTCGTGTAACGCATTCTTTTCTAGTGAAAGAACAATTGCTACCCGCCTTCTGTACACTGATGTCAAAAATGTCGGCTCTGCTCTTTCTAACGGACTTTGCACATTCCTCTAATATCCCGGCGTTACTAAGCTGACCACACATCCTTAACAGCAATAGAAGTGCTATTGCGACTCAGAAGTTTTATGAGCTGCGTGTGTGTACTGAGCAAATTCCGTGCTTTTATTGCTTCTTGCAGGTACAACGTCGCGTTTCTGGTGCTTACGTATGTCGTGCCCGTGTTCACCATGGCGGCGACCTACACGCGCATGAGTCGCGAATTGTGGGGTTCTGGCTGCATCGGGGAGTTCACTGAGCACCAGCACAACGCACTGCGCAACAAACAGAAGGTGAGCTATGCTAGCGTGCTGCTGGCCGAGCAGGCGTCCGTGAAGTCTTCACGGGAATGGAAAGGATAATAGGGAGGGGGGACCGCCGGCTTTAACACATGCTTTATGAGGAAGGTTTATCTCGGGCCCTTTTCCTCCAAAATTAGGGAAATGTGGAAATTCATTCTTGTATAAATTCCGCGGACAGATGTATCCAAGCTGATGCGAATTTGAAGACACGTTATCAGGTGATGTGCCTCTATAACTGCTTGCTATTATTTCCACAATTTCAAGGTGCACACTAAAATATTTATTTTTAGCACGGCTAAATATGAATTTCTTGGCAATGGGTCAGTGGTCACCAAAAAAACTGATGGCAGACGGTCAGATGGTTGCATTAATGTATCGCCTGAAAAGTGTACTCCACTCTACTACCCTGCCTTGTAGGAACTACATAATCATCGCTGAAACACTAGGTATCGTGACTACTGGCGAACCTGCACCCCTGTTTCCGAGTAGTATACCTACGCTTTGCACGTGAATGTGGCCTAATCACTAAAAAGTCACTACGTACTAATTAAAGTGTATACTCACGTTGGCTGGTGGACTGCCACGAGCGTTAAGGAGATGAAAACAAGAAGAAAGCAAGCAAACACGTTCATCCTTGCTTCCGTCGTCTTTGAGCCACCTAGCGAGAAAGAATTTTTTGCAGCTTGTGGCATGCAACATGTTTACTTTACGGTACGCGTGTTTCCACACATGTTCTAGTTATGTACATGGTGGTACTAAAGGTACACCACCTAGCCTTTTCTCATGCAAATAATTGTTTAAATAATACGCCTTTTGTGGCATTAGCTGTTTGCACAACAGGCATTTAGGGCGGCGCTGGTGAAGCAGATTCGCTAGAAATATTTTCTTAGTCAGTAGGGCATTCTTATTAGTACCCAAAATCGATGGTTCAGTCCCAGTTAATACCGCGAGTTTTTCTGTGGGTGATATAGGTGGTGTGCTGGATGCCATCACAAAATAAAAACGCCGTGTTTCTCAGCAAATCATGGTGCAACAGAGAACACTACCACAGTGCAGTAACTAAGATTCGTTTCTAAATATATATAAGATCAGGTTGTTAGCTCAAACAATATTGAACCTTGGCTCACGTTATGAAGAATGAAGAGAGGAGTGTGGAAGGGATATCAATTGCGTTAGCGGGGCATTGCATAGATGTGCTAAGATCGTCTAATGCCTAGTGATGAACCCTGCGGCACACAAACAGCATGGTCAAGTGCTTTTACGATGACGTTTGCTGTCTAGCCACAAGTACTCGGCGAATAATGAAACACTGAAAAAGGGATGTGATATGCCAAGCAAAATCCAATATTCCGAAAGTACACTGGTAGGTTATCAGTGAGTGGAAGATGTAGGCGAAAGTAAGGCGGATGAAAAAAATGAATACTGTGATAGTGTTGAAAATTAGTATTTAAGCTTCCACACCTCTGCGAAGAACATACGAGTATTTATTCTTCAGCAGCAAGGTGGCAGCGCTTGTATGTTTTTGTTGCTTCTCACGACTTCATGCTGCAGGTGAGCCTTACCGAACGGTGGAGTTATCGCCTATCATCTGGAATAAAGGAATGCAGTATGAACTTTCAACGCGATAGCGTTAAAGAGCTCGTGTCGGAGAAAATCCGGCTTCCCGGGTCCGGCGTTGGACGTGGCCTCGGCAAAAGGAATTTGGAACCATATTCCATACCACGCATATTCAACCACTTCTCTACCACCAAACTTGCTCATATCTTGCCTTTCGTATTTACAAAGTTATTCTTCAGAATTTTTAGAACGGCTACCCACAAATAAATGTAATGGATAAGAACACCGACAGCGCATATCTTTATGTCAGCTCTTCTCAGACTGAAAAGTGCGAAACAATAACAGGAGCTCGACGTACACAAGAGCCCGCGTTCCTATCAGAAAGCTCGCTTTCGTGCATAGCGTTCGCAGCCAGCGTTTTCCGGTTACATAAGCTGCAGTCGCTGGGAAGCATGAAAAGTAGTAAGGGTCTTTGAACGCTATTGCGTTCCACTCTTAAAGGGGAAACTTAAGCATCCTCCAAATTTCTTGTTCTATACAATTCTCGCCATTGAGTTTGTGACGTCTTAGCACCACAAAGGTCTGGGCAGCCTGAACTAAGTATGAAAGGGTCCCCCCATCCAATCCTACCAAACAACGACGGCGACCTGGGATTCCCTGTTAATTAGACAATTGCCACGAGGCAAACCACCACCCCTCCATCAGCGCCTATTCAGAGGTCAACGCAGCATAGACACCGACCCTAGACGGGTCCTCAAAAGGCAACCAACTACACCATCACCTGACAGCCTGAACAAAGGATGAAAGGGGGAACCCCATCCAATGCAACCATGCATTAGCAGGCAGGTGTTCCCCCATACCACCGCTTATTCCATGTCACCGGGCTTCGGAGGCGGGGTTACTGCGGAGTGTTGTGAGCATGGCATGGTATCGCAATAGATTCTACGGTTGCGATTCGTGGTAGGACAGTCTTCAGATTCCCTAGTCGACTTGCCCCTGCATGGAGTGGGCTTCCGTAACTGGAGCCGTGTAACTAAGCCAATAAATCCCGTTTTCCTTTATTCTTACCTCGTGTACTTAGATTTAGGTGCACGTTAAAGAACCCCAGGTGGTCGAAATTTCCGGAGACCCCCCACTACGGCGTGTCTCATAATCAGAAAGTGGTTTTGGCACGTAAAACTTCATAATTTAATTTCTTTTTCATTCTTATAACCTGGCTTTGCCGTCGATGGGCTTGGTGGATTCCTTGTGATAACACCACCCTAAGCCGTAACAAGCTGCTAGATGGCAACACAATGAAAAAGAGACTGTGTTCGCGAGAGAAAGAGACCGTATATGCGTAAGGCGCGTCTCTATTCGTCACGTAGCTGCGGTGGACCGTGATAGCAAAGGAAGCCCCTAAGCTTTATTCTCCGCTATAACTATGGAGATATGGCTGCACTACGAGCAGTCTTCACTTATATTTTCCAGCACCGAGCTCGTGGTTGTGAATTTTAATGTTTAAACGTGTGTACTGACCAGATAGGCAAAGGGCAAGAGGTCGAACTGGGCGCGGCAGGCAGAACTGGCCCCGTGCGTAAAGCGCTAGTGATGGGCCTGACGGACCGGCTCTTCTTCTTCGCTGTATACAGCATACTCGAGAGGCGCCTGGCTAGCCAGCAGTTCTTCGTTACATTTGTCCCCCAGAGAGAAAAACGCCGTACTGGCGATCTAAGTGTAGGGTAACAGAGGGATCGTAGAAGTGACCGACCCGATCTACGTAAACAGTTTTATGACCGTGGCGGCGCTGATCAGAAGAGGGCCGCAGGCTCAAGACATAGTTCACGGAAGAAATTTGTGCAAGCACATCGTAAGGGTCATCATATCTTGGGAGCAACTTAGAGGAAAGGCCTGGAGCTAAAGGCGGGAAAGACAGCCAAAGCAAAGAATCGAAAGGGAAGCTTGGGGAAGGGGTCAAAGCCACCACGACGATGCTTCTGTTGTGTCTAATCTTCGGTGGTAAGACAACGGGTGAGTTGGCTGCATTCTTCAGCAAGCTGCACAGCTTGAGATGCAGGAACACATTCCGATGAATCAGGCTGGTAGGGGAGAATTGTATCGATGGGGCAGGAAGGTTCGCGGCCGTAAAGTACGAAAAACGGAGAAAAACCAGTGGTGGCTTCAGTGGCAGTATTATTGGCGAACGTGACGAACGCATTCACAGCGTCTGAGTTAGAATAGTCGGGCGCGACTTACATGGCGAAGGCGTCACCAAAAGTACGGTTGAAGCGCTACGTCAACTCGCGGATGGTATGCGCTAGTGCTTCCGGTGGATGATGCGACACTCCTTCAGAAGTGATGTCACGACTTCCGATTGAAAAGCGCGGCCTCGATCACTAAGGTGTTCTCGAGGGGCTCCGTGACGAAGAAAAAAATGCCGCACTATGAATGATACAACGTATTGGGCAGTTTCCGATGGGAATGCAGCGGTTTCTGCAAAGCGTGTGAGATGATACACTGCAACAATAATTCAGTGGTTGCGACCACTGGTACATGTAAACAGACCGTAAAGGTAGAATCCCACTCGCTCAAAAGGACGGGATGGACAAGGATGCGGCTGTAAAGAAATGGCAGCGGAATTTGGGATGGCTCTCGGCGTGGGCAATTGAGGCAGCAGTAGACCTACTTGCGAAAAAACTTGTACATGGCAGGCCAGTAATACCGAAGCCGAAGGCGGGTGTAAGTCTTTAACACGCCACCGTCTGCACATTGGAGATGAGTGTGACATGATGAGAATAAATCAGCCCAAAGATTACGCGGTATTGCTAGGAACCGTTGCTGACCCTCAGGAAAAGAGTTGTGAGGGTAGGAGATTTGATCGCTAATGACAAAGTGATGGGCCTGCCTCCGCAGAGTACTAGATGACGGAACAGTTGTAGGAATATCGAGAAACTACAAAAACAAGAAAATACAAAGCTATTTATTCAGAGTGAATGTTATCGATGGCAAGTTCTGAAAGGACAAGGTTGAGTGGGTGAAGAATGGGTACTTGAGATGAAATTGGCGAGCGGGAGAGAGCGTCACCATAGGTGTGCTTGCGTCCAGAGCGGTACATGACCCGGATGTCGTACTCTTGCAAACAGGGCGTCTAGCGTGTAAGGCGGCCCGAGGGGTCTGTGTATGAGGAGAGCCAGCACAGGGCGTGGTGGTCCGGCCCTACATGAAATCTGTGGCCGTATAAATAAGGTCGAAATTTCGTAAATTGCCACAGTATGGCTAAAACGCTCCTTTTCTGTAACAGGGTAGTTAGCTCCGACTTTGTGAGCGTGCGGCTAGCATAAACAACGACGTATTCCTCAAGACCACATTTGTGTTGGGCGAGGACCATCCCAAGGCTGAATCCAGCAGCATCTGTATGGACTTCATTTGTGGCAGCGGAGTCAAAATGTCGAAGAATAGTAGGAGAGGTGAGCAGACAGCGTAGGGTCGTGAACACGTCATCGCATGCTCCCAACCAGGCAGATATGGTGTTGTCTCCACCCACCCGTTGAGTCAAAGAAGCGATGATTATAGCGACGTTTTTCACAAAGCGACGCAAATAAGAGCAGAGGACGACGAAACTGCGTAGTGTTTTTAGAGTAGTGGGTTTGGGAAACTCTGCACCTGCACGGAGCTTTGACGGATACGGAAGCATGCCTTCGTCGGATACTACGTGGCTTA
Organism: Dermacentor andersoni; assembly: GCF_023375885.2. Taxonomy (NCBI): domain Eukaryota; kingdom Metazoa; phylum Arthropoda; class Arachnida; order Ixodida; family Ixodidae; genus Dermacentor; species Dermacentor andersoni. The sequence continues at coordinate 368,872,849 of NC_092814.1, read as the reverse complement.
AGATGGTGAGCTTACGAATGGCAAGAAAACTTTTTATGTTAAGCTGCAGCTTAATACCTCTCTTTGTCGTTGGAGGTGAGTCGAGAAATCAGGTTAGAAGACCACGACATCATCTAAGTAGCACAAACTCGAGTGCCACTGAAACCGCGCAGAATAGTGCCCATCATACGCCCGAAATTAGCAGGCACATCACGTAGGTCGAATGGAATGACATTAAGTTCCTATAATCCGTCTGGGGAAAAGGCGGGGAATGCGGGAGATGGAAATTCAAGACGATGAGCAAAACGTGAACAAGGTGAATGCAGGAGCCAACGTTTCGACAAGTGGACTTGTCTTCTTCAAGGCGACATACGCTTTCCTCGCCACAGTATATATAGGTGGGCTTCTTCTAAAAGGGAGAGGGTGTGAGGCGGGAGGGTGCGGAAACGAGGGAAGGTGTGTTAGCGTGTCAAATTGAGAGTAAAGGAACGCTGTGCACAAGGTCAAAAACAGGGCCATCTCCCCCCCCCCCCCCCTCCATTCCGGTCCTTCAACGTACGCGTGTTAGCCGGCGTGTCAAGGGCGTGTGACACGCCAGCTGAAAAAAAAAAGAGCAGGGGGGGGGGGGGGGGCGGGATACGCCCAGAAATCAAACTAAGTGTTGTTGCCTATAGCTTGAAGTTGAGCATAGCGAATAGATTCTAAAGCTCCCTTTGAAACGTTTATGCCTATTGGTTGCAATGTTTGGGCGATGTTTCGGCAATGTTTGGCTTGGGCGATCCGGCGCGGCGCTGCTTAAAAGTATTGCTGTCGCGGGCTGCGGAACGATTTCGAGATGTTTTAGATCTTTGTGAAATTTACGCAATGTCCGTTCATATACGATCGTCAAGGAAGCCTATGGGTGCATCGGTAACTCCAGTACGCGGAATTATCTCTTAGGGGGCGCAAACATGTGACGCGCATTATTAGCTACGGTGTGTATTTGTTGTGAACTGTTTTGCGTATATCAGTGTTAATCCAACGAAAAAAAAATGGTGTCTCTGTATTACCAGCATGAAATGGTAACTCACCTTACTGTCTGATCGCTTGTCGTGGGGACTAAAATATAAAACGTAAGAGCGAATGCTAGTGTACGGCCAACCTAAAGCTACTACGAAACATATAAGCGGCAGGCGCTATCAAATATTTGTGGTACACCGGCATCGTTCTCACGCATATCAAGTCTAGGCGGCTTGAAATCACCACATGTCTGCGCTAGCCTTCCTGCATGAGACCGATGGCGCTGCTCAACACAGCGATCAGTGCGGTTGGTGAACCAGCATGATACATATATAAGCTATGTGCTTCGGCATAGCCTTTTTATCCTGTAAAGGCATAATATATGAAAGGGATCCCATAAAGAGAATGCGATGGCTATTTTTGAGGACAAAATTTCCGTAATACATCTGAGTGCGTCGTAGAGAACGGAAGGAACACTACCGAAAGAAAATTCGGTCATCATCCTCTTTCTCGAAAAAGAATGAGAAAACGGGCTAACGCCGCAATACGACCTCGCATAGTCACGCCGCACAACGGTTATATATCCAGAAACGTTGATGCTGTATGCTTGGATCGTGCGCTATATAGAACAAAGATATCTGTAATGCAGCAGCTATCACAGCTTAGGTCGCTCACGCAGTTCCTAAACGGTTGCTTTGCTGGACAATCTTAATTCACACTGTAAGGTATGTTGTTATCACTGACCAAAACTATTTTATTCATGTGTGGAAACCTCACACACCGAACCAAGTAGTAACGCAATTTAATCTGCAGCTAACAGTTTGAACGCTCGTCAAAGTACAACAGCACAGCTCCTATCGTAGCAGAACGTTACCTACCTTGAGGCCGCCATGCGGAAAAAGCAGGAGCACAGTGAACAATGCCCATTGTCGAGTCCAAATTATGTGGAAAAGGACAAAGGGAAGCAAGGAGAGGTAGTAGAGAGTGAAAGATGATTATCGCCGGCGACACAAACCTGGCTAGGTGCTCAGAAGAAATTGTGGAAAGGGCTAAAAGCGATAAAAGAGTGGCGGTAGGGACATTTCCAGGGCGGACACTGGGTTCTGTCATGGAGCCAGCACAAGAAAAGCTCGCGGAAGATGCCCACGTGCACAACCTTCTCATAGTAGCAGGTGGGCTAAATAACGTCCTAAACAGAAAAAGGACAGAACTAGCCCAGCGCTTGGCGAACGGCGTTGACGACTTGCGCGAGCTATCCCCTCAGGCGCAGATCGTGGTGTGCACGGTGCCGCAGGTGCCTGTTACGTGACAGTCACGTAGAAAGAGCCGTAGTGGCTGCTAAAGAGGCGATATGGAAAATGAGCCGAGAGAAAGGCTTCAAGGGTGTAGAAGTAAACAGGGAAGTGAGCAGGTGTGGTGGTTTTAAACGAGACGGGATCCCTTCCAATTACAAGCTGGCACGAGAAGTGGGCTGGCGAATTGGTGGTGGCCCTGTTGCTCTTATAGGGGGCCCACGGGCGCTGAGGAGGCCAGAGTAGGTAGTAATGAAGAAGGTCCCCTAGGAGAACCTCAGAAGAGAATCTATGTCGATAACAGAAAAAGGAGGAAAGCAAGAAAGAGACCTAGCCATGCAATGGGCTACATAAACATACAGGGCGGCAGAAGAAAAGAAAAGTGGGCAAAGATTCAGGAGCAGTTAAATAAAGAACAAATAGTGGCGGATGCGGTTACAGAAACGTACCTTAGAGACTCGGAAGAGCCGCCAGGGATTGCGAATTATGTTTGGGAAGCGTGCAACAGAACTAAGTCGGAAAGAAAGGGAGGGGGAGTGGGAATGCTCATCCATCAGGGAGCCAAATGGAAAAAAGTAAATTCAAAATGTCAAGAGCATCTTTGGCTATCAGGTACAATGAGCGGGGAAGAAACTTGGCGCGGCATTACGTATTTGTGGACCGGAAATAATTGCACAGAGACGAATAAAGAGTTAGTGTAATGCATAAGCGCTGATATTAAGGGTTTGGGGAATGGTGCTTATATTATCCTATTATGTGACATGAATGCCCACATGCAGGATTTAGATGGCTATACCGGCAACAACGGGAAGTCAATGCTAGACCTTTGTGAGCAACATAACCTCGTTATCGTGAATAGAGGGCCTAAGTGTAAGGGGCAGATCACATGAGAAGTGGGAAACCGCCAATCAACCATTGATTACTGCCTGATGACAGAAGGAATTCATGATAAGTTGAGAGAAATGATCATTGATGATGAAGGATATAGCAGCATAGGGAGCGACCATAAACGCATCACTTTGAATATGGGATATGTAGTTGGGAAAGAGAGCAAGGAGTGCAAAATGGCCAATCCAAAATTTGAACGCTGAAAAAGTAACAAATATGGTCACTAGAGTCGAGGAAGAACTTGGCAAATGGCCAAATAAAGAGTGGGAATATAGTGAGCTTCCAAATGTAATAACGACAGAAAAGCGGAAAGAGAAACAACATATTCGTCGGAAAGGAAAAAAGAAACCGAAAAGCTGGTGGAACAGGCAGATACGAGAAGCGATCGCCGAACGAGAGAAAGCATCCCGAGGGCACAGCTAGGCAAAGAATGCGCAGTTGCCGCAGGATGAAGTAACCAGTAAATGGGAAATATACTGGGAGAAAAAGTCTATGGTTCAAATACTGGCGCAAGCAAAATTAAAAGCTGAAAGTGAACGTTGGTTGTCAGAAATACGTGGGAAAAAGAAGGCCGCACCTAGAATATTTTGGAACCAAATAAAATTATTAGGCAGGAAGTCAACAACAATAAAACAACAAATCCTAGACGAAGACGAAAACAGACTGGAAGGAGAAGCAGCATTAAAAACATCCGAAAAATAACTGGCGAATCTTTTCAAAGCAATGACGAGGTTGTATCTGAAAAAAAATCATGAAAAAGACCCAGGTGGAAAAGGAGCTAGTGCTCACAAATTTCAACTGGATGAAACCTCAAGAGAAAATTCCTAAACGCACAGCCACAGGGCTGGACGAGGTTCCCGTTAGGCTGATTAATGCACTAGGACCAAGAAGTAAGGAAGCTGTGGTGAAATCAGTGGAAATAACTTTGAAAGATAGACGAGTACCAGGCAGTTGGCGACAAAGTAGAATGAATTTAATGTATAAAGGTAAGGGGGCGAAAGATATAATTGACTCGTATAGACCGTTCACCATTACATCGGTAATATAGAGGCTAGCAATGCAGGCAATCAAATTAAAGCTTATTGCATGGGCAGAGAATAATGGCATTTCGGGAGAACTTCAGAATGGCTTCAGAATAGGTAGGCATTTAGATGATAGCTTATTTTTTCTTACGCAGTCTATTGAAATATCAAAAGTAGAAAGCAGACCGTTATATGTGGCCTTTTTAGACATTACAGGAGCCTATGACAACGTAGACCGCAACATTTTGTGGGATATTCTGGAAGGAGAAGGCTTAGGTGACGATTGTCTAGAGCATTTGAAAGAGATTTACCTAGAAAATACCGTTTGCGTTGAATGGGAAGAGATGAGGAGCGAGGAGAAAGTTCATATCAACAAGGGACTGAGGCAGGAATGCCTTTATCCCCACTGCTGTTTATGATGTACATGGTGAGGATGGAGAGGGCGCTAGAAGGAAGTAATATCGGTCTTAATCTCTCATACAAACAGGCGGGTAGAGTAGTAGAGCAGCAGCTTCTTGTTTTATTTTATGCGGACGACATTGTGTTGCTAGCTAACAAGCAAACTGATTTGCAACGTCTGGCTAATATCTGTGGACAGGAAGGTAACAATTTAGGTTTGAAATTTAGTGTTAAAAAATCAGGTGCTATGGTGTTCAATGAAAACAGTGAACAGACCGTGGCGATACAGGGCCAAGAAGTACCTCAGGTAACAGAGTATTAATACCTTGGTATATGGGTAAACGAAGGCAATAGATATATGGATACACAGGAAAAAACAATAACAGTGAAAGGGAAGAGAAATACAGGCATAATGAAGCACAGAGCGCTATGGGGATACAATAGGTACGAGGTGCTCCGAGGTATGTGGAAAGGTGTAATGGTTCCACGGTGGTTTGCTTTAAATCAGGCGTACAATGAGGACTCGATGGGACCCAAAGGTCAGTGGGCCGCCTGGCATAGGGTGCTAACGGGAAGACTACAAATGAAGCTGTGCAGGGTGATATGGGCTGGACTAGTTTTTAAGTGAGGGAAGCTCGCAGTAAAATTGAGTATGAAGAACGACTGAGGAATATGGAAGAAAGTAATTGGGCTGGGATAGTGTTGAGGTATCTGTACAGGAAAAACATTGATTCACAGTGAAGGCGTGCACTTGTGAACTAGACTGAATTCTACTGAGCTAATGTCAGGTCATGCGCAAGTGCGGAAAGTTTTTTTGCTGCGTAGGCTCTTGCAAGAGGAATAACAACGCAGTTGACGCCGTCATGGGCAGACCAGGCAGCTGCGTCTGCTCGATCATTGCCATGTATGCGACAGTGACTAGGCAGCCACTGATATATTATATCGTGTCCTTCGTCAGCTATGCAACGGTGCAATTCTTTCATTTCTGCGACGAGCTGCTCATGTGATCCATGGCGCAGTGCTGAGAGTACACTCTGTAGGGCTGACTTGGGATCACAGAAGACTGACCATGCATGGGGGGGTTCCTCCTGAATGAAATGAGGAGCCGTACGCAGGGCTACCAGTTTAGCAGCTGTCGTTGATAATACATGTGACGTTTTTAGCTGTATTTCGACGGATATTGTTGGCATCACCACAGCAGCAGCTGAACTTGCAGATGTGACTGAGCCATCGATTTAAACGTGTACGCGGCCACTGCGCGCCTCACGTAAAAGTCCTAATTGGCCTGCTTCAGGGCAAACGACGGCATGTTAGCTTTCTTCATGATTCCTGGGATGGGGAGGCTTATTTCAGGTCTGTGCAAGCACCATAATAGTGAGGATAGTCTTGCTGTAGGCATGTAGTTCGGTGGCAATGAGGTACGATTGGCAACAATTATACGACTGAAAGTTGCGTGTGGCCTTTCTGCGGGTGGAGCGGCAACATGGTGAGAAGGTAGTCACGCAACGTGCCGAGTATGCGCCCTGAGAGCGTCGGTTGCCAAGTTCGTTGATATTGGGTGATCTCGAGCTATAACAATCGTTGCCGCTGTAGACGCACACCTCTGAAGACCGAGACACGTCCTTAGGGCTTGAGCTTGTTGTCCCTGGTGTACACGCAGATTTGTTTTGCAGGTGTTAACAAGGACAGGGAGGCTGTATCTTGCATACCGAGGAACAAGGCGTTATAAAGCTGCAGCAATGACCAGACCGATGTGCCCCATGACTTTCTGCCGAGAAATTTGAGGATATGAATTATTGTCACTAACCTCTTCTTTAGGTATGAAACGTGCCGCCTCCACGATAGGTCGCAGTCGGTAATTACCCATAAAAAGCGGTGTTTCCGTGCATTTGCAACTGCTTGCCCATTAACACTTACAGAGTATCTCTTCATTGCTTTCCGAGTGAATGTAAGAGGCAGCATTTCTCTGAAGACAGCTGTAAGTTCTGTTTTTGCAAGTACAGCGGTGTTAGCGTAGCTGTCTTTTGTAGCCGCGCTCATGCCTGCAATACTGTTACAGCAGACGCCCAAATGCAGATGTCGTCGGCATATATTGATACTTGAACTGTGTTGGACAAGCATGTGACTAGGCCAACGAGAACTAGGTTCAATAGCGTCAGGCTCAACACTTCGCCCTGCGCTACTCCACGGAATGTTTGGTGTTGAGTCGTGGCGCCGTCCTGGGTCGTCATGAAGAAATGCCTGTTGGTCAAATAACTCCCCAGCCACTGAAAAGTGCAGCCACAGATTCCGGCTTCAATCAGAGCCTCTGTAATGGCATATAGTGCTATATTATCATAGGCACCTTTTATATCAAAGAATAATGCCGCAGTGAGTCGTTTCAGACGTTTTTTATGTTGAAGAAACGTGACCAAATTGATGACATTATCTATGGATGATCGGCCACGCCGGACGCCAGCCATAACATCTGGGTACACGTTGTAATTTTCCAGGTACCATTCCAGGCGCGTCAAAATGATTCCTTCCCGTATTTTCCTTATGCAACTGGCCAGAGCGATGGGGTGGTACGATGACAAATCTAACAGCGATTTACCAGGTTTCAGAAGTGGAACCAAGCGGCTGCATTTCCTTTCACGTGGAACCAAGCCATTGCACCAAGACTCGTTGTAATGATTTAGCAGCATGAGTCGTGCTTTCTGCCCAAGCTTGGCGAGCTCCGCATAGGTAACGGCGCCCAGCCCAGGTGACTAAGAGCGCCTGCAAGTCGCCAGTGCCGCTTCAAGCTCCTCCACCGAAAACATTACATCCATGCGGGAATGCCGTGGCACAGGAGTGGCACATGGTGTAAGTGCGCGTTGGAGCTGCAAGCTGGCAAGTCTTGAGCAAAATTCTTCAGCAATGTCAATTTCTCTTCGACCTAAGTGCAAAGCGAGGGATTTGAAAGGAACACGCTGTTGAGATGATACGTGAAGTCCACGCACGATTCTTCATATCTCAGATAATCGCTGACGTGGATCAAACACCTCACAGAAACGTTCTCATTTTTGCTATTGTAGTGATCAATGCGGCGTTGAATCTCCTTTTGCATCCACCTTGCCTCTCTAAGATAATGGATGCACTTAGCTCTCCTGTAGCTTCTTTCAGCCCGCAGGCGAATTGCTCGTAGTCGCTGCAGTTCGGCTTCAAATTCTGCATATTTCGGGAGAGGCTGAAAACCGCGCGTAGCCTCTTAGATGGCTTTTTGAATTTCGTGTTCCAGACTTGAATGGTTCCCTTGCTGACATACTTCCTCCATGTGCGACCGAAACGCCAACCAGTCAATTTTCCAGAGGGCCGTGGAGGAGCATTTATATAGTCCCTTGATCTTCAGGTATATGGCAATATGGTGATTAGATGTCTGGAAACCATTGCACGTTTCTTTCAAGACGCCGAGAAACCAGGGTCAAGTCTAGGCAGCTGCTGTATGTAAGCCCGCGTAAATATGTCGGGCTATCATCGTTGAGGCAGTAAAGGTCGTGCTGTGTGGCAAAGGATACCAGTCTCCTTACCCTGGAGTCCATCATCAAACTCCCCCAAAGCGGATGGTGAGCAGTAAAATCTCCGGTGAGAATCGTAGGGCCGCTGTCGCTGATAGCACATCGTGCAGTTGTTTAGTGTCCAAGCCACTTGAAGGAGCAACGTAAACAGCGACGAGTGTGAAGGTAAGCTTCTTCGTTTTTACAATTAAACAAACGTGCTGTTTGTCGTCGTGAGGCGGGACTTGGTGCAACAGTTTTGTCAGATCACATCTAAGATATACAATGACCTTGCTCACATCACCACAGGAAGAGGACATGAATGCCTCATAGCCAGAAATGCGTATGACATTACAGACGTTCGGTTCGCAAATTACGAGTATGGAAATACGGTTTTCGAAGACAAAGTGTCTAAAATCTGAAATTTTTTATTTGAGACCGCGGGCACTCCACTGCAATAGAGGTGCTTCCTTGACTTCCTCGTGGAAAGGCAGCGAGGGGCGGTCCATGGTGCTATGCGATGCTTTCAAGTACTGTAGCCAGCGTGTCTAGTATTGCAGTGCGTTACGAGCAGCCGGAGTGTTCATGTTTGTCAGTAGTAGACACATGACATTCGTGAGCGACTTGAGCATAGCAATCACTTGTAAATCCTTGTCTCGCATTTGGTCAACTGAAGCGAGGTTTGACTTTATGTGCCGAGTCATGTGCTGTGACTCTGGCACGTGGGATGTCTTCGGCAGTGCTTGCCACACCTCACTCGATGAAGCATAAATGGCATCGCCGCTTATTTCATTGACATTCGTGCTTTTACTGGAGACAGATGGAACAGGAGGTGGCGTTGCCGGACGAGACATTTCGCTTGAACCGGAAGAGGATTTCGTAAATTTTCGTTTCCTGGAGCCATGTCGCCTTATCGCTGCGGACGCATCTGTGTGATGATCCGTCTCTGGCCGTCTTTCTCAAGATTATCTGCCCTTTATTTATGCGTGTACAGTCTTTTGAGGATGCAGCGTGCGAGCCTTGACAATTTGGGTGCTTGAGCTCTGTTGCACTGCAAGTGTCAGGGTGGTGTTGTTCGGAACATCGTGGGCATAACGTTGTATTCCGGCAGATACCACCCACATGTCCAATTCTTTGACACCTTCTGCACTGAAGTGGTTTGGGTACGAAAGGTCGTACCACATGCCTCAAGTGGCCGGCCTTTACATGTGATGGTAGGCAGTCACCGTTAAACACGAGCCTTACACAGGTTGACTTGCAAAGGCGCCGAGTTTGCAGTAAGGCAACACCATCTGTCGCAGGTTTGATTATAACTGGCAGGCCGTTGTCGCTAATCGATGCGTCAATATCAGAAGCAACACCAGCCGTGGTTTCGTTGTCCTGCGGATTAAGGTAGTGGACATTGATGTAGCCCAGGAGCTTTACTGCCATCAAAGCAATGACTGCGCTTTGGTTGTGGACGTTCTCTCAACTATTAATTCTGATTTCTTTGATTTCTCTTGGAACAAGAGCCTCCAGAGAAACAGAAATCCCTTGTCGATTAAGGCGGTTGAGGTGGTCAGCAGGTGTGTCCTGCACAAAAAGAATTGTGTGCGCCGATGGCCTTCACTGGGGCATGAAGGTAGACTAACTTGACGAAGACCGTCCGCTGATGTTTCTTCTCTTGGCCTTCCGGTGTACTACTATTTCGAAATCTTCGTCATCTGAGGCGCCATCGTTTGAGCAGGAGTACAACACAGTGTCCTCACTGGCAGCTTGACTATGAAAGCAATTTCTCTTGCTCGGGCCGGTTTCTGAGGAAGCAGTCACGTCTCGTCGACATTCTGCCGACTCCACTTTCATTGCCGTGGCAAACGGAGCGTCGTCTCCTAGTAAAACACGGGAAAAAGCCGAAAATACTGCACCGCGAAGGAACAGTGGTCTCTACAACAATCACTTCGTCTTCCTCTGCGCGTCGAATGTGCACAATGCCCTCTGGAGCTGCCTGGCCATCTTTAGCCGCTTGAAAGCTGTAATTATCCGTGACTCCCTCGCAAGCATCAGACAAACTGCAGCGCTTCCTTTTCTACTAACGTGCGAGGCCAGAGGGCACACAGATAGAACTGTAGAGGGGAGAAAAAGAGGAGAAGAAGAAGAGAAGAAGAAGAAGACGAGAAGAAGGAGAGGGAGGAAAAGAGGCAGTTCCCACATAAGAGAGGGGGGAGGTGACGTCAGAAGGCAAGGAAACCCCACTACCGTGCGAGAGCGGTTGCGGGGAAAAAGGATAAGCTTAAGTTCAAGGTTCGGTGCAGTACGTTGTTGCTAATTCTGAAAAATAAACGCCATGCAAATATGTCAAGCGGGCAATTTACGCAAGGCGTGCAGAAGCAGAGCCGCATATCAACACTTCTGTTCCCGCCGCGTTGGCTTTACGGCTATGTTATTGCTAGAGGCCGCGGATTTGATCCCAATCGCGGCAGCCGCATCTCGACGGGGGCGAAATAGAAAACGGACTTGCACTTAGATTTTGGGACAGGTTAAAGAACATCAGAGTGTCAAAATTAATCCGGAGTCCGCCACTACGGCTTGACTAATAATTTGAGTGTGCTTTTGGCACGTACAGCCCCATTATCCAATTCCAGTTTAATACTTCCGGCACAAGGCGATGTGCCATGTGAGGAAATGACAACGCTCAACCCTCTCAGAGGGCATAAAATATGGCGCACAACAACGCCTGAAGCAAACACCCCTCCCTGTCTGTTGCGTGTACTACGCAAACAGCAGTGGTGCGCGCAACGTAACGTTTAACATCAACTCATCGCTCTCGTGTTAGCCTAAACGTTGCAGAAATCAAGCTTTAGCCGTCGATATCACCGCTAATTATCGTCAATCAAAGCATCCAGCAGGGAAAGCTTCGCTTAGATCGATTGCCACGGGGCGTGGAATCTGCATACTTTTTTTTTGTACGACGACACACTCGAGCTGGCAGGAGAAATCTCATAGGTGACATCGGAAACCTATCGTAGGGTCCTGTAGTGACCTAAATAACGCGACAGAAGCTTTTTTCATATCAAGCAACACGACTAGATGGTACTCACAGAGCACAATGGAACCAGATGAAACTCAGCGTCCCTGTGGTGCCTGTCATGACTTCTGGTAAGCCTGAGAGGCTGTAAGGCAGAATCGCGCAATCTTATTTGCCTGGTGTTTGGATCCGGTTCTGGCGTTCGTCGTATGGACTCAGGCGTCACACAGAGGGTCAGTGCCTATGCCACCAGAGCGCCTAAAACATGGTGGCTGGCCGGCACTATATCGGGCCATCGCACTAAGCTGACTAAGCCGACCCTTGCCGCCGTCAGTCTCTGTCACTGATATTTGTTTGTTGGTGAGGCGAAGAAGCCGGCAAGTTGAAGGAAACAAAATTATTTATTTTACATATTTACAAATCACAACGGGCTCCACACTCCCTGTCGGAGCACTTTACAGGTCTGATGGCACTACATGTCCGAACACGCTCCACACAGCGCCGAAGATCAGCTTTTAAGCGGACATTTTTCATAGGTCACTGGAGCAGGGAATTCGCTTACTCTGTTCCGCCAAATTAGAGGGGTCGAAGTGATCGCAGCATCCCGCCCTTGATGTCGCACTAACTTTCTGGACTCCACCCCGGTTTCGTACGATCCCTCGCATATTGTGCAATAGAAAGCCTGGCAGGAATAAAATGTCATCGCGGTTCCCATGTTCGTCGTCTATGTTCGTTCTTTAAATCAATTGGTGGGATCTTCGGTACGGTCAGCTTGTAGCCATTTGGGGAGCCTCGGCTTGACTGCCGTTACCGCTTTCAGGGAATACGGCATTTGCTGTTACCCCAAATGGAGGTTCTTTGTTTGCCTTTCATGAGTCAGTGCTGGGCCCCATCGTTGTCTAGGCGGGCGCTAGTGAAGTTGTCGCTTCGTCGCAAGCACACTAAGTATGCCCTTGCCGTTTTGAGACTCAACACAGGGCAGCGAGGGAGATTGCATCAAGAGCATAAGTACTGGGTGACCGTGCTACACTGGGAAGTACGTTATCCAGAAGCAAAAGCTGAATGTAAAATGCGCAGAATGTAAAACGGTGAATGACTATTGGTGTCGTGTCCGGGTGAGCTGCACCAAAAGTGACATACAGAAAATGAGTCCATGTTGTGATGGCGTCTTGAGACGTATTATAGCAAGCATGTATGTCAGTGAGGTGTTTTCCTAATTGGCTTAGTAGGGGGGCTTGTCTCTGTTGATAAGCATGGCGGCAAGGTGTTCAGCAGAGCATCTGCAAATGATTTCATTAACGACTTCCGACAAGAAGAAGCGTCCTTGATCGGTGTGAGCTGCGGAGGTGCAGAAGGCGACGTTTGGGCGGCAGCAGGTCGGTAGGCCTCGTGTAAGTGGATGGCATAATTGGTCGCAAGCACAAACTTTGTTGCCGGTAGTTGATGTTGAGAAACAGCCAAATAGATGAATCCTTTCACGAAAGAAACGTTTGATTGGAATGTTGGCGCGATCTAGAAGCCCAGCGGGGGGCATGAGAGGGTGCTTGCAGCGCTGGTACATCTCCCTAGCGGTGACATATCGGCGCTAGAACGGTAAAGGCCGGGTCACACGAAACGGCACCGGACTCGGCCGTATATGACGGTAATACTGTGATGCTCACCTGTACGCGCATCATGGTGTTGCTGGAGGATAGTGGAACGCGCGTGCAAAGGAACAACCAAGAGGAGTATAGGGCTTTATCGAGCAAGAACAAGTGAAGGGAAGGAGCATGCATTGCAGATCATAAGCGATCTTTGATCGATCGTAGAACAGGATCGCAGCGGAGTTCGCCACCACTGTGGAAGAAGTCAGAAATGTACATAATCCAGGTGTCGCATTCAGCATCTGTGGCCTCTGGAAGATGCACAGGATGCCGAGGCAGGCACTTAGCGTCCAAGTGTAGACGTCCGAATGTGTACAAGATAGTGAACGTGTAATCGTAACGTCCAGGCGGCCACGTAGCCTTGTCGGGTCTTTCAACGAGTAAAGCTAGCCTAGTGCGTGGTGGTCAGTAATTACACAGTATCGGCTAGCAAACAGGTAGGCGAGAAATTTCGAGCCTACCCAAATTTCGCGCCTGCCTGAGGCACTCTCCTTTACTTCCGTGTCAGTCAGAGACATTTTGTCATCCGCTGCGGCTGAACGCAGCATGCATGAACGCTGCCAACACTTAGCGGTAATGCAAGGGGTGTACCAACGATTCCCTACTGTGACAACTGCGGTAGTCTAGAGACAGCGGAACACATGTTACTTAATTGGCCCCACTCACTCTAACGACATATTTTCTTTTGAGTGACAAATGGACAAGATTTGGCTCGCCCTGCTAAAGTTACGCGAAATCTCAGGTTCTTTGCCCTGCGCTTCAAAATAGCGGCGGGTCTTGAATTTATTATTCCGATAACTCTTTGAAATTGTCCTTTTCGACAAGCTTTACAAAAGGTTCACTTCATCATGTATAAAAACCAGAATTTGAGCATTGTCTCACCTGTAAATATCAGTATCTGGTTCATTCGCTCATTTTATATTTATTTGACTCTAATTACATTCACTCTACTAAGACTTTTTTATTCCCTTCTCCCTCCTTATGCAAAGTAGCTTTCCAGCAATCGTAATCATGTAGGGAGAAATTGCTGCCTTCCAATACAGAGCTCTGCTCTCTCTGCATCAGACAGAAGTCACATTCACACAATGGTTAGTCACAGTCACACAATGGTTAAGTACAGTTCAGCGCCCGGCCCTTAATTGCGTTCCCCATCTCAGCGGGTGGATTTTCGCACATTTCGCAGAACCTGATTTCAACAAGCAATTAGTGCCAACAGTTAGACGCCTTCTTTCCTCCGCCTTCATTTGTTATCTCACTACTAATGAAAGCGTTGCAGTACCCCAAGCTAAGTGCTGCCCCGATTAGTGCAATGTGTCCTATTTTCTTTTTGTGTCGTGCGTGTTGTAGGATTACAGTCTTTCTTACCGCAATTTATTTCCGGTGATAAAAATTGACTAGTGCGCAAATTCTTGGCGCAAGATTGTGATCCACATTCTTTTGAAATATTTCTTAGCAGATTCGAAGCAAGGATGCTAAATTATAAAGAGAAAATTTCAGGGTTCATTAAAATTGGACGAGTCTGGCTTAAAATGTACACTACAATATGTTTTTGTGAGGGACAAAAAGAAAAAGAGCAGATTTTTTTTTTACTACAGGCTGCTTATTTAAATTCAAGAAACAGGCGCTATGTCATTTGAGAAAATGATTTCTTCCTTTTTATAACCAAGCATGACTTTCTTCTATTTTAACTTATTCGTTACCGCAGGAAATTGTGGTTTTTTGTCTCCGAAAAAAATTATCACTGCGAATAATATTCCAGCATACATTGCAGCATAGCATGTTGGGCATAATGAAATGCTCTTTCCAAAAATATACGTTGTCAATCAAAAGAAATTATTAGTTAAAACATAAAAACTCTACAAAATCCATTATTCCGGGCAGTTGATAAAAACCACTATAAATACATATCTACAAAAATAATAATATCAAAGGAAATTCAGGATATACATTTCAAAGATAACCCAGGAATAGTGTCTGGAAAAATAAATGCTCGGTACACCACTGTACTTCGGATACAAAGACCAGTTCATCGTTCATGCCATGCGGTGAAGCAATTTCTGGATTTTGTGAAACATAGGCGCGCTTCACAATTTTTCCACAAAACGTATGCTTTTTGTTTAACTTTGTGTTCCTCGTAACATATTATGTGGTTCCGACTTTTCGGCATCTTCTGAGGATGGTCCGATGAGAAGTCCAAGGAACGTACTTAACCAATTCATCTTGGAAAAACACGGGAATGGCGGGAGATGGAAATTGAGGACGATGAGCCAAACGAAAACAAGGTGAAAGCAGGAGCGAACGTCTCGACAAGTGGACTTGTCTTCTTCAAGTCCACTTGTCGAAACGTTGGCTTCTGTTTTCACCTTGTTCTCGTTTTGCAGTTCGTCTGGAGTCATTCACCTCTTGCAGGACCGATCGCTTCCAGCGTAGCTGGGCAACTACAATATTATGCATCCAAGCATATCTGTTTGCATTTCTGCATATTGTCTTTATCAGCTATGCAGAGAAAAACGGTAAAAAGAAATGCCACGCCGTTGTAAACTTTCTTGTACTGATGCGTAGTGCTGGGCCGAGATGTGCTACGGGCGGCCTTCTTGGCGTGAACGGAAGTTTCGTTGCTGCCAATGGCAGCACATCATGACCAAGCGAAGCATGCACCCTGAAGGTAATTGGTTGAGCTCTCAGGTCGAGCAAAAAGATCGGCAGATAAGCGCGTACAAGGAAGGAGACCGCTCAAGGCCGTAAAGGAAACTCGGCGGTGAACAGCTGCGGATGTCCCATGCTGACTCAAAACATCGTCCTCGTAAGACCTTGAATCTGCTTTACCGTCACTTTCGTAACCATAACTGGAGTCCTCATCACTAACTAAAGTGCAGGTGCAGCTTAATTTCAATCAGGGCACTCATCTTGCGACGCAGCCGCACCGGAGGACGCCATGGGGGTGACTTTCGATAACTACGCAGTGACACCGGCAGCGCCCCTTGCCGGAATTTTCAACAGAAGCGTTACTGAAACTTGCAAACCGGTCGCAAAAGCCCGCTTCACATGTTGGACATGCGACAGACCTTGAGAAATACACTTTATTGAAATAAAACGATCCGGACTCCAAACCAAAGCTCACTAGTGAACAGGTGGCGTCATTTTCGGTTAATTATCACCGCTGAGCACTGTTGGACGGCAAAGCTGGTGATATAATTTAATTCACGACGTGTTCGAAGAAATGTTATTACAAAATTTTCATCTTTGTGCGGCGTCACGGTGAGCGGCATGCTTTTTTCTCGAGCGCGGCAAAAGGTGATCGCCACGCCTCTTTTCGCTACAACATACTCATATTAGTTCGCAAGAAGGTACGTCAACAGTCGGGACATCGCTGGAACGTGAAAATTTAAACTGATTCTTAAAGTGCAGTGCCTGTACTGACAACTCGATGGCCTTATTTGAATAAGAAACGGCTCCAATGAGCCAAAATTGGCGATCTAAAGCATCGTTCACCGGCGATCGATTTGAATAGGCGTGGTAACGAAGGAGTTACCAGAATTCCCCCGCATAAAGTATACGTGTGTCATTAGTACTGTGAGTGAAATCAAATTTGTTCGACTCTTTACTATCCTGAGTTTCGATTTGCATGCAGCTTCGCCAGCCACACAAATATAGGCAGATAGATCGCGCGCACGCCGGCCTATTGGCCTGAATAAGATATTTTTTGAATAAGTGACAACTGCCATCAGAATGCGTCATACCGCTCAGAGCATGGCTACATCAATTCGTAGAGAGAATACTTGGACATGTCGTGTTTTTAAGAAGATGTAAACACTCGGGGCTAACAGGACCTCTGACTAGCGGTAGCATTGAATACCAATGAGGAAATCGATGTGATGGGCGAGTTTCTGAGTGTCACACGCTGGACACAGTCAACCATCTGTCGAAACTAAACAAGACAATGTCGATGTAATTGCGCTTGAAATGCGATACGAATAAGATGCCAAATAAGTCATTATGAACACGAGAAAAAGGTTGATAGAACAAGGCGATATAATAGCATTTAATCATTTCAATTACCATGTACGTCAACCTCATCTTTTTTGCCGTCGACACTTGCTTGGGCCTTTATATTTTATAATCAATAATTATTAAAGAAAACGTGCAAACAATTGCCAACAATTGGTCAGAGCCATATGCATATGTCTTATATGAAACTTTTGGTGCGGAACGTACTGTCTAAATCCATTAGCTCTCAAATTAAACACCATCGTCTTCCCTTGTCTTAACGTAACGCGTATAATTTCTTGTTCAGTCGGTTGATGTGCTGTCTTTAGCTTCACAGGTTCCCGAGTTATGCTTAAAGCTTCCGCCGCAAAGTCCAGTAGAATGCTGCAGTGTGCAATTTATTTTTATGGCGATAGAAATTATACGAACACTTCAAGCGCATTTCTGCTGTCGCCGTCGGTGTCGCCGTGAGGTTCCCCACAAAGTATAAGGGCGATAAAATCGTCGTCGCGCGCCGTATGCTGTATGTGCGCGTGAAAGCGTGCGAGGGTGAGCCGGCGAACGCGGGCCGGAAGCGTGCCCTCTCTTGTCGTGCACGAGGCAGGGGGGTCAGGCGAGGGAGGAGGGATGTTCTCCGTCGGCTGCTAGGGAACCTCGATGTCCTTCTCGCTAGCGCTATGTAGAGAGTGAAAACAACCGCGGCGACTACTACGGCGTTGGGCACGCGATTGGCGGACACCGTAGTAGACGCCTTTGTCGGACGCCAGAGGGACGCGTTGGCGGCGCTCGTGTCTTGAAAGCGATCTGCGACGTTGCCAAAGTGCGCGTCCGCTCGGGCCTCATCTTCAAAGCAATCTGCTATGTTGGCAGAGTGCGCGTAGTGTCACTAGCTTCATATGCGCTGTGCTTTCGACGCTTCGTTAGCACTGAAGCGAGGCATACCGGAAGGTCAATTCGCTTGCTGCTGCCGCCATCCCTTACTCCAGAATTTTCACAGCAAGTTTCCGCGCTCACCGAGCGAGATATGTTCATGTTTACCTATACGCGCGTGGCACCGTGCTGGTTAATTTAGTTAAAACACGTTGATGGGCTAGTTGGTTTGAATCCATGATAGAGTGTGTAAGCGCGACGGAACAAGGACGTAGAAAGAAGCAGACATACAAAGACAGCGCTGTCTCAGTATGTCTGCTTCTTCCTACGTCCTCGTTCACTCACGCTTGCATATTCTAATGTTGTTAATTCATTTAGTAAGCGAATTTTTACAAGTTTAGACGGCCGCTAGAACTACTATCCTTACTTCGCACAGCTATCCACTAATTTGCTGTCGCAATCGATGCTTCGCCTTTCGGGCGAAACTGTGACTTTTTTTTAATATAATGGGAAGCTGCCGGTGATAACTTGGGAGTCCCTGCCAAATGAGCTACAGTCCATTTTTGTGCTTGGAGACTGACAGGCCATGATCCATGTCCCCGTGCAACTCTTGGACATCTAGAAACTACCCCTTCCAACCCCCCGCTATGGTTTCGTTGCTATGGCGTTCTGCTTGTTAGCGCGAAGTCATCAGCTTCCATCATCCATCATCATAATCAGTCATCCAGTCATCAGCTTGATTTCCAGGAGAAGCAGTTGCATTGCGATGGGGCTGCATACGGAAACAGGCGCGTACCGTAGTTTGGGTACACGTTAAAGAACGCAAGTTGGTCAAAGTTAATCCGCAGCCTTCCACCGGCATTGTCCTTCATAATTCACCATGTAGTCTCGGGATGCTAGACCGATCACTTAATTATAAAGGATGACTATCTACCACAACTTCTCTTCCCTTGCCAGGTTATTCCGCATTGTCTGAATCTTATGCAAAATCCTCAAGCCCGCGCTTACACGCTGACGGTTATGGTTTTCGAGCATCTGTACGTTTGCGAAATTGCTGGTCAGGACTATACTGCTGGTTTGTGAACAACTCCCGGTTCATCCTCACACCTGTCTAGCAGCTTACACACTCATCGTACGAATGAAAAAAAAAAAAGACATTGGAAAGGTCGAAAAGTCTGCCTGGCGCCTCTGCAAATCGGTATCCATCCACGTTTCTTGTCCCAAATTCGTCTCCGTTGGCGCAGGAGCATTGTATATATCTCCTGAGATATTCATATATGTTTCCTCTACTGCTTGACTATGCAGCTGTTCTATAACTCTTGGTATATTCAGTGAATCGAGCGCCTTATTTTGCATATGAAGGCCTTATAGGCTGGTAGGTTACATTATCGAGACGCAGCAATTTTCTCATAAACAACATAGGTGTAATCGATTGTTGAATATGCCTTTCTAACGCCAGCGTCTTCAGGGAGTTGATTGAAACCAAGTGTTACTCTAACTCTATTTGAAGTTGCATAGGTGTATATTTTATACGATGTCCGAAGTAAGCTAACAGTCAAAAATCTATTTTGGAACAACCTATGCAAGCTCAAACCTAATACGTGTACTCGTGGTGGTAGAGCACCTTCTTCTGAATGTACTGCTAACAATACGAATGATGTTGCTGTTGTACGATTACTTATGAGTCAGAAAGAGAAGTCCAAATAACATAGAAACAACGTTTTAATCCTTTGTACAGTTGTTCTTTCTAGTGCTCATATAAGTTCCTTATTGAAAAGTCTTACCCAGTCTCTTTGCCCAGGCTCAGGTGGACTCACTGAATTCCGGCTTTTAAAAGACATACACAACTTTGCTCGAAACATGCGCCTCAAAGAGTAATCAGGACCGTGAATATCTTAATGAGAGTGCACTTCCACTGGCTACGTGTACAATCACTAGACACATGCTTCGCAGCGCGACAAATATCCAGATATGTATATTAACGCTATGCAACATGATGTCCTCGAGGCCTATAAGACCCGTATGAGACAGAATTTGACGAAGGAACGAAAATCTTTGAGGTTTGATAACGTCTTTGAGCGCCTTTGTAATAGAGTGCTCAAAGACGGAATTTCACTAAGAAATCACCCATAATATCGTTTCTATATTTTGCCTTGTCGCGTTTTTGCAGAATTTTTGCTCTACAGTTACGAAATAGGTTACCTTTTCGTTTTTTTTTCGGTTGGTTCCACACTCAGCGCTAATCGTGTTCTTTCTATCCCTTAGCCATGGAACTTCTCTCAGCGCCGAAATCCGCGGTGAAGCGTGAGGTCCTCGCCATGTCTGTGCGATGATCATTTTACAGTTCTCCGGAATTTTTAAAAAGCACCTGTTGCATACAACATAATTCTAGTCCTTGAGCTGGCTTATTCGGCAGCGAAGAGCCCATCGGCGCAGTATGCTGCCTGCCCGCTGCCTGGTGACGTAAGGAGAACGTCATTTCGAGGGGGCGACTTGGCGCTTGTTGCAGCCTGCCAGTTTCAATTTCGCGCGCTCTGATAGCCGAATTTCATCGTGCCACAGTTCAGCGGGTGAAAGAATTTTTTCCGGTCCAGAAATTCATATGGCTTGTATGGAGAACTCGCTTCAATTTCCGACTTACAATCAGCCCGCTGAAAATAATACTTAAAAAGACAATTGATCCATCTTTGTTAATTAGGACTAACTACATTGTATTACCCGTCACCTCCTGGTTGGTGCAACTGACGGCATGTCTCCGAAGGAACCGTCGTTTTATTTCAAAACGGCTAATTTTAAATATTACAGTCTTCGCAAAACACCCGGTACATTAGCAGAAACTTTTCTTTTTCTGTTCCTTCAATCTAGTCACATTTCCTGGCTAATCATATAAAATTACTGCAGTAAATCAATTGCATTGTACACATATTTCGGATCTCAAGGGCTGTTTGTGTTTTTCCACCCACATGACAGGAGGTCACTGGTTCGATTGCCAGTCATGGCGGCCGCATTCTGATGAAGTCGCAATACAGGCTTTTGTAGCGCTCTTTGGGTGCACATTATAGAACTAGAGATGATCAAAATCAACAAGGCGTTCTTCACCACGGTGTCTTCATACCCTTCGTGTAGCTCTGTGAAGAAAAACCTAGTGAATTATTCAGTCAGTTTATCAATAAACGAACAAGCCCAGCAACCATTCAAGATTGATCTAGTCTTATAGCGCTGAGTGCGAGGCAATCGGGTGGAACCGCAATGCTGGGGACAACACTCCGACAAACCTGTTATTAAAGGGACCCTGAAACGATTTTGACGATTTTGTAGAAACGTACTGAGTCGTTAGAGTAGGTCTTTCGGATCATTAATTGACGCATCTGAGTGCTCCGTGAAAAGCGTGTAATTTCTTAGAAGGTTTTAAAACTGTGCATCGCTGCCCATCGCAGCACACTGCTCGGCTGAATTTTCAGCCGCCGCTACCCTTTTGACGTAAATTGTCCTAATTACTTCTGTAGGGCGAGCTATCCAATTGGCTGCCCAGGGTGCGTCATCGATAATTTTTCCAACTTCACAGTAACAAATGTTCGTAATAGTTGGAATGTTAGGTAATTTGTTTCTATAAAAGGAAAGTAACAGAAAGAGGATGCACATTTCTCAGTACACTTAAGCACGTCTGGCACACAGTAAGTGCCGGCTGCTTGTATTACAGCCTGCTCCGTCTTGACGAGAGCTCCGTGGACAGTGTCGGTCTTTCTTTTCGTGAGCACCATAAATCACCTTTGTTGCGTTGTGGGCTGCAAACGTAGGCAGCAGACGAGCGAAGTGTCTGCAGCGCATCGGACTGTCGGTATCCGATCGACGTCAGGATTTGCGTGTTCGGGGTCGCCACTTCACACCAGAGGATTACTACCACACTAGCGTTTCGCGAGTCCGGTATTCGGACTTCTTTGCTGCTGGTGTAAATTTTTCGCAGAAGTGTAATCATTAAGAAGTTCTTTTGGAAAATGTTTAAAATGTTCTGCGCTTGGTTAGAGCAATATTAGCACTTTGTTTGGCTGGTTAAGCTCTGCACCACAGGTGGCTGGACAGTGCAGACCAATCAGTCTGCTCACGTATGTCTACGCTAAAGTTCCTTCATCAGCTTGACTTTATGCCGCCACCAACCCGTCGAACTGCCCAGTTCGCCTGTAGTTACCGGAATAGCAGACACATTCGGCGCTGCGAGAGAATGCTCGCAACGCACGCTGCTTCTATAGCTCTCGCTTGGGGTCGACTGCCAAGCAGCTGCCGGAGAGGTTGAAGGGGCTTCGCGCGCTCGTTCCTAGAGAACCGGAAGTAAACGACACGACGTGCCATCATGACGCACAGCCAGTGAAAGTGGAGCTTAGCCTCAATCACTCGGGGAGCGAGTTGAAGAAAAAATGCATGGCTATGGAGGAGGGTAACTTGTAATCGTCCGTAGCTCTCAAAATGAGACGCTTCACACAAATTGTGGTGCAAATGATTAACTTTAGCTGTAGCGTACTCGTCTACAAGATTTGTCCGAACCATTTCAGGCACACTTTAAGGTTCTTGTGTTCTACGCCACCGTGGCGACCCTTATATTTCAAGTTCTACTTTAAAGCTCCTCTGGCAGTTGTCTAAGTAGGCCTAAGCATTGTGCCACTTGCTGGCCTCCATGCAGCCCAGTGTCATTATGAATGCTATGAAACTTCATCCAGCCAGTATAAACGACAGCGCTGCGGCGACATGAACTGCTGCGGACTTTAGGGGCAAGTTGAATTCTTGCAGCAAGCAAAGTACTGCACGTAGGGGCACCAGATATGCTTATGATGCTGCGATCAGTATAAGGCGTTATCGCTCTTTGGCGCCATATTCATCCGCGTCGAACAAGCATTGACCGCGAACAACCGTACTTCGGCGGCGACTGGTTATGGTGCGCCCGCGCTGGACCTATCTTGAAAGCCAAATGCGGTGGGGACAGCGTGCGCGGAGTGTGGATAGCTTGGTAGGCGCTGTGTTCTCGCCGCTTAATTCGCGTTGAAGGAAGCGGCAGCACGAATGTGGACTCAGTCGTTGCAGCTACTGTTCTTCCTCAAACCATTATTTTGACAGCGAGTGTTGGCGCTCATCGAGTGAGATGTGTTTACACTTCTTTGTGCGCTCGTGACAGCCTTGCTAGCCAATTTAGTTATTAAGCGAATATTTACAAAATTATCCGGTCGAGAAAAGTACCATCTTTACTTCCTATAGCTGTTTAATAATTTGCTGTTGCAATTGAAACTATTCCTCTCGGGCGAAAGTGTGAATTGTTTGGAAACGTCAGTAATTGCGGATAATTGCTAGAGTGGTATAGCGTGATCTGCATGATTTATGTTTTGAGAAAATAGCATTGAAGCGGCAGTTTAAGGTTTCAGCAAAGTATTCCCTTATACTGATACTGCTGCAAAGTGTGATATAAGCTCGTGTAAATTGCATTGTAGACTTTTCTTCGTTGAAATGCCGCTGAACGGCAAATGACTGCCCTTAAATCTTAATAAGCATTACTAAATTGTTGTGCAAATTCTGCGTGTTGCGACGTGTATAATGAGCTATTTTTCGCTTTATGTTAGCTATGCTTTACGCACGTTCCGACTTTTATTTGCACATTGTTATTCTATTTCGTTTATTTCTGATTGTTTTAGCCGGCCTATCTTCGATATGTACTGTTTTCCTGGGAGAGAGGGTGTTGCAGACATCACTCGTGATACCAACACCTTCAGCCACACTCACTAAAAATGCACAAAGAAAATAAATAAGGTGTCACCATCGCAATACGTGCGTCCATGTCAATACGCTTCATCGACATGGTAAGAGTCATTCAGGACAGCGTCGGCGAGTGGAACTGGCAGCCTTCCAGAGCGGTAGCGTAGCGATATTGATAGCGCCGTGTCGCTGCCTTTCGCCTTTTGCGTGTGCACTGTACGAAGGCAATAGCGGTTGATTTCAAATGCCTAAGGTAAAAGCTGGTTAGCCGAGGGGCCCGATTTTATTCGTCATATCATCAGAAGCCAACAAACACTGACACCAAGGACAACATAGGGGAAATTACTTGTGCTTAATAAATGAAATGAAGAAACGATAAAATATTGGAATTTAAAGTGGGTGAAAAAAACTACTTCCCACAACCTTCGCATTTCACGTGCGATGCTCTACCAATTGAGCTACCGCGGCGCCGTTTCCCCATCCACGTTCTTGGGTATTTATGTGTCCTAGTAGAAACCTGGGAGTGTTAGCCAGCGCCACCACTCAGAGACCTTGGCGGCGGACGTGGAACGTCCTTTTTGCCGCAGGCGTCACGAGAACGTGATCGTTTTGGGTGAACGCAACTGGTCAATAAACCCACACATGCTACCTGAAGGCATCAATGTCGCCGGATTCGAGACCCTCGTTATGTAATAAACGCGAACAAAGGGGGTTAACCGAGGGGCCCGATTTTTATTAGTCATATCATAAGAAGCCAACAAACACTGACACCCAGGACAACATAGGGGAAATTGCTTATGCCTAATAAATGAAATGAAGAAACGACAAATTAATGGAAATAAAGTGTATGAAAAAACAACTTGCGGCAGGTGGGAACCGAACCCACAACCTTCGCATGCGAAGGTTGTGGGATCGTTTCTTCATTTTATTTATTAAGCATAAGCACTTTCCCCTATGTTGTCCTTGGTGTCAGTGCTTGTTGGCTTCCTATGATAAGGTCAAAGCTGAAGTTTCCTTCATCCTAATGGCTTCACCTTCATGTTGTGTCTGTCTGTATAGCAGAGCTGAGAACTCGGCGACGGTGCTAGGCCTAACAATGACTGAACTCGATCTACGTCGACTGGCGAAGGCTAAAATCTATGCGGTTCTAGTTGGGAAGCTTGTTTCTGTTCAATTTGAGCGCCGACTAAGTATAAACCCAAGCAAAGGCATTCTGGCAATCAAAATACCAGTTCAATATTTTGGCTCATAGCCGATTGTACAGACCTTTGCAATGACGGTGTCGGGCCAAGCCTTTAGTCGTCTTTGGCGGTCGGCACTAAATACCGTCACATTACTAAGGCTCGCGGTCATCGGGTGCATCGGCGTCGTCTTCGGTCTAAAATATTAAGCTTCGTTTTTTTCTGCTCGAGCAATTTGGCGGTTGTTGGCATCGGTGTTTTGGCATATCACCGGCCATAGCCGGACGCCTCGGCAGCGGGGCGGGCTGAACCATGGGCCCTGATTGGCGGACACGAGCGAGCGTCTTCCAGTTGCAACAGTAGCACATATCCCTGGCGCGAGCAAATTTCCACGTTTCGCCGCGTCGTGGCAAGTCACCCTCTCCGCGGCTGACGTTGACAGACCCTTTTTCAGCGTAGGTGCATGCCAGGGCGTGCCGACGCGTGCCTGTCATTGGGCCTTAGCATTTTGGCGACTGTAACCTATATTTATTTTTATAACTGACGCTTTCGTTTATTCAAACCAAAGCGCACAATGAACGTGATTAGATGGGGAGCAATTTTGCAAACGCGCTCACAACGGCGCACAACTTCTTTGCCGTTTCGTACATAAATGGGGCCCTTATTAAGAGAAAGCCTTTAAGCAGGGATTATTCTAAGAGGAAATTGAAGCCAATCCTGATGTTAGACCTAATATTAGCGAAGATGTTCGGTCAATGGCAACGAGCCTTAGATGGTTCTTTTGATGGCGAATGAGCCAAGAGAGAGAGAGAAATAATTTTATTTATATAGCCGGCAGATTGGTGGGGGGGGCCAACCCCGCCTAGATGGCGGCCAGAAGCCCTTGAGCTCTAGCGACATCCTCGGCCTGCTGCACAGCCAAAAGTTGGTCTTCGGGGGCCGAGCTGAGCAACACGGTCTCCCACTGCTTCCGATCCTGAATTTTTTGGCCCTGTCGGGGCGCCCGAGGGCAGGCCCAGATAATGTGATCCAGGTCCCCCTTTCTTGACAAAATTTACAATTGGCCGAATATTGGTCTGGGTAATAATGATTATAAGTCACCGGATTTGGATATGTGTTTGTTTGAAGGAGGCGCCATGCCACCGCCTGCTGCTTATTAAGTGATGAGTGTGCGGGCGGAAAACGCACCCTCCCCAATCTGTAATGATTAGTTATCTCCCTGTAGCCAACCATCCGGTCCCGTGTCAGCCCCAGCCGCGGCACCCCGGTGGCTCGGCTTGTGAGTCCTCGAGCCACGGTGTCGGCCGCCTCATTGCCGGGGAGGGAGCAGTGCGCAGGCGCCCAGATGATATGGACAACCCGCTCACCGCGGAAGTTTGCCAGGATACGTTGTGATTCCGGCGAAATGCGCCCCTTTGCGTAATTTAATGTGGCGGTTTTAGAATAACTGACTATTATCGTGGCCAGTGTGGAAGCCATTGCGAGAGCAATGGCCGATTCCTCAGCCACCTCGGCTCTGTTGGTTTTAATAGATCCGCTGACCTTACGCTCACCTTCCGAGTTCACTGCAACGATACACATATTCTGATTAGTCGTGTACTCTGCCGCGTCGACGTACACCACGTCCTGAGAGCTTTGGAATCTCCTCTGTATAGCCCTTGCCCTTTCCTCCCGCCTTTCCCTGTGGTGTTCGGGATGCATGTTTTTGGGTAGCGGTGGGATAATAAGCTGCTTCCTTATGTCGTGGGGAATGTCTACTTTAGTGCCATACTGTGATGCGTATGTTACTCTAAGCTTGTTAAGTATGTGTCTGCCAGTAGGTGTTTGTGAGAGTCTTTCATTTTGCGCTATCGTATGGGCTTCTATGAGTTCTTCGAGCGTGTTGTGGACACCTAAGGCTAGGAGCCTGTCTTTCGATGTGTTTATCGGTAAACCTATGGCTTGTTTGAATGATCGTCTAATGATGCCTTCGATTTTTGTCTTTTCTGCTACTTGGAGATTTAGGTAAGGGGTTACATATACTATGCGGCTGATGACAAAAGCCTGGACTAGTCGTACCAGATTGTTCTCTTTTATCCCATAATGGCGATTAGCTATTCTCTTAATTAGTCTCATTGTTTGTTGTGCGCTGTTTTCTAGTATTCTGATTGCTTCCCCGTTGTGACCGTTCGCTGATACGTGGAGTCCGAGGACTCTAATGCTGTCGACAATAGGTATTTGGTTGCCATTTACAAAAAGCGTGATGTTTGGTTTATCCGTAGAACTCTTACGGCCCCTGCGTGTCGGTCGGTATAGAAGTAATTCTGATTTTTGCGGAGAGCATCTCAATCTTTTATCCATGACATATTTCTCAACCGTATGTATGGCTGTTTGGAGGATTTCCTCAATCTGCCCATCACTTCCACCTGTAACCCAAAGGGTGATATCATCGGCGTACAGGCTATGCTGTAATCCTTCTATATTTTCTAATTCTGCTGGCAGGCCAATCATAGCTACATTGAAAAGAAAGGGAGATAAGACTGATCCTTGTGGTGTGCCCCGGCTTCCGAGTTTTATCTCTTTGGATTTCACTTCACCGATCGTGATTTGCGCAGTACGGTCAGAGAGAAAGTCTTTCACATACGCATGGGTTCGTTGCCCCACTCCTAGGCCTTGTAAGTTTTCTAAAATAGCCCTGTGGGTGATATTATCAAAGGCCTTCGTAAGATCAAGACCAAGGATAGCTTTTGTATCTAGTGTTTGAGGTCCCGCGTCTATTATTTGGTGTTTGATTTGCAACATAATGTCTTGTGTAGACAGTTTTGGTCTAAACCCAATCATGGTGTGCGGGAAAAGGCCATTATCTTCCATGTAATTAGTTAGACGTGTGAGGATGACGTGGTCCATGACCTTGCCAGCACACGACGTTAACGATAACGTTAACGAGGCAGTGTCGTTGTGTGGACTTGCTGTTTTCCGGGTCTAAAAGATGGCGCAGAAGATTCCAGGTTTTAGGTAGCCCTATCTGTCTCTCCATGGCGTTGCACGTGGCCTCCCAATTTTGACGGCTTAATCTATTCGCATAGTCCTCTATTTCCTTATTGAGCATGGCGATTTTCCTTCTCAGGTTTCTATTAAGTTTTTGCTGTTTCCAGCGTTTCTGCATGCTGCTTTTTGCCTCCCACACATGTAGGAGTTTGCTGTCCGCCTCCTCTATCCCCACTTTTTCCGGAATAGTCTTAGTGGCTCGTATCACACTTTGATGAAGTTTTTTAGTCCAAATCTCGATGTCATGTATGACTTCATCAGCTTCCTCCTCCCGGATTTTGCGGAAGGAGTCCCATTCCACAATCGTTATTTTCCTGCCTTTCTTTCTTGATGGGCCTGCGTGTACAGTTGTTGCTACAATGAAGTGATCACTGCCCAGATTTTCTTGTGTGTTTATCCATTTTGCATCAGGTGTGTTCTTTGTAAAAGTTAGGTCTGGTGTGGTGTCATTGCTCACACTGTTACCCATTCTAGTGGGCGCCTGTGGATCCGTTACGAGAGTGAGACCCTCCTGCTGAACGTCTAACCATAGACTACGACCCTTGACGTTCTGAAAACGGTATCCCCAAGCCGCGTGGGGTGCATTAAAGTCCCCTACAATTACCATTGCATGTCTTTCGGCTAAATTTAAGGATTTACGAAAAAGCGGGCCGAATCTCATCTTGTGTCGAGGGCTACTGTATACATTTAAGATGAAAAGGCTTCCTTCTCCCTTGCGCGTGGGAATGATTTCAATCAGGACGTGGTCTACACCGGTCACGCCAGTGTTGTGTTCTATGACCGTAAGGTTTCTATGTACGAGAGTTGTAACGGACGCTTTCTCGTCGGAAGCACCGTATGCTTTGTAACCGGATAATTTAGCCAGTCCCCCTGTTTCTTGCAGGGCGATGACATCTGGGGCCTCCTTGCTACTTTTGAACTGCTGCAGGTGTCCCCGTTTCCGGCGATACCCGCGACAGTTCCATTGCCATATTATGTATTTATTACGCGGAGCCATGTTTAACTGTTTGATTCTCCCCGGTGACTTTACTGGTTTCTGTCACTATGGGTCGATGATATGGTTTGCTGGTCGCTTTTACCGGTCCCACTCCCGCAGGCCTCAAGTCTTTTTGCGCGTTTTCAACAACTGTTAATCGGGTTTCAATGCCTTCTATTTTTTGTATAATTTCCACGAACTGTACCTGTAACCCGGCGAATTGTTGTTGTAGCGTCTTAGTTAACTCCACAAACATTCCCTCTACGTGCTTTTCTAACTGCGTTGAGACGCTGCTTTGCGCGTCTGGCGCGTCTTCAGCTTTTCTTTTGTGGGGCGGCGTCCCTGTCATTTGCGCGAGAGCGGGCGTTGACTCGCGGCTAGGCGTCTGTGCCGTACTGGCGGTAGGCGTGTGACTTGGCTCGTGTGTCCTATTCTGCTGGAGCCTAGCGTTTTCTTGCTTTAACTGTTGAATTTCCTCCCTCTGCTTAGCATTTTCACGAGTAATTTGCGCTAGTAATTTTCTAATTTGGATCAATTCCTGCTCCAGGGCGGACCCTTCTTTTTTAGGTGTTATATTAGACGGAGAAGCAGCGCCGGAGACCGTGTCTGCCCAGCTCACCTGCGTTTTGTTGCCGTCGTCTCCGCCAGAGCCCTCCGGGGTTCCGTGTAGTGGGGATCCTCTCGATCTCGATTCAGACCTGGGCCGGGACCTGGACCGGGACCGCCCGCCTCCACCTCCCCGGGGAGTCTTGGGAAGGAGCTAGAGCGGCTCCTGTCGCGGCGTCTGCTGCCGTGGCTGTTGGTCCATGTCGATCCCTTGTGCGATTCCGCGCTGCCTGACCGCTCGCTGGACCGACTTGGGCGATTGTCCGCCATTGCTTTCTGCGGTTGATGTTCATTCCGTTGTTGTTGTTGTTGTTGTTTCCACTGGCTCTTTCTGAGATGATATGGGGTCTTGAATCGTTCACGGCACTTTTTGTCTCCTGTGAGGTGTCCCTTCCCACACATGAAGCATCTTGGCTCGCACTGATGATCTTCGGGTGGATTGAGAGTTCCGCACCCGCGACATTTCTTGCTGTTCGGTGTCGGGCAGACATCCGCTCGGTGGCCGAGGCGGCCACAGGTGGTAAATGTTTCGTACTGCTTACGATATAGTAGGCATCGGTATTCAGCTCCGCGGTAATACACATAGTGTGGTACGTATGTACCTTCAAACACTATCACTACCGAATCGGTGCGGCCCATGCGTCTTGCGTGTAGTATAGTCGGGTTTCTGCAGTTCACCAGGCTTTTTTCAACATCTTCA
This sequence comes from Dermacentor andersoni, assembly GCF_023375885.2. Lineage (NCBI taxonomy): Eukaryota > Metazoa > Arthropoda > Arachnida > Ixodida > Ixodidae > Dermacentor > Dermacentor andersoni. Next base: position 368,843,025 of record NC_092814.1, on the reverse strand, counting down.
GCCGTGTCGTATTCTGCTATACTGTGTATGACTCCCTTGGAGGTGTTCTCCGGCGCAGTAATATAAGCGGCCGTACTGTAGGTGTTCGATCCAAGTTGTATTTCTCGTATCTGGCTGTAGCGTTTCGCATTGTCCAGTTTCGGCGTGCTCATGATCATGGTGTTTTGTCTTGGATTGATTCGTAGCGTGTCTTCTCCGGCATTTTCTGGTGTCAATGCGGCTGCCAGCAGAACGCCATCCTTTATGTACGCAATGCGTTGTTGCGCCATGTCGAGCCCACCACTCGGGTGGATCACGACCTTGTAGTCATCCTCCGGTAGCTGCGGTTGCCTCGGGGCCATTGGTCGTTGTAGAATTCGTGCGTTCGTGGTTTTCCACGCCGGTGAAACCGGCGAGTCTCCGATGTTGTTGGATCGTTCACCGAGGTCTGGGCGTCTCTTGGCGTTACTACGGCGTTCGTGAGCCGCAATCCAGCCCTGGTTGTCATATTCTTCCGGGGAAATTGTCTCCCCTTCCACCTCTACGACGTCCATCCTCGCGTCTCGTGGCGAAGCGGGGGCCCGACCGCACCCGAGTCAGGCGTCGTTCCCGCCGAAGTGGTGGGAACAGTGGCGTCGTAGACCCAGCTAGTTAGGGTTAGCCAGGCCGCCGGCGTGGCAGTGTATTAAAAGTGCCTTTGTGGCTCAAAAAATCGCCCACCTGGTATAATGCCGATGTCTTCGTAGTCCGTCGACCTTCCGGTGTTAGGTGTGGTAGTTCTAGACTCGAGAACTGCCTTTTTCCGCCACAATCATGGAAAGTTTTCGGAGCCCATGCGTATCCCGTCTTGTCGGCTCGGCCCCCAAGCGGCCTCTCAATGAGCCAATAAGTTTTTTTTGAATTCAGCCTTTGATGGTTGTGCTTATCATGAACAGCACTGTGCGGCTGTGCCGTTTACAACGGTATGATATTTCTCATTATCACGTGCTGCGGACGCGAGTCCGCTATGGCGGAATAAGCGTCTGAGCTCTAAGCTGAATGCACTGACATCCTTATTCTATAGCTCCTGCGGTGCCTTGTTAAGCGTGACACCAAATTGCACATTCGTCCCTGTAAATGGTTATATCCAAAATATTGCCTTAGTCGTTGTCCTTGTATTGGACTTAGTCCTTGTCCAGGTCTCCAAACCTAATTTCTAAGTCTCATGCACTAGACAAATTGCATTTCCACTTATGTGCACTCGTATCTTACTTTTAGACAATCGAACTAGTACGAAAACTTTGTACCACCTTTCATATTTGAGCTCCACAAGCGTGCACGTTCACACAACAGGAGCAGAATAATATGCGGTCGACGAAGCAAGTGAGAAATTGCGGAATGGCAATGGTGGTGCAAGGCAATGTTAATCCGCACTTCACGCGCAAAACATTACTGCTTTGAGCCGTGGACTGTAGCATATTTACTGGTGGCTGTCTCAGAAACTAATGGTTATGTATACAGGCCGCTCAACTAAATTCAAGAGTTCAAGGAAGCTGTATGGGCACTCATTTAGATCTCGCCTTGATAGAGTAATAGCATGTAAATGCAAAACATAGACAAGACGAGGCGGCAAACAGACAGCTGTCGGCGACAAAGTAAGCACAGGCACGCGCTAGTTTATGCGCACCCATGCCTCTGGTAAAGTAGGCGCGACTAAGGCAATGCGTGTAGACAGAAAGTATAATGACGCAACGCGGCAACTTGAACGGCTGCTCAGAAAGCTCTCGGGGCGTCGTTTACCGAGCCTCAAGAACAAATGTTCTTACCTCGCGGATCAGACGTCTCTTCGTTGAAACGTTCCCCTGGAGAAAAAGAAAGGCAGCACACTTCCAAATATGAGCTGAGCCGATACTACTCGTTTTTATGGTGCTATATCGCCGTGTCGCTGATCTCTTCTAAGCCCTACACTGTGTCTGCGTTTTATGGGCGCAATCAAGCTGCCTCGACGGAAAAATGTATTCAGCTTAGGTATACGCCGCCTCATATACATAAACGATAAAGAACTGTGCAGTTTCAGCGCATATGAGCATCAACAACAAGGCGTGCATGCTTATTTGTGGTAGGCGTCCATGCAACAGCGTGCACATGCATAATTTTCTCTCAGTATGCAACGTAGGGCTGGAGTGCACAGGAACAGGAGGGCCGAATCGATACGCCTTGTGTTGTGAGGGTGGCTGTATACATGTTCTCTTGCTTGGTAGGAATCTTGCTAACATAAGCTCATATTATTGCTTACCGCTGCAATTTCGGCGCACCCAGCAATGCTAAGCATGGGTATAAATTGTCATCAGCAAAAAGGTAAAAAGAACAAAGAAGCGCAATTCTAAACAGCGAGACTGCCTGTGGCTGCGCTGCTGGGCTTTGTTCCTGCTGTAACGTCGGCAGGAAACTATCTTCATCAATGGCTTATACCCCCGTTAGGCAGAAGCTGCAAGCACTCAGCAAAGTGAAGTGAACAGTGCGTACATTCTATGGAATCGCGCACACAATATGCAGAACAGCATACGTTTTAATAAAGAACAAGCTCACAACAAGCATCCGAACCACGTAATTGATGACAAGGCGCTCCGGCGTCTACATGCAATGCGAAGCACGTAGCGCTCCCCTCAAACCCTTTCCGGCAAAGGTTACTGTCGCGCAAACTGCCGCGGCGAGGGCAGCCTGACTGTAGCATACGAAGCAGCGAGTGACGTAACTGCACTTTCGTACGTACAATAAGAACCCGCCTAGCAAAATCCTAAAGGTAGGTTATTCGAGAAAAATAGGAATTCTCTTAAGGAGCAAGCTTTCAGGTTCCGCGGACGTCAGAAATTATGAGAAACATGCGAATTACATTGGTAATTACCTCAAATTGTGTAACGAACTTTTAGCGACGTTTGGCGGTCATTTTTTTGGCGGTTATAATTAGCGACGTTTGGCGGTTATTGGCAATGTCGAGCTTGTAGCCACGGAGACGACGATGCCGTGTCAGTTTTTAAAGCAAAGAAAAAGCCACCCTGTAAAGCCCCGCAGCGCGCGAAAATCAAGTTTGTTCTTCCCGCATGAAACCGAAACGCGGCGAACATAGTGCGCCGAAAATCTAGTGCAAACGCAACGTCCCCTGATGGCGTGTTGCGGTGACTGCGGCGCCCAATTCGAAATGTCTGTGGTGATTCTCTAGGCTAGGGAGCCTCAACGCTCAGCTTAGACCACGGCTGGCGTTATCTTTTCTTTCGTTGGGAGGCGCACGAAAAAGGCTAGCCATCGCCCACTACATGGTCACCCGTTTTTGGAGCCCTGGTAGGCTTTGCCGGCAGGCTTGCTTTTTTCTTCTTTTTCTGGACCCCTTCTGACGTGGTTACCTGGTGAGCTAGATGTGAGGCGTCATCATCCCTTCATTTATTTGTTCGATTCATGTGCTGTTCGTTTATAATCGCTGCGTGTTAGGGAGCGCATGAGACAAAGGAAGGGTTCGTTTGCGGAGCAAGGAGGACTTTCGCGGCAGTGGCTGCATGCGGTTAGTTCTTGTGGCCTGTAGCGCCAGTTTTACAAACGCGTTGACGTTTGCCTTTATTGTGCTTGTTTTCGCGGTGCGCATGTGACATAGCCATTGCATTACCACTGATGTGACCTCCTCCATTTGATGATCAAAGTTTTAACGCCGCAGCGTTATATTGTGCAAATGGCCGCGCAAGCGCAACTCCAGTACTCAGTTGTCGAGAAAGTGGACATGGGGCTGGCTTATTTGAGCACGCGAAAGGACGCGGAGCTGGCATCGACGCCGTGTGCTGCACAACATCATGGCTGTCGTGTGCCAGCTCGCCCCACATTCGTATCGATATTTAATCAGTTTAGGACCACTGGATCAGCCCATCGACAGAAAAGGAAGCGACCAGCCAGTGCAACCGGTGATTTTGACCCCGATGTGCTGGCATACGTCGCTGTCAGGCTGGAAGCGAGCGCCAGGTTAATTGCTAGCGCATATGGAGCAAGCCCAGCTTCAGTTTGGACGTCACTTTCAAGACACGGCTACCACCCATATCATGTGTTTTCACCAAGAGGTGAGACCAAGTGACTTTCAAAAACTGCTTGATTTTTGCAACTGGTGGCTTATTCAATGCGACAAAGATCCGGAATTTCTCAACAGATTGCTTTCGACCGACGAGCCCCAATTTTGTAGGGATTCGAATGCCAATCTGCGCAACGCACATTATTGGTGCGAACAGAATCCCCACTGTCTTCATGAGCTTAAGCACCAGGTAAGGTGGTCAGCGAGCGTATGGTGTGGGCATTTATAACGGCCGTATTGTTGCTGCTTACTTCATCAACGGAAACCTTGCTGGAAAGAAGTACCTAGAGTGCGTTTCAATGGGCGTCGTCTCCGAATTCGCCTCAGAGTAACCACTAGCTGCGCCGAAAAAAATGTGCTTCCAGTACGACGGAGCCCCGTCGCATGTTTCTTCATCGGCTCGTAAATTCATTGACGAGTCCTTCCCAACAAGTGGATTGGGCGTGGTGGAAACACACCCTGACCGCCTAGGTCACCCGATTTGTCACCCGTCGACTTCTTTCTCTGGGCATATGTTCAATATGAGATTTTCAAGACGGAACCAGCCAACCTCGAGGATATCAAGCAACGCGTGAGAATCTCCCTCGATAACGTTTCCAGAGAGATGCTTTTTTCTGCTATGAACTCCATGAAAGAGCGCCTTCATCTGTGCATTGCAATGGACGGAAAGCAATTTGAGCACATCATTCAAATACTCTGTGTTGTCATCAAAAATTATATTACTCTCGTGGAGTGCCCGAATAGGCCTACAAGCAAATGAAAGATTGAAATAAACAATTTTTGTTCATTGATGTTTCTTACATGACTCAAAACTGCTAAACATAGTATGAAGTCAAGATTTCCTAATCCTAGGTCAGCACTTACAACAAATGGGACGGTGGCTGGTACGAAACAACGTCGCGTTGTAAGGCCAAGAAGTTGTCAGCGTTTATTTTAGCTGTCAAATCCATACCACGTGAAAATGACTCCCAAGAGTTGCATGTCACGATACCGGCACCGCTAAAAAAAAAAATACTCTGTACTGTCACAAAAGCGTGGCTTTATTCTTTCAACGAAGCTTGCGTAATATGAATGGAAATTAAAGGACTGCTTCCGGAGGCAACTGCACTGGCAGAGCGCCAGGCCAACGCACAACAGCATCTTAAAATCGACAGCTGCGAAGTCAGCGATGACTAGCCTCTGCCTTCGGTCGAGTGAGTAAGCAAAAAATAACCCTGGCTGCTCCCTACACTCTTAGAAAAGTTTACACCCTTTGGAGTGTATATTCTCCACACAACGATAATCGTCATCTGTCGTGCCCGCATTTCCTTTCGTGAAAACGTTGCGCTCGTTACTTTCCTGTCGGGAATGCTATGTTATGCTGATAACGCGCATGCCGTTCGTTACTGGAAAGTACAAGACTCGCCGCGTTAAAGAAAGGAAATGCGGACAAGAGAGATAACGATTATCGTTGTGTGGCAAATATACACCCCAAAGGATGCAACTGTTTTTAGAGTGTAAAGCACGTACATTTCGAATTGGCCGCCACACTCATTGCAACACGCCACCAGCGGACGTTGAGTTTGCTCAAGATTTGCGGCGCTCCTCAAGAGCCGAGTTTCCTTTTCGAGCAGAAAAAGAACGTCAGGTTTTGTCGCGTTCCAGGGCTTTAGACGACGACTTTTTCTTTGTTGTAAAAACTGATATGACATCGTCCTTCTCCGGGACGACAAACTCACGATTGACAGTAGATACCAAATTTCCCTAATTAAGAAGTTCATTAGTGAAGTTTAAATAATGAGATAACTAATTAGCCCGTATGTGATACCTCCTGGCGGCCGCCGCAGCTAGCAGTCTCCTTCTGAAGATTTTTTTCTTTTTTTCTCTCGAAGAGCTTATTTTGAAGAATATTTGAAAGTGTTCGCTGAAACACTCTGTATTGTGCAGACACCTGAAGAGTAGTGTCCATACGAGGCGCGGTGAATATGTCTTCTCTCTTTCGTTCACTCTTTGTAGAAGCACGAAGTGGTGACGTAAGCTAAGTCCAAGGCCGTCGAAACGTCTTACGCTAATAGGTAGTGCACGTTCATGTCGCCAAGCGAATAATTTCGACCCACGTCGCAATGGGTAATGGTTCTAGCTGTTTACAGCTTCGCTGTGCAACCACCTTCACAGCGTGGATTGGATGCCATTTTTATTTTGTTACATAAACGCATGTTTGCCACATTAAGTGAACAGACAACGACGCGAATGAAAGCAGAGTGGAAATAAGTTGCCCTCTTCAGCGAAATGCAGAAATAACAAGGAAAACGTAAAGTGCACAAAAACACAACTTGACGCCGGAGGAAGCCGAAACCACATGTACCGTTGAGCTACAGCGGCGATCATGCCCTCGTCTCAATAAAATCATTGCGAACCCCGCCGTGATTGCTTAGTGGGTATGGTGTTAGGCTGCTAATCATGAGCTCGCGGGAAGTGTTCCCTGCCATGGCAGTCGCATTTCGATGGTGGCGAAACGAGAAAACACCGTATGCTTAGACTTAGTTACACGTTAAAGAACCCCGGGTGGTACAATTTTTCCGTAGTTCCCCATTACGGCGTGCCTCGTAATCAGATCTTGGTCTCGGCACGTAAAACTTCATTATTTTTTTAAATTCTAAGATCGTAGCGACTAGCATCGAAAAGATTGTGCCGCCTTTTGTGACCTATTTCTCAATCGTTTAGTAAGGCGATGAACGGGGCTAGTTGGTGGACGTTCATGATTATGTTGCGCTTAGTGTTACACTGACGGGAATGAAACTAATCGACTAATCGTTTTTCTTTTTGTCGCTTTTATTGTGGCAATATAGGGCAGCTGTGGAATCCTTGTCGCAATAAAAAGACTGGCTCTCACCTAAGTACAAGAAAAGAAAGAGGTGGGTTGAACATTGCCACAATGCTCAACTCTCGCCTGACCCCTTTTCATCGAACCTTGGGTTATGTCGAATCGTTACAGGTGTTTGTTCATATAACCAGGTATGCTATCAGTACGCTTTTACTATGTAATATATCGAGGACTGCTGTTATGTCTACTCATTCAATTGCCCTTTTGTAATTCACGGATGTCGTATAGAGAGGGTGGTTGTAATCCAATGATTGCTCAGTTGCCTATATTGCCTGTTATAATGGAATTAGAATACATAACATGATGACGCCTATTTCTCGCCTGAGTAGCCGCGCATACTCTCTTCTTTATCAAGTTTCTTAAACACTAATTACACTGTGCAAATTTCCGTTATGCGTTATCCTCTGCTGGGACCCTCCTCTGTATACACCTGAGGAGCACTGCTGTCATATATCTTGCGCGTAAAATATATAATTAGATTTATAATCGCTCTTTAACGTCCCATAAATACGAGGAACGTTCCGAAAGTATCATCATTTTTTTTAAATAGTGGATGCTGCACCACGTGAAACAAACAATCGCCATAATTGTCCACGCCCGTCGCTGGTTCAACGACGGAAGGAGCGTCGACGGAGCAGGAATGACGCGTGAGCAGAGCGCCGAAGAAGAGAGAGTAACAGCCGGCCGGCGAGCCCGACGTTATTCGGGTACAAATCATGATGGCAGACAGACGTGTGCTGACAACGTGGTCGCCGGTGGGTGCTGTTATCCGGTACGAATGGGCGCCTATAGCTTGTATTGAACGCCACACTCGCGGGACGTCACTTCCAAAACGATGCTGAGGTGGAACAGGCTGTGCGAAAATTTCTTGCATCGCAGGGCACCAAGTTTAACCGAAGTGGTTTCTTCAAACTGATTTCACGCTACGACAAACATCTCAATGTCGGCGGTGGCTATGTGGAAAAATAGTGCAAGGTGTATAGTTGATGGTGCCATAGTGTGTGTATTTTTGGCAATAAAGTTTCCGTGTGAAAATAAATGATGAAACCTACTTTCGGAACGACCCTCGTATATATCTCAAGCTCCCCTCAAGGCGACTATTATTCCGTGAGCGAATGTTGCTTCGCGGGAAAGAAAAAAGAAGATCTTCGCACGAGACTGCTTATATCTGTCATAAACATGTGGGATCGACGCAATTCAAGTAATCTGCAAAGCAAACCCTTGGCGCCAAATTACCAGCGTCGCTATTTACTAATATAGTTAGTAACGTGCGCACACTCCATTCGTAGCGCGGTTGAGTGACAGTTGACGGCCTAATATAAGCACAAAATGAATAAGGAGGAGGAGGAGGAAAGAACTTTATTGTGTGCCCTGCGAGTTGGTGGGAGGGCCAAAGGTCCCGCCTAGCTGACGGCCTGGAGTTCGTGGGTCCTGGCGGCATCCTCGGCCCGCTGGACAGCCCATAGTTGATCCTCGAGGGCGGGGCTGAGCAGCGCAGCTTCCCAGTGCGTGCGAAGGCTGCTGCTAGAGGCCGCGTTTTCTTTATTGTTATTTATCCCTCGGCATTCCCATAATATATGCTCCAGAGTGGCTCTGGATTCACATGTTTTGCATTTGTCCGTAGGATATACATCCGGATATATGATGTGCGAGAGCGCAGGATTCGGATACGTCCTAGTTTGTAACTGCCGCCATGAGACAGACTGCTTTTTTGTCAATTTTGCGTGAGGTCGCGGGAATATGCGCCTCTGTAACCTATAATGTTTCGTAATGTCATTAGATGTTGTCACTCTGTCCTCCCACTCCCACTCATTTACCGCACCGTCACGTCCGGAGGGTGTCGGGGCGTAACTTGCAACTGCGGCTCGGTCCTTAAGCCCTCGAGCCGCGTCGTGTGCCGCCTCGTTGTTGCCGTCCTCCGCGAGGGTGTGAGCGGGTGTCCAGGTGATGTATATCTTTCTTTTGTAATTTTGGCCCCCTGCAAGAAGAATGCGTAGTGCCTCCGGGGACAGTCGGCCGTTGGCAAAGTTTCTTATTGCCGTCTGATAGTCGCTGACTATCACGGTTGCTTTAGTCTGAGCTACTGCGAGCCCTATGGCTACTTCTTCAGCTATCTCGTTACTTGTGGTGCGTATCGTCGCGCACGTCTTGCACCGTTTCTCCCTATCGATAACGGCTGCCGTAAACCCCCGTCTGCGACTGTATCGAGCCGCGTCTGCGAACACTGCGTCCTTGTCGCTGCCGAATTTCTTCTGTATTTACTTCGCTCTGTTCTCTCTTCTGTCCTTATGGTGTTCTGGGTGCATGTTCTTTGGTATGGGAGGTATTACCTATCTTTCCTTTGTCTCTCTCGGTATGTTCACCTTGACATCGTGCTGTGTGTGGTAACCTATGTCTAATCTCTCTAGGATGTGTCTGCCTGCTCTAGTCTTAGAGAGGCGTTCATATTCTGCCGTACATTGCGCTTCAATGAGCTCGTCTATCGTGTTGTGTAGGCCCAATTGCAGCAACTTGTCCGTGCTGGTGCTGATCGGTAGTCCTATGGTTAGTTTGTATATTTTCCGAATGAGGCATTCTAGTTTGGTCTTTTCCGCGACCTGCCATTTTAAGTACGGCGCTACGTATACTATTCTACTTATTACGAAGGCCTGTATTAACCTGATCGTGTTTTCCTCTTTCATCTCGCTATGTTTATTTGTTATCCTTCTGATTAGCCTCATGATTTGCGCTACAGTTCCCTCCAGTCTTCTGAGGGTTTCTCCGTTGTTGCCCTTGGCTTCAATGAGGAGCCCCAATACCCTGATCCTATCGACCTTGGGTATGGGTTTCCCATCGGCCGTCTTTAACCGTATCTCCTGTCTATGGGTGAGATCTTCCCTGTAGTTGCCTGGTTTTCGACCTCTGCGAGTCCGTCTGTACAACAACAGCTCCGATTTCTCTGCCGAGCACGTTAACCCTGTCCCCTCTAGATATTTTTCGATTGTTTTGACCGCTGTTTGAAGCGTTTGTTCTATCTGCCCGTCACTTCCGTTTCTCACCCATAGGGTGATATCGTCAGCGTATAAGGTATGATTTAGACCCTCGATTTCTTGTAGCTTGGCTGGCAGCCCGATCAGCGCCAAATTGAATAGCATCGGTGATAAGACCGAGCCCTGTGGCGTACCTGCGCTGCCTATCTCGATCTTTTCCGAAACTAGGTCCGCTATCGTGATCTTTGCCTTTCTGCCGGTTAGAAAATTGCGTACATAATCGTGCGTGTGTTTTCCCAGTCCTAGTTCGCCTACTCTATCTAGTATCGTTGCATGTGTTACGTTATCGAAGGCCTTTTTTAGGTCCAATCCGAGAATTGCTTTTGTCGATCTGCCCGAATCGTCTATGATCTGATGTTTTAGTTGTAACAGAGCGTCCTGCGCTGAGAGGTTTCTCCTGAATCCTATCATCGTGGGTGGGAGCGAGTCGCAGTCTTCGAGGTAGGTGGTTATCCTCGCCAGGACCCCGTACTCCATGAGTTTCCCCACGGTAGAAGTGAGATAAGTGAAAATGAATAAGTAAGAAATAAATAAATTAGTAACCTTCGAAATAACGCCTAGAATATGTTCGTTGCAGCAGTCTCCTAAGGCAACCTAAATTTCTCGTGTTAATCTGAACAAGCGTGAATAAGAAAGCCAAAGCGCTGCAGCATATGTGGCATAGCTGCATGTTCATCGTGCTACCTTTGCATTGTTCTTTTGAAATTCATCGCAGCCGTTATGAACATTTTCGAGGTGATGACGCTCCTTACTTTCCGGACGCCACTGTTTTGTGTGTAATTATTTTTTGGCATCTTCCTGGTTTCCTGCTGACAAAATGGTTCTGCGTGGTGACGACTCAAGCTAAATCTACATTAAAGCAATAGTATGTTAGGCGAACTAGGATTCTTTGATGACACTTTAGTTGCGAGGTCAACGCTGGAGTGTGCCTACTCTTTCTTCTTCCGTGTAAAAACTTGCACTGTTTTTTTTTTTCGCCATATACTCTATACTTTTGAAATAGTTGAACACCACTTGTTTTCTTGCGTTCTCCGTGAAGTCGTGCTACTCTGTCCTAACAGCAAATGTACCAACAATCTCTTGCATACAGGTGGGCTTTCTTCCGGTATATTTATTGGCAAGCTTCTGCTATGTGCTATCGCAGGTTGCGTGTTTGTTTTATAGCGGTAAGGTGCCAAATTGCGGTTATTGTACACCCGAACCTAAAGTTTTCGTGGTCGAGAGTTCGCCTCGTGGTATTTTTGAATAACTAGATTGGCATTTCTTTCTAGGCGCGTTTATTTGTTATAAGATGGCATACATGCCGGGAATCGGATACGGAATTGCAACACCTTTAAAAAAGGTGATTGGTATTTTTCATTGACATGATCATATTAGGGGACGTTGGCAGCAAGGGATGGCGACGGTTACACTGTAAAATTTCTAAATACTTGTACTTTTCTCATGTGGCAACGATGAAAGAAAGTTGGCATGCTGCCGATGTGAAGAAAAGAAATATTAAGCAAGTTGGGGGACATCCCAAAACCTGCACGAAGAAACAGATACGATATCGCAGACAAAAAGTAACATAATCAAGGTAACGGAATGATATCAATGCTTCAATAGGGAAAGAAATAACGTGCAGTGTCAATCTTACAGGGCGAAACTGTTGCAGCCATTCATTATCTTAATAGTGACCTACACAAAAAATTACTCGAGCATAATTGCAGCGCCGTGGTTCTAAAGCGCACCCGCGGTAGAGAAACCGAAGGAGATGTACACGTGCGTGGCCATGGTACGCGCGCGAAAGACTGCCTTAATAAATTTACAGACTTGAGAAAAAGTTACGTTAGCAACAGATAACATGGCAGTCAGCACTCGAATACGACAATGGAAATTACTGAGACATGGAAAATTCCCTTGAACGAAGTATGGTTTCCGAGAGAAATGCTTCTAAGTATTGAACATTTTAAAAGATGAGGGAATAAATGATAATCTCCGCGCTTACCGAGAGGATGGCGTCCGCACGAGACTACACCAGGCACCTTACTGAGACGTGGAGCTCTGTGGCCGGTGCAAAGTCCCCTTCTCAGCCGGATGGGCATAGATCACGTGCGTTCCGATCGCCCAAGGTTGCGCGGGCATTGTTTAGTTTGAATCGAGCGGACTCGAGCGGCTCTAGAGACGAGGAAAAGCTTAAGCAGGTGCGAGGCGGGCAACGGCACGCTTAGCGTGGGAAGCTAGGCCGAGTAACTATCCCAAGGTGCGCTGCACACGAGAGCGAAATACCTTTGTCTGATTATAATAACCCTAATATGACTACTTTCGAAAAGAGAACGGCCCAGAAGGCTGTACTACGAGTGCTATGACTGACACTTCTTTATATATATATATATATATATATATATATATATATATATATATATATATATATATATATATATATATATATATATATATTGTTACAAGCACGGGGAAAATGGGTTTATTTAGGCGTGCGAGAGCAGGGACGGCAGGCTACGACCAACAGGAATGGCCACTGCACAGTCTTCGTTCTCCTCTTCCCTTCTCTTCTTGATCCCCGCGTCCCTTTTACTCGCTTGGACATAACATATACCTCTCCTCGCAGACAAAGCCCACTGGGCGAGTCAACTAGCTTGTCGTGGCGTGCATGATTTCAACCGTGCGACATGCGCGACTTGTGTCCTAGCAGAACGTCTACCAGTGTTCGTGAGGCGTGCGAGAGTATAGTTCACTTCGCTGACTTGCAACTACAAGCTCCGTCGCGAAAACTCCACCAGCCAAGTATACTTCAGCAGTGCACACACAAACAGGACGCAACGACTCGCCACTCACTCCACAAAACGTTGCAGCCTGGTCCCACGGAAATAGAACTTGCGCCCCAACCGACCTTTAAAACCCAGACTCATTACGGATACAGTTGCTCCGGTATCCACTACAGTCATTGTAGAAACACCATCAACAATTACATGCACTTTGTTCTTAATCATAGCAATTGCAGGGGGCATTTCTGTCGATAGCACGTGTCGAGCGACCTCACGCCCATCGGCCGCGCTAGCTAGTTTTCCGGTTGTGAAGGCGAGGTGGAGCGGCGCACTGGCGATGTAGATCGATGTAAACGCTGTGCACGAGAAGTTGGCGGTGGCGTCAAACTCCTGTCAGATGCCGGTGAGCGGCTCCGGAAGCTTCTCTGCCAGTAATCGTTGCCAGGAGGGACGCTAGCTCACCAAGAGGTGGTGTATGGCTGTTGAGTTGTCCTCGTAGGAGGTGTGGTCCTTGTTGAAGATCCCGATCGACGATTCCACGTTGCTGGGCGACGATTACAAAATCTCGCCATGTGGCCAGCGACACCACTTTGGAAACACACCGGCTGATGCCGCAGATTTCGATGTTCTTCCATGTAGTCACGCATGTTGCTGTCGACTGCATAGCCAGCAGGTGGGTCCCATTCATCATGGCTAGGCATCGGCCGCCGGGAGGCATGCGTGCGGCGAGGGCGTTGGTTGAAGTCATGATCTTGATAGCTTATGGTCCCTCTCGTTTGTGGGGTAGACCTATAGTCGACGGTCGCTGTGTGAACCGTGGGTTGCCATGCGGTCGAAACGGCCGTGTTTCGCATCTCGTGTGGTAAGTACGCACCAGCGATGCCGGGTGTGCAACGGTACATCTCTTCCCGATGGAGCAACTCTTCGCGAACAATCTGCCGTATTGTTGATGGGAGGTCAACACACGAACTCGGGTCTACACTTGCCACCGTTGTAACATTAGCCAGGCGACCAAACTTCGGTATTATCCATCGCATCTACAGCGTCTCAAAGGTCCTGCAGTGGCGAATGACGTCAGACACGGAATGCAAGCTTTCCTTGCCGATCAAAAAATTGTAGACGCCTTCGGCTACGCCTTTCAACAAATGTCCAACTTTGTCATATTCAGACATTCGAGAGTTGACTATTTTACACAGTTTCAGAACTTCTTCGATATAAGTCGTACAGGTCTCGCCGGGAATCTGAGCTCGTTGCGGAAGCGTCTGTTCAGCACGTTTCTTTTTTGCACTAGAGTCTCCAAAACACGCTCTGAGCTCCTCTACGAAAAGCTCCCATGAAGTGAGCGTGTCTTCGTTATTCTGATACCAGACTAGCGCTGTGTCGGTAAGGGAAAACACAACATTGGACAACTGTGCGGTCGAGTTCCAACCGTTAGATCGGCTCACCCTTCAGTAGTTCGTGAGCCACTCGTCGACATCTTCTCCGGCTTTTCCTCCGAAAGTGAGTGGCACCCGGTAGTATTGCCACGGAACACCAGGTGCTGGCCTTCAAGCCGCGTCAGAACGTTCGGGAATCTGGCAGGCGTATTCAGGCCTGTCAGGTGAGGGTGGCGGAAGTCCGGCAAGTCGACGGCGTCGGCGAAGTTGTAGCAGCGTAGGCTCCTTGGTTACGAGGTGTACCCCGCACCGTCCACCAATTTGTTACAAGCATGGGGAAAAGGGGTTTATTTAGGCGTGCGAGAGCAGCAACGGTAGGTTACGAACACGAATGGCCGCTGCACAGTCTCCGTTCTCCTCTTCCCTTCTCTTCTTGATCCCCGCGTCCCTTTTACGCGCTTAGACATAACAATATATATATATATATATATAACATTTATGCGATCGAATTCGAGTGCTGCTCATTTGTTTCTGCGTGTAGTAGTTAAAAGAGCGAGTTTAAGGGAGGAAAAAAAAAGAAAAGAAAAGGAAAATTACTCGAACATAATAGCAGCGCCGTGGTTCTAAAGCGTACCCGCGGTAGAGTAACGGAAAGGGATATAAACGTGCGTGGCCATGGTACGCACGCGAAAAACTGCCTTAATAAATTTAGAGACTTTAGAGCCCGGACAGGCCGCCATTGGAATCTGATCCTGGCAAAGTGTAACGTTAGAACGTTATCTAGTGAGGCGAGTCTAGCAGTGTTATTGGAGGCATTAGAGGGTAGTAAATGGGATATAAAAGGGCTCAGTGAGGTTAGGAGGTCAAAAGAAGCATATACAGTGCTAAAAAGCGGGCACGTCCTGTGCTACTGGGGTTTAGCGGAGAGACGAGAACTATGAGTCGGATTCCTGATTAATAAGGATATAGCTGGTAATATACAGGAATTCTATAGCATTAACGAGAGGGTGGCAGGTCTTCTTGTGAAACTTAATAACAGGTACAAAATCAAGGTTGTACAGGTCTACTCCCCTACATCCAGTCATGATGACCAGGAAATCGAAAGCTTCTATGAAGACGTGGAATCGGCGATGAGTAGAGTGAAAACAAAATACACTATACTAATGGGCGACTTTAATGCCAAGGTAGGCAAGAAGCAGGCTGGAGAAAAGGCAGTGGGGGAATATGGCATAGGCACTAGGAATAGCAGGGGAGAGTTATTAGTAGAGTTTGCGGAACAGAATAATATGCGGATAATGAATACCTTCTTCCGCAAGCGGGATAGCCGAAAGTGGACGTGGAGGAGCTGAATGGCGAGACTAGAAATGAAACAGACTTCATACTCTGCCCTAACCCTGGCATCATGCAAGATGTGGACGTGCTCGGCAAGGTGTGCTCCCGTGACCATAGGATGGTAAGAACTCGAATTAGCCTAGACTTGAGGAAGGAACGGAAGAAACTGGTACATAAGAAGCCAATCAACGAGTTAGCGGTAAGAGGGAAACTATAGGAATTCCGCATCAAGGTACATACCAGGTATTCGGCATTAACTCAGGAAGAGGACCTTAGTGTTGAAACAATGAACGACAATCTTAGGGGCATCATTAAGGAGTGTGCAATAGAAGTCGGTGGTAACTCCGTTAGACGGGATACCAGTAAGCTATCGCAGGAGACGAAAGATCTGATCAAGAAACGCCAATGTATGAAAGCCTCTAACCCTACAGCTAGTATAGAACTGGCAGAACTTTCTAAGTTAATCAGCAAGCGTAAGACAGCTGACATAAGGAACTATAATATAGATAGAATTGAACATGCTCTCAGGAACGGAGGAAGCCTAAAAGCAGTGAAGAAGAAACTAGGAATAGTTAAGAATCAGATGTATGCGTTAAGAGACAACGCGGACAATATCATTACTAATATGGATGAGACAGTTCAAGTGACTGAGGAGTTCTATAGAGATTTATACAGTACCAGTGGCGCCCACGACGATAATGGAAGAGAGAATAGTGTAGAGGAATTCAAATCCCACAGGTAACGCCGGAAGAAGTAAAGAAAGCCTTGGGAGCTATGCAAAGGGGGAAGGCAGCTGGGGAGGATCAGGTAACAGCAGATTTGTTGAAGGATGGTGGGCAGATTGTTCTAGAAAAACTGGCCACCCTGTATACGCAATGCCTCATGACCTCGAGCATACCGGAATCTTGGAAGAACGCTAACATAATCCTAATCCATAAGAAAGGGGACACCAAAGTCTTGAAAAATTATAGACCGATCAGCTTACTGTCAGTTGCCTACAAAGTATTTACTAAGGTAGTCGCAAATAGAATCAGGAACACCTTAGACTTCTGTTAAGTAAAGGAGCAAGCAGGATTCCGTAAAGGCTACTCAACAATAGACCATATTAACACTGTCAATCAGGTGATAGAGAAATGTCCGGAATATAACCATCCCTTATATATAGATTTCATCGATTACGAGAAAGCGTTTGATTCAGTCGAAACCTCAGCAGTCATGAAGGCACTACGAAATCAGGGTGTACACGAGCCATATGTAAAAATACTGAAAGATATCTATAGCTGCTCCACAGCCACCGTAGTCCTCCATAAAGAAAGCAACAAAATCCGAATTAAAAAGGCGTCAGGCAGGGAGATACGATCTCTCCAATGCTATTCACAGCATGTTTACAGGAGGTATTCAGCGACATGGAGTGGGAAGAATTGGGAATGAGAGTTAATGGAGAATACCTTAGTAACTTGCGATTCGTTGATTATATTGCCTTGCTTTGTAACTCAGGGAACCAATTGCAATCCATGCTCACTGACCTGGAGAGGCAAAGCAGAAGCGTGGGTCTAAAAATTGATCTGCATAAAACTAAAGTAATGTTTAACAGCCTCGGAAGAGAACAACAGTTTAGGATAAGTAGCGAGGCACTGGAAGTGGTAAGGGAATACATCTACTTAGGGCAGGTAGTGACCACGGATCCGGATCATGAGACTGAAATAATAAGAAGAATAAGAATGGGCTGGGGTGCGTTTGGCAGGCATTCTCAAATCATGAACAGGAGGTTGCCACTATCCCTCAAGAGAAAAGTATAAAACAGCTGTGTCTTACCAGTACTCACGAATGGGGCAGAAACCTGGAGGCTAACGAAAAGGGTTCTGCTCAAAGTGAGGACGACGCAACGAACTATGGAAAGAAGAAAGATGAGTGTAACGTTAAGGGATAAGAAAAGAGCAGATTGGGTGAGGGAACAAGTGCGAGGTAATGACATCTTAGTTGAAATCAAGAAAAAAGAAATGGGCATGGGCAGGCCATGTAATGAGGAGGGAAGATAACCGATGGTCATTAAGGGTTACGGACTCGATTACAAGAGAAGGGAAGCGTAGCAGGGGGCGGCAGAAAGTTAGGTGGGCGGATGACATTAATAAGTTTCCATGGACAACGTGGCCACTATTAGTACATGACCGGGGTAGTTGGAGAAGTATGGGAGAGGCCTTTGCCCTGCAGTGGGCGTAACCAGGCTGCTGCTGCTGCTGATGATGATGATTATGATGACGCAAAAATAGGCATGGCAGACAAAACCTCTAGACCAATATGTTCGCGGCTTCAATGACTATGGATTTGTTGGCCATGGGCCCAACAGCGGCTTTACGCTCACAGTACAGTGCGCAAGCCGCTTTGGCTCTTTGCCAGTCGGCGTCTTGCATGACCGTGCTTGCGGCAGTTCATTTACAATGGGCTGTATTAGAAACGAGGATTTTGTCAGCACTGATGGACTCTACAAACTGTTTCATGGAAACGGCACCCAGTTGCAAACAGTGAATAATATTGCTGAAGATATTTGTTCAGTTCTATAAATAAAAAAAAAAGCAAGACTGCTTTCAAGACGTATCGGTTAAGCCGAATTTGCTGATATAAGAAACATTGCGTGAACAATTGGCGGATTTGCCGTAGAACCAATGAAAAAAGAAAATGCGCTCAACGAGAATGGTTAAATTAGTTAGGCCTAACTTCCGCACTTCGGGCCTGCTACTCGGCCGAGTACTTGCTCGCACTGGCTGACTTCCAGCGAGTGAGTACTAGCTACGGCAAAAGCACATGGGGTTTCTGTGGCCATGAGGAGCTACTTGAGCGTCGACAATGACGTTAAACGTCAGCTTTTGTGACAGCACACAGGGCAGCTGAGCGCTGGAAAACAATATTCACTCATTAACTTAAATGAGAAGGCATAAGGTAATGCTTTGTATCAGGCAAAGTATCATAAATGTCAGTTGCTTTCGTGTTTTGGTTTTATTGCTGTTTCTTCTGTTGTTTTGTATGCGTGATATTCGGGTACAAACAAATTTTTATTGCGTTTTCGAGAATGTCCTAACGCAAGTTAACTAAATAGTTTTCAGAGACCTTCTACTTCTATGCGGCTTCTATTGATGGCAAAAGAAAAGCAAAGTTAGAAGAAAAAACGAGTGACATAATAAGCACTAGCGCATATTCAGAAGTAACAAGTATTCCGCGCTAGGGAAAATCAATTTCACCGCTATGCGCTTTTCCATGTAAGTTTTCCGCGCACTCCCCGCAGGGGTTGCGGAGCGATTGATTTTTGATTGCCTTAAGAAGGGAGAGCCCACCGCTGTGCGCAAAACGAGCTATGCGCTCCACGGGAGAGACAGGGTTCTTGCCGCAGCTGCTTCTGCAGGGTTTGCCATGAATGCTTTCCCTGCATGTACCCCTCCCACCACATTATCCCAGCTATTTTATTTCAATAATGCAAACGCGCAAATAACCAAATTTTATTTAAAATACATCGGTCTTTATTTCTGGAGTTTTATCAATGGCAGTGCCATGAAACATTTCAGCCAAGTGACCTCTCTCGATTCTCAGAACACCATTGTAGACTTTGCACTCGACACACTAAAATTGCGCCTTTCGTCTCTGAACACTGAAGAAACAGCAACGCTAGTTCGTGTTAGCGTGTCATTCGGTACTGTTGGTCACACTGCCCTATGCTGTAAACTTTTTATTTTCATAACTATGGTTGCACTTTTTCCCAAATATGAACTAGCCCTTAATTAGAATCAGCTGGCTCTACGAGCTATTCTTTAATAAATACGGAGCATGTGGATTCAATCCCTCATTTGAAGACTTGAGCAGACTTTGTAATGTTAATTTTCCCATTACATAAAGTGACTGTAAGATACAACAGAAATTCGGTGACTACATTGCGAAGCGGAGTACCAACGGTGAAACTCGTTAAGTGTTTAGCGAGAAAATAAGACAGGATTTATTTAGAATACAATGAACGAATACAAGGAATGCAATGCATACAATACGTGAACCCGATGTATGGGGCTGAACTGATGAACCCGATGGTATCTTCAGGAGCTCCTTTCACAAGGCTGAGGTATCCGCGGCAGTCCACGCCAAAGCGGCACAAGAAATGCCAGGGCAATCATCAGTTGCATACCGGTTGCTAATCACCGACGCTACAGAACAACGTCGGCATGAATTCTGCAAATGTAGGGAGGCTGGCTAAAATAAGACATGTTTTGTTAATTGATTACAAATCAAACTATCCCTTAAGCTGACCAGTACTTTCTTTCTGCGGCAGTTAAGAGGTCGCACCAAATAACTTCACAAGAATAGCCAAATAATTTGAAAGGAATAGTAAAGCTTTTCAAAAGCGGAATTGAAATCAGGATTCCCAAGCCAGCTAAGCACTTATTATGATATACTTGCTTAGGTAAAATTGAAATTACTTACGGCTTGTCCAGATTACGATTAAAAGGTTCATCCAATGGTTAATTGTACTCTGTATTTGTCACCTTTTTTGAGCACGCTAGCTACCGTGTTGCCCGCATAAAGAAACCCGATTCACTGCCTTAATCTACTCCATGCCATCACCGTGGGCTGTGTGATTTCAAATGGCATCCCCACATGACATGCTTTTTTTTTTATTGCATGTTCGGCATTTAAATCAAGCTGATAAGAACGGTATTCCCATTTCAAAGCATAGTTGAAGCAATCGCTAAATAGGAGTGAAGCTCTCGGGTATTGTGTGAAACGAGGTACAAGATATTCGTCATTTTCACTGCTCCACAGACATCAGCCAAAGAGGTATTGCGTTTGTACTTATTTTAGGACAAAATATTGCGTGACCAAGGAGTGCATATTGTGAAAAGTGTTAATTACAAGGCCGAAAATGACGTAGTAGTGTTAAGTCACTGCGAAGCAGAGTGGCAAGGACAATCTTTGTGAAGTATCTACGTGCCTAGGTGTCTAAGTACGCAGCTCAACATATCACCAACTTCTCTTAAGTCAAGGGGAGAAGGCAACCGAGGGCCTCGATTGTCATTAATGACGACCATATAAAGCCTACAAGAATTGAAGCTAAGGAAAACATACGGGTAATTAGGACCGTTGGTTGCGTCGGTTCAGTGCCCACCGGCGAAGACATTGACTTCTTTTGGGGGTCGGTCCCCACCGGCGGCCGGCTATCTTTTCGTCCACTTTCATTCCTTCCCCCCCTCCGTATATTTTTCTACATTCCAAATTTAACCACAGCTAATTACCAGTATGCTCTCCTTGGTTTCATTGCCTGTTGGCTTTAAATGGTCTCTAGAGCCAGCGTTTCTCAAAAGGTTAGAGTACGTGACCAGTTTTAGTAGTAACCAGCCTTTCATGACGCTCCCCCCCTCTCCGCCTTGGAAAGCCTTCTGAAAATTTACTTTTTCAAATGACGCAGATACATTCATGTTTTGATTTCTTTAAAATATATTAACCTGAGCTGAGAGCTACCAAAAATACGTGATAATTTGTTTTACCAATGAATGATTTAATCATGTATTTTAGTGACACTGTTGTGTTTGCTTTCTTAATGCAACCATATTTGCTGGACCTATTTCTACAGTTTCGGTAGGAAAAAGCTGGCTGCGGTTGGAGGCCGTCTTCGGTGAATGTTTCTTTGTGGCGACTGAAGGTTTAAATCACCGTTTGTCACAAGAGTATGGGTACCGATAGTGAAAATTTATCTCTGTTCTGGGAAGCAGAATGGACTAAAACACAATCGAATTGCTCGCGGCTAATAGTAATGCAAAAAAGAATTTTGAGAATAATTGAGAATGTGCCACTCCGGCATTCTACTGTGGAGCTCTTTAAAAAATTTAAAATAATTAGAGTACAAGACACATATGAGCATAAATTGTTGCGTGAATATCGCCTTAACTATGACTGTCATAATTCTATCTTCATGGGTTTGGTGAATCTCCATTTGAAGGAAGCATCATATGCCACTAGAACAACAGAAATATGGAATGTTCCATATTGTCAGACTGGCTACGGTCGGCAAATGCTCCAAAACAAACTTCCACGACTACTAAATAATTTTAATAAAAAACAAATCGATATTCGCGAAGCAACATTATCTGACTTGTACACATTTTTTTCTAGCCTAACATTGACCGCTAGAGCTGTTTACGATTGCTATTTAATTATATTATTTCAATGTCACTATTACTAAGCGTAAATTGTTATCAAATGTGCTGTCATTCGATGTTGAGGTGAAGTAAAGTATGTTAACGAATGATGCCCTACGTAGGACAGTAACTAATGTGTTTAATTCTATGGTTTTGTCAAGGTTTATGGCGATGTTGTGCTTAATCTGATGGTCTTGTAAAAGTGTACGACCATGTGAACAGGACGTGTGTGCCTCTGCTGTTGTCTTTGCCAGCGTGGGGGCGAAGGACTCCCTCAAGCCATCCTTGAATGGCTTTTCCGTTCGCCTCCCATCACATGTATATGTGATAAACCAATAAAGAATCAATCAATCAATCAATCATATATTGTTGGAGCCTCTATGATCCCCCCCACCCCCCCCCCCCCCCCAAAAAAAGAAGGCGAATGCCCCACAAGGGAGTCATGACCATCAGTTTGAGAAACACGGTCATTTGTATTTGCTGTACATGTTTCTCCTAGGCTCGCCGCGAATTAAGTCACGGCCAATCACATTTTCACTTTCTTTTTTTTTTTTGATGATGCAGGTTGTGCGTATGCTGTTCACCGTGGTATTCCTGTTCACCGTGTGCTGGCTTCCCTACCACGTCTACTTCCTGTACGTGTTCCACCATCCCAGCGTAGTGCACTCGGATGACATCCAGCACGTGTATCTGGCTATGTACTGGCTCGCGATGTCGCACGCCATGTACAACCCCATTGTCTACTACTTCATGAACCACAGGTGCGAAATCGCGTGAAATAATATGCGCATTGTATACTCCATGAGTGTCACTAAAGCATCAACAGCCTCCGCTGACATTCTGAAAAAAAAAAAAGCTCAGAGTATAAAACAGTGCTCTTAACACACACGATCAGCTCCTAATTAGCTAGAAGAATACGTGTATCCGAGGGACAACACTCTAAATTACAGTACAGCACTGTACAGGAACTCAAGAAAGCATATGGAGGCTCGAGGGCCCAGTTGAACGAGCACTCAACCACGTTATTTCCACAGAAAACCTGAATTGCCGCAATCATCAGGTACGCAGAGTCTTGTGAATGCTTCACGACCTCACAACCATTGCATCGCAAGCCTGTAGAATCCAGTAAAAACAAACCAGGGTCCTGCCGTAAAGAATAAAGAGAAATGGTCCTTGTAAAATAGGAACTTACCCGTTTTCACATTTGCGAAGATACTGATTTTCCGCAAAGCATGGCCATCAATATGACGAGTATTGGCTGCAGAAAATCATACAAATTTTTTGCGTAATGTGAAACACATAAGTTGGCATTAAACAGGTGCATATTTTGTATCTTTCAGATTTCTTTCAACCCGCAGTACCTATGCTAAAATAGCAAATTATTACTTTATCTTCTGTTCTTTGAGGTGCTCCTTTGAAGGTTCGCATAAGAACTCTGAAAAATTGTACGCTCAACTATTACTGCTGTCCATCCACTCAAAACACCAGTGGTCAGTCTATAAATATGTGTATCGCAGTATACGTCGTGGCAACTACGTCTTGAAATAAAATGTGCAAACGTACAAGCACCCTAAATAACCTCATTTCTAGCGGTAACGAAAGAGTTAATGTTGTGCTAGCACACCTTGGATGGTTTTCAACTATATACGTGGTTGCGACACGTTGGCGTGACGAAGCACGCGAAGCAACTGCTGCTGGACAGAAGGAACAACCCACCGACAGGCTATCACATGTCTCAGAGCGCTAGCTGGATGAGGAGAGCCGTCGGTATCGGCTTTGATGAAGATGGCAAGAGTAGCAAGAAAGAAATCAGGAAAATCTGCGCGATAACACCAAGGGCCGTGCCTTGGTATTGGAGGGCCGAGCTCGTTGCCTAAAGGCAAAAAACCTACCGGATTGGCAATTAGCAACAGAATGAGGCTTTTGTCTGCTGCAGCAAATATCAGGAAAGCGTGAGCTCGGCACATCCTAATGGAACGCGAAGATATTCACTCAGGGAGACCCGTAGGTAACATCCTCCTTTCACAGGCGCTGGGACTTAAAGCGGATGGAAGCGTTCACCGGTCAACAGTCCGCATAAACACAGTCTTTTAGAATATTGTTGGGAAAAAAGCAGGGACAATAGTGCTAGGACACGATTTATAACTGCCTCAGCTTACAAGTTAGATGTGGATATTATAAGGACTATTAGCACCCTCTGCTGCGTTGCAGGTATGACCGCTGCTTTGGTCAGGGGCTCCGCAGCTGCTGGAGACAGAGGACCATGGGTTAATTGTAGGAGTCATGAAGGAAGCAGTGGGCGAATAATGCACGAGATAGGCCAATTCCTGTTCCGGTGAGGGAGTGTCCTTTGTTGAAGCTTAGTAGGCCTTCCTAATTTGGTTGCACCTCGATTAGTATAGCCGCACTGGCTCTCCCCATTTTTTCTGGTGTCAGGCGCCGCTCCAAGCCTGGAGATGTTGTTTACTGGAGCAGGATTCGAGCTTACGACTTTCAGATTAGATGCGTGATGTTCGACCTATGCTCCAGGTCCCCGCCCCAGTCACATAAGTACGAAGGCAACACTTCTAATGGGACTCTTTAAAATAAAGCCCACATTTCGGCAGTGCCCATGTCTAGGAGATTGGTCCAACAAAAAGGCTAGAAACATGAATACCTGTCGGGGAAAAGGGGGAGTACGTAGCTTCCTAATAACACACTGTCTTTAGGAAAATGAATAAACACCTTTCCTGGAAAGACGCGACACGACCGTTAGTTCAGCTGTTTAAATTAAGCATATATTCAGGTTTCAGGAGGGCGTCCTCAGCGTTGTCAAGCTGATCTCTTTCAAAATATCCTCCACCTTTGTAGTTGGCCTAAGGAATGCTTTAACGAGAGCAGAGAAAATAAAGAACAGAAAGTAATCGATGATGTATTCCCAGCAACGGCGGGCGTCAGGATGAACGTGTACTGCACGATTGTCAGCATTACCCCTTGTTCTACTTAGAGCGCATATTAGAGCAATAAACGGCCCCTACTGATATCGCCAGATTGATCGAAGCCGGCTCGGGTAAGACCATTCCTCGTGGAGAAGGAAAGAGCCATCGTTGCCATTTTTGTGAAGCTTATACCGTGACAAGACAATAGCTTCCATTGAGAGGGTGTACAGATCACACGATGCCCCCTTCACGAAGAAGAAAAACTGGGGCGCTATAACCTAATGCTATTCCAAACTTTTCTATTCCAATTTTGCAATCAGCCCTCCATGATTGGTAAAAAATTTTTCAGTCCACCGCCACTTCGCCTGTCTCTCATTCAACGTCACGAAGGCTGCGAAAATGCCCCAACTGATGTGACGTGTGCACACTGATTATGCATAATTATACTGCACGAAACAAAAATAATTATTTCACATTCGGTGCTTTTTTCGCCATAACACTCTGCCATTGATCAAGCATTTTCGGGTTGCGCCCAATTCGCCAGTGTGTGACGCAACGTCACAAAGCCGCGAAAACTCTAGTGTCAAAGTGACGCGTACGCGTTAAAGACGCAATAATATGCAATCAAAACTGAATTTTTTCCTGACTAGTCGGAGGCTGCCCCCTTCCGAAAAGAATAGAAGGTTGCTGCCCACCGATTGTTCTGGCAGTACCTACTGAGAGCGGCCGCGGAGCATGGATTTATTTGCGTATGAGAAACATTTTTCCGTGGCAGTATAAGGTTATCGAGCCTTTTCGGCACGTATACAACATTTCCCTCCCAACTCTTCCTTGATAATAATCCGTTCTAGCGGTGTTTTTGCGTTCCGTTGCACCCCGCCGATTTTCTATCAGCCACCGCAAGCTAAGGGGAAGCGGGCAAATAGCAGACACCGGCTGCACCCTGGTAATTCGGTTGTGTACATTCACTGGGCTGGCTCGGCCTTCTCAAACGCCTCTCCACTTGAGCGTACTCCTTGCCTCTTATCATCCAATTCTATAAGAAAATCTGCTCAATGTAGGCAATGCTATTTCCTTTGAAAGGAGAAAAAGTGACCTCCTATAAACGAGGAGCGCGTTTTATTGTGCTTCTCAAACAATGTTGCGGGTTGCCGCCCAATGCTTCCGTCGGTGGTTACGTAAATTTGACGTCAGGAGATTGGAATAAAACATATTGCAATAGTTTTACGTTGCAGGGCCTCTGGTATGCGAACAAATACAGAGCTATGTGTTTGAACACCTCTGCAGAGGCGCTCTAGCGCGTGCGTGCATGCGCGCGTGTGTGTGCGCGTGCGTGTGTGATTTTCTGCTGCGTACCTTCCACGGAAAGAGACTATACTGTAAAATGTATGCAAATTTCAGAAAACGTTTTGCCGCGTTTCCTTAGCAGGGATGCTCGATGCCCCCGAATCACCCCAACCACGTCAACCACGTGCGGCCGTCCATTCTTGCACTTAGTGGCCGCGAGGCGAGTAATGCTCCAGGAGGAACCTCGCAAACCTCTCGCGGCTGATGCGACATGTGGCACGGACAGCGCTGCTGTGTGAGACAGCCACTGGTAGAAGGGTTCTTTCGAGAGTCGCCATAGCGCCGTGCGTGGCGCTGCAGCGACGCTATAAGTACTCAGAATGTTCTCTAGGTGCCCACCACGTTCGGTTCTGCAACCAGGCGCTCTACGGTGCCCACTGTGAAGCGCTGTCATTCCTCTCGGCTGGTGCTGAAAACAAATTCACGAATTTACCGAAGAAAAAGTAGCAAACTACGGAAAAGCACTCTTACCACTTTACGTTTCTTTTTTACACTGACCTACACTGTAAAAAATCATTCCTTAAAAAGAAAACTGAAATTTTCTGTAAAACTCTGTTTTCTATTTTTCCTTTTTGTGTTATTTAACAAGTTCTTCCTGTTTCGCATTAAGAGAAATTTCGTGTTTAAAGACAGTTATCTGTTTGTATTATAGGAAAGGATGTTTTTTCTTTAAATATTTTCTGTTATTTTATTCATGTTTTCTGTGTTATGTTACCGAAAATGTATTTGTAAAACAATTTTCTATTTTGAGGCACAGAAAAAAATTCTGCTTTCTGTTTATATTTTTCTCTTACTTCACATTTTTTTTCTCTTCCAATGTACAGAAGTGTGATATGTAAACGCAATTTTCTGTCCTGTTGAATAATGGGCGAACCAGGAGCGTCGCTGAAGCCAACGCTTTGAAAGGGCATTTCTCTTCGTGAGTGCAGTTGCAATCCTCACGAAGAGAAATTGTTTTGTAGAAACGTTGACTGCAGCCGATATTCCTTGTTCGACCACTGTTCATCACTTCTAGCCTCCATTTTCGTGTGAACTTCTCTCATGTTTGAATTTTCTATCGCGCGTGGCATAATCTTTATACAATAACAAATATCATGTAAATATGCAGCTGGTCTCAAAACTAAAATTAGGCTCTACGCTCAAAATAGAAAAGACAAAGGTCACACGTAGCGCTGGTGTGTGTCTGCGTTTTCACTTTACTCAGTTTTTCTTGCGCAGCTGTTAAATATGTTCAACACTTTTTCTCTCAGTAGTTGTAAGAAAGAATTTCTAATTTTGAATATTGTGGAAGAAAATGAATATTTGTTTTATATTCCATCAACATATCACTGGGGAGATGAATATGACAACAGGTATATATATAAAACTGCTTATGCGCACTTGGTTCAGCAAACAAGGAGCATCGCTTTTCCTTCAGCTGTTACAATAGTTTCAAAGTAAATTTGCCAGGCTATAGATAAGCTTCCGCTTGCCATGGACTGCATGTGTACGTAGAGTCGGAAGAACAGGAAAAAGTACATGGCCTTTCAAAGCAAGGCAAGCGAAGTAAATAAATACGCACATCTTTGCGTGTAATAGGCACTGATGGCTGATCCGCCACGGGGGGGGGGGGGGGGGGGGGGGAGGGGGGGGAGTCCTAACGAACCAGATATCTCATGGAGTCATGCGTGACAAAAATCAGGTGGCAGCCCCAACACTTTGGTAAATGACGCTACAAAGAAGAGCCAGGCTACAGTTTGTTTGATACAAAAATAGATGTCTTCTATTTTAAAGCAAGAAAAACTGATGTCTAAACAAGCCACATGGAAACAAAAACAGTGAACTTCTTACCGCACTGCAAGAGAACGAGCTCATATAGGAAAGCATAATGGTGCTGAAAAAAAAATTTGAAGTGGCCTCGGCATTACGTTGATAAAGTCTTTTGCTTTAACACTCAGTCGTGAAGACACCTAAATATGGAGACAAATTTTGGTGTAAGGCCATGCTGCTTACTTAGGCGCTGGACCTTGCTTCCTCTCTCAGGGTGTCATACTGGGACTGACCTGAATTGTCAGTGGTGCTTTAAGATGCATATGGCAGTAGCATGATCGTACAGAACTCAGTGAAGCGCTTTAGCACAAGACTTTTTCTTTTGGAAGAGTAATCAACAAAGCCCTATAGTGTGCGCATATGGGAACACCGTGTGAGGGCCGCTTCCAAATAATGTTTATTCCAGCCAGACGATTATATCGTTTGAGGTAACTGCAGAATATTAGCACGTGGCCAGTAAGTGGCGCCGTGTTCCCTTTTAAACAAACAGAACTCACCATGGGACAAAGTGTACACGCCTTCCCCCCACACAACACACATGCACACAGCACGTACAAAACACACACCACACTAATAGAACACGTACAAAACACACACCCGCAAAACATACACACGCGCACATAACTCCATGTTGGTGGTCGCTGCTGGTTTCAAAAATGTAGAAGCCTATACAGAACATTGCACTGACAAGCTACATTTTATTATTGTCAATAGGCACTAAGCTACAGGATGTGTGAACTTCAGGTTAATTGAGGCGGGTGTGGTTTACTTTTTTAAGTACGGTAAAGGATAGAAAAGGTGACACATTCAGAATGACTAATGCTTCTTTGTAATGTTACAATAGTCAATGAAGACTAAGAAAGAAAAGGATCTCGGGCTGGTCTCCACCCGTTCAGCTACAAGTGAAATTACCACCCTGCCACTATCTTGGTCGTTTTGTTGGTTGTTTTTATGCGTGTCACCCATACGTGACAATATTAAGATACCATTTGTGCAACCATGGTTTAAGCATTTTTAAAACCATGCAGCCAATTAGAACGTTATATGAGAAAGGAACATGCATATTCCCTAATGACTTCCTCTTTTATAACTCTCCTAAACTGATCTTACATTTCACTTGAGGGTACATGTTGAAATTGCGGAATAGAAGCCGATTAGTGGAGAAGTGATGCAACCACTTGGTTACATCTTGGCCTCAATTTAGGAATTTGTACGTATGCTTCAAATAGAATACTTATGAAGGTATTCAGTTGATCGTTTTCATTAGCAACCTGAACATCGCAATCTCTCGCTCAAGTAAAGTCCACTTCTTCATGTAATCCATATCAATAGGCCGAATCATACTATATGCTTTATGCGCTTTTTTATTTTTCGAACGAAACAAAATGTCGCACTCTTGCCCAAAAGGCGAAGCACTGATTGCGATAACAAATTAGTAGACAGCTACACGAAGTAAAGGTACTAGTTTCGTCGGCAGTATAAACTTGGAAACATTCGCTTACTAACTGAATCAACAGTCATGGTTTCAGCGCACACAAGCACACATGAACACATCACACTCGGTTGAGCGCGGACACTCGCTGTCAAATCGCTGGTGTGAGCAAGCGCAGCAGCAGCAGCGAGCGAAGTCACCTTCGTGCGATCTATAGGTTCAACATAAGAGCAGCGAGAACACAGCGGACACAAGCATGAGCCGTCTGCAGATCAATTCGAAGATACGGCGCGCGGTCGCGCGCCCAATGTACGCACGTGTTGGCGAAGTCGAAGCCGCCCCTCTTCCCTACCGCGCTGCCTCCGTCAATTCCCCATGCGCCCGTTCGCAAAATGCGCAGTCGCAAACAACTCGCACGTCAGCTATTTTCCTAACCATGTCTAGCAGAACGGCGCAAGGTAGAAACTAGTCCTGATAATTGAAAGCGATGGACACATTACAGTAACTGTATAGTATTAGTTACGTGAAACAATGACACATGCTGCCTTCTTACTTCTTTACTTAATCTATTGCTGCAGTTCAATTCATACAATTTTTCACCATTTGTTTCCGATTTTTGCAGCCCACCATTCATACATTTAGTTATCTTTTGTCAGAGTCGGCAAGTGAGGCTAGCAGACAACATACGAGCAATACTTCGTGGCCACGAGCGTGATGATAGCGTAACTTCGCGGCTCGAGTACTACAACCTTCCAGGCTGTGCTTTTAAAATGCGGAGATGGTACAAAATGAAGTGAGTTAGTCAGTGGCCAGGCAAAATCATTTCCAGACGGTAACGCACTAAAACACTCGAACCGCAGGTAACGAAGCAACAAAATCGATACAGTATGTCATGTGCCTTCATATGAGGCGGGTTCATATGCCAGCGTCAAAAGAAATAAAAGATTAGAGAACAGAAAAAAGTCGCACTTTCCGGTCACTTCAATAAATTAAACACTTGATCGTAGCTAAGAACTTACGTCGCTGAGTGAGCTTTTTTGAGAGCTCGCTCATACTTTTCTTTCTCGCAATCATAGTAAAAATAAGTGAATTCTGAAAAGGGAAGATTAGGCAAGAATACATTTGTCAAGCCCAATGGCTAGCCCTTACGTTTGCTATAATAAAAAAAGTAAACCTAAATTTCATCTCCAAATCCCACGTTACCTCACGAAGCGTAACGTAACTGATATGTCGGAACACATACTTGCTAAATTTTGTCACTGTCCGCCTGAATTTTCTTTGCGGGCTACATTGTAGTCCTGTTCTATGTCATGAAGACGCGGATAATATTGGGTTGAAGAAAACGTCGCGCACTGTTTGAAATGCCCTTCAAATGAAAACCACTCAGCTCTTAGGATTTGCGAAAACAGGAACGTAACAGTGCCGACATGCGTTGACTCGAAGAGCAGCCATCTTGATCATGGCACGGGGCATCAAAGCAATACAGCAAACAGCTCGTCTTGCGTGGTATATGCAAAAAGCGGCAAGTATGAAAAGAAAAAAAACTCTAAAATTTTATTTTATACTTTTCTATGCAGTTAGAATAATTCAAAGCGGTTATATTTTAGTTCTGACTCGATTTATAGGCTTGAGATCCAGAAGATCCAAAAATTTCTTTTTTTTTTCGTTTTGACAGGTTTCTGTGATAGAGCATTCACAGAACATTTCTTTTGCGAAACAGAACATTTCCGCAAATTGCCTTTAAATTAACAGATTTTTTTTACAGTGTGCCTTCATTTTTCTTATCATTCCAACTTTGACATACATTTTTGTGCTTTTCGTTGCTTTCTTGTAGCTAAAATTTCTCAACAGGACGGCTTTTTTATTTTCATTTCTTTATTTCTTTCTATTTTTTTCTCTCCATTGATCCCTGTGAAATACTGTGATCAAAGGGTAGTGGGGTCTATGATTTACCTCAATATGAAAAGAGAAAGGGGAAAATTAGTCAAGAAGTAACAGGCCAACCTAGACGCAGTAAGAGTAAATGCCGCCCAATTCAGGCTGCTACTTGCAAACATGCAGCCTTAGAACAGAAAGATGAAGCTGACATAGAGTTAATGAAGCAAGTCGTAACTAGGCTGGCTTCAGAAATACCAGTTAAGTGGGAAGTAAGGCACCAAGACAATCAGTAGGTAAACTCTCCCAAGTAACAAAGGACCTGATAAAGAAACGACAATGGATGAAAGTTTTCAACTGATCAACATGGAGAAAATAAGAGATATTCGAAATTATAATGTGAGAATGACTCACGAAGCAGTAAAAAATGGACGCAGCGTGATATCAGTGAGAGAGAACTTGGCATAGGAAAAGCTAAGATGTATGCACTGAACGATGAGCAGGATAACATCATCAGCAATTTCTAAGATATAGTAAAAGCAGCGGAAGAATTCTTTACTAACCTGTAGAGTACCCAGAGCAGCCACGCTACCTCCATTCGAAGAAGTAATGAACAGCATACGGAGGCTCCTTCTATAACTAGCGATGAAGTTAGACGGGGCTTACCAAACAGCTACCTGGGAAAATCAGCAGCTGAAGATGAATAACAATCGATTCAATCAAACATGGAGGCTGTATCATGCTTGAAAAGCTTGCCGTCCTTTATATGAAATCTCTCACGATTTTAGGTGTTCCATACAACTGGAAGAACACCAACATTATACTAATCCACAAAAAGGAGACGTTAAAGAAGTGAAAGATAATAGGCCCATTAGCTTACTTTCGGTATTGCATAATATATTCCACAAGATAATTTACAATAAAATAAGGGCAACACATGACTTAAGCCAACCAAAAGAAGAGGTTCGCTTCAGGAAGGCATACTCTACAATGGCCCATATCTATGTCATGAATCAAGTAATCCAGAAATCTGCAGCGTATATTCAACCTCTCTACATGGCTTTCATAGATTATGAAAAGACATATGATGGAGAAGTCATTGATACCAGCCGTCATAGAGGCATTGCGTAATCAAGGTGCACAGTAGGCATGCGTGAATGTTTTGGAAAATGTGTACAGTGATTCCACAGTTAGCTTGATTCTCCAGAAGTAGAAAGATACCTTTAAATAGAAGGGTCAGGCAAGTAGGCACAATTTCTCGAACGCTATTCACTGCTTGCTTCGAAGTTTTCAAGCTATTAAACCGGGAACTTAAAAGTGAGGATCAACGGCGAATATCTCACCAACCTTCGGTTTGCAGATTTAATTGTCCTGTTGGGCAACCTTGTGGACAAATCGCAACTAATGATTGGGGACCTTAACAGAGAAAGTGAGAGACGGCTTGAAGATGAATGTGCAGAAGACAAAGAGAATGCTCAATAGCCTATCAAGGAAACAAGAGTTTAAGTTCACCAGTCAGCCTCTGGATTCTGTGAAGAAGGACGTTTACATAGGTCAATTACTCACAGGAGAAGCTGATAATGAGAAGGATATATACAGAGGAATAAAAATGGGTTAGAGTGCATACAGCAGGCATTGCCAGATCCTGACTAGCAGCTTACCATTATCATTGAAAAGAAAGGTGAACAATCAGTGCACTCTACCGGTGCTTACATGTGGGGAAGAAACTTGGATTTTGACAAAGAAGCTCGAGAACGAGGACCGCGCAAAGAGCGATGGAACGAAGAATGTTAGGCGTAACGTCAAAAGACAGGAAGAGAGCGGTGTGGATCAGAGAGCCAACAAGGATAACCGATATTTTAAGTGACATTAGAGAGGAAAATGGAGCTGGGCAGGCTGTGTAATGCCTAGGATAGATAACCGGTGGACCATTAGAGTTATAATGAATTCGGAGGCCCAGGAATCAGTCTGTGCAGGACAGGGGCAATATGAGATCGCAGGCAGAGGCCTCCGCCTTCCAGTGGACATAAAATAGTCTGATGAAAATTTTAAGCAAAAGTGATAAAATGAAGGAGAGACAGGGAACAATGCTACACTGATAAGCACTTATAGATTGCCCTAAAGTGCAATTTTAGTTCCGATATTACTATTGTAGTTCAAGAAGGCTAGGCGACTGTTTCTGACTAGCTCCTTTTAAACGAGATGGCAAAAATCATCGTCATCATCATCCATGCTGCATAAAATGAGTCCGACGGGAAACCCTGGGATTACCAAGCGTGGCTTTTCGCGCGAGTCAGTATTCCATGACATATCTCCTTGGCATCAGCGTAAGTCATTATAAGTACAAAAGTCGTAATTTCAGTCGAAAGGCAAATCATCGATTGTGATAGGAAGTAATAAGACGTGTATGCGAAGAAACAATAGTTGTTTTAGCCGTCGTAAATACTTTTTTTATATAATTATATATTTATTTCTTTGTGTGGTACTTATTTGTTTATTTATTATTTATTTATTAATACATACTGCAGCCTTAATGAGGCTATTGCACGGGTGAGACGGACAACAAAGATACGAACATTTATAAACAATCTTGCACGAATTCTTTCAGTGGTAGTGGACAGATGTTGCCCGGTAGTGAATTCCAGTCTTCAATTGTTGATGAGATAAAGCTGCATTTAAAGGAATCAGTGCGTGCAAAAAAGGTTCAAATATTTAGAGCGCGGTGACTCCTCGTAGATGAGGGTTTCGAAAAAGTCAAATAGTTATCTAGAGAGGAGAAACGAGGAGAATTTATTAACGTGTAAAGAATTTTAGGCATCCAACTTTTCGGCGCTCTGCAATAGGAGTGAGACCAGGTAGGGGAAGAGAGGTAGACGGCGAAAAGTGCTTGTCATAACTCCTACAAACAAAGCGCACTGCTTTTTTTGCACTGATTCTAGTTTTTTCACGTCACAGTGTCTGTATGAATGGCATACAACGCAGCCATATTCAAGGATTGGATGAACGGGAGGTTCATAGGTTAGAAGTTTTGTTTGT
Organism: Dermacentor andersoni; assembly: GCF_023375885.2. NCBI lineage: Eukaryota > Metazoa > Arthropoda > Arachnida > Ixodida > Ixodidae > Dermacentor > Dermacentor andersoni. Next base: position 368,809,004 of record NC_092814.1, on the reverse strand, counting down.
TGAGGAGAAAGACGCAGCGTACGATGCAAATAACCTAGTATTATAAGGGCCTTGCTACAGGTGACATCAATTTGTTTCAACCAAGGCAAAGAGTGTGTTAGCAGAATACCTAAATATTTGAATTCGAAGACCCTATTCAAAATAATATTGTTAAAGGCATAGGCAAAGAAGGAATGGCGCGAGCGTCGTGTAAAGGACATGGAGACAGTTTGGGGCAGTTGATATTCATTTGCCATGCTTTGGAACAGTTACAGAAGTCAGCGAAATAGTTGTTGAGGATTACATGATCACTTGGAGAAATAATTGTGTGATATCAAGCGCAATCGTCTGCAAAAAGGCGTATTTTAACTGTGGTGTATAAGGGCAGACCTTTATATAAAGCAGGCATAAAAGAGGACCCAGCACTGAGCCTCTGGGAACCCCTGATGAAACAGGCATCAAGGGTGAGTCAGTGGAGTTGAAACGTACATATAGCCCGATATCCAGCCAACATATGTTTAGGGTGTGAGACAGTGTCGAAGGCATTTGCAAAGTCTACAAAATAGCATCAATATAGTCACTTATATCTAAAGAGCTGCCGATGTCGGCAACGAATTCTGTCAGTTGTGTTATACTGCTTAGGCGACGTCTAAAATCATGTTGTAAAGTGCATGGCATTTTGTTAATATCAAAAAAATTCCATAATACGTTTAAATATATTTTGCTAGAGTTATTTACGTGAATGTGCTATTAGAGAGATGGGCCTATAGTAACATAACAATGGAACGTTACCTGACCAAAATAAGGGGAGAATGGAAGCAAGTTTTCACGAGGGAGGAAGGGTGACTGTTGAGAGAGATTTTCTAAAGATAATTGTTAGCTGTCTGCTGCACCAAAGAGAGTATCGAATGCGAAAAGCAGTCGGGATACCGTCAGGACCACAGCATTTCTTGGTGTCTAAGTTTCGGATTAGGTTATGTACACCCTCAGGAGACAGTGATACATCGTCGATCCGAGGGTATGATTATGAATCAAAAACAGCGATTACCAAGTTATCAACCGTAAAGATAGAGTGGAAGTAGATGTTAAAAGAAGCTATTGTCTGCGTATCAAAAACTGCAACATTGTTAATTATCAATCTTTCTGAGGATGACCTAAGTGGTAGGATAGCTTTCCAAAATTTACGTGGATTAGTCTTCATTAATTTCGGGAAGGTTACGTTGTAATGAAATTCTTTTGCAGCATCCATTTTAGGACGAAGTTCAATTTTAGGGCTAAGGAAATGCATGAGCTTTGATCCAGAGGGTTTTCTTCGAAGTAATCTGGCCACACGGCATAATAAATGAGAATGGTTTCTAGTCATACAAGGAATCTTAGTGTTTGTTTTCTTTGTTATTAAAGGAATGAAAAGGTTCATACTCTTACTGACAAGATCTTCAAAGAAACTTGTAGATATATTAGTATCGCCAGGGGCTTCACTACTGAAACTCATCAAAAGAATGGCATAGGCCATCTGTAATTGCAAAGTCATCAGCGCAGTTAAAAACAGGAGATGTGCATTAGATATAGCGGGATCTAAGGACGATGCCTGGAACAGCATTGTGCTCGCATATTCCTTCAATAACATCGCATTAATAACCGGCATTAAAAAGAGATCTAGAAAGAAAAACAAGATCCAGGACTGAAGTGTGTCGAGTGAAATCCTGAACGATCTGGTGCAGGCCACAGCACAGTGAGATGTGGATCAACTCCCGCCTGATAGCTACTTCGTGTCCACTCACTTTCATAGAAGATCAATCTACACCAGGCGCATGAAAATCGCGCATGCAGATAACGTTGGATGAAGAAGTATTATAATTATGCAAGAATTTCCTTAGATTGTGCAAATGCTCCATATTCGGACCAGGCGGATGGTAAACGATCCCTATAACGAAAGACGTATTTTCAAGTTGGATTTTACATCAGAAATACTCAGCATCAGACGGGGCAAGGAGTACAGAAAAGGGGAAGTGAAATTGAAGAAAGAGCAACACCGCCTCCTCTCCCAAATGTTCTGTCTCCCCGGACCACTTTGAAGCCAAGGAGGGTTACTTCGAAATCATGCACACTATCATGTAAGCAGGTCTCAATAACACCGATATGTTGTAAAACGATACCATGGAAAGAAATTTAGAGAAATTGCTAACAAGGTTCCTTGGATCAACGTTTAAAATAGAAAGTTTATTTTCAGTACCGTGAAGACCAGAAGATTTGGCCCTAGGAAGTGTATCGTTGGGTTTAGTTGAGCCAGCAGATGACCTGACGTAGGGATTCGCTTACTAACCTAAATAACAAGCATCGCGCCACGCGCGCACAGACATATATGCATGCATATCGCTCGATGACGGCGCTCACCCACTGTCCAAACGCTGGCGTGAGTGAAAGCGGCAGCAGTAGCGAGAGAATTTACCTTCGTGCTGCATTTCGCTTTAATGCGAACAAAGCGGCTAGAACACAGCGCACACAAAGCTAGAGCCCGTGCAGCCATGCTCAGCCAACGCCCTCTAGACTTTAACGACGCCTCTGCAAGCCTCCGTGTCGAGAGTGTGACGTCATCACAGTGAGATCTGATATAAATCGAGCTTGACTGCCTGGAATCTGATAGGCTTGCGGATTTTGTTTGCTAAGTAGCCAGACGATTGTTGTTTTCGAAAATCGTTTCCTGAAAAAAAAAGCATACTAAGCCCAAAATAATATTCGGCGATAAAAGAAGCACTTTTAATTATTTTATGCTTGTAATGTACATATTCACCTTATTCGTTCGTACTTTATGCATTTATCTTTCCATGCGGACTAATCGCGCGAACGTACGTAGACGCAACTCGTCATGCGGGCGCCCTTTTTTCATCTGCTGCAGGTTAGTTATCTTCCCTATGCCACGTACTCTCGCTCTAGCAACCCATTTTTGCATGCGGTGTCGTGCCCCAAAGACGCCATCGAGTGTTGTCAAAGGATGCTGTGTATTGCTTGCTTTCACTGGCCCAACGACCACCTTAGTTCTTTTCTCCTCGTTTTATCCGATGATGTTGAACTAAACCCAGGCCCGAACGGAAACGATGCTCTGACATCCTTGGAAACAATTTACAAAGCCATGTCTCGTATTGAATCCGCTCAGAGCACCGTACTTGCCGAGCTTGCGTTTATTTATTTATTTATTTATTTATTTATTATTACCCTCAGGGCTTACAAGAAGCATTATAGAGGGGAGGGGCATTAGAATATCAGTACATATAAAATAAATACAAGGAGAAGTGAAGAACAGTTATACCGCAAATAATATACAGCAACAACAAGTAAATAAGCACAAAAGTAACAAGGCAAAAATAAACACTTAAAAATCAAGTAACAAGAATATAAAAAACGAAAACATGGAATAATAGCAATGAAAGAAAACGATAGCAATAGGTGACAACGTGATATTGACGCAGTTTTGAAGTAGGCTTACAATTCGTTTGATAGTGCTCTGCGAAAACGGTCTGTATCAGTGATAGCGACTAGTGACGCAGGCAGGTGGTTCCACTCATGACATGTTCTCGGCAAGAACGAGTGTGAGTAGGTAACTGTGCGCTGCGCAGGTACATGAACTTTGAAGCGATGATCGATACGTGCGGAGACATAAGATGCTGGTGTAATGTACCGGGACTTGAGCTCGTGGTTATGATAGTAGATTTTATGAAAGAGCGAAAGACGAGATAATTTTCTTCGGGAAGAGAGAAGGGGAATGTCAAGAGCAAGTTTCATGTTAGTAACGCTAGAAGTACGGTGATAATTGTTAAGAATGAAGCGGACCGATCGATTTTGGACACTTTCAAGGATATTTATTAGAGTAGCATGGCCAGGGTCCCATATCGAGCATGCGTATTCGAGGTTAGGCCGGACATAAGTGACGTAGAGTTGTTGTTTTAGTTTCGGTGGAGCTAAAGAAAAGTTACGTCTGAGATAGCCTAGCATGCGGTTAGCTTTCGACGTGATGTATTCGATGTGTCTTTTCCATGAAAGATTGTTAGCAATATACACACCGAGATATTTGTAAAAAAGTACTGGGTCAAGGGGAGTATCATTAAGTATGTAGGCGGGGCAAGCTGACTGGTTACGGGAAATTCTCATTGTTTTGCATTTAGAAGTGTTTAGTTCCATTAGCCAATGCTTGCACCATGCTGCAGTGTTACTGAGATCATCCTGGAGTGTTAAAGTATCGTTAGTGCTTTCAATCTTGCGGTATATAACACAGTCGTCAGCAAATAGACAAATGGAACTTGCAATTTGGTTAGGAAGATCGTTGATATAAATTAAGAAAAGTAAGGGTGCCAAAACAGAGCCTTGAGGTACCCCTGAACCGACCGGAACTTCAGGAGAATCATTATCATTAATGCTTACATATTGTGTACGGTTAGAAAGAAACTCTCGAATCCAGTTGAAGACCAGGGGATCAATATTTAGCTGGCCGAGTTTTAGTAGGAGTAAGTGGTGGTTAACTCTATCGAAGGCTTTTGCAAAATCTAAAAATATACAGTCTACTATAAAGCCAGCGTCTAGGAAAGTATGGAGATCGCTACAAAATGTTAATAACTGCGTTTCGCATGAGAAGGACTTACGGAACCCATGTTGACTGTTATGGAAAAACTGGTTTGATTCCAAAAAGTTGACAAGATGAGAGAAAATTATGTGTTCAAATATTTTACATGGTACTGATGTCAAGGAAATAGGTCTGTAGTTGTACGGGTTATGGGTGTCGCCTGACTTGTGAAGTGGAATCACCTTTCCTTTTTTCCAGTCTCTGGGCAAGGAGCTATTGTTCAGAGATTTTGTAAAAATCAAGTTTAATATAATGGAACTATATTCGGTAGTACCTTGCAAGAATTTGTACGTAATGCTATCAATACCGCACGAAGAGGATCTTTTTAGTTTGTTAATAATAGAGCAGATACCAGATGAGTCGAGTAAAATTGGTTCCATTGGAAAGAAACTAGGTGCTATGAATGGTGGAGAGCTGCCAGAGTGAGTGGGGCAAAATGAATGGGTGAAAGCGATGTTCAGTGTAGACGCGCAATAACGGCTTGGGATTATCTCACCTAATTCATTAGTAAGGGTTATACCTTGACTATCGCGGTTTTTCACGACGTTCCAAAAGCGTCTCGGATTCGTTCTGAGTAATGATGGAAGCGTGGTGTTATAGAAATTAAATTTAGTTTCTTTTAAAGCATTGGAGTAGAGTTTTGCTGCGATGGCATAAGCGGACCACTTGTCAGTAGTTGACGATTGTTTTGCAGCACGGAAAAGTCTGCCTTTTTTGTTAGATAGTCTTTTAAGGTGTCTGGTGTACCACGGCGCGTTAGATGATTGATAAACCTTTCTTAAGGGAATGTATTTATTTATTAGATGCAATGCTTTACCTTTAAATGATGCCCACAATTCTTCGACTGATGCGTCAGTGTAAGATATACAAAAACTGTCGAGGAAGGAAGAAAGATTGGTGTTGATAGCGTCAAAGTTAGCTTTATTATAATCTCTGATAAGTTTAAAGCGCTTGTTCCTTTTAGCAGTTGGTACAGAGACAGAAAGATGTATCACGTCGTGATCACTGAGCCCTGGCAGGTGAGTTATTGTTGATACAATTTCAGGTGATGACGTTAGTATCAAATCTAGTAAGGATGATGTCGTAGAAGTAACACGTGTAGGAAGGCGGACTAGTTGCGATAAGCTGAAATCCAAGCATGTGGCTAGGAAGCTACTAGTTTCAGCGGAAGCAGGTTCTGCAAGCGGACATAAATGAGACCATTGGATTGATGCAAAATTAAAATCACCTAGAAGAAAAACTGGTATACCGGGAAATCTGGCTGAGATCTGGCTTAGACAATCGTGAATTGCCACGCAAAAAGAGCTGTTGGAGTTAGGCGGGCGGTAACAAATTCCAAAAACCATTTTTCTAAAAGCAATGGTTATACAACACCACACTAGTTCTAAATTACATGGAATGTTCAAAAGAGTGCATTCAAAACATTCATTCACGGCAATGACGACACCCCCACCCGTTGTCTCAGCGCGGTCACGACGATATACGGTGAATCTTTTCTCGCACTGAAAAAGTTCACGGGTTGAAATTTTGTCAGATAGCCAAGTTTCAGTCAGCAATATTATATCAGCATCTGTATCATTAATTAAGGCACTTAGTTTGTCTCTTTTCGGGATAAGACTTCGAATATTTGTAAAAAGCACGGAAAGCACTGACGGGGTACCACCACCCCTCGCACTGTCCTAGCTAGCGGCAGAGTAGGCACGGCCTGAGCGGGTCGCCCTCGGGGAAAGAGCATCGGTACTTGGCGAAGTGGTGTCGGAGTGAAAGGAAGGTGTCTCGCAGACGGAATTCTCGGAAGCATCATACATGTAACATTTCTTGTTTGCATATAGCCGTTTGTACCGCAGCTTAAAAGGCGTTTTTAGACCCAGGCCGAATTCCACCAGTTTTTTGCGAGCATGGCGAGTTGGTGCGGAGAAATCTTCAGTAATGCTGATGCCGGTACCCCGCAAGGCAGACCGCTTAGATAATAAGAGTTCTTTTGATTTGAAGCAAGAAAATTTAACAATGAGTGGTCGATCTTTGCCTGCTACATATCTGCCTATTCTGTGCGCACGTGCTATGTCTATCCGGTCCGCTCGAACGAACATTGAAGACTCGGTGCATCGTACTTCAGCGCGCGTCGAAATACTCAAAAAAGCTGTGGAAACAAACCCAGAAAAAGTAGCTGCATCCAAAACAAACACCGACTTGGCACAGCTTGCTTCCGACATTAAAGCACTGACAAACAAGTGCGACGACGCTGAAAACCGCTTGCGAACGCACAAACCTATTGTTCCCCGGACTTCAGGACGAACTTGGCGAAAGCTGGGACCCGTCTGAGGCCCACATTACTTCCTACTGCTCCGAACACCTAGGTATTACCATTGGTAGCCAAGATATTGAACGTGTACACCGACTAGGTCGTTTACAGTCAGATAAAAACCGCCCAATCGTAGTTAAGCTTGCACTCTTTAAAGATAAATCAAGAATTCATGTTGAAGGACAGAAACTTAAAGAAATCACATTCTCAGTTCGTTAGGACTACTCAGCTAAATTTCGGCTCGCCCGAAAGAAAGCTTTTTTCTTATGGCGAACAAACTAAGGCATTATTTAACATCCGCAGAAAAGAGATCGGCAGAAAACTATACACTTACAACGCCGAAACAGATACCGTTGTAGAGCTACATTCATAGCGGTTAACGCAAGTGCCATGCGACACTTCCCTGCCGCAGGTCCGGCTGACAGAATGCCTGCGCACAGCTAAAACTAACAAAATTTCTGTCCTTCTGACATATATAAGAAGCTACCTGCCAAAAAAAGAAATAGTTGAGGCTGTCCTCAAAGACCATAGCAATGACATCGCTTTATTTACGGAACCTTGGCTAACACCTGATATTCACGATTCAGAATTGCTTCACGGCAACCAGTCTCTTCATATCTATAGGCGAGATCGAGTAGGTCGCACGGAAGGCGGCATTGTTGCTCTTGTGAATTCAACTTTTTCATCCGTTTTACTCAAGATAAACAGCGACCGCGAAATAATGTGCATGAAAAGTTGCCTTCCCTCTTGTACCAATATACTAATTGCATGTTATCGTGCACCTGACACGAATCTTTCTCTTATTACGGACCTTGACTCTGTAGTTCAAGACTTGCAATCCCGATTTCCTTGTGCCAATCTAATACTTTGCAGTGATTTTACCAACCCGGACATCGACTGGGATGCTCTTACTGCCTCATTTCGTCAATTTAAAGATTTCCTTGAAATGGTCGTCACTTTCAAACCTTTTCCAAGCAGTAAATAAGCCAACACGAGGCTCAAATATTCTTGACCTCATTCTTGCTTCCAGTCCTGAGCTAATTCAATCCTTTTCATGTTACAGTGGGCTGAGTGATCACAATCTCTTGTTCTTTAACGTGATGATCGAAGTCTCCGCACGTCAACCGTCCATCAAATACATCCGTGAGAACAGTAAAGCTGACTTCGCGAGCATAAACTGCGACCTCGAACACTTGTTCACCACCTTTCATAGGTTCATGGCTACGAGATCCGTGAACGAAAATTGGTGTATATTTAGACACAAAATCTTATCCCTCATAGACGCTTACGTCCCACTCATCTGCATCCGCGGGGATGCCACAAAGCCATGATACTCTAACTCACTGCGTAAGCTATCACGGAAAAAGAAGCGCCTCTTCCGTAATGCCAAGAACTCCGGATCACTTGTAAAATGGGAAAAATACTTCGGCATCCTTCGCGAAAACACTAGATTATTCAGGTCATCCAAAAGATAATTCTACAGTCACGATCTTCTAGAAATATTGCGTGTTCACCCCAAAAAATCCTGCAACTCATCTTCGCCCAGTCCCTCAATACCAGTCAAATTCCGCACGACTGGAAATCAAGCAAAGGTTGTGCCAGTTTTTAAGAGTGGCGACCGTGCTGACCCCTCTAATTATCGTCCCATTTCATTAACATGCATCTCATGCAAGCTCTTCGAACATATACTCTACTCCCATATTGCGAATCACCTCGGTCACAATTTTTTCTTCTTTCCCAAACAGCATGGTTTCAGGGCAGGCTTCTCGTGCGAAACCCAACTTTTTGAGTTTACAACCGATCTTCACCTTAATTTAGATTCTTCATTCCAAACAGACGTCATCTGCTTTGATTTTTCAAAAGCATTTGACCGCGTTTCTCACCAACGTCTATTGTGTAAACTTGCGTGCTTATCACTCGACCCTCTTATCTTATCCTGGATTGGCTGCTTTTTAACTAACCGCTCACAGTTCACCGTCATCACCAGTCATGCGTCTGAAACTACTGAAGTTATCTCTGGAGTTCCCCAGGGTTCCGTTCTTGCTCCGCTTCTCTTCCTAATTTTCATCAACGACCTGCCATCTTGGATTTCGTCATCCGTCCGTCTTTTTGCGGACGACTGCGTCATTTATCGCCGCATCTCCCATAACACCGACCAGGAATCATTACAAGACGACCTAAACAAAATCCAGAAATGGTGTTCTGACTGGCTTATGCAGCTTAATATTTCGAGATGTAAATGCATGCACATCTCACATAAACGTTCCACTACCCTTCTCCCGTACTCGCTGAACTCCACGGCGCCACAATAAAAAACTCATACAAGTACCTGGGAGTCGAAATAACTAACAAGTTAACTTGGGTGCACCATATCAAGAAAGTTTGTGCTAACACTTCCAGAACATTTGGTTTCATCCGACGATCACTGACTATGTCCCCTCCATCCATCAGGCAACTATCATACGAAACATACGTTCGCTCTGAAATGGGGTATGCTCAGCCATATTCCTCAGCCATATGGAACGCTCACCAGGTTTACTTGATTCAGTTGCTCGAAGTCATTCAGAACCGGGTAGCCCGCTTCATAACTTCCCAGTACTCACCTTGGCACAGCGTTACTGACATGAAATTGTCTCTCGGACTCGAACCCCTAGCACTCCGCCGGAAACTTGCAATGCTGTGTCTTTTTCATAAATTATACTTTAACTTTCCTGCACTGCGCGCGAACTTATTACATGCTCCGTTACGCTCATCTCACCGTTTGTTTGACTCCTTTAGCATACAGTGTTTGCATGGTTCTTCCAACACCTTCAACAAATTCTTCCTCCCCATCGCCATAGAAGAATGGAACAATCTTCCCGAAGCCGTGGTCTCAGAGTCAAATGCCTCCAAATTTAGGCAGTTACTATCAGACCATTTGAATCCAAAATAACCACTTTTCCTCACGTTTCCTCTCCGACCAATCCGACTTGCTTGTGTCATCGCCTATTTTTCCTTCTCTTCTTTTTTGCCACTTTTGTTTAGCGTTTTTCACATTTACGTGTTCAGTTTTCTTTTAATCTATTGCTACTCAGTTTGAGATATTTTCGTTGTTCTGGTTACACCTGATGTTTTCTACACATTTCATTATTTATTTTTCTGTTACCTTTGTTTGCTTTTTTGAGCTGATGTATGGCACTTTCCCGTCACTGTTTCCACCCTCCCCCTTAGTAATATCCCTGAAAGGACCATTAAGTGAATAATAAATAATGATAAATGATGATGATGAATGATGTATGCAAGTGCAAATGGCCTCACTGATTTCACTTGCTCTCAGCGTCTCTATAGGGATACGCGAAAACATTTTGTTACCCCTCCAGTTGTTTTTCGTAATGTAATCAACCCCCTGGATCGCGCTGCTCGAGCATGCTAAAGTAAACGGCGCAATATCCCTAGATGCTATTGGGCATCGGGATGCGATTCAGACTATGCACGGAGTCCTAAAGCTCACCTTTATTAGTTTCCGGTGGACGCTGACCTTAGAACGGCGGGGGCGAGAGCGAGCCTCCTCAAGGATTTCAAACTAACAAAATTCACCGTGGTAAGTAGATTTTTTCGCTTTTTGCAGCTGCCACCGCGTTCATAAGTTCCATAATATCATAAGTTCATGCATAAGTTCCCAGGGATTTAGCTGAAAACCTTATCTTAATTTTTATGCTTTGCATTCTAAAGGCTTTGAGACTGCTGCAGCATATTTCATTGAGGTCATTGAACACGCGGTATTAGTGATAGTGCTACTACAATACTTTTTGGTTTTTTACGAGCTTCTTTTTTACAAACAAATACTTTTCCGAAATTTCACGCGTTGCTTATGCACACACGCATTGCCTTTGAACGGCGCGCAGTGACCGATCGAACCTCATGAGAATGAAATTTAATAAATTGCCTTACTTTGGTGGACCGAAAAAGGCATTCTTCCAATAATTATGAGTGCCACATTTTCTCACGTGTAGCTGATTGCTTTACAATGTTACCTCTTCTTGCTTGAATATTGTTTTATAGAGCGATTTCTTTATTTTTTGCAAGTTTATGAGAAGCACTTTCTTCCAAGTGACTTTGTGACCACTTATACTTACACAGGTGAGTAAAGTGGCTGACTTCTTCAAGTTCCTCTCCAGCTGAGACGACTAATGCCTGTTGCTATCCCGATAATATTTCAGAACTGCCGTGCATACCTTTCTCGTCTCACAACTGCTACCCGTGAAGGCCCTGAAAAGGAGCGGCTTCGTCTAGAGGGAGAACCACAACAGGAGGCAATAAAGCAATTCACTGAATCAATTGAAGATGAGAATAAAAAAATTCCATGGGCACTTTTGAAGAATTCGCTATCACTCTGACATGTTTCCAAGTGACCACTTTCTGGAGAAAACTCGTTACAACAAAGAACTTGTTTTAAACATTGCGTCTCAAAATGTTGCGACTGTATATTTTTGGGTAACCGTGTCAGCTGACTTGTTCGTCAAAGTGTTTGCTGGTGACGTGCAGCTCGACAAGCTTGGTACCCTCGTTCTCCCGTTTAGTGTGTGTGATCTTAGCGATCTCGACAATGTCTTTAGTGCAGTGCAAAGTTTGGCAAGCAACTTCTCTAGCTGCGAAAATGGCTTGCAGATTGTCCTTAAAGAGAGAGTGGTAGTACTTGATGAATTATTGTCACAAAGGCTCCCACAAGAGTGGCATGTGGAACTTGTTAAGTTCCTATAACAACAGGTGCATATTTTAGCGGGCTGAACTTCACGGAACTCTGAAGACTTGCTAGTATTTGGTAGACTTATGTTCACCATATCTCCACAGGCATAGACCTTTCTTAGGAGCATGTCAAAGCTGAAACTTACTCATCCAGACATGATAAGACGTATCTATGGGTTATACCACGTAAATACCTGCATTGAACAAGGTGCTTTATTTCTCTCCCATGGTGAGCAAAAGCACAACAACGTAAAAGTGGGAGCCAAGGTTTCGACAGGTTCACATGTGTTTTGCAAGGTTACATATGCTTTCCTTGGCACAGTATATCTAGGTAAGGTTCTTCTAAAGGGGAGAGGGGGTAAGGAGAGTGCGTCAGGCAACGACGGAAGGTGTGTTAGCGGCGAAGGTGTAGAATTGAGAATAACGGGGTTCTTTGCACATGGCCGGTGACACGGCCATGTGTGTGTCATCCGGCATGTAAACGGCCGTGTTCACAGCACCCCTCTATTATCTGCTTCGCTGTAGCTCAGTGGGCTATCGTTTCTCTGAAAGATATACTAAAAGGAGCGGCAGAAAATGGTCATCGTGAAAAAAAATACACTGAAATAGAATAATTATTTAAACAAAGGAAAAGAAGGAAAGGGAGTAAAAAAGCCCTAAGCAACCAAATTGACATATCTAAGTGTTGTTGCCTATAGCTGCAAAATTAGCATAGCGAACAGATTCTATAGCTCCCTTTGAAACGCTTATGCCTATTGGTCGCAATGCTTGAATTTATGGATAAGGTATGATTCTGTGCATTTTTTTTCTTGTTCAGAACGGAAATTTGACTGTAGGATGTAGAGCGTGAGTTCATGAAAGTTATGTCTTGCTTGGTTGAAATGCTCGGCAACGGCTTCGGGAAGCTTTTAAGCAGAGTCTGCGAGATTTCCGTTTAATCTGACGTTCATTCATTGTCCGGTTTCCCCGATATACAGTTTCTTACAGAAGGAACATTCAAGCATATAAATGACATGCGAACTTGTACAAGCAAAGATGGTTTTGCAGTAATGTAATATCAGCTACCTAACTCTCCAGCCGCTTCAAAACGAGGGCCGTAGTCCACAACACGCGTCAACTGCAATGATTGCACAGGAGGAAACTTACGTGATTGGGCATAGACGGCCTAGACTAAGCGTAAGTTGATTCACAATACATTGAGATATCGTAGCTGCCGATGTAAGAAAGAAAATCTACGATAGGGCGGTAGCAATGTTGCGGACTTAATTATTCCGACCTGCGCCGCTCGTGCTGTAGCCGGTAAGCGATAGAACGTGTGCTGGCAGCCGATAGGCTATAAGAGATAACTGATAGCCAAAGATTACTGGTGCCTTTATCTTATGTGCCGCGCTCAGATTGGTCATCTCAAATTGTATTGAGCAGCTTTAGTGGGTAATTGTATTGGGCGTGCGCTGCTGAGGAAAGCAGTAACATAGCTACTGTGCTGCGAAGTTGTGTGTTTTGCTGACAGGATTTGTTTCTCTATCCAAGCAATAGCATGAGGTTTAATAATATTCAAGACACTCTATAGCGCAGCAGAAAACAGAAATGTGCTGTCCATTGATGACAACCGTGCAATTCCTGGTTGATGTGCGTTGAGCACGTCTATCAGTTTTTCTTTATAAATTTAAGCTTGCCCATGCTGACAGGGCTGCAAAGGAATGTTTCTGCAAAGGTTTTTGAGGCTATGCTTTTTCATGCAAGATCAAAGAATAGCGAGCACTTCAACGTGTCGAAATACCAAAACCTATTGTTCTTGGAGATTTCACTGTCGTCTTGGGTGCTGTTAGCTTCAACCTTTTATTGTATTGCTGATTGTTTCGATTCAGCACTAATCGCAGCGCCGTAGTGCCTGTGCCTACTGTATTGCACATCTTGCAGGTTAAGGTTTGAGCGAACGCATGCGTACGATGGACAGCAATCGTGCTTACGATACGAAATGGGTCATCGCTGGAATTACATGTGAAAAAATGAATGGATATGAAATCGCCTACCGTCGTTAATATGAAAACCCCGCCGTTTGTTTGAAAACGCGTGATGCCGTGAAATAAAATACACCTCTAAACTGTCGAGTTGGTTTGTCGCACTCGATTCTAATGGACTGCAAAGATCCATGTCACCATGAAGCTTCGTGTAAAGGGCTGTACACACGGGCGGAAATCCAGGCTGTCGGCGCGGGGAGTACGCATCACGTTTCATGACAGCGACGTCAGGGTTTTGTGAAATGGCATGCCACCGCACGTATCCCTGGCGAAAGGGGAACTCTGGCCCGGGTGGAACTAACAGTCCCTGCTTGGTGGGGAAGCAGTGGAATTTCGTGCTAGTGTCTGGGAAGCTTAACCGAGCTGCTGCTCCTGAGGTCGGCACTCGTATCGCAATCACTTCGTTGTTGTGGTTGGTAGCCCTATTCATTTTGTATTTTTTTTAAGGTGCACTGATGCTACCCCTCTGCTGGTATGCTGACTGCACCTCATTGTTTCTTTCTGTAACAACTAAAATCAATCCATCATAAGTCACATTTGCGAAGGCGCATTGTACTTGCAGCACGGCGATGGCCAAATTAGGCAAAGGTGAATTTTTTTTTGCTCATCGAACAATTACCGTGCCTTTGGTATACCATACCTGAAGCGTACAACCAGGTGAATTTGAAGCAATTATGAGTGGTGTCGAGAGTAGAAGCCTTTGCCATCTCATCTCTCTCCCCGGCTGCCTCACCCATGTAAGTGGGACGTCTGCGGGGACTTTTTGCGGATGCTGACGTCATTCGACGCCACCCATATACCCCTCGAAAACATCTCTCGTGTGAATACCCATATATAGTTTGGCAGGGTAACGTAATAAAGTGGCATGTGATCCAAAGTATATAATGTAACATGACTACAGTCTTTCATTGGTCCAAACCTTCAACGTGACATTCGGGGTAAAAAAGCACTACATCGAAAGGATACCACCTCATGTCATTATACTTACGCGTGTTTGCCAGAGACGTATAATATTCCCCTATTTAGAAGTCGCTATTTATGTAGCAATGCACTAAAAATGTGTGCTTATGGTATTTAGGTACGTGCAAATTTGTCACATGAACTTACTGACGCTTCAATTGCCTCCAGTAAGTCGGCGATGTGCCCGATGGCACAGGAAAATCAATTAGTAGCCCAGTCCCGGGAACTTTGACACTTGTCTTTGACACTTGTCTTTGACACTTGTGTTTGACACTTGGCTTGTCTTGTTCCTGATTCAGTACCGTTCCACGGTGCAGTCACTATAGTGTTGTCTATTTTCTGTGTAATCGCTCGCGGGTGGCCATTGCGAAAAAATTTGTTCTTGCTGCACTTAATGTTTCGAACGCAGATGTTCAGTACTTTGTAATAGGTTGTAGGAAAGACGTATTATCGCTAGTCATTCGCTTACGCTGGGGATCGTCACGAAACGTGCAGCGTCGCACTTTCGTGTGTTGTTGATGTAATCACGGTAACCACGCTACGGCGCACTGATTCAAGGCTGCGCCTATTCACTTGCTCTTGATACGTCGGTAATAGAGTGGTCACAAATCATTCATTTTCACACACACACACACACACACATATATATATATATATATATATATATATATATATATATATATATATATATATATATATATATATATATATATGTATGCGAATTCACATCCTGAATCTCCTGGCACCACGAGGAGACTAGCGTCTCTCGGATGAGCCATGCGAGAAGCGGATCCAGTCAAACACGTTCAGGAGACGTGTGTCTTGTGCGCATTAAGTCGCACAAACGCACACAAACGCATCATAAAAGCCATATAGCGCCTTGGGAAAACTTTAATACAGAAAGATGCCATCAAAACATATTTTCCAGACGAAAGATAAGTTGAGACGATAAGATATAACATACGTCAAAATTACGGAATATATAAGAATTTGTAAGCACTACTTATGACAAGAATTATTAGCATGAAGCAATGTAAATCCATAACGGAATAGTTTAACGATTGTGAAAGTAACTCGAGTATCGACACGTGAAAATTCGCCTTTGAGCGCGATCACAATCGGCACACTGATCGTGACTGCTTCTCGGTTGGATTTTTTTCTGTATTTTGGCGGTCGAGAGTGGGGTTGGGCCCTTACACGGGTGCGGCCTTTACATTGATTTATACGATAAGAATCTTCCCTCGGGGTTTTTATTGTGCGCCTCTGTCACCAATACTGCTTCAAATTTCCGGTGGAGGTGCTTCGTTTTTTTCCCTTTGAGTCAGAGTGTAAACTATGCTGCGCATGACTATTGATTTCGATTTCGAGTGAATGCAGGTTGGCCACATTTTGGATACTAAGTGAATTACATATATTTATGACCTCTGCATGCAAGTGGCGATGTTTCCATCCCTAATGTTGTAAAATAGTAGAAGACTTTTTTTCATGAGTTGTTAGGATTGCCTACTAGAATGAGAAGGAATACTGAAACACATATGATTCACGTGCATTTCACAGAGCGTTGATGAAAGACTCTGCCGAAGAGATCACTGAAGTATGCAGGCCTTTTAAAGGTCAAACAATCGTGCAAAGCAATCAATTTAAAACGAGGTGAACATACAGCAACATATTCATTGGCTAAGCATAGGCTATCCATGCCGTTCAAAACAATTGTTAGTATGCTACCTGCTCCTTAAAAAAATATAACAAGCTTTGTCCGGGGTATATAATTAGGTGCATAGTATCTGTGCGTGGTGATCACAGTGAACATTTAAAAAAATGTTGAAGTGAGAAAATATGGAGGAGGACAGCCGCCGCTGGTGCTTCTAATGCTCCTTGTCCAGCTATTGTCAAGATTTGAAAAAATAAAGCGAAAGTATAAATTAAAAGTCGTGAACGTCCGCGCCAGCAATAATACAGTAAGGTTTTAGCTAGAAATAAATTGTAAGGGAAAAGGTAGAGCCAACTCAAAATAAACCTCAAATGAATGATGTCGGTAGTGACACCTTATGGGGTGGGGGGGGGCTCCCCTCCCCCCCCGCCGTAGTCGGCGCCTACGGGCTGCGATGTTTACAGTAGCCTATGTTGATCGCAAAATGTGTATTTTCAATAAGCCCAAGGAATGGATCAGGGCACTTTAACCACTGAGCATTGAATACAGTCAGAGTCAATCTACTGGATGAAAGCGTAGAATGGGCTTCATTAACAAAATGCATGCACTTGCTCGTTCACTGGACCTACTCTGTACCCACTCCCTCTGACCGCCGCTGCAGTTCTCGTTACGTGAATATCTCTGCAGTAGTGGAGAAGACAAGCCCTAAAGCAACATCGGCCTCCTCATCTGTGCGTTCCGCATAAATATTCTCGGATCTATGGCAGCCCTCAAATCGGCGGTCACTTAGACCTGGAATTTCTCACCCAAAGACTTTGTCTGATATCTGAACTTTTATGCTCCTGCATATGTTGTAGATGTGCATGATCTAGCTTGGACAAACAGTTGGATATAAACCTTCAGTGAAAAAATACACACAACTATGAGCGATCGCTAATGGACAACGGTCCTGTAGTTTATGTCACTATAGCAGTATCTGCATAGAGTTGCATGCTGTTATTTAATTTGTTTCCCTTATTATTATTTGTGCCATCCCACGCAAAGCAATGCAAGAGTCCGACAGTGATGATGAAAAAAGATGTCCTGACATATAGAAGAAGATTACATCCCATTTTTGAGATGTAATGTCGAGTGTCGAGTGTAATGTCGAGAGTATGTCGAGTGCTTTCACCCTCATTAAACAGTTGAAGTAGCGCCCGTAGTGTCGTCGTCTTTCTTGGGTGTGTTGTTTTTTGGCGCAAAATCTTTTCAGTATGCAAGATCACCAACTAGCCCAGCACTTAACTCTTCTAAAGTAACTTAAACAAGTTAAGTAATATGAAGACAGACATCATTACATTGCTTTCAATAATTTAAAGGTAACTCCATAGTGTGGTTTCGTTTAATGGTGTGGAGTTGCGTCCCAGTGTCGAGAATGGCTAGAGAGAACGGTCCCATTTGAACAGAGAAAAATTCCACCGTTGCAGCACCAAAGCTTTAAAAAATTTAATTATGGGGTTTTACGTGCCAAAACCACTTTCTGATTACGAGGCACGCCGTAGTGGAGGACTCCGGAAATTTGAACCACCTGGGGTTCTTTAACGTGCACCTAAATCTAAGTACACGGGTGTTTTCGCATTTCGCCCCCATCGAAATGCGGCCGCCGTGGCCGGCATTCGATCCCGCGACCTTGTGCTCAGCAACCCAACACCATAGCCACTGAGCAACCACGGCGGGTACCAAAGATTTAGCGGAACATTGTCATTTACTTCCTCCTTTTGTAAACAATTTACTGTTGATGCTGCAGACATTCTATGTTCATTTGGAAGAAAGGGCGTTCCAGTCTGTTGCTTCTCTGTGAAAAAATGAAGCACAAAATGCATTAGCAGTGGCACGTGGGCGAGAAATTTGTAACGCATGACTAGTGCGATGAGATATCGGAGCTGGAGGGATAATGTAAGGAGAGCGATGAAGTAGCGAGTGAAACAACTTGTGAAATAGGAAGGGTTTCAATGCGTCGTTGACAAGACAAAGGTGATAAGTTGCACTCGGCCTTGAAGGATGAAGCACGGATTTCATATGAATACGAAGCAAGAATGAATCTGGCAGTACGATTTTGAACGGATTCTAACATATTTGTGAGACCTACTTCAGATGGGTTCCGAATGGGAGATACGTAGTCTAACTGAGCCCTGACTACTGATTTATCAGCTAATAGTTTTACGTGTATCGGATCGTTGCATAAATGACGCTTTAAGAAACCCAAAGTTCTGTCACCTGATGAACTGACTTTAGCAATGTGCCAGTTCCAAGCCATATTGTTAGTTAATGTAACTCCATGGCATTTATAAGTAGTTACTGATTCAATCGGAACGTTAGCTACGTTATAAGTGAAATGAAGGAGATTTTGACGACGAGTGAAGGAAATGAAGCAGGGTTTAGGGACATCAGCCAGTCATCACACCATTGTGGTATGTGGTCGAGGTCTTGTAGAATGATGCGGTCAGATTGGCCAGTAACGGTTTGGTAACTAACGCAGTCGTCCTATTGTATGAACACATAAAAATGTGTTTATGCAATAAACGCGTTCGTTTCAAGCGGGGTGTATTCTAGTATACTTCTTGATACTTACAATACCTTACTTCACAAATACAGTAATACGATGTTCGAATGTTGGCATATGGGTTTCGCACTCATTCTTACACAAATGGCTTTTCCGCCATATTTTTTCAGCTATATCGGAAAAATAAAATGAAGCATTCAATTTTCCATCTTCTATTTGGAGTTCCATCTCTCCCAGACCTTCCAAGGAAAGCGCTAGTACATAGCCCTGAAAGTTTCCTGTGTTTCAGTAAAAGAGCGGTGTATGTATACATTAGAGAGTAGCCACTACCCTCACAACTTGTCTCGTGTTCACAGCACCCCTGTGACACACTTTTCGCATAGGCACTTTACACTTTCCCATGACGCTAATGGATGCTCACATTGCGATTCCTACACAAATTGCGTGCATGTTAGGTGGTGTATATCTCCAATAAAAGAGGCAGTAGTGCTGCGCTGTTCGTTTGTTGTTGTTGTTGTTGTGATACTTGTTCCCAACCTGTATCTTTCCCTGCTGCGTCCAGGTTCAACCAGTACTTCCGCCAGTGTCTCTGTTGTTGCTGCACCCTGCTGCCGGACGCGCCAGCTGCGCGAAGCCTTTCCGGGACGGCCCGCTCCAGCCAGAACAACTGCAGCAATCTGCGGGGCCGCATAGCGCTTCGCGCCAAGATCAGAACGGATCTGCAAGAAAGGAACCAGACGCCACTGGCGGCTACCGTGCGAAAACCCGCTGGCCAGGAAGTCCTGACGCCCGTCCGCAGGACACTACATTTCGCCGAGCACACAGCATGAAGTGTACGGGTGCAGTGGTGCAACGAATCAATACCGTCTGCGGAGTCGAAGTGACAGTGGTGTTTACTTTAAGAACTAAACGTCTGTTGACTCTTCCATTTCCACGGGAAGTGTAATGTTTCTCTCCTCTTAAGCGGAGACTTTCACCATACTCGAAATGAAGTTGCCTTTTGCGATTACAGCACGGCGACTTGAGAACTACTGTGAAGTGAAAATGTGCCCTCGAACACATATGTACTATGTACATAAATCTAGGGGGAGGTGCTCCAAATGGGTGTCTTGTAACGCTCTTCTCTACTGCGCTTGTTCATCCTCTCATTCGCAGTTGCAGGAGTCCCCGCGTTAAAACTTCAAAGTTTCTATTTATTTCCCTTTTAGGTCTTATGTAGGGCTGATGCCAAAAACCGCTCAAAATAGACATACCTTGCGGAAAAATTGTTTAAAAAAAACGTAAGTCGTTCACTTGGGGTCCAACAGTAGTAGTCTCATTAGAAACTCCATGCTGAGCACATTGCTTCGATATCTGCATCGCACACAACTAGTAGATAGAAATCAATTCGCTGTGCTGAATGCAGTGAGCTTCTAGGGGGGGGGGGGGGGGGGGAGGGCGAATGATCCGTGCACTTATGGAAGCCTCGTACTGGTGAGCAAGAGATCCTGCGTTCGAGTCCACTCAGCCCAATTTTCCAAATCTGATAATAACATCAGGAGACATTGGTGCGGATGTTTTAACGCTGCAGAGGTCCGGAAGCCACATTACTGACTTGAAATAAAAATTAATATTGTTACTATAAAATAATTTAGGGACCGCACATACGTATTTTCGTAACTGCCAGAACTTTATTAGCTTTGCTCAATTGACGGATTGACTATGGTGACTGTACGAGCGAGCAATTTCGCTGTGACTGGCCGAAAAGAGCCCACGTTGGGAAGCCGTGTTTGCTGTTATGCCTGTGTCCGAACTTCGAATACGGAATTGGGAATGAATCCTGTTCGCCTCACTGTGTTGAATTCACTGTGGTGATACGTCGTTCATGTATGTGATATGGCGTTATAAAATAATTATTCAGAGTTCGTGAGTGTTTGTAAATGTTTTACTACACATGCGTGGCAGCTAATGACTTACTTTTGCGTGTGAATCATCGCATACGATGAAATGTTTTGTCACGTCATAATAAAGGTTGTGCTGTGTGTCTCGAACATCACCCTCATAATATTTGTTTCGTTTTTTTTACCCAGCATGTTTTACCCACCAATTGTTAATGCATTTGGGAGAGAGCTGTACTAAATTTCATTATGCTCTTTGTACGTTATGCCAGTTATCAATTAATTGAATTTGACCACTGCGGTAGTTGCGCATAATAGACTGTATCCTGCATGCTAAATTAAGCGATATGCCACTGTACAACTCCGGTATTTTTAGTTGTGCAGCCACAAGTAAAGTTCAATGTTTCACTGACTGCAAACGAAGAAGAAGAAAAAATAGGGCTTTTAAAGCCATAACGATCTAGAATGGACATACAGCCGAGCGACGCTCATTATGTGCACTCACTTAAGCGCATCTCTGATAACTCTCCGATTCCTTCTTGTTCACCAACGGACCAGTGAACATGATATGTTTCCTGTTAAAGCGCCACCAATCGGTGTCCTTTATTTTCGCGGAGAAGACAAAAGCCATCTTGACACAACTAAAGCCATTAATGGCTGCGAACGAATTCAGCACGGTTAATGGGGACGGCAAATGTTTAAAGGCTCATGGAGCACTCACGAACAACACTTTTTTCATATCTGGAAAAAGCTTGGAGCAAACATAGCAGGCAGTCCAATCTCTGTGAGCTTTCGGAAACGCTTGAAAAGAGACGCACAAAGACAATGTAGCCTGCATGAGTTAATGCATAGAAATACGGATAAAAAAAAGGCGGTAACACACTAGAGACCAGATACAAAAGATGACAAGACTAGCTCATCCTATTATCTTGCTCATCTGGGATCTCGTGTGCTTCCGCTGGTTTTTTATCCGTTCTATAATGTACAAAGAAGCCCAGTTCACCGCTTTACTATTTCAAATTCATGCACAGTACTGAGCATTAGAGCCAAAGAAAGTTGAACTGCGGGAGTGGCCGCTCGAGGCACTTAGCGTGTATTCCCTAGCTTTTATCGCGCGCTGGAATACACTTTTATGTAGCACGAATTGAGCAACAGAAAGCTGCATGGGGAGTTTCTCATGTTGCTCTATGCTTTTCTCATTGACACTTTTTATCTGATTATAATAAGTGAGTAGTTGATTAAATAACAATTAATAAATACTAATAAATAAATAAATAAATGAGTAAATAAATAATAAGGTTGATTATCTAATTACGTGGTATACAAAAATATAAGCTAAGTTTCTCCAAGCGACGCAAAACAGCATTACCTTGGTTCGGTCAAGCTACGCGGCATTTGCATATCTTTAAAGGTTGGCTCAAGTTAAGTGAAACCCCCCGTATATATGAACAACTTACAAGGTAGCTGTTCACAGCATTATTTCGGGTTGGATGATACCATGAGAACGTGTAAATATACATGTAGGTTTACGATTGTCTTTATATCACATTCGTAATATTGCTTTCTAGCCCTCAGCGCTAGAAACAAGCGCTTCCACAGTTGGGCTAGAGCTGTCGCTAACTTGTGAATGTGGTGAAATGAGCTATTTATAACGTTTGCTCTAGCACAAGTAATGAAGAATAGAAATTAGGCAAAAAAAGGAACCAACATCGGGAAGAATCGAACCCAATATTTACCCGTCCTGGGGTGCAGTGGCTGAGGCGTTGCGCTACTAAGCATCGACATCTCTGCTAAGCGCAAAAGACGAGGACAAAAGATAGGACAGAAGACAGGCGCTGTGTTGTGTCACACAGTGCCTGTCTTGTGTCCTATCTTCTGTCCTCGTCTTTTGCGCTGGGCGGACATGTCGATATTGAATCGCCAACTCGCCTGAGCTTCCACTTGATCGAGTTACTAAGCCCGAGGGCGCGGGATTGAATCCCTGCCGTGGCGGCCGCATTTGGATGGTGGGTGAAATGTAATAGCATTCATGTACAGTGAATTCTGTGTATATTAAAGAACTCCAGGCGTTTAAATTAACCGGAGTCCTTCACTACGGCGTGCCTCATCATCAAATCTGAGACGCAAAAGATCTCTCCGCGCGGTGTCCTGTCTTTTCTAGCCTATGGGATACGCGATGTGTGTAAGAAATGACAGCAACCTTTCTTCACGCACCTTCTTGAGCAAACAGTGCTGCAGTGTCGACAGCGAGAGCTATTACATCTCACTCCGCTGGCTGTTTTGATGTCCACCGAGTTCCGTCAATGAAATGCCAGTATCATTTGCGAGAAAATTGCGAAGAAATAAAATTGTCGTTGTGCCACGAGGATTTCAACTAAGAAATGCAGAATGGCAGTCCCGGACTATGCCTCTCAGCCACCCTGTTTTGTTTTTTCAATTACCATTCTTCAGCTACCTCCCGCACTTGTTGCTTTGCGACCATATGGGTGTCTAATTGTCTTGATCGACGTCTTTGATAAATAAAAGTGAGTGAGATAAGTTTATTCATAATCCGGCGATTGGAAAGCCCGAGCCTAGGGCCATCTAGATCGCCATTGGGAGCTGTTGATCCCGTGCGGCCTCAATTGCTCGCTGGACGGCCCACAGTTAGTCTTGGAGTTGTGAGCTGAGAAGCTCTGCCGACAACCGCGTCCGTAGATTTTCCGGGGAGACTGCCATGTTATCTTGATTTATTTTACATCCCCATAACATGTGGTAGAAGGGTGGCTCTAGCAGACTTGCATAGATTGAATATATTGATCTTGTATACATCTCGGGATAGAAAGTCTTTAGTTGCACGGGACTCCTATAGATTTCAGTTTGTAATCGCCACAAGTAATGGAATTAGGAAGGAACAGCGCCAACTAAGACGATCACAAGTGGGTAGAACGACACAGGACAAGGACAAGGTGACACAGGACAAGGCGCTTGTGCTCTGCCGTTCTCCCCACTTATGAGCGTCTTAGTTGGCACTGTTCCTTCCTAATTCAAGTATGCACCATCTAGCCCAAATGAATGTTGTCCTGAACAAGTAACGGACTCAGCTCTGTTCATTTTAGTGTGAGGCGGTGGTAATATTGGCCTCCGATTTTGATAGAATTTGGTAATATTGCAAAATCCTGTAAATCTGTCTTTTTGTCTCCAGATCTCCTACTCGACGTTCTCCTTACCGATGAAAATCACTCCTTGCTCAGCTCGGCGAGTAAGACCTCGAGCTTCGCGGTCTGCGACCTTGATGGGGTTGATTATGGGAATGCTTGGAGTCATACGTGCTGGGAATCAGAGCAATTGCCTGCCGTTCTTCACTAAGTTGGAGAATTTTGCATCGCTGACTCTGGTGATGTGCCATGCCTCAGGAGAAGTCCTACCCTTGGCATAATTTCTAATGGCCACCTGAGAGTAGCAAATGACGTATTGAGTATTCGTGGAGACTAATGCTAGTGCAATGGCTACCTCCTCTGTTCCCGGGGAATGGTTTGTATTAAATGACACGCTTGTAAGGGGGTTTTAGGTGTGATATGCGATTGTGTCTACGTAGCTATTTCTGTGTGAATATTCAGCTGCGTCTACAAAGGTTGCTGTGTTCTGTGACCCAACGCTTGGGATCATTTCCTCTGCTCTACTCGTGCGTCTGCCCTCATTGTAGCCTGGATGCATATTCTTGGGTGTATTTGGTACTTGGAGTTTGTCACGAATTTCTCTGGTTATCGTCTTCTTTTTCCGGTGTAGATTGTGGAAATCATTCCTAACTTGCGTAGTCTATACGTCCCGTTTTTGTTTTGGTGAGTAGTTCCGCGCGAGATGTTTGTTGTTCTTCTATGAGTTCGCCCAATGGGTTGTGCAGTCCAAACTTTAGCAAGAGATCCCTGCTCCTACTGATGGGAACTCCTAGGGCTGGTTTGTATGCCTTCTTTATCAGATTGTTAATTTTAGTCTTTTCAACTGCAAACCAAATGAGGAAGGCTGCTATGCATGTGACCTGACTGATTACGAATGGTGCTCTCTGCTGTATGATACTTGCTTCCTTCATACCCTGGTGCATGTTAATTTGTTTGATTAATCCAGTGATTTTTGTTACCTTTGCATCCAACTTCTTTATGGTTTCCCCGTTTGAACTTTTTTTCTCGGTTACTAACCCCAGCCCCTTGAGCTGAATGACTATTGGGATATTCCGCCCGTTCTTGGTGTGTAGCTTGATTTCCTCATGACCCTCGTTTCCGACGTATCCTTTGGGAGGCCTGCCCCAAAGTGGGGGTGGTATAATTTCGGATTTCTCTGCAGAGAATGTGAGGCCTGTACCGAGGAGGTATACCTCTACTGCGTTTATTGCGTTTTGGAGTCTTTGTTCTATTCATCCATCGCTACCATCCCACACGCAGATACTAATGTCGTCCGAGTTGATTGCGTGATTCAGGGACTCTGTGTGATTTAGTTTTTCGGGGAGTCCTATCAAGACGAGATTGAACAGCATCGGTGAGATGAAAGCGCCTTGGGGCGTGCCAGCCCCCTCTATGCCAATCTCGGGTAACCTGAGCCCTCCGGCGGAGATAACTGCGTTCCTATCTGATAGTAAGTTCTTGATGTAGTTATACGTCCGTTGCGATAAAAAAAGAGCCTTTAAAGCTTTATCTCGAGCTAGGCGGAATCGAACCCCCGCAACGTAGGTTCCTCAAGCAGAGCAGTCCGA
Organism: Dermacentor andersoni; assembly: GCF_023375885.2. NCBI lineage: Eukaryota > Metazoa > Arthropoda > Arachnida > Ixodida > Ixodidae > Dermacentor > Dermacentor andersoni. Next base: position 368,783,606 of record NC_092814.1, on the reverse strand, counting down.
CGCTGTAGCAAGCTGGCGCATGAATGCACGGCACGTGCGTCGCTCTTCATTCATTCTCTTTCAAGCCTACTTGCGTAACTGAGTGTGTGCCACAGGGCACGCGGCCAGCGAGGGAACAATTGTCAGCGTTCTCATGCACCGGCGCACCCCGTATCTCGAAGGCCAGGCGCGAAGTTTTCAGTCCCTCCGCTAGATGGCGCAGCGCATCCGACGGAAGCAAGAGAAAGCAGTCCCGCTGCAATCTACGCCTCATGGATGACGCGTTTCGGCGGTGACAATACGTTGCTTCGCTGCATTCCTTCAATGGTAATCCCACTAGCATCGTCAACCATCATTAGATAGGTTGTGCCAGAATTTTTTCTCTTTCTTTTTTACGTTATTTATTAGAGTAACTTATGAACATAACGCCACCTAACCAGCGAACTTGTGAAACCAATGGCGAGATACAGTAACACAATAAAACAATCACCAAATCTGTTACATTCCAGAATGGCGGGCATAGTGGCAGTCACTAATGGAGCGGCATCATCGTATTCACAGCTCATACTTCCAGTAGAAATGATTTGACTAAGACGCCCATCCCACTTTAGTATAGCGTTAAGCTCCAATCACCAATCCCTCAAGAATGTCACTTATATTACAAATATGCTTGAGGTGTACAGCCATTTGAATGAAATTTAGCTTTGAAGAAATGATCGGTTAGGCGTTGCACTCCATCACTCATACTTTCTACAAATTGCATTCCCACGAGAAAAAGAAACATCTCAAAAGGTACATTGTCATTAAAGGCTGGAAGCAGATGTCGGACAGAATCGATGCCAAAGTCTTCCGTTAGAGTCGGTTGAAGAACATTCCCAAAACAGGACGCCGTCATTCAATCCAATGAAATTTTCAATTGTATCTCATCACACTGATGGCAGCTAACAGAACACAAAAAATAACCTTATTATGGAGCCATACGTTTATCGCCAAGGTCTCCCTATGGAGTTCATAGAAGAAAATTCCGTAGCAAGGGGATATAGAGGGTCGTCATTTTTAAGTTTTCTGGAGTTCATAAAAGCCTGTAGAAGATAACATAATTATAGTGCTTGAGCTGGATTATTCAGAGAGGCGGACATTACTTGCACGAAGATTCGAAACACATATTCAACTATTACCTCAATCCACTAGTTATTCTTTGAGTTGATCACTTTACGACACATATTGAAATTTGAGGATTGCAGCCGGTGTGTTTGCGAGGTGCTTTCACTTGGAATGAATTTGCACACTGCCACCAATTTGGAGATATGCACCGTCAAACTTACCGCAAAAAGGCAATAATGTTGCACTTACTTTTTTTTAACAAAACGCTCGGTGATGCACTGAAGCACAAAAGTAACTGGAAAGCCCAGGTATTTTGTTCCACACTTTGGGAATTATCTCAAACCTGGTGTCATCCTGGAAATTCATTTCAAGTGGATAGGCCTAGGCCGCACACCGTCTACAATTGAATATTGCAATCTGTGCTGTAAAGCAACTTCAAGAAATTAGTGGATTTTTATTAATTAGCTGAATATGGGCTTCGATTTCTCGTGCTATTATTGTCCGCCTCTTGAAATACTTCAGGCGATTTTGAAAAATTCCATAAAATTAAAAACGTGCTCACCCTGTATAATAAATTTACGAAATCGCTTTAGTACATCGTGGCCTGGCCGCTCATTGTATATTCATTATAAATATCTTTCTATATTGCATTACCCGACAATGAGTACAAGTGCTCACTACAAAACAATGGTTTGTTTCTCGGCAGCATATGTATGAGCCTTCTCAAGCATGAACTCAAATAAAGCTTTTAAGGAACAAATAAATTAGGTAAAGCAGTAAGTAGTGTAACTTGCATGAATGACTGGATGAATGGAGGGGCCGAGAAGAAACGAGGCCCAATCAACGTACAGTAAATAGCATCTCGCTTCTTAGCCACTCTACTGATACTACAGCAGTGGAGATTACTGATCCTGCACAGCATGATCATGAATGCAGCTTACATGATTGGCTGACGTCAGCTCAATATATCTTCATGGGCTTGGCCAGGACGAAAGGGCTCGTACTAGGGTAAATAAATACTAGCACAACTTTTTATAGCGCAGCATTCTGTGCCTTTGCATTCGACTTTTCCACTCCTGCGGTTGCTGCTGTCTGGTACACCGCGTCGAATAGAGTGGGGGGGGGGGGGGGGGGGATGAGATTGTGAAGTTTGCAGGCACAACATGGCCACAATTAGTACATGACTTGCGAAGGTTAAGGACTGGGCGTTTTGGTATAGCATATTAGTGGCTCGATTGCGCAACATTTGGATGACACACACAGAAGAGAAACACACCCCACAGAGCGCTACTTGCAATTATCGTTTTATTCCCTTGTCAATAGAATAAATACTAGAAGATACTCCGGGGGAGGGGAGGAGGGTAACAACAAAAACAAAAAGATTTTTACAATCATGGCCATCCACCAATGCCAAGCCAGCTTTGTCATGTGATCATTTTTGACATCGCAAAAAAAGGAACCACGATACAAAATTACAGATTAGCGCGTGAGGAAATCTATTTCCTTTGCACTAAAGTAGACTGATGGCATGCGCACGCACATACTTCCCAAACGTGCAATCTCAGTGGCTTCGATTATTTCTCGCGTCATATGGCAGCCATCTTTGCTAACAATCTTGCATTTACTAAAGAATGGCTAACATCCGCAATCTCTACAATGTATCCCAAGGTGTCCAGCGACTGCTTTTGAAACGTTATACTCAGGCTCCTTTAATCTTTCATTCAAACATCGTCCGTCCGACATAGTTTCTGCCGCACTTAAGTGGAATAGAATATACTACTCCCTTAGTACAGTCAACGAACTTCTTTCTGTGTTGTGTTTCACAGCCTCGTTTCTGTGTGGCACCTGCGTTTACTTTGCCCACTAAGGGACTGGTATATCCTATTCCACTTCAGTGCGGCAGAAACTATATCGGACAGACTAGACGATGTTTGAATGAAAGATTAAAGAAGCATGACTATAACGTTTGAAAAGCAGTCGCCGGACACATCGGGATACATTGTAGAGAGTGCGGATGTCGGCTATTCTTTAGGAAATGCAAGATTGTGAGCAAAGATGGCTGCCAAATTCCGCGAGACATAATCGAAGCCGCTGAGATTGCACGTTTGGGAAGTATGTGCGTGAACATGCCATCAGTCTCCCTTAGTGCAAAGGAAATAGATTTCCTCACGCGGTAATCTGGAATTTTGTACCGTGGTTTCTTTTTTTGCGATGTCAAAATTGATCACGTGACAAAGCTGGCTCTGCATTGGTGGATGGCCATGATTGTAAAAATGTTTTTGTTTTTGTTTTTACCCTCCTCCCCTCCCCCGGAGTATCTTCCAGTATTTATTCCATTGACAAGGAAATAAAACGATAATTGCAAGTAGCGCACTGTGGGGTGTGTTTCTCTTCTGTGTGTGTCATCCAAATGTTTCGCAATCAAGCCACTAATATGCTATACCAACACGCCCAGTCCTTAACCTTGGCAAGTCATGTACTAATTGTGGCCATGTTGTCCCTGCAAACTTCTCAATCTCATCCACCCACCTAACTTTCTGCCGCCCCCTGCTACGCTTCTCTTGCCTTGGAATCCAGTCCGTCACCCTTAATCACCACCAGTTATCTTCCCTCCTCATTACATGTCCTGCCCATGCCCACTTCTTTTTCTTGATTTCAACTAAGGTGCCATTAAATCGCGTTTGTTCCCTCACCCAATCTGCTCTTTTCTTATCCCTTAACGTTACACCCATCATTCTTCTTTCCATAGCTCGTTGCGTCGTCCTCAATTAAGTAGTGCCCTTTTCGTAAGCCTTCAGGTTTCTGCCCCGTACGTGAGTACTGGTAAGACACAGCAGTTATACACTTTTCTCTTGAGGAATAATGGCAACCTGCTGTTCATGATCTGAGAATGCCTGCCAAACGCACCCCAGCCCATTCTTATTCTTCTGATTATTTCAGACTCATGATCCGGATCCGCGGTCACTACCTGTTCTAAGTAGATGTATTCTCTTACTACTTTCAGTGTCTCTCTACCAATCGTAAACTGCTGTTCTCTTCCGAGACTGTTAAACGTTACTTTAGTTTTCTGCAGATTAATTTTTGACCCACCCTTCTGCTTTGCCGCTCCAGGTCAGTGAGCATGCATTGCAATTGGTCCCCTGAGTAACTAAGCAAGACAATTTCATCAGCGAATCGTAAGTTACTAAGGTATTCTCCATTAACTCTTACCCGCAATTCTTTCCAATCCAGGTCTCTGAATACCTCCTGTAAACACGCTGTGAATAGCATTGCAGAGATCGTATCTCCCTGCCTGACGCCTTTCTTTATGTGGATTTTGTTGCTTTCTTTATGGAGGACTACGGTGGCTGTGGAGCCGCTATAGATATCTTTCAGTATTTTTACATACGGCTCGTCTACACCCTGATTCCGTAATGCCTCCATGACTACTGAGGTTTCGATTGAATCAAACGCTTTCTCGTAATCAATGAAAGCTATATATAAGGGTTGGTTATATTCCGCACATTTCTCTATCACCTGACTGATATTGTGAATATGGTCTATTGTTGAGTAGTCTTTGCGGAATCATGCCTGGTCCTTTGCCCTATTTCACCGCATTTCAACTTCGATTTAGTTGCACGTTAAATAATTCCAGGTGGGAAAAATTGATTTGCAGTCCCACACTACCATCTGCCCCACAATGAGTACGTCGGTTTTACATGTAAACCCCATCATTTAATTAATGTTAAAAATTTCTGATCTCTTTCAACCACGTCAGCATCAACTTCATTGTCGTTTAGTTATTGCTTCAGTACAGTTCGATTGCCCAGCTGCATGCATAATGGGTGGCACTATTGATCAGCGTAGCTATATGGAATTGTTGATAGCTCATCTTCCAATTTGTCGTAACGCAGGCAAAACGATAGGGACATGGAAGGCACATGAGACAACACAGAGCGCTGTCTGTCGTCTCGCGTGCCTTCTACGCATGTGTCGTTTCGCCTGCGCTACAACATAATAAAGGCGCATTTGAACTTTTTTTGTGTGTTTGCCAGCCTTGCATACTGTTCTCCTACAACTTTCTAGATTAGAGCTTCATCTTGTGGCGCCAAAAGGCGCCACGAGATGAGATCGTGAAACGGCGTTAATGGGGACATAAACAGTATTCTGCATTAAGTGTTACAGGTCGAACCCCATACAGGATGTCCAAGCTAACTTTACCCAATATTTCAAAACACACCGAACCGCTTTTGGAGGACCCGACCAGATAGATGCGTATTGTTGGCTGTTGCATAGAAGTCACACCTTTTTTTATCCTGCTTGTCTTCATATTTAGACGATAATATTTATTGAGTGTCGTAAGTACTAATTTTAGGGCAATACTTCCAATAGGAATGTTGTAGAGCGCTATATGAAGGATCTAATTTAGGAGCATTTAACTTCCTACCTATCAAGTAACCACGTTTCATGCGTACTAATTACAATGCTGGTAAATATTCCGCGTATGAAAGGTACTATACTACTTCACCAGAAGCGCGAACATTGCCTGGTGATCTGCCGCTAAAAGAGGTTACAGGGCAGCGACGCAGGAATTTGCTGCACAATTTACACCAGTGATGCGCTTTCCTCATGGCGATGCATCAGAGCGATAAGTAGACCCGATTGCGCACCAAACTAAGCACTTTCTTTGTTCGTAAGTAGCCGTCTTGACAGCACTGCCATCATAGTGCATAACACCACATGGACCGTGCTTTGTTTTTCATACTTCGCGATGTTTCTGTAGGACGCTGGAGAAAATTATTACGTGAAAAAGCGGAAAGCTAGAATCTAGTGAATTGGATATTTCCTATGGCGCTCTACAACTTTCCTGCCCCAAAAATGTATACTTGCGATGTTGGTTGATGACTGTTGACAAATAAATGCAATTAAGTAAAATGAAAAAGAGGGCAACTTGCCCGGCGATCAACAACATGCAATCGAAGTCGTCCTCCTACAAGTGCTCTGGCGTACTTAAACCTTGGTCAAAGTTAGCGAGGACACACTGTATATGTCGGGAGCTCGTCTCTGAGAGCTCCGCCTGTGTACCGTAATTACTCGTTTCTACTTTATTACCATGATAAGATTACCACTGCCTGGTCATTGTGATAATGCAAGCGCAGTGACACTGGCGCCACCTACAAAGCGCGAATGAGAAACGAGCTCGAATACAATCGTATTATTGACCCAGTTCTTAACTCTGAGTGACATTTTACTGTCACAGAGGCTAAAACTTGAAGCTCGTCTCGTTGCATCAATCTAATTTTTCGGTTACGGCGTCATTGTTCGGGAGTTTCAGAAAGGGGGGACCCAAAGTTAGCTAACGCAACCCACTGGGCGCTCAAAAAGAACACAACGATATTGCCTAAGAATGCAAGCATTGTAAAATGGACGACATGAATCCAGAGAAATACAGGTCGACGCTGTACGCCTCTGCGAGTCCTTGGGCCTGACAAAGCTAGCGTCTGTGGTGAGGGCGTCCAAGGATGCCACAGTGTCGGTGTTTAATGTCGCCTAAGTAGAGAACAGTCGCAATTTTGAGCAACATTATCAGCTCCACTTGGCAAAATATATTATATGTAGCTCGAAATTCACCCTTTACTTGTATAAACTGAGGGGCTTTAACAGGATCAACATCCCATTTTGACAGCTATACATTAGTGACACGTTCGACACATGTAAAATGCCTATCGACATTCACAACTTCGTAAATTTGTCCATAGAATATAATGAAATGGTTTCTTGAATGGAAGTCTCCGTAAGCTGCGCGGCCTAAGCGTGAACTTTATTTCCGGTTTCAAGTATATTTCATGAGCATTTATCAGCACAAAACTTAGTGCGAGGCAACGTACACACGGACAGCCGGCAAACTATCCCGTTTATCCCCCTACTCCCGGTATATTGCTTCGTCCTATCTAACTTTGGCGCGGGTAAATCTTGTCCGTAATACTGAATTTCCTTGTTAATGTTTTAATCTCTGATGACATGGCTGATAGGTATAAAAATGGCGACAGAAGTCCTCTCACGATGACTGTCGATGGTAATGCGAATAGCAATCGAGTGATGCGGTGACAGGCGATATTCCTGAAATGGCGTTTAGTTAGCACGTGTAATTAATCAAGGGAAAATCAGACAGACCCGCTCCTAGCAATTGCTACAAAGGAAACGATGACGAATTTTTCTTCAACTGCGAGGCTTTTCTTTCGAGGAACCCGTATGGGTTTCCTGTGTAGCAACTGCTACGAATGGGTGGATGTCTGATTTTCCCTTTATTAATTACTTCTGTCCACCTTGCGGGTTTCCGCAGAACTATTACGTTAACACGTGTAGTGGTAATCCTGAGGCTTTCATTCCGTCTGCTATATGCCACATATTCCAATAGCATCCTAATTTGCCATTGCCCTAACTTGCCAAGGTTGCCCATGAGCACGGAGTTATGATGACAACTGCAGGACATCGACTCAGTGACGATGAAACGATGAAGAAGGAATGCTCTAAATTGAACGACAAAGGTGTATAACGAGGACGGCATGACGACATCGCGATATCGTTTCTTAAATTAAGACGTTCCAGACGACGATGAACCATGCAGACGACGACATGAGGACAGTTAGATGACGACTGTATGCCGACGATGGCGTGACGAGGATGATATGACAACTGGATCAAGAGGGAATGAAGACGATGGCATCACAAAGGCGGCATAATCTCCACTGAATGAAGACAACGTGATTACGATAGTATGACGAACAAGGAATGATGTCACTGAATCGAGGAAAATGCTACGGCGACGACGGTATTACACCAATAGGATGGCCATACTGAAGTGATGAGGATCGTGAAACGACAGCGTGACGAAGATGGCTTGACGACAACAGTATGATGACGACGGCATGAGAACAGTCAGGTGTCGAAGTTAAAATGATGATGGTGTAAAACGAATGAATCACGACGACTGCTTGACGACGATGGAGTGACGACGATTGCATGACAACGATATGCGGACAATGGGCTGACAACGAGTGTATGATGATAATGGCTTGAAGATGACTGCATCAGAGAACCTGCATGACGACGACGGCATGGCGAGAGTCAGATAACACAGCTGGAGTGACGATGATGGCACAACTACGACGGCATTACGAGGATGGTCTGAGAATGGATGCTTGTTAGCGAGTGCCTGACGATAACGGCGTGACAAGGGCGGCGTAATCGCGATTGAGTAATGACAGTATGATTGCAATATAATCACGAAGAAAAATTGACGTCAATGAAACGACGAAGGCGGTATGACGACTATTTCATTACAAGTGGATGACGTAACTAGACCGACGACAATCACAAAATTACAGCATGACGATGACGGCATGACGAAGACTGTGGATCGACGAGGGCGTGATGACGATTGCATGATGAAAACCTGATGACGAAGCTGGAATGAAGATGACGCAACGGCCACGATGGCATTACTACCCCGAACAAATAAATACCTTGTGGCCCAAGCTATTAGACAACATGGACCACTGGGTTGGAGTGCAAGGCGTGACGACCAAATAAAGATAAGTCAGATACCGAAGCGGGAAGGAAGACAATTGAACGACCACGAGGACATTACTATGGCGGGATAACAGCATATGCATGGCAACTGTATTACGACTATATATAGTGCGGCAATGACGGCATGAGCAGTTTCGGATGACAAAACTGGAGTGATAGTGATTTAATGACCACGATGACATCACGATGACGGGCCCACTCTTATAGTGCCCGAAGCTATTAAATAACTTGTGCGACAGGGTCGGGGACAACGCGTGACGACGACGTTGAGACGAGAGTAAGCTATCCCGAACCTGGTATGACGACAACGGAGCGGCAACTCACCACAATCAGGTTCACAACCCAGTGGCCCATACATTGACAAATTGGGCCACTGGGTCGGTGTTAGCGGCTGGTCAGATAGATAGATAGATAGATAGATAGATAGATAGATAGATAGATAGATAGATAGATAGATAGATAGATAGATAGATAGATAGATAGATAGATAGATAGATAGATAGATAGATAGATAGATAGATAGATAGACAGATCTTCTATCTATCTTCAATTCAAGCTGCCAGATGGATTCTAATTGACATCGTGACGGTCGAGAGTCGAACCCACGATCTTTCGTGTTAATTAAGGGGAATTTAATTAAAACACTCGAACCCACGACCCAGCATAGTGATATGGGCGAACCGGCCATACGTCCAAGTTGGATTCCAATCGGCGTCGGGAACGTCGAGAGTCAAACCCACTAACTTTAATAGTAATTAATGCAAGGGTAATGAAATCACAGTTAATATAGAGGTAATTAAGGCATTCGAACCCACGACCTTCGGTCGGAAGCGAACCCTCCGCAATGGGTTGGATTCGAATTCACGACGCATTCGAATGAAAATGACAAAAAATGTAATGAATGTCGCGTGTACGCGCAGGTTTTTGCTTTTATACTTTTTAGCTTGTACTAAAGTAACTGTCAACGTTTCGTCATTCATCATGGAGAGGGCACTCTCATTACGTTCTCGTAGAGTTCGACAACATTTAGGAGGTGTATAATTTGTGCTATAATTAAAGAAAAACCGTAGACAACTGAGACCTTTGTGAGCCGGCAGCACCTACAAAAATAAATAGATAAAACAGCTGCACTAGAAAATTGATGTGAAGACCACCATTTTTGGCACTCAAAGATGGCTTAAAGCACGAAACATGTGGTCGTTAAGGTGATGCGTCTTACAGTTCACGAACGTGAATGGAAAGTACAAGAACTGACGAATCGCGCCTACTGTAACACAAGTCATTCTTGCCAAAACAGCCATCATTTAACTCGCTTATTGTAGTTTAAATTCAAGTATAATTTTCTGTGTGTGGACGTTTCAGCACTGCACTTATTTATAATATATTTTCCCATTTCCTTCGCTGCCAAGTTAAGCTTTTGACTGATTTAGTTCGCAGGAGACAGCTGTTAGACGCCTAAAAAAGAAAAAGAAAACACGAAACACGTTTCCAGATTAAAATTACATTAACAGCCTTCAATTGTCTGCTGCAAAATAAAGTATAAGTTGAGAGCATGCAAGCCAACGCTATTGTCCCTGTTCTTTTTCGAGGCCCTGAGCATCACGCAATAGCAATATGCAGTCACCTGGTGACGGAGAAAAAGAAAAAGAAAAAGAAAAAGGCTCTCGCTTATCAAACCGCGCCATAGGCAACTCACACGCCGCCTCAAGGTCGGCAGAACCGCCTCAATATTTTCTCACGAAATCTAGGAATCGATCGGATTTCACCCGAAGTGGCATAATTGTGTCAACAAGGTCGGTGTTATAGGAAGTCTGAGGTACTCGCGAGGTGCGTAAAATCCTGACATCCAATCGCATTGGCGCTGAAAGCACTGATCCTTGCACGGAAACTTATTGGAATCGTTTTTGAGTTCTGCTCGGGGCGTAGGAAAGGTAGATATCCAGTGTGCGCTATGAATACGAAGCAAAATATTTTCCCTCTGGAAGAAAGAACGAAAATAAAATTCGATTTTCCGTTTTGATGTCGCAGGCTGAATGCTCAATGTCGGCTCCTTTGATGTTGAAATGTGTACGGGAAAGAATATTGTTTTACCCGCAAACAACCCGGGGCAAATAGTTCAGATGCTTTAAGCGACACTGAGTTCCTAGAGCTGATTCAGACTTTATACATGTTAGACTTACTGTTTTCGCTTTGAAGGAACTCACTCTTCGCGAGAGCACTAGCATATACTTTTCCGGAATTATTATGTCCCTTCAAAGACTGGAAGATATCTCTTAATTGTTATTTGGATATGGCGTAAAAGGTTGTGCTGTTAATAGCGTAACAAATGGAATTTTACATCGTGTAGCTCGTAGTCTCTATAGACCATTTTGACCGGAATTCCGTCGGTGCTGCCATGTTTGATCACGTGGTGACGCGTTCATTGCTTGCATGAGCGGCCTTCGCTGCTTCCCTGTTTACAACAGATGTGCATGACGCCGGCGCGACTCAGAAAAGCTCTGTTTAGGCCGATACCGTAGACGGTGACTTGTGCTGCACAAAGCTTTGGCCCGAGTTTCAGAGGACGTGTAAGTACTTCCGGACCTCATTACATCTTGTCCAAACAGCTCGAGCAGCCTATACGGTGCTTGTACTAAAAGCGGAGCTAGGCATGCATTCCACGCTGTCCAAACTTTCCGTTCACGAATCAAACCAGGATTAGTGCGTTTATCTTCTTTCTTTATTTGGTACACAGTTTGAAGCAACGGCTTGCCTTGTTTCTGATACAATAGTGTTCCACGGTGCAGTCAGTATAGTATTGTTTATTTTCTGCGTAATCGCTCACAGGTGGCCGTTACGAAAAGATTTGTTCTTTCTGCACTTAAGCTTTCGAACGCAGATGTTCTGCACTTTGTAATACGTTGTAGCCAAGACGTATTATCGCTAGTTATTCGCTTACTCTGTGGACCGTCATGAAACGTTCAGCTTCGCACTTTCTTATGCTGTTGGTGGAGTCACCGTAACACACGCTTCTGCGCATTGATTCAAGAGTGTGCACATTCACTTACTTTTGATACGTTGGTAGTAGAATGGGCACAAGCTTGCATGTGAGTCGGGGTGGGTTTCAGCAGACAGTGTTCCTGAAACTTACCATGTCAGGAAGCGACGCTACTCCAGTTGTCGCTGAGTAACGACCGATACGCACGTGCTCTTGCCGACGTCTGGGGCTGATGTGTTTTCTTTGAATGTTAATGATACAACGCTGACGGGTGTGTTATTTTTTCTCACCCTCGAGAAAAGCCGTGCATCGTGAAGGGCCGGCAACAAAGACAGTCCTTTTGTAGCAGCGGTCCATGACTTTGGCCACACAGATTCATTAAGAAAATTAAATTATGGGGGGTTTTACGTGCCAAAACCACTTTTGATTATGAGGCACGCCGTAGTGGAGGACTCCGGAAATTTCAACCACCTCAGGTTCTTTAATGAGCACTTAAGTCTATATACACGGGTGTTTTCGCATTTCGCCCCTACCGAATTGCGGCCGCCGTGGCCGGGATTCGATCCCGCGACCTCGTGCTGAGCAGCCCAGCACCATAGCTACTGAGCAACCACGGAGGGTCAGATTCATTCCATGCAGCCTTTTATATGCCAGTTATTGTTGTTGCAGCTAACTAGTGCACACGCCTTCCCTTTATAGCTCAACATTTTGCAGTATGAACAGAGCACGGTGCGTTAGCGAACACCCTGTTTCATTTTCAACAGCTGATCACATACTAGCAGGGCAGAACGGACAATGGTTTCGTATTCGTGCGTTTTCGCCGAGGCAATGCGCGGCGCGCAGAAGAAAGTACCATCGCGTTCCTTTACAGAAAGCTGCGCCGCGAAAACGGTCTATATATCTCACATTGTCTTCAAATATAAAGTTTGACTCACTTTAATCAAAAGGATATGGTAGCTAGTACGGTTTGCAAATGCTTTACGTTCACGGAATGATACACTGTGCATAAGAAATTATTGTGGGAGTACATAATTGCCTCTGTATCAACTACCTTTTATATTTGAATTGAAGGTTTTGCAACGGGGGTGTTCGCCTAGCAGCACTAGTTATCGGCTGCAGCGGTAGGCTTAAAAAGGTCGGCGCTATATCAAAACGGTGAAGCAAGCCTTCCTCGTCGTCTTCTCATTTACTAGCACCATGCCCACTGCCCAGTGCATTCAATACAATCACTCCCCAACGAAAGAGTAGCCATCCTGGCGACCTAAGGACACGAAAACACAGGGGAGTCATGGCACTGCTTGAGCCGAGAGACTTGGACAATTTTCTGGCCGCGACGACGCTGGTCGGAAGGCGCTTCCGTTGGCTCGATGAGGTAGTTGACCGCGCAGGTTGGTTTCAGTACCCGATAAGGAGCGTGGTACTTGGAGAGCAGCTTAGAGGAAATGCCTGGAGGTGTAGAGGGCACCCACAACCAGACCAGCGAGCCAGGAGCAAAGCACGTAGCCACAGCAGAATAATCGTGGCGATGCTTTTGGCGCCACTGGTCCTGGGATGTGAACGAGCGAGCTGGCGACATTCTTCGGCGTAAGCAGCCGTTCTAGAAACAGCCGTGCACTCCGAAGCATCTGGTTGGTAAGACAGAATCGTGTCCATAGTGCATGAAGGTTCGTGTCCGTAAAGGAGAAAGAAAGGGGAGAACGCAGTTGTACTTTGCGTGGAGGTATTGTAAGCGTAGGGGACCAAAGGCAGAAGGCGATCCCAATTCAAGTGGTCAGAGGAAACATACATGGACAACAGGTCGCCAAGGGTGCGGTTGAAATGCTCTGTCATCCCATTAGTTTGAGGATGATATGCCGTGGTAGTGCGGTGAATGATGCGACACTCCTTTAGCAATGCTGCAATGACGTCTGAGAGAAAAATGCGACCGCGGTCGCTCAGTAATTCTCGAGGTGCTCCATGGCGTAAAATGAGGTTTTGGAGGATAAAACTGGCGACGTCTTTTGCTGTGGCAGATGCTAGGACTGAAGTTTCGGCGTACCGCGTGAGGTGGTCGATAACAACAATAACACAGCGGTTGCCGCTTGGAGCGTTGGGAAGCGGACCGTATAGGTCAATGCCGACGCGGTCGAACGCGCGCGCGGGGCATGGTAAAGGTTGCAAGGGGCCGGTGGCATGTTGGGGTGGCGGCTTGCGTCGTTGGCATATGAGGCAGGACCGGACGTACTGGTGAACGAAGCGGTACATACCGCGCCAGTAGTACCAAAGCTGGAGGCGAGAGTATGTCTTTAATACACCAGCGTGGCCGCATTGGGAGTCGTCGTGGAACGTGGCGCAGATGTCGGGGCGCAGGTGTCGGGGTATAACAAGCAACAACTTGCGACCGTTCGAGTTGTAGTTGTGGCGGTACAGCAGGTTATCGCGAATGATGAAGTGTGCGGCTTGACGACGGACGTCGGAGAAATCGGCGCTGGCGACCGGCTAGACAGCGAAGAGATCCACGGGTATTTGCGCTGCTCTAATGACATGTCGGAAATGTTGAGGGCGAAGGCTCCATAGGTGGAAATAGACGAGTGGACAGGACCGGAGGGCAGGGGTGACCGGGATAGAGCGCCTGCGTCTGAATGTTTACGGCCGGAGCGATAAACAACGCGGATGTCGTACTCTTGTAGGCGCAATGCCCAACAGGCGAGCCCACCAGTTGGATCTTTTAATGAAGATAAGCAGCATAGGGCATGATGCTCGGTCACGATGTCAAATGGACGCCCGTATACATAAGGACAAAATTTTCCGATTGCCCAAATGATGGCCAGACATTGCTTCTCAGTAACCGAGTAGTTCGCCTCGGCTTTGGTAAGGGTGCGGCTGGCATACGCGACGACGTACTCTTCGAAGCCATCCTTGCGGTATGCAAGAACAGGGCCGAGGCCGACACCGCTAGCATCCGTATGGATCTCAGTTGGTGCAGAGGGATCGAAGTGTCGCAGTACTGGAGGAGAGGTGAGGACGCGTCGCAGTTCTAGGAATGCGTCGTCGCACGCCGGGGACGAGGCTGATGGGTCAGAGCTGCACGTGAGAAGCTGCGTCAAGAGGGTGATGATAGAGGCAAAGTTACGGAGGATTGGTCGGAAATACGAGCACAAGCCGATGAAACTGCGAAGCTCTTTCATGGTAGTTGATTTAGGCAACTCGGATACGGCGCTAAGTTTCGTGGGGTCCTGAAGGATACCGTCTTTTGAAACTACATGGCCGAGAATAGTAAACGTGCAAGCGCCGAAGTGACATTTCTTCAAATTTAGTTGCAGTCCTGCAGTGGAGAAGCACGCAAGGACTTGCTCGAGGCGGCTGAGGTGCGAGGCAAAGTCGTTGGAAAAAACCACAATGTCATCTAAATAACAGAGGCACGTTTTCTACTTCAGCCCTCGAATAATGGTATCCATCATTCGCTCAAAAGTGGCAGGCCCGTTGCAGAGGCCGAACGGCATGACGGTGAATTCATATAGCCCATCAGGAGTTACAAAGGCTGTCTTTTGGCTATCGGCCTCTGCCATTGGCACTTGCCAGTACCCGGAGCGTAGGTCCAGCGAGGAAAAGAATTCCGCTGGACGCAATCGAAAGCTTCAGAGGTACCCAGGCACTCGCCGCGGAGTAAGGATGATGGGCAGGCGGACGGATTGCACAGGTAAAGGGCAGCAGAACCGTCGCAAAAAGTGACCACAGCAAACGGAAGCACAAAGTTCCGGTGGCGCGCACAAGTGGCCGGCGGTGTCAACAGAACAGATGAGTTCGCAGCAGAGCTACATAACACAGGAACCAGAGCGGCGGAGAAAGGTGCGATATCGATGTCAGAGGCGGCAACAACTTTAGGAGAATAATGGTCGTCAGGGTGAAAACACGGCACTGATAACGTAAGTTCGCAACGAGCGCAGTCGATAAGAGCTCGATTGGCAGATAGGAAATTCCATCCAAGAATAAGGTCGTGCGAGGAACGAGGTAGGACGACGAATTCGATAACATGCTTAATGCTTTGAATGACAACCGGGGCTGTGCACGACGCTGAAGGCTGAATGCGATGCGAGGTTGCCGTACGCAGAGAAAGAAAGGTAAGGGGAATGGTCACTTTGTTCAAATAGCGGCAGAGGTTCTCACTAACAATAAAAACGGCGGCTCCGGTGTCGAAAAGTGCGTGCATGGTGACACCATCTACGGACAGTTCAATGTCGTTCGCCGGTGGACAATGGGGCCTTGAAATGTTCGACGTGAACGCAGTTCTTGCCTCTGGAACTGCGACTATTAGTTTTCCTCTCGGGCTGGGCTGGGTCGGCGAACCATCGGAGAAATGGATCGGCGACGTGGGGAAGGCGACCGGCGTTAATCGAAGGGGAGGCGACTGTAAGACGAGTCCGGAGGAAGGTTAGATTGGTCCTGACGCGGAAGTCGAGCGTGCCTGTAGCTTGAGGCACCCCCACTGTCAGGTAAACGGGGGCTGCGACGGCGGATTAATCGTGCTACGTGGCCCGGAAAATGGCAGGAATAACATATTCGCCAGTTATCAGGTGTTCGCCACGGGTTGACGACAGGGGCCCCAGCGGCCGAGTAAGGGACGGCAATCGGACGCGAAGGTGGCGGCGGCACATGGAAGGTGCCGGTGTCCCGGTAGGCATCAAGAGCCGGAGGTGCGTAAGGCCGGGCGACAACGTCAGCGTACGTTAGCGGTCCAGCTGCAGGCTGCGGAGGAGGGGCAGATGGCAGCGCCGCAGCAACTTGCGTCTGAATGACGTGACGAAGCGAAGGATCCAGGGTTGTCGACGGCTAGGGTGCGCCATTCGCCAGAGAGAGTTGGCGTGCACCTTCCTGACGGATGAACTCCTTTATCTCCGGCATTAAGGCAGAGATGTCGGCAGCGTCGCGGCCGAATTCCAACGGAGATAGATCCGCAGTGTACTGCTGAGAAGCGCGTGTTGGTGCACGCTGCTTGCGTGCATCAGCAAGCACTCCTCGTCGTCTTCTTCTCATTCACTAGCACCATGCCCACTGCCCAGTGCATTCAGTACAGTTTAAATAACTATAAGAAACTTGATTACATGCCTACCATTATTCAGGTTTATTTTGTTGGATTTTCTACCATGCTTGTGGTCAAAATTGAACAGTAAGTCCGTAATTTTGCTGCTCAGTACGGACAGTTTCTTAATGCGGTAGATATATCGGCATAATGACACGCTCAAGACTGACGCAGTATTTAGTGTGGCCGCTTCTTTTTTTATCACTTGTGAGCGACAGCGCTACAGTTGTCAGCTCCACGCTGCTTTCAGACTGGTGCGCAAGTCAGAGCCTTTTTTGGACGTTGTTGAACAAACTACGCTGAATAAATATACCGTATTCACACTGATTGTAGAGACACATCATGAAACAGGCGCAGTCCTCGATGTTCATTCTGAGAGGATATATTTCATAGTGAGCTCCCATCGATTTCGATTTCGCAGCTATAGTATGTCACGTAAATTTAATAAGTGAAAAGTTAAAGACATAACTTCGTTAAATAATTAGCGTGTTAGAGATTGCAGCTTTGCTTTAAATTGTCGCCATGCGCAATGTAACGGCAGTTCAGATCCACCATAGTTATTAACTAGAGATGGCCTCGATGAAACCGTCTCGCTATATTGCTATATTTGTAACAGTGCTTTGACTTATATGATGGTAAAATCAGATATGCAAGATGACATACAGATGTATGCTTGATTCTGTTATGCGCTGAAGCTGTGCGAAACCCAAAGTGGAATATTACGGGTGGGGTTCATGCATCGTGAGGCGCGAACGAGGCAGCACTCAGAGGATGAGCTTGCAATGGTGCACCAGGAAAGAAGCTCCATAATATAGCCGTTCGTAAGGAACTTAGAGTACAGTTTGGCAAGCTCCAGTTCCCTGCAGCCTTGCAAAAAATGCAAAGCAGTGAAATGCTTATTTTGTTGTGATCGAATGAAAGACTTGATATACACCACCATAATTTCGAGAGAAGCTATACTCGTATATCTTGGGTATAAAGTTCTATGAACCCTTCAACACTTTCTGCGAATTTCGTCGTGGTGTCAGCGAACGTGTTGATGAGTCAAATGCCTATCTAAAAACGGCATAGTGACTTCTTTTTCTATATCTGTTCCACACGGAAACGGTTTACACCATGATCGTCGTGTTGTGCGTGAATCAAAGAACTGTGTGTCAATTCATTGACATCATTGTATTTTGAGTCACAGAACCCTGGAGCAATAATAACCTGCCCTTCAGCTGTAGAAATCATGCACTCAGTTGCAGCTATTAACACAGGTCCTGAATGAGGTATAGTGCACAGAGGTGCGACGCGTGATTGTGGGGCGTGCCGTATTTTCCAGACTATAGTCCGCGCCCGGTGTATAGTGCGCAGGGGCCAATCTGGGTTCAAAATTAAAAGAAAATAATCGTCCAAGCACTCCGAACAGATGGTTAAACATCAAAGCTGAAACGTGCGGCCGCGGTGTTTATCACGGGGCTAATCCCGACGGTTGATTGAACGACAGCTTGGTAGGCTATCGAATTCTCGGCACGCAGTTGATGATTGTGCTCTGCTGCAGGAGCCTGTTCTTGTGTCCGGGCTGCAGCATTCGGACGGCGTCGACGAGCTCGTTGCCGGTTCCGCTCACGGCATTGCAGATTGAAAGCTGCCTGCTCCTCAAGGCTACGTATGACGCGTGGCGTACCCATTTCAGTGCCGGAGAGAAACAGCTGCAAGTGCGCTCGTGTGCGACGGAGAGCAACGACCTCACTACTGGCGCACCTAATCCAACACCACCTAGATAACACAAGGCCTTTATACTCCGATCGATGACGTCATGTTACCTGGCCCGACTGCTGTGGAATCTAATGGGGATGCTCCCGAGTAGGCAACAGTGATTTTGACTCACTGCTTTCATCACGCCAGCCTCGTCAATGGAAATTTCAGGCCAAGTAGCGTGACGTCATGCCTCAAAGTAAACAGGCTTTGTGCAATCTAGGTGGTGTTGGCTAATCGCGCGACTCTCTTTCTCTCTATTTCTTTCGCGCATGCGCATGGGGTTGCGCCGCAAGAGTTTTCGGTGTACAGGCGACCAACAGACGGACGGACGGACGAATCGGCTATCCATACATAGCTTCGCTGTGCAAGTTTCTCTTACATAGTCCGCAGCCTCTTATAGTCCGCAGGGACGAAATTAGACAGAAATTGTGCGCAACCGGAAAACAGGATAAGCAGAAATTTTTGTGACAGCCAGTAAACGCCAGGGTCCTTTATTGGACCGTATATAGAAGTAAATACTAAAAGCCGTCAAAATCACTTTCGTCGGGGCTGACCGAGCAAAAAAAGAAAAAGTGAAGCATGTCGGCTGCGACGAAAGGCTGTTCGATGATTTCGTCGCTTTGATAGTTTTAGCTCTTGCGAATGGTCAACTTCACTGGGCTTCAACAATGCCGTGAAGGTCCAGCATTCGCTTGCACATTCACATGGTGGTTCTTATTTTATGCGGTATAGTTCTTTCACCCTAACATATCACTAGCTGCCAGTATATGCCGGAAATATTTCTAGTGCGCAGCGAGGACCATTGCGGAGCTCATTTTGTCATGTGATTTGGAACGGAAAAAAAGTTCGCAGGCGCAGACTAGTCTCGTTGTCTTCAAGCGCGCCTCCAATATTATGAAATAAGATTGTGTGTAATCCGCGCCCATAGATAGTCGGCACTCCGCTAAATTTCAACTTTCCAACTTGCATAGCCCCCCGACTACGTTTAAAAAATATGGTAATTATTTATTAGAAACTGAAGTTCAGAGGTAACCCCTTCTGCACATTGCGTTCGCCAATATGCTGAAGAAAGAAGGCTTAGTCAAACAGGCACACGGTGGAGTTGCTAGACAAAGAAATGAAACGGAGAAGTACGAGCATTCCATGTTAGGACATAACCAACTGTAGTGTAGGTGTGATCATTCATTTCAACACTGCACTGAATCAGGTGGTGCGCGTTCATACCCAGGGATTATGGACATCGAGTTTACTTCTCCCGTTCCGCCACGATGGGTAGCGCGAGATCTTTCGTTTTCTTTTTTCACACTGGTATCATTATTTCCCGCACTTCAACGACTGCTGTCTAGAGGCGGTTTGCTTCGTTTCCTAATTATGGTAAAAGCTATTGCACCTTGTTATTGGCTAATTTTTAGATACCTACACAATAACTTTGGCTTTTTGGGATCATCAGAGCTTTTCAGCGACTTTCTGCCAGCCCCGTTAGCATTTCTGGCAGCACCGACGAAGTAGCTGCTCCTCAGATCATATAAGAAGACAAACGTAGACACAACTAAATTGATATTTTCGGAGAGCGTACACTCCGCTGGTGGATGTGACTATGTGAATATTGGCAGTTGCCAATTAAATGATTTCGGGCTTATATACATAAATGCACGAATAATAATTTACGGAAATTAGCCCTATGCAAATAGCAAGTACGTTGCAGTATTAAAATGCACGTTTACACACGGCAATAAACGCTTAGTAAAAAACTAGTAAATGCCCAATTGAAATATTTCAAGACATTTAAATAAGGTAGAAATACTCGCACAAACTTTGCCCTACAGGCGATGAACGCCTCCATTCGTGGCTATACTTGTAAATGCTCCCGGAAGATCCCAATAGCGATCGAGCCATCAGGGTGCATCAAAACGGCTTTCTAGGCCAAGGTAAATCGAATTTTCATGCCGTTTTGCGAAATCGAAGGTAATTGTGCCTTTCGACAATAACACAACTGACCCGCTACCACAGAAGGTAAACCAAAGATATTCGGGATATTAACGAAACGGACGCCGACTGCTGCCGCACCGCGAAACGCTCTACCCGGGAAATGTGCGAACGAATTCCGAAACCACAGCATCAGCTGCGTAGATCGGTTTGCTTGTCGAGCCTTCATTCGAATCCGACAGAGCCACGCCACAAGAAAAATGTCAAGACCCTGTTTGCGAGCCATTCTGCATATGCATATAATGTAAGAGTCGTAGGGAGCTCGTAGTAATTGCACGGCGCCATTAATCTTATTCGAACATCTTAGAATTTTTGATTTTTTCACATAGGTTTTCTAGTTGCAGTGTTTGTCCCTCCCTCACATATACGCGCCTCAGTCGTTTGCGACTAACTGATACCTTTGGCGATAGGTTTTGGCACGCTTTTCGATCCAAGTTTCCCGACGTATTTAAATGGGCCTCGCCATGTGTCCCCGCCGGCAGTTCGGCGGCAGTTCGCAAGAGGAGACCGGTGCGGCGCGCTGGTCAGGTTTCGGCACATGCGTCTCCCGCTTAAGACGATCACGCGCGCCAGTAACCGAACGGACGTGCCGAACAAGCATCTCCGGTCGCGCCCTCGTTTTTGTTACATTTCGGATACATTTTTCTCGAGATCCTTGCCATAGACATCAGGGCAGTGAAACCCGGGAGTCACAAGTTATTCAGTTAAACGACGGGCTGCCACTCTTATATTTATCAAATTGTGCTGCTAAGCACGAGGTCGCGGGGTCGAATGTCGCACGCGGTGGCCCCATCTCGATGGGGGAGAAATGCAAAAACGTCCGTGTCCTGTGCATTGGCGGCCCGTTAACGATCTCCCGTTGGTCACAAAGTCACAGTTGTGGAACGTAAACTCCAGAGTTATTTTATAACTTTATCACAGATGACGACTCGTGCCACCGCACTGCGGGCTTTGACGTGAAGCTGTAATAGGTTCCTCTTTCAAAACGCTTTATTTTCGTTCCGTGATATGACTTACGTCATCGGGGATGAATTGAAAATATGAAGGTCATGAGCCAGGCGGTGTTACCCAGGTTAAACGAACTATGTCCAAGGAAGATGGACTCAAACAGTCACCTTCAGTTCGAAGTGATAACAGGCTTGTAATCTTACACGCAGCAGGATTTCGTATATATTGTTTTATCCCCATAGCTTAAGAGAAGACTAACAAGTTCTTAACTGAAAAATTTTTATTGGTCAGAGCCTCAGATTATATTGTCATATGCAATAAGAAGCCCTAATTTTCATCCCGGCTTCGCATGAGTGCCTCGGCGGACTGCTATTTCTTTTCTTAATGTTTCCAAAAATACTAAAGGGTTAAGGGAAAAGGCCATAACAGTGGCTTTAAGCAAGCCTAACCATATACAATATAGAGTTCACAATGCAGTGAGTGACACTTTCGTTACACATAAGCTTTACAACTAAGGTGTCATATCGGATAAAAGCAAAACCAAATGCTGTATTTTCAATACAATGATACGATAATCCCGGTCAGCCTACCCACATATACAGTTATACTAATCACTTCAAATATGGCCTTGAATACATCCTAAGAAACAACCGCTTACCTCTTCTGATTGCTAAAAATTGGTAACATAAGGAATGCAATCGACCGGGATATAGGACCTATAAAGTACAGTCTGTCCAAATTCGCATGGTAAAATTCGTTTACTCCATGCATTCCTCAACAGCGTTACTAAACAAAAAGCATGCTGAGCTTCTATCCCTAGATTTGCGTGGTCAAATCACCTTACCTTCCGTAAGTTCTACTCCTCTACGCTCGAACATCTCCCTATCAAGAGCTCGGCGCTTGTCATAACGCATCAAGGCAAAAAGTAGCCTACCGCTTTCGGAAGTATAGTGATCGTCAAAAGCTTACAGACCACAGAACCTCAAAAATGGTTGATACTTCCCCACCCTAGGCACGCAGCGTGGTATTCGGATTTACAACATGTTCTCGTCTAGAATAAACAACCGTTTTGCAAAGTTTTACTGGTTGCAGGGGTTGATGCGTTGAAATTACACTTGTTCGCATAACCCCGGCCATGGCAGCTTTTGAGGGCAATGTGAAGTTTAGCGCCTGTAGTTTATTTTATTCTACCACATGACAGTAACAATAACTTTATTAGAGTGTCCTGAGGAACTTGATTGGGGGGAACCGAAGGCTTCCCAATCAAGTTGATGGCTCCGCCCACGAGGGGACAGGGACATGGTGACCATCCGCGACGTCGCGGGCCCTCTGGACGGCCTGTAGTTGCTTCGTCAAATCAGAGCTCGTCAGCAAGGCGTCCACTTGGACTTGTACTGAAGGTCGGAGCCCGCGTTGTACGGGCACAGCCAGAGCATGCGGTCGAAGGAGCAGCATGCGTGACCGCATTTGGAGCAAGACTGCGGGAAGTTTGGGTTTATCCAACTAAGCGCTCTGGGGGTGAGGTAGGACCTGGTGTGTAGGAGACTGAAACTAACGGCCTGAGCCCTGCTAAGTTTCCGGCTGGGGGGAGGGAATTTCCTCCTTCTGTGTCTGTAATGCGACGTAATTTTGTGAAAGCTGGTAAGATGATCTTTGAAAGGCCAATCCCGTGTGAGAGTCGGAACGTTAGGTCGGGCGTGGATCGTGAATTCACGCGCCAGGCAGTTGGCCCGCTCGATAGGGTTGCAACCCGCTTTTTTTTTCTAAATGGCCTCCTTGTCAACGTCATGCAGTTTTTCAATTTTCAGGAGAGCCATCGTAGACAAGATCTACCATCATCGTCAGCCTAGTTACGCCCACTGCAGGGCAAAGGCCTCTCCCATACTTCTCCAACTACCCCGGTCATGTACTAATTGTGGCCATGTTGTCCCTGCAAACGTCTTAATGTCATCCGCCCACCTAACTTTCTGCCGCCCCCTACTACGCTTCCCTTCCCTTGGAATCCAGTCCGTAACCCTTAATGACCATCGATTATCTTCCCTCCTCATTACATGTCCGGCCCATGCCCATTTCTTTTTCTTGATTTCAACTAAGATGTCATTTACCCGCGTTTGTTCCCTCACCCAATCTGCTCTTTTCTTATCCCTTAACGTTACACCTATCATTCTTCTTTCCATAGCTCGTTGCGTCGTCCTCAATTTCAGCAGACCCTTTTCGTAAGCCTCCAGGTTTCAGCCCCGTAGGTGAGTACCGGTAAGACACAGCTGTTATACACTTTCCTCTTGAGGGATAGTGGCAACCTGCTGTTCATGATCTGACAATGCCTGCCAAACGCACCCCAGCCCATTCTTATTCTTCTGATTATTTCAGACTCATGATCCGGATCCGCGGTCACTACCTGTTCTAAGTACATGTATTCTCTTACTACTTTCAGTGTCTCGCTACCAATCGTAAACTGCTGTTCTCTTCCGAGACTGTTAAACGTTACTTTAGTTTTCTGCAGATTAATTTTTGACCCACCCTTCTGCTTTGCCGCTCCAGGTCAGTGAGCATGCATTACAATTGGTCCCCTGAGTAACTAAGCAAGACAATTTCATCAGCGAATCGTAAGTTACTAAGGTATTCTCCATTAACTCTTACCCGCAATCCTTTCCAATCCAGGTCTCTGAATACCTCCTGTAAACATGCTGTGAATAGCATTGGAGATATCGTATCTCTCTGTCTAACGCCTTTCTTTATTGGGATTTTGTTGCTTTCTTTGTGGAGGATTACGGTGGCTGTGGAACCGCTATAGATAGCTTCCAGTATCTTTACATATGGCTCATCTACACCCTGATTCCGTAGTGCCTTCATGACTGCTGAGGTTTCGACTGAATCAAATGCTTGTTCGTAATCAATGAAGGCTATATATAAGGGTTGGTTATATTCCGCACATTTCTCTATCACCTGATTGATAGTGTGAATATGGTCTATTGTTGAGTAGCCTTTACGGAATCCTGCCTGGTCCTTTGGTTGACAGAAATCTAAGGTATTCCTGATTCTATTTGCAATTACCTTAGTAAACACTTTGTAGGCAACGGAGAGTAAGCTAATCGGTCTATAATTTTTCAAGTCTTTGGCGTCCCCTTTCTTATAGATTAGGATTATGTTAGCGTTCTTCCAAGATTCCGGTACGTTCGAGGTCATGAAGCATTGTGTATATAGGGCGGCCAACCTTTCTAGGACAGTGTTCCCACCATCCTTCAACAAATCTGCTGTTACCTGATCCTCCCCAGCTGCCTTCCCCCTTTGCATAGCTCCCAAGGCGTTCTTTACCTCTTCCGGTGTTACTTGTGGGATTTCAAGTTCCTCTAGACTATTCTCTCTCACCTTATCGTCGTGGGTGTTACTGGTACTGTATAAATCTCTATAAAACTCTTCAGCCACTTGAACTATCTCATCCATATTAGTAACGATATTGCCGGCTTTGTCTCTAAACGCACACATCTGATTCTTGCCTATTCCTAGTTTCTTCTTTACTGCTTTTAGGCTTCCTCCGTTCCTGAGAGCCTGTTCAATTCTATCCATATTATTGTTCCTTATGTCCGCTGTCTTACGCTTGTTGATTAACTTAGAAAGTTCTGCCAGTTCTATTCTAGCTGTAGGGTTAGAGGCTTTCATACATTGGCGTTTCTTGATCAGGTCTTTCGTCTCCTGCGATAGCTTACTGGTTTCCTGTTTAACGGCGTTACCACCGACTTCTATTGCGCACTCCTTAATGATGCCCATAACATTGTCGTTCATTGCTTCAACACTATGGTCCTCTTCCTGGGTTAAAGCCGAATACCTGTTCTGTAGCTTGATCCGGAATTCCTCTTGTTTCCCTCTTACCGCTAACTCATTGATTGGTTGCTTATGTACCAGTTTCTTCCGTTCCCTCCTCAAGTCAAGGCTAATTCGAGTTCTTACCATCCTATGGTCACTGCAGCGCACCTTGCCGAGCACGTCTACATCTTGTATGATGCCAGGGTTCGCGCAGAGTATAAAGTCGATTTCATTTCTAGTCTCACCATTCGGGCTCCTCCACGTCCACTTTCGGCTAACCCGCTTGCGGAAAAAGGTATTCATTATCCGCATATTATTCTGTTCTGCAAACTCTACTAGTAGCTCTCCTCTGCTATTCCTAGAGCCTATGCCATATTCCCCCACTGCCTTGTCTCCGGCCTGCTTCTTGCCTACCCTGGCATTGAAATCGCCCATCAGTATACTGTATTTTGTTTTGACTTTACCCATCGCCGATTCCACGTCTTCATAGAAGCTTTCGACTTCCTGGTCATCATGACTAGATGTAGGGGCGTAGACCTGTACAACCTTCATTTTGTACCTCTTATTAAGTTTAACAAGACATGCCACCCTCTCGTTAATGCTATAGAATTCCTGTATGTTACCAGCTATGTTCTTATTAATCAGGAATCCGACTCCTAGTTCCCGTATCTCTGCTAAGCCCCGGTAGCACAGGACGTGCCCGCTTTTTAGCACTGTATATGCTTCTTTTGGCCTCCTAACTTCACTGAGCCCTATTATATCCCATTTACTGCCCTCTAATTCCTCCAATAGCACTGCTAGACTCGCCTCACTAGATAACGTTCTAGCGTTAAAGTTATGAAGTATGAAAAGTTATGAAGTTATGAAAGTTATGAAAACGTTATGAAGTATAACAAACTATAACTCTCATTAATTTCATCATTAGTAGGGAAACTAACGTATAATGACTATGTAAACCAATAAGGTATACTGAAATTTCCTACGATATTTTCGTTATATGTCAGGACTACTTCATCATATGACTTGTTGGTCGCCTCCCTCAGCTTACTGGGAAATTGAACGGCAACACATTGGGCGAAACATTCAAGGGTGAAATAGCCATGTCTTGCTGCACAATGGCGGGAGAGTGAATGTGTAGTTTAGTGGGAGCACAGTGAAGAGGCTCAGCTGCCACTTTGCTACTGACACACAACGACCGACATCATTGAGTTGTACTTAAAGACAGTGGGGAAAAGGACAAATATTGTTTAGTGGGGCTCGCATGATCGTGAAAGAACCACCGTACTGACGTGGGACGTAAGCGATTCTAAGAAAGAAATATTTCTTGCAAACCTTCACGTTCCTTTCCTATGTTTATTCAATTATTCGAACACTTTAAAGAAGAGTAGAAGAATATCTTCACAGAATTACGTAAGAATTGCACTAGTAGTTATATCAGAGTTCTGTAACCTGGCTCTGCATCCGAGCGAGCAGAAAACTGAACTGCAGAATGGTATAGGAACTGTGGTATTTGCAGCTGAGAAGGTCTTCTTGCAGAACGTTATGGGCGTAACTCAAGAAAGCCTCTAGGTTGGAATCCATCTCCCGTTTTACATGACAGGCTGCTTTAGTACACCTCTTTAGCCTTTTCACAAAATTTTCAATACTCCCCTCCGATCGTTGCGGTATAAAGATGCGTAGACGTTGAGTAGTTCTGAAATATAAAAAAAAAACCTATATTTGAATGGTTCAAATTATAAAACACGTGAGCCGCATATTGAGGATACACTTTCTTAGGTTTCTGAGGTGCCTTTGCGTAGTAAGCAAACGAATTTGTGCAATAACTCCGGCCGCTTTCAATGTCACCGAAACGGCGTGCGCACAAATTCAACTTTGGTATAAGCGATATGCCTCCGTGAAATAGGTTCAATAATATTTCTTCGTACAAATACTACGTCTGCGAATACTTGCGGTTTTCTCACGGAACTGCGTACACAGGACGCTAAACGCTTTTACTCGTACGTTTCAAGCTGCATAATGAGCGCACAAACACTCCTTTACATGTCATAGCTCCAGAGGCAAAAATGGTTCTTCGTAGAGTCTTCATACATCTTCGCGCAAAGAAAGAGAGAAATATTCAAAAACAGGTTATAAGTGTTTATTGTGCAAATTATTTTATATCCAAAAGGGGTAAAAGTGTAGAAGCGCGTTCGCAGTTCACGGAACGAGCCATCAATTTGCTGTACGAAACTGTAGTTAAAGATAGAATGAAACAAACCGAGAACCCTAACTAAATGAACCGCATTTTGTAACATTCCATCTGGCACAACAGTGGAGTCTAAGCAGCGACAAAAAATTGAAAAAAAAAAAGGCGCAGCCGATTTTCAGTCTGAGAAGTCGCGGTAGCGTCGATTTTTATTGCCGATTGCCCAGAGGACTCGGCTATCGCTCAGATGAGCCCCAAGGTCGATCCAAATAGATCGCGAAGCTTCGGGCAAAAAGCGGTTCAGTACAAATTGTCCCCGACATCAGCAAGGGTAGTTATGAGAGCAGCTTGAAGCGCGACTGTTTGGAGGGAACAAACATTGGGAAAGAAAAATTATAATTTTTTTTTCAATTCAAGCGAGACACACTTAGATTCATTCAAGGAAAATAAAATTTCTGGTCAATTTTATGTATTTGAGACGATTTAGGAAAATACAAGCTTATTTAATTTTATTATTATTCATAAATACATGTCAGCGCCCATCGTCACAGGGGGGTTGACGCCGCTATCCCTCGCAATGCAATGCAGCCTAAGCCCCTGCTACGCGAAGCGAGGTTTATGTATGTGTGCCATGCTGATTTCGGCGACCTTGTTATGAAACCGGCTATTTTTGAACGACTTTTTTTTTTTCACTTCCAAACGTGCTGCTACCAGCAGCTGACAGATAAGTCAGTGAAGTCGGTAAATCACCGGGAATGTACGAATCGATGTAGTAGTTTCATGACAAAGCATTTTTTCTGTTGAAAAAGGCCTACACTTTTGGACGTTTCCATCGACTCCCTTACTTCGAAACCCACACGCACTGTGGAACTGGGTTTCGGCCGTAAGTAATGGCACCACTTGCATGAGATATCGGACTAGGAGCGCAGAACCTATTTCTCCGAGACATTATTGAAAGCTGGCTTCTATGATTACTTCTTGACAAAAACGATGCGCTCCCATAGAAAGCGCACATGTTTGCTGGGTGGCTCAGTGGGATGCCTCGCTTTGGCACGGGAAGGCTACAAACGAAGCCTTGCAGGGTGATACGGGCTGGACAAGTTTCCAAGTGAGGGAAGTTTGGAGTAAAATTGATTGTGAAGAACGACTGGTCTTTCTTTGCAAGACGAAGGAAGCAAGGGTATCAGTGATACATAAAGGTGGCGACAAGGATGACGTTTCTAACTAACGGCCAATATCTGTGCTGCCCGTTTTCTGTAAGGGCCTTGAAAAGTCATTTTATTGCGATTAATTGACTCTTCTCTAAGCACAACATCTTGTCCGGCTGCCAGCATGGATTTACCACAGGTAGGTCTACTGAGTCTGCGCTTCTGGTGCAATAGGAAATAATTCTACAGGGCATCGAGAAAGAGCAAACACTACTTGGTATTTTCCTTGGCTGCAGTAAAGCATTTGACTCACTTCATCATGATGCACTGTTAACTACAACAATACGGCATCCATGGAGTGACGCACTCGCTATTGCATTCTTATCTCACTGATCGGAAACAAAGCGTGGCTGTTAACGGTTTTATGTCAATATCTAAGAATGTAACGACTTCAGTTCCTCAGGGCAGCATCCTGCGCCTCTTTTTCTTTACTGTACATGCTACTGATCTGTATAAAATTGACAGCGAGACTAAATTTATTTTATAAGCGGATGACGCCAGTCTTTTTGTTACCGTTGATAACAACATCGGCTTAATACTGCGCACCAATTTTTTCCTCTCAAAATTACATAAATGGTGGCCTAATAACTAAGTTCACATCAACGCTAAAGAAGCTCGGGGCATGGTTTTCCCTGCCAAGAACAATGGCGTTACTGCCATTAACTTAACCATGGGGCCCCATACTATTGAAGTGGTGCAAGAACACAAGTTGTTAGGCGTAACATTTTCGAATCATTTGCTGTGGAATTCACACATCAACATTATTATAAAAAAGTTGTCCCCAATTATTGGCGTGTTGTTCAGGTGTCGCCACGTGTTCCCATCTCGAATCGTCTTCCAACTTCATCATTAACTTTTTCAATCGCATTCCAACTGCTGTTCATTACTATGGGGCACAACAATATAAAGTAATATTAGCAGGCTCTTGCTGTTAGAAAGGAATCCCATTCTGTGCGCAAGCCTTGTCGACTATCTTCACCCAACAAAATATTTCTTTCAGACAAACAATATAGTTAATATGGAACACTCATACAACTACTGTTTTTTGAATCAGCTTCATCTTGCAGAGACAAAAACTGCTGAATTTCTTAAGAGCGTATCTAATCCGGTAGAGCGTTCCAGTATTCGCATGACAAGGAAACGAAAAACGTGATTGGTACGGTGCCATCGAACCAATTATCTTTTTCGATTGGTAACACACAATGTACCACTGCTAACGAATGAAATACAAAAATATTTAACTAAAGATATTCGGTTTTCACGAGGGTGATTGCGCTGTATGTTTCTTTTTCATGAATTTTATTCATCCATTGCATTCATCTCACTTTACATACCACACGCATGTTTTATTAGAGCAAGTAATATGTAATGCACGTATTTTCACATCTTGATATCAATCAATCAATCAATCAATCAATCGATCAACTTTATTTCCCTTGGAATAGGAGGAGTACGAAACTAAAGCCTTGAGCAGCTTGACGAGGTCCTGACGGCGTTACAGTTGGCAAAATAGCGGGATGACGGTCAGTCATGCACAAAAGTTTCAAATGAATTAAAGAATATTACATAACATAACATAACATTACATAACAGGAGGGAAGATAACCGATGGTCATTAAGGGTTACGGACTGGATCCCAAGGGAAGGGAAGCGTAGCAGGGGGCGGCAGAAAGTCAGGTGGGCGGATGAGATTAAGAAGTTTGCAGGGACGGCATGGCCGCAATTAGTACATGACCGGGGTTGTTGGAGAAGTATGGGAGAGGCCTTTGCCCTGCAGTGGGCGTAACCAGGCTGATGATGATGATGATGACATAACATCGAGCAACAAAAAAATATGCGTAGCTTATATATTTATGTGTCGCTTAGAGTATAGGTATTTATTGTTCTGACTGTTGCTTGTAGTATACGTACAAGTATTGATTGATGTGGCGTACTGTCTTGTCACCTAATACTATTACCAATACATTGTCACTACTGGCGATTATAGGTCCCTTAGCCGCCATGAAGCTTCCATTGGACCACGAATATCCTCTGGACATCCCGACTAGATCCGAACGTCCAAGTCCCGGTCAGGACGTCCAGTGGATAACATGTGGGATGTTCTATTCAAAACATCCTTCAGATATCCACAGGATTGAACTTTTGGGATCTAAACAAAATCCCAAAACTTTAATCCTATGGATGTTCGAAGGATGTTTTCAACGGGATGTCCCATACCAGCCGTGTGTGGGTCCAACACACAATCCAACACGTACTACGTGTTCATATCGCGGAATGTTAAGACCCTTCCAGGGCTGCCTTCAGCGCATGCTCTTCCGAAAGGACATGCTAGCCAGCAACGTGGTGCTGCTGCCCTCAGGATCAAACTTCCAATGCAGGTGATAAATGGAGAAGTTGAAAAGAACTAGCGGAACTGCACAATCATAATGGGAGGAAACGTCACAAAGCGGTAGGCGGAGCGACGGTACAGATGCGCATTACCACCTACCGTAAGGCGCAACCGAATCAATCGTGTCCTACGCTCCTACGCTTCTACGTTTGTCTTTTTAGACTGTTAATTAAATTTCGATTTGGTGGTCTACCGTGTCGCTTAGCCTTCGTCTATGGCTTGATTTTTTGCGTAGCCGCGATTGCAAGTGCAATCGTACAACCACGGAAGTTCCGAATAACGGAACTATATTGTAGGCATTTGTATTCCAATGGCAACACCTCGCACACAGGGCGGTTTATCAACCGTGCTGCTTCAGTTTTCTTCTCGCATTTTCTATCATTTGGGCGAGCGTATGTGCTGACATGTGTGAGCGACGTGCTGGACAACATTACGGGACTGTTGCATCCCCATAATGTCATTGTATTTTTACTGAAGCTATATAGTCGATACTCGCAATTTTTTTTTTAATATTGCGATAAAAACTGTCCGGGCATTCCCGACGAAAGTCCGCTGAAGAAGACGTGGGTCGCGGTAGGTTGTGGCTTCGTGGGCGCTGTTCCCGCGCAGCTGTAGTGCCGAAGGTCGCGTAAACTTGGCTCTAAAAACACATTGTAGGTGGAAGCAGCAAGAATGGATCGCTTGTCGCTGCTGTGCCGCTTCATCACGCCAGCGTTCATACAGCATGTTTACCGTCAGTAAGATGTGTTCATGTTTGGCTTTGCGCACGAAACCGAGTTTGTTAGTTTAACGAGAAAGCGAAGGTTTACAGTAATTTACACTGGCGATAACACGTACAGTTGCTTAGATATAGCTGTCTGGTAATTTGCTGTCGCAATCACTGCTTCGCTTTTCGGACGAAACTGCGACATTTTTTTACTTCTGTCAGCTCGCTTGGCATAGCTATGCTGACGCAGAGACTAGGAGAATTTCTTTTATCTTTGTACAGGGTTGAAATCATTACAACTTAATCAACTGATAGCTCTGCGAGTTTGTATTAGTTGAAATCATTAAAACTTATTTTCTGAGAACTGTTAGCTCAGCGAGTTTGCATTAAGCCACAAGGAAGCAAAGTTGCTGTCAGAACCTGCAGATTGCTGTTAAAAGTGCGCGTTGTAAAAATGCACATGGTGGATAACAATTTTCGTGCATAGTTGTAACACGTTTTTATTGCATACGTTACGGCCATCCTGTGTTCCTGCCATCAGTCTGGTGTCACTTTGGGTTGGCATCATTCTTCGTTCATGATCAGCACAGAATTAAACAAGCCCACGGAAATCCACTTTAGTAGCTGTGATTTTAACGGCGTTTTCGTGTCTGCGACCACTAGAACCCATCCTGCAGGATTAGTAAATTGTGTAGCATGCCCATGATCGCTTCTGTTCTGCATCTGCAAGCATGTATGGAAGGCTGCACCCAGCGTGTGGTAAGTTCCTTCTGGGCCGATGTACCTGTGAACTCTGGCTCAATTTTTGTCTCTGCGATTGTTGAAGCAATTCCAGAAAAATACCCCACTAAATTTCTCACTACATCTGAACTGCAATGTAGTTGTCTGCGACCGTTGAGACAATCTGCAGTGAGCCTTAGTAAAATGTTTAGTCGCCAAGATACCTGCGATCTTTTCAGAAGTATTTGTATCTGCTGCCATCGAAGAACTGCCGCGCTCTGCCTCTAGTAACTTCGAATTTTTCGGATGAACTTCTGTTTGTGTGTGGCCTCTGAAGCAAGCCCACACAAACCTTGTGTTAGCTTTTAGTACAGGTGAACTCACATAATGCATTTTTCTGTCTGACTGCTGAAGCGAGCATGCTGCAAGCCCCTTGGTAATTGTGTAGTCCCCAAGGTACCTGCGGCGGCTTCAGCAACATTTGGCTGCGACCACGGAAATGCCGCAGTCAGCTTCTGTTTACTTGTTTAGAGGCCTCAAGCATGTCAACACTTACGATGAATTTGTGTTTGTGACCACTAAAGTACAGCAAGTATCTTGTAGTTTCTAGTACCTGTGAAATCGGTTTGGTTTTGTGCCGAAGCAAGTGTCTTTTAACTGCTTTTGTATCTGCGAACTCTCCAGCCATGTTCGTGTTTGTAGCTGTTGAAGTGATCCTTTAGTAATTTTATTAATGCCCAGTGTATCTATCAAATCTTTAGTACATTTACTGTGTACGACCATTGAAGCAGGCCCGCAGAAAGTCTAGAATAGCTTCTTTCATGGCTAAGACACCTGTTAACTTTCCAGCAAATATTGAACTTATGTGCCCGCGACCATTGAAGTGCGCCAGCCCGCAGTATCCCTCCTACTAACTTCCTTTGTACCCCCAACCGTTTCAAAGGGCTTTTAAAGTTCTTTTATTGGCCGAGGAGCACATTCAAATTATTAGCTCAACTGAAATGGTCTCTTCACTACACTAAAGTATCTATGTTTGCTCTAGTTACCTTTACCAAAACTTGTTTTGGACGCGTAGCGCATTTGCTCTTTAAATGGATAATCATACAGCAGTTGTTTGTGTCTATATATGACTAGTGAACTAGTCTCAAGTAATTTCGTGAACGTGCAACGTAGTTGCGACATCGTTAGCATAACTCGTATTAGTGTGTTTAACTACTGAATGTGGCCTAGGAAAAGGCTCTGCATACTTACAGTGGCAACATATGTGAACTATTCAGCAAATTTTGCGTTGATGTGCCTGCGACCACGGAAGTGACCCCACAGCAATCCTTGTGACAATTCTGTAGTGGCCCTACTGCGAATCGTTAAATTTTCTTACTACCCAAAGTGCGTTTGTAAACAGTATAATTCCT
The DNA here is from genome assembly GCF_023375885.2 of Dermacentor andersoni. Classification (NCBI taxonomy): domain Eukaryota; kingdom Metazoa; phylum Arthropoda; class Arachnida; order Ixodida; family Ixodidae; genus Dermacentor; species Dermacentor andersoni. The sequence continues at coordinate 368,749,814 of NC_092814.1, read as the reverse complement.
GTGCACTTTTAGCAACTATGGTGCATAATGAATAACTCCTAATGGCTGAGCTTCTGTGATGAAATTATTGAGTTTTATTTGCTTGCATTGATGTGCTTTACGGAAAACTACTGATAATTTGAGAGTTCAACTCGTGATCTTCCTGCAACTATTTTATTGAAATAAATGCCGTATTTTAATGAGATTGTCAAATGATTCAGCAGTCTGCAAAACTTGGTTCTGTAGCTTCGTTCCTTTTATAAAAAAAAAGTATAGCTTGCATATCTAGATGTTTTTGAATAAATACATTTTTTTTCAAGTTGTATGTAATGTAACATTCGCTTTCCGCAGTAGGGAATTATGTGCAGAATGCTTAGCTGCACTGCAGCCTTATTTAACGTGCTTTGAGATGCGGTAAGCTGTATTCCTGGCCTTTCGCCTGGTACTTGAGCTTTTACATGAGAAACATGTTCGGTCACCTTATTGGACCGCTTGGTTGAATCTTCAAGAGCCATGCAATTCATTTTCATCATTGCCCCACAAGCCAACACAACCATGCCGAACTTACCTCGTTAGTGGTATGTAAAATGCAGCAGACTTGCTGCACTGCTAGGGCACGTTCTAAGGAACGCCCCAATTATGATAATTTATATTCAATATGGACACCCTGTGGATATCCTAAATGTACAACCAAATGCCCCACAAACGTACTTTCAACGACTGGTAACACAAAAATGTCCTTGGGACGTACTCGGGAATATGCAATAAAATAATCCAGATTTAAAGATCCTTAGGACATCTGAATATCCCATTGTGACGTTCTTGGGACGTTTTTATGAACGCCAATTTGTGTGCATGGGACGATGACATAGACATCGAAGAATGATCCACAGGCTTCTTAGAAATGTCCTAGGGACGTTCGAATGTCCCGTTTTGGGTCTCTGCTGGACATCTGTAGGGCGTTGATGGCCCAATGGACTGTATGCTTAGAGCGGCAAGTTGGGCTGGTTGCTCGAAGTTCATCTTGTAATACTGGGGTACTGCACTAAGACACGAACAACATAAGTAGAAAAGGACAGGACTGATTTTTATGGCAGGAAAAATGACACACGCACGCACACACACACACACATATATATATATATATATATATATATATATATATATATATATAGAAATCCAATAATCAAATGACGTCATCATGCCGATAGGCCATCCAAGATCGCTGCCGTCACAACCTTGCTTCCAGAAATTGCACCTCACAATCAGCAAGCACAATGGAGGGGTCGCTAACACATACAGTGACACATACAGTAACAAAATGACATTGTTGTGTCCAGCATTGGTGCTGCCCTGATGAATTTATGCGCGCACACTGTAGCTGAGAGAGTTGAATACCAAGTGGTTTGACTAGATACAGCTGGTCATACGAGCTCTGTGGTAACAGCGGCTTGCGAAAAACGTATTAAGTGTAACGTCACAGCTTGAACTCAAGACAACAACCAGGAGCGTAAGAGGCATGCTGTGATGCCTTACCAACATTATGTTTATTTGCAGACAATTGTGTGATATACCGCAAAATTTCCAATGACTGCGATGTAACAGCTCTGCAAACTGACTTAAATAATATGACTGATTGGTGCAGCACGTGGAAAATGCAACTTCACATTAAGAAGAGCAAAACTATGAGGGTTTCTCGTACTAACTCTAGTTCTCCTAATTATTCTCTCACTGATATATCACTCGAATGTGTGACCTCGTATCGTCATTTAGGAGCGACCATAACTAACAATTCATCTTGGAAATCGCATATTGATATCATAGTTTCCAAAGCTAACCGCACTTTAGGGTACCTGCGCCCAAAATTTTTCTCATACACCATCATCATTAAAACAATTACTGTATACCACTTACGTTCGCTCACAACTTGAGTATGCTTCATCAATATGGGATCCCTGGCATTCAACACTAATACACACGCTGGAAGCTATACAAAACCGCTCAGCCTGTTTTATTTTAAATAAGTTCAATCGGACAGCAAGCTTAACACATATGAAATGTTTATTAAACCTGCCTCTCTTATCCGACCGCGGAAAACACTCACGCATTTCTCTTTTTCACAAAATCTATTACCATACCACCTTTTTACACACTCTTTGGATCAGGCCAGCACCTTTCATTTCTTCTCGCCGTGATCATATTCAGAAAATTAGCACATCGCATTTCAATGCTATCATGGGCGCGAATTCATTCTTACCAATGACTAGCAAAGACTGGAACAGCTTATCTCCTTCATTAACAGGTATAATTAATCGACTTATCTTTAGAAACGCACTTGAAAACGAAGTTTTGTAATATACCTACCATTTGTCTTGCCTATGTGTATGTGCCTTTCTCTTTGCAGCGTTTTCATCATAATCATGATCAAAAAGTTAACAATGCATTTTGTAAATCTACTGTACATATGTTTTTCAAACCTCTTTACCATTGTGTACATCACATTTGTATTTGTATCTTTTGTACCTCTGTTTGTTGTCATCGGATGTCAATTCAAAATTTGGAATTATTACTGCTGTTATTTATTTTGTTTGAGTTACTTTTACCAATGTTTACTTTGTATTCTCTTATCCCCTCCCCTCTATAATGTACTATGTACCTTGAGGGTAAAATAAATGAAATGAAATAAAACAAGGTGTCGCACAATTTGAAGAACGTGGCGCAACGTTGCGGGGTCATTGTAGTGTTTTCTGCTCATTTAATAATGGCCCATTTGTCTGCACAGGTCCTGAGAAAGATTGAAATGATTACTAGCCATAGCCCTTTTGTTTGCCGTGGAAGTCTCAGGTCACAGTTTGTTCCTTGCACGTGCGGTGTGGTTTATGAATTCCCTTGCCCCTGTGGCAGTGTTTATGTCGGTCAGACCGGACGCTGTATTATTTTCCATCTAAAAGAACATTCTAAATTCTAAAAGAGATTATAGACCGATCAGCTTACTGTCCGTTGCCTACAAAGTATTTACTAAGGTAATTGCAAACAAAATCAGGAACACCTTAGACTTCCGTCAACCAAAGGACCAGGCAGGATTCCGTAAAGGCTACTCAACAATAGACCATATTCACAATATCAGTCAGGTAATAGAGAAATGTGCGGCATATAACCAACCCTTATATATATAGCTTTCAGTGATTACAAGAAAGCCTTTGATTCAATGGAAACCTCAGAAGTCGTGGAGGCATTACAGAATCAGGGTTAGACGAGCCGTATGTAAAAATACTGAAATATATCTATAGCGGCTCCACAGCCACCGTAGCCCTCCATAAAGAAAGCAACAAAATCCAAATAAGGAAAGGCGTCAGGCAGGGAGATACGATCTCTCCAATGCTATTCACAGCGTGTTTACAGGAGGTATTCAGAGACCTGGATTGGGAAGCATAGGGGATAAGAGTTAATGGAGAATACCTTACTAACTTACGATTCGCTCATAAGATTGCCTTGCTTAGTAACTCAGGGGACCAACTGCAATGCATGCTCACTGATCTGGAGAGGCAAAGCAGAAGGGTGGGTCTGAAAATTAATCTGCAGAAAACTAAAGTAATGTTTAACAGTCTCGGAAGAGAACAGCAGTTTACAATAGGCAGCGAGGCACTGGAAGTGGTAAGGGACTACATCTACTTAGGACAGGTAGTGACTGGAGATCCGGATCATGAGACTGAAATAATCAGAAAAATAAGAATGGGCTGGGGAGCGTTTGGCAGGCATTCTCATATCATGAACAGCAGGTTACCTTTATCCCTCAAGAAAAAAGTGTATAACAGCTGTGTCTTACCAGTACCCACGTACGGGGCAGGAACCTGGAGGCTTACGAAAAGGGTTCCACTTAATTTGAGGACGACGCAACGAGCTATGGAAAGAAGAATGATGGATGTAACGTTAAGGTATAAGAAAAGAGCAGATTGGGTGAGGGAACAAACGCGAGTTAATGACATCTTAGTTGAAATCAAGAGAAAGAAATGGGGCATGGGCAGGACATGTAATGAGGAGGGAAGATGGTCATTAATGGTTACGGAATGGATTCCAAGTGAAGGAAAGCGTAGCAGGGGGCGGCAGAAAGTTAGGTGGACAGATGAGATTAAGAAGTTTGCAGGGATGACATGGCCACAATTAGTACATGACCGGGGTAGTTGGAGGAGTATAAGAGAGGCCTTTGCCCTGCAGGGTTCGTAACCCGGCTGATGATGATGATGAACAGAACATTCTATGAATAAGTCACCTGACGAGTATTGCCACGTAGCAACATATTGCAGTGATTGTGAAACAGAGGAAATAAAGGTGTGCCTTCCGCTTCTAGAAAAAAAATTCTATTCGGTCAAAGGGATCGTCGTACATGGGAGTTGTTCGAGGCATATATTATAAAAAAGAAAGCGCGTGTATGTGCTAGTCACCCGCCCATTGTGCTTGCATATTGTGAGGTGCAATTTCTGGACGCAAGATTGCGAAAGCAGCAATTTTGGATGGGCAATCGGCATGATCACGTGATTTTGATCATTGTATATATAGATGTCCTCTTTCACCAATAAGGTTGATTTGTGAGTCTGGGCGCGTACTGTCCTTTTCTGCTTCTGTTGTCTGTGTGTCTTAGCGCAGTACCATGGTATTGCACGTATGCTTACAGCTTTATTGCCAGGGGAGCCCTCAACACAACGTTGTATGCGTGTTGTGAATGAAATTGAATTGAGTTGAATATAGCAAAAAGTAAATGGGCTGGTAGAGTGTTCAGATATTTGTGGAAGGAAAGCATTGATTCACAGTGAAGGAAGAGAACTAGGAAGCTTACCAGCAAGTATGCGACCGGTATGGTGAGCAACACAGCAACAAAGAACGTGATGCGGGATGTCAGAGAGGCTAGATTATTCGCAGGGGTGGCAGAAATGGAAAAGAAACTTGCTATGACTAACTACTTAGGAAAAAAAACGAAACAAGGAAAGAAGCTGTTGATTATTCAAAGGGGAGCTGATTACCTTTCGAAGTGCGATCAGGATGCCTTAGAACACGCACTTACAAAGCGAGATACAACGAGGAAGAAGAAACATGTACTTTCTGCGTCAAAGCTAGGAAAACGATGGAGCACGTTTTAGTACAATTTGAAGATATCTGCCCAGCGGTCGATTTAGGCACTTCTGGCTTCCTTGAAGCCCTTGCGTTCAGCGAGAGCAGGAGGAAAGCGAACGGTACGGAAAGTTCACATTAGAGATTGGTATGAGGCGTATGGACAATTGGTGGAAGAAAAGTAGGCAAACGACAAACAGCGAAGGCATTCAAAAACAAAGTTGTCAATACAGCATCAGAGAGTCAAGCGTAAAACGGATGCCGACCAAAAACATTACAAGAAAAGAAACCAAGATGATTATGAACAAGGCCCTCGTATGGGAGCCGGAACCTATTGTTCTTTTTTTCTTCTAATGGTTTGGGTCGCCGTCGGTTTTACCCTTGACTATGAGCAATCCCGACCAGATGAACTTTCGTTTAACTCCTGATTTGAGGGGTTTAGAAAATTTTGTGATTGGAAGTTCTCGTGGGTTTTTCTCGCGTTTCTTGCCTTTAAACATAGGTAGGAGATTAGGGATTATAATAACAAGAGCTTGGTGGCGCAACCCAACACCCCGTTCCAAAGGGGACGCTCATAGCATCCATTCATCTATTTAATTCAGGGTCATGATCACCTCAGAATCGTGACCGCAAGTGTCCGTATTCATCGAGACAAATGTGCTCATATTTATCTTCCTTTGTACGCGTAACACGGTGCTAGATAATTTAGTTAGTAAGCAAATGTTAACAGCCGTGTATGAGGCCGATAAAAGTAATCCAGCGAAAGCACGGGGAAGCCGGAAGATAGAAATTCAAGGTGACGCGCAAAATTAGCACAAGGGAAAAACGGGAGGGAACGTTTAGGTAAGTGGACTTGGCTACATCTACAGTCAAATTACCGTTCTGCGCGAGGAAGAAAATACATAGAATCATACCGCATCCATAAGTTCAAAACATTGCAACCAACAGGCATAAACGTTTCGAAGAGACCTTTAGAATATATTCACTTGCTAAATTTCGTGCTGCAGGCAACAACATTTGGTTACATTTATTTGGCTGCTTAGAGTTTTCTTTCTGTTTTTTACTTTATTTCCTTCCTTTCTTGTTTTTTTGCTATTATTTATATATTTATCCGATTTTACTATTTTTTCCTCACGACCACCATATACTGCCGTTCATTTTTTATTGTGAAGGAGTAATCATAGAAGCCATCTTTCAAAAATGTCCCCTGGAAAGTGCGTGCGAATTTCGAAGCCTATGGAAACATCCAAAACTTGGTGGCCTCTTTGGACTAAAAAAAACAATTTGCGGTGAAACTACTGCATCGATTGGTATGTTACTGGGCCTTTGCCGACTTCAGTGACTCAGTTTCAGCCTATGGCAGCAGCAGTATTCGAAAGAAAAAGAAATCGTTAAAGAATCGCCGATTTCATAACAAGCTCGCGAAGATCAGCGTGGTAGATACATAAACCTGGCTTCGCGCATCAGCGGTTCATCTGAGCCATACCCAAGTGCGCTGAAATAATCGCAGGTATAGATAGATGCTACCGCGACTTCGCAGGTTCGAATTCGTATGTGCCTTTTTTTTTACTTTATCGCACCTTAGTCTGCCACTGTTGAGCCAGATAACATGTTACAAAATGCAGTTCGGTTAATTACGGTTCTCGTTTTGTTTCGTTTTATATTTAACTACAAATTCGTACAACAAATTTATGGCTCTTTCCGTGAACTGCGAACGCGCTTCTACATTCTTTCCCCACTTAGATATAAAATATTTTTATACAATAAACGCTTACAACCTGTTTTTGAATGTTTCTCTCGTTCTTTTGGCGAAGATGTATGAAGATTTTAGAAAGAAATATTTTTGCCTCTGCACCTATGTCATGGTGAAGCAGTGTTTGTGCGATCATTATGCTGTTTGAAACGTACGAGTAAAAGCGCTTAGCGTCCTGTGTGCGCAGTTCCGTGAGAAAAGTGCCAGCATCCGCAGATGTAGTATTTGTACCAAGAAATATTCTTCAAGCTATCTCACGGAGCCATTTTGCTCATACGAAAGTAGAATTTGTGCGCACACGGTCTCGGTGAAAATGAAAGCGGCCGGAGTTATTGCACAAGTTCGTTTGCTGACTACCGAAAGGCACCTCAGAAACCTAAAAAGTATATCCTCAATATGTGGCTCACGTGTGCTTTCATTTGATGCGTTCAAGTATAGGTTCTTGATGTTTCAGAAATATTAAAATGTAGGCATGTTTATACCACAACAAACGCAGGGGAGTATTGAAAATCTTTCGAAAAGATAGAGGGGTATATTAAAGCAGCCTGTCGTGTAAACCTGGAGATAAATTCCAACCGCAGATGCTTCCTTTTGTTACGCCCACAACGTTCTGCAAGAAGGCCTTCTTGGCTGCAAATACGACAGTTGCTATGGCATTCTGCGGTTCAGTTCCTTGCTCACTCATTTCCAGAGGAGGTAACAAAATTCTGATATAACTATTTCTCAAATTCTTGCGTAATTGTGTGAGAATATTCTTTTACCCTTTATTAGTGTTCGAATAACTGAAGAAAGATAGTAAAGGAACGGGAAGGTCTCCTAGAAATATTTCTTTATTAGAATCGCTTACGTCTCATGTAGGTATGATGTTTTTTTTCAGGATGATGCGAGCGCAAACTAAACCTTACTTGTCATTTTTCCCACTGTCTATAAGCAGGACTTAATGGGATCGTTCGTTGTGCGTCAATAGCAAAACGGCAGCTCGGTCTCTTGAATATGGTCCCACTAAGCTACACATTCACTCTTCCACCACAGTGCTCAAAGACATGGCTATTTCGCCCTTGAATGTTTTGCCCAAAGTACTGCCATTCAATTTCCCCAGTAAGCTGAGGGAGGCGGCGAACAAGTCAAATTGTGACGAAGTCCTGACGTATAAGTAAAAAAAAATTGTTGGAAATTTCTGTATACCTTATTGGTTTAAATAGTTAATATGCGCTAGTTGCCGTACTAATGATGTACTACATGAGAGTTAACTTGTTATACTTCGTACATATTTCTACAATCGCTGTCCAGAAAATTGAAAAACTTCATGACTTTGGCAGGAAGGCCGTTCCGTAAAAAGAAATTATGTGGCAAAAGAAAATAAACTATAGGCGCTCAAGAGCACAGTTGCCCTCAAAAGCTACCTTGGCCGAGGTTATGCGATGAAGTTTAATTTCAACGCATCTAGCCCTGAAGCCAGTAAAACTATTGAAAACGGATGTTTATTCTAGACCAGAACATGCTGTAAATGCGAATACCACGCTGCGTGCCTAGGGTGGGGAAATATCAACCTTTTTTTCACATTCCGTGGTCTGTAAGCTTTTGACGCTCAATATGCTTCCGAAGGCGGCAAAATGCTTTTTGCCTTGATGCTGGATTATACGAGAGTAGAATGGTAGCACTTATGCAAGGTCAGGTCACTTTGGAGGCAAATGTAGTGATAAAACCTCAGCAGCTTTTTGTTTAGTAACACTGATGATGAATGAATAGCGAGGGTAAACGAATGTTACCGAGTAATTCTACACAGACTGTGCCATATAAGTTTTATATCTCTGACGATTGCATTCATTACTACTACCGATTTTTTCAGCACTCAGAAGAGGTAAGCAGTTGTTTCTTGGCATGCAGTCATGTCCACACTTGAGGCAATTAGTAATGATCTATATGTGGGTAGGCTGACCGGTTCATTACATGAATGTATTGAAAATACAGGATTTAGTTTTGTTTTTATCTGGTACTGTGACAACTTAGCTGTGAAGTATGCGTGTATAGAATGTGTGACTCACTGCATTGTGAACTTGATATTGTAGGGGGTTAGTCTTACTTCAACACGCTCTTGAGGCTTTTTATCCTTACATCCTTAATATTTTTGGAAACAATAAGAAAGAGCAGTCCGCCAAGGTACTCATGTGAAGCGGGGATGGAAATCAGAGCTCGTTATTGTATAGTGACACGTTTACTTGTTCATCGGGTGACCACGTTTTCACCGTCTAACAAATGTCATCGCTTAGCACAAGACGCGCCTGCATGTATCGGCAGTTTCTTCTATGTAATCGACGGTTCTATCCACTGTCTGTTGTCACCAAACTTGTGTATTCTGATTGCATGTATGCGCGACGCGAATTGTGTTGTGCTTTCTGGAAGACACGCGGGCACCAGTGATTACTCTGGAACTTTCCATGACTCATGTATAAAAGCCGACGCGCTTCACCCGATGATCAGATTTTCGTCGATCGCCGACTGTGTTCGCCGCAATCATCGTTCTTTGAGTGACGCCTGTTTTGGAGGCGACCGGTTCGCCCAACGAAACGCTAGTTTCATCATTTACACTTTTGCTGCTTTCTTCACCGTCACTACTACGTGACAATATAATAAGTGATTTGAGACAGTCTCCTGCAAACAGTTTCCAGTTAAGGCTTCATTAGTCTTCTGTTATGCTATTGGGATAAAACAATGTGTATGAAATATCATTGTGTGTAACATTACAAGTTCGTCGTCGCTTCGAACTGAAAGTGATTGACTCCACCTTCCTGGGACATGGTTCCTTTCGCCTGGGTAACAGCACCTGACTTTTGAATTTAATCGGCCCCGATGACGTAAGTTATGTCAGGTTAGCAAAAATAAATACCGTTTCGAAAGAGACCAATTACAGCTTCACGACAAAACCCGCGGTGCGGTGGCATGAGTGGTCATCTTTGATAAAGATATCAAATAACTCAGGGGTTTTACGTTCCGCTACTGCGATTTGGTTATGCGGCACGTTGCAGTGGCGACTCTGTTTAAATTTTAACGCGCTGCCAAAGCACGGGACACGGGGGTTTTTGCATTTCACCCCCACCGAAATGTGGCCGCCGCGGCCGGGATTCAATCCCGCGACCTTGTGCTTACCAGTGCAACGTGATAAATATAAGAGCCGAAGCCCGTGGTTTAAAGGAATAACTTGACACTCTCCCTTTTTTTCACAAGGTCGCAACTAACCAGTAGAAGGGTAATCTCGACCATGACATGATGCTTGCAGCCTTCCGAGGGCCGGCCTATTAGGTTATTTGTGTATAATTTGACCTATGGTATCGGAAGTCTGAAAACCTTAAACCGTCTTTATTCGTCTCTCTTCCAATGGATTAGCTAATGTTGGCACTCTACTAGCTCCCCTGCACACCTGGAGCTGTGAGCCATTGCGTATAAAAGGCACAAGCTTTTGATGTATGACATATATCCTTAAATCGACTGTTATTCCATCTTCTCCTGCTGTTTTGCCCCGTTTCGTGTATTGAAAAGCCCCTCTGGCTTCATCGCTAGTTGTAGAAGGAGCATCTGTAACCTGTTTGAATGGAGATAACTACTTCGAATGTAACTTTGAATTTAACTACTTGGAATACGGATATCGTGGCTGCCAGTGGCGTACACAACAATTCATTCGTGGGGGAGGGGGGAGGAGGTTCATGTTGCAGGTCAGCTCCTCCTTATCGAATTTGTCAAGGCATCAAATACATGAATAATAACTGCATTGCCAGTGGCAAAGATGTTGTAAACGAATTCTTGAATTCTACGTCCTGTTAAGACAAGTGAAATACGTATTTTTCATAAGAATATAATTTCATGTCGCAGAATTTCTGCCAGAAATAACTGATCTCAATGCTTCCATGTTTTTTGTGTATTTAATAAGAAAATATCACACAAAAATTTAAAACCGCATTTCGAAACCGGCATGCCGTTGATATGAACAGCGTAAAGGGATTGAAACGAACAAGTTGAGGCCGAATATTTTAATGAAAATTTAATGAGAAGAAAGGGGGTTAACCGAGGGGTCCGATTTTTATTAGCACACGTAATTTCCCCTATGTTGTCCTTGGTGTCAGTGAAGAAAGGAAAAATCAGACATCCACCCGTTCGTAGCAAGTGCTACAAAGAAAAGCCATACGGGTTCCTCGAAAGAAAAGCCTCAGGGTTGAAGAAAAATTCGTCCTCGTCCGGGACTCGAACCCGGGACCACCGCCCTTCCGGGGCAGCCGCTCTACCATCTGAGCTAACCTGGCGGCTAGCAGATGGCAGTGCGAAGTCGAATTTGTCGACAACACGAAGCAAAGGCAAGTGTTTGACGTAGTAGTTCTGCGGAAACCCGCAAGGTGGAGAGAAGTAATGAAGAAAGGGAAAATCAGACATCCACCCGTTCGTAGCAAGTGCTACAAAGAAAACCCGTACGGGTTCCTGGTGTTTGCTGGCTTCTTATGATATGACTAATAAAAATCGGGCCCCTTGGTTAACCCCCCTTTCTTCTCGTTATTACATAACGAGGGTCTCGAATCCGGCAACATATATGCCTTCAGGTAGCATATGTGGGTTTATTGACCAGTTGCCTTCACCCTAAAAGATCACGTTCTCGTGACGCCTGCGGCAAAAAGGACGTTCCACGTCCGTCGCCAAGGTCTGTGAGTGGTGGCACTGGCTAACACTCCCAGGGTTCTACTAGGACACATAAATACCCAAGAAAGTGGATGGGAAAACAGCGCCGCGGTGGCTGAATTGGTAGAGCATCGCACGCGAAATGCGAAGGTTGTGGGTTCGGTTCCCACCTGCGGCAAGTTGTTTTTTCATCCACTTTAATTTCCAATAATTTATCATTTCTTCATTTCATTTATTAAGCACAAGTAATTTCCCCTATGTTGTCCTTGGTGTCAGTGTTTGTTGGCTTCTTATTAATGAAAATTTGTCATTTAAGAACCTTAGTTAAATTTTTCTACATATGCAATGGCTAGGGAAAGATCTCAAGGGCACTGCCCTTCGTTCCAATCTATCGCGCAGGAGCAGCTGCATCCCTGGTCGTGTATTATAACTAATTGCAGGTCTTCTGAAAATGTACATTAGAAATACGAAGATGCAATGGAATATACAGATGTGAAGGCCCAACTTGATAAAGGGAAAAGAAGAGTCACTGGAAACAAATTTTACTCCATGTGTACACAAAACCTAGCACCAAGATATCTAAATATATGCATAAGTCTCCAATAAATTTGCGTATCTAAGCAGAAGTTACTGTATATAATGTGTCAAACAAGGCAAATCCACATGCCATGCAATAACAGATCACAGGAGCCTAAGGCCAGCCCACCCTTTCTCCACTCTTGCCGATGCATCGCACGTAACGAAAGGCGGCGCGCCTCTTCCTCGCTTTTCTCCCTTGCGCGCACAAGACTGACCCACCATCACCGGCTCACCAATACCCCACCCCCCCTACGCTTTCACTCATATACAGCATGCGGCGCACGTTGACGTTGTTATCGCCCTTGGAGCTTATACAGAATATGACGGCGACAGCAAGAATGCGGCAGGGGTGTCGATATACATGTATTTGCTATCGCAATAATGTAGTAAGATTATCCGGTAAATGAAGAGTCTTGTACCACATTACTTTGCTCAAAGCAAGAAGCAATCAAATGAAACTTTCAGCATGTTACAATTTGCTGCGCCACAATGTCTTTCTTTCTCTTGTGGGGCGGGGGCACCTAAATCATAAAACGCAAAGGAAAGCGTGTTGGCCACAATCAAATGCCGACTTTTGGCGCCTTATGTGGCTAGTTATGTTACATCGAAGGAAACGTGAGACGTTTAGTCGACATAGTACCATACGCATACTGCTCGGTATCCTACACAAGCGAGACAAATTACTTTCCGGAGAGGTTGAAATAACATCGAAGTGAAGGCGATGCCCTCGGGCGAATGTATTGTAATCCATTGAGTCCCCACAGTGATGGCAGGGAGTGACCATTGTTTCTATTTCTCGTCTGCTAGTCAGAAAGCGTCCAAAACTCTGCCAGGCCAAAATCCATTCGCCCAAAGAAAAACGAACGCGCACCAAAATGCGCCGCGCGGTGGTCGGGGCAACACCAGAAAAACGGCTGCGCTCTGGCTGGCTCTTGCATCTCGCGTTTAGCGAGAACAAGAAAATTGAAGAGGCTCAATATGTCCTCGCGAATAGAAGTCAAAGTAGAAAAATAAATATGGGAGAGAGAGACCACTTTAATTGTCACAGTGGGGAGCTAATTCATGAGCTCGTCAGGAAGGCCAGATGGCCGCCTGGCGATGCGTGACGGCGTCCTCTTCGGCTCGCTCCACGGCTCCGAGTTGCACGTCCGGAATTGCTAAGCAGCACTTCCTCCCACGATGACGGTGGGGGAGAGGCCAGAGGATCGGGGTGACGTGGATCCTCCTCACAGTCCCAAAGGATGTGACTGAGCGTAGCTAGCTCGCCGCACAGGTGACATTACGGACTTACGGGTAAATGTGTGAGCGTACGTAGGGGTTCGTGTATGAGTGTGCCTGTAACCTGTGCCAGGTGATCTGCTGGCGCTTAGCGTGTCGTGTAAGGCGGTAACATTGGTTTATGCCGTGATATGGGTCCAGGGCTCCGTTTGAGGTCTCCGGTTCCAGGAGGCCCTCCACTCGGCTGACGAGTCCTCGGGCATGTTGGTGGGCCGCTTCGTTCCCTGGATTCGCCGCGTGAGCCGGGACCCATATAAAGTCTATTGAGCGTGGTTCTTCTCTGTTGTATAGTGACTGTAGGAGCTTTAGTGTGGTCTGTGCTACTATTCCTCACGCAATGTGTGTTATGGAGGTTTTGGAGTCGCTCATATATCTACAGGCGTCTGTTGAGGCCATGGCCAATGCAATGGTGGCTTCTTCTGCTTGGGTGGTGGTGGCAGTGCGTAGAGAACTCGAAGCTGTTTGTGCCTTGAGTACTGGGCCTGGAACAGCGCAAATGGCGTAGGTGTGGGGTCGATCAGAGTACTGGGCTGCGTCGACGTACGCCACGGCTGAGTTCGTCCCTTACGTCTTGGGTAGGGCCTGAGCCCTCGCTCTTCTCCTGCCGTTGTGGTGGCCGGCGAGTGTATTTTTGGGCAGAGGTTTGATGAAGAACGTGCCCCTTATTTGTGGTAGGATGGTGGCGCGGTCACTACCGGTTGGGGCAGCTCTGAGGCCCATTCGACCGAGCAGCCAGCGGCCGGTCTTGCTACCTCTGAAACGGTAAGCCTGTGATGTGCGGTGTGCTTCAATGAGTTCATCGATGGTGTTGTGAACTCCCAGTTGAAGAAGTTTCTCGGTGGATGTTTGTCTTGGTAAGCCGAAGGATACCTTGTATGCGTGTCGTATAATACAGTCGAGGCGAGCTCGTTCTATCTTCTGTAGCAGTAGGTATGGTAGTGCATAGAAGAGACGGCTGTCGACAAAGGCATGGACTAGTTGTTACAGGTGCTTCTTCATTCCTTGCTTCCGCGCGCTCACTCTGTGTAGTAGTCTCGTGGTCTGGTTCACCGTCCTCTGGAGCCGGTCAATGATGATACCGTTCCGCCCAGTACTCGTACGTGCTAGACGTGGGTGACTGGCTGCTGGTTTGCGCGTATCGTGATGGGAGGTGGGGGTGACTTGTGCTTGCTTCGGTTGGTTGGTCGGATTTTGAGGAGTTCCGACTTGTGCTGGGAGCACTATAGTCCCGCTGCGTTCACGTGTTGCACGACGATGTCGGTGGCATGTTGGAGCCTTTCTTCAACTGTGCCGCTCGACCCTTCACACGTCCTGAGCGTGATGTCGTCGGCGTATAGCGTGTGTCTGAGTCTCAGGATTTCCTTCAGTTTCAGAGGCAGGATGCGAATTGTTAGGTTGGATAGGAATGGTGAGATGACTGCACCTTGCGGTGTGCCTCTGTCCCCGAGCCGGATTACAGGCGAGCGCAGGTCCCCGACCGCGGACTCGACCGTACCGTCTGTAATGAACGACCTGATAAAGCTGTGGGTTCATTCGCCAGGTCATAAGTCGGCTAAGCTCTCGAGCATGGTCGCGTGGAGCACGTCGTCAAAAGCCTTATGGACCTCCAGACTTAGTAGAGCTTTCGTGCTGAAACCACTTTCTCGATGCAAGAGGGTCGTAGTTTAATGTAAGAGGGTCGTAGAGGACGTAATAAATAAGAAAGTATTTACGATATTGAAGCACTGCTCTTACATCTGACACTTACACGTACACATGGAATGGACATAGGCTCTGGACTGCCACTAATGCGTTATTGCTTTATTGCTTTAAAGACCCACCTTTTATAGTGTCCCTTGAGAGGCACACCGGCTCTGATGGCAGTGAGGCGTCAACAAGACCCAGAGTAAAGCACACTCACACACACAAAAAAAGAGAAAACAAAGATGAACTTTTTCTTTCCTTTTTGGATTTCCACTCTACGAATATTCAGAATCCAAGATAGCGGCGCACTTTTTCAGAGAGTGATACCAAGCGGTAACTGATACACCTGCCTTTTGATTTGCCAATTTCTATGGCTTCAAGGATTACTCGCTTGTTTTTTGGGTTCCTTGCGCACAACTTACATATCTTTCAGAAGGGGTTTGCAGCCACAATCCCTGCAATGAAAAGCTAGATCTTCTGAATCTTTAGCTGTGTAGTCGTAACTGTGCTTAGTTAGCATCGTATTCAAGCTCCTGCCTGTGCGGCCAATGTACACCTTTTTACAGGACAGAGGGATCTTATAAACCACTCTCTCTCTGTACAATTAAACATATCAATAGAAGCCAACAAACAAAAACACCAAGGAAAACATGGGGGAAATGATTTGTACTTATTAATACAATTAAAGAAATTATAAAATATTGGCAATGAAAGGGGATGAAAGAACAACTTGCCGCAGGTGGGGAACAGTCCCACGTCTTCGCATTACGCGTGCGATGCTCTAACCAATTGAGCTACCACGGCGCCGTTTCTCCATCCACTTTCTTGGGTATTTATTACTAGAACTAACCTTAGAGGGTTAGCCAGCGCCATCACTCACAAACCTTCGCGGCGGATGTGGGAATTTTTTTCTGCCGCAGGCATCACGACTATGTGATCTTTCTGGATGAAGGCGACTGGTTAATAAACCTGCAGTTGCTACTTGAAGGTATCAATGTTGCCGGATTCGAGACCCTCATTATGTAAGAACGAGAATAAAGGGGGGTTAACCTAGTGGCCCGATTTTTATTAATCATATCATGAGAAGCGAACAAATAAAGACACCTAGGACAATATAGGGGAAATTACCTGCACATAATAATTTCATTGAAGAAATGATAAATAACTGGCAATGAAAGTCCATGAAAAAACTACTTGCCGCAGGTTGGGAACGATCGCACGTTTTCGCATTACGCGTTTGATGCTTTAACCTATATGCGAAGACGTGGGATCATTCCCAAACTTTGGCAACTTGTTTTTTCATCCACTTTCATTTCCATTAATTTATTATTTCTCTAATTGTATTATTAAGCACAAGTAAATTTGCCTATGTTGTCCTTGGTGTCTGTCTTTGTTGGCTTCTCATGACATAATTAACAAAAATCGGGCCCCTCGATTAACCCTCCTTTATTCTCGTTCTCTCTGTAAAGTCACGTAGGGATATTTGTGGTTGATTGCGCAGGGACTCGCTTCCTTTTTTACGCCATTCACCGTTTTCCACAGGCTCGACAATCGCACAGGTGCCAATAACACCGCATCAAAGCCGGCCCTTTGACCTATCTTTCGCAGATTGTGGGGAATTGTGTGCAGATAAGGTATGACCCCCTTGTCTTGACAGTCCTTGTCACTGCGCGGGGCTCCGCTCCGCGCCATCTGCGAAAAATAGACCAAAGGGCCGACGTTGATGTGTTTTCCGCACCCGTGCGAATGTCGAGCCTGTGCAATAACGTGAATGGCGCAGAAAAGGCAACGAGTCCCTGTGCAATCAACAACCGAAAGCCCTAGGTCAGTTGTATAGAGAGATTGGTTTAACTTGGAAATTGCTGATGTTATTAGCCTGCTTTTCTTTCAGTGCATACCTCTTGGCTTGTCCTATGCGAAGTTTTCTTCTCACTGATTTCATGCTGGGACAATTTTTTTAACGCTTCCTCAGTCTTTCCAACGTTATGATTTCGTATATTGCTTACTTTCTTCTTGTTTACTGGCTTTCACTGTTCAGCGAAATCTGTCTAATCTGTTTAGTCCAACGCTCTCTTACTTCACGTTTTTTACTTATGTTTTTATTGGTTGCCTTGGTTCCTTATCTCCTACTTCAATTGCTGCTTCTGAAGCCAGTATAGCTACGGCTATACTGGCTTGACATAGAGGTAAAACGAAAGTTTTACCTTTATGTCATTTTCATCCCTCTGTTCTAAGACTGAATATTTGTTTGCAACACCCGCGTAAATTGGTCTGCTTTTACCATTACTGCATCTTGGTTGGCATGTTTCGTCTTGACTAATCTTGCTCTTTCTCTCATAATATTGATACCACACCTAAAGATCACTAATCTATGATCACCGCATTTTACCAGACCTAACACTTCTACAACTTTGACTATGCTGGGACCGGCAGGGAGAATTCAATTTATTTAATTTCTTGTTGCTCAAGTAGGGCTTTTCCGGGTCTACTTCCTGTTACTGTGCTTCCTGAGGAAGGTATCATTATTCGGTGCTTCTTGTTTTTCGTGAATTCTACCATCTTCCTCTACTATTCCTAGAATCGATGTCGTTGTGGTTGTCATTTGCTTGTTCCTCAGCCTGCTTTTCCCTCACTTTCTACCACTTTTGCATTGAAGTCGCCCATGACAAAAGTATACTGAGTTTGTACCTTTATCATTGCTAATACCTTCGTAGAACTGTTCTATTTCTTCATCATCATGACAGGAGGTTGAAGCTTGTGCACTTATGACCTTTCATGTATACATATTCTCTTTATCTTTATTCAGGTGACTGCTACTTTCTTATTTCAGCTGTAAAATTCATCAGTGTTGCCGGCTATGCCCCGATGAATAAGAAATCCGACCCTGTTACCTATCTTACATGGAAGACCTCTGTAGAAGACGACGTGGATGTTAGTACTTTATAAGCGTCACGAGTTTTTCTTACCTAACGAAGGCCAATGAAATCCTAGACAACGCCTGAGAGTTCCTCAGAGAGTCCTGCTAAGCTATCTTCACTCTAGAGCGTTCGTGTATTGTACATTGCCAGGGTAAGTTTCCAGTGGCAGCCTGTCCAGGTCCAGAGTTTTCTTAGCATCCCCTGCTGCGTTATAGGTCTGACCACCGCCATGGTCAGGTGCTCCACAGCTGTTGGGGACTGAGGGCCATTGGTTGATGAAAAGAGCCATAAGGGAGGTAGCGGCTGAATATTGCACCAGGGAGGCCAATTCCAGTGCTGGTGAGCGAGCGTCTCTGGTTGAAGCTTAGTGGGTCTTCCTGATTCGGTTGTACCTGGATTACTATGCCCAACTGGCTCTCTGCATTTTTTGCCTGCGTAAGGTGTCACTTCAAGCCGGGCGGGAGATGTAGTGTACTGGAGACGAATTCGAGCTTACCACGTTCCGATAAAAAAATTCGAGCATTTGAACTTCTTACTATGGCAACCAAGCAAACGAGATAGCTCGACCAGTCATGTAACCCAATAGGCGGCGAGGCCACCTTATGGCGGAGAAGTCCACCAGGGAGGATACTACATGCCTAAAAACCTCCCTTGATTTACGCGCGATGGACGGGTTACGCAATTGACTATAGGCAGGATAGGTAGCATAATATAGCATCATTTGTAAACGGTTCTATCATCGTGGTTCCGGAATCTCACGAACGCAGGCGACCGTGAACGCCGCTAAGTATATCAGACATTTTCGACGAGCTTGAACAGCACTTAAAACGAGTAGTGGAGAAAACGACTGGCGGAACGGGCCGCCAGAACATTGTGGTTCTGAGACGCTCGTAAAAGAGGCGACCTTGAAAGCGGCTAGGTGTCCTCGGCCTTTCTGCAGGCTTGTACAGCGTTTATACGACAACTAATTGAAAAAAAGATGACTGAGTGGGCCGCTTTGTTTCACCGAAAAGCCACGGGACACGCATGCACGGTAACACCTTCGACTGCTTTCTGGCGTGCCTCACTGCCGCATGCCTCGAAGAATTCTTTTCACACCCAGTCGCTAGGACAAGTAAGGAATGTTATGCCTCCTTTGAGCTACAACAAACGTGTCTGCGATCAGTGAGACATGGTTTGTATACTTCGTGCAGGGGAGCAAATCACACCGCTGTTAACGCCGCGCTCAAAATGCAGAAGTTGCCAGTACACGCTTGAGATTCATGGGAACACAAAAGGAAAGAAGCGAAAGTGAATATATGTGCAAATGCAGAAGAAAGAGATGAACGCGCATATGACCGTTTTGACGTGATGAAAATTTGTATGCGAACTGTACAACTGCTGTCGCTACGAGATTTTTCCTTATTTTTTGCGTGATCGAGCTACTGCAGAGCCTTCTCATCACTTTTCTCTGAGATTTGTGCGGGAATTTTCCATAATCTAAGGAAGCACGTTTCGGCAGCGCGCTTTGGAATTTCCTGCGGATAAATTCTTGTACACGTATTCCGTTATGAAGTCTACAATCCTAACATCTATTCACGCATTAAGTTCCCCGAATACGTTTGCGAGATAGGTATAAGTAAACTCATATGTAGATAGGCTTACGATAGGGAAATCTCGCCCACTTTTTTTAACAACGCCACATCGGCACTCAATTTTATAAACAGCGCGCAATTAGGATAATTTATGCAAGAAGTGCAGTCAGCACGTCGGATTGGATAAATTTACTTGGAAGACGCAGTATACGTGCACGTATGTGTGCAGAACATGCAACGTTGAAGCAATGGAGTGCGCGTGTTAATCGTTACATTAGCTGCATGAGAAAAATTTTATTTGCGCATGCTACTAAGATGTCTGATTTTGCCGTAATTATTCGGTTGTGGCGGCTTTGACAGCATGGATGCAACATAATAATGCAACGTTATCTTAACGTCGCTCATAAACGCTGGCGCACTATTGCTGAACATTGCCAAATGTCGCGAAACATTCGACAACATTCACAACATTGTTGCAACGTTGCATTGACAATTAGTGCTACTAGGCCACGTTCCAAAACTACACCTAAAATACGTGCTATAAATATTCATGTGCGCTTTGGCAGAACATATGCACCACGTATATGAAGTTTTCGTCGATTTAACTCAAAATTCACTTTGAATAGGTTTCTCAATAAATATGAGCACTAACTTAACAAATTCGTAACTCTGCACCAAAACCGATATTACAGTTACCAATACTGAACTCGTTCAGTTGGCAGCTCAGTACAGCCACACACAGCCGATGCATGGCGGAGAGAGGGGGGGGGGGGGGGGGGGGCGTTCTGCTAGTGTCTACCTATAATGTAGTAATCATTTCAGATAAATTAGCTATTGAAATAAGCTTAAAGTCCACGTGAACTTATCACTATGCTTACAAGGGCTTTTCAAATACGACATTCGCTAATTAGCAGTATCTTTCAGAGCCGCGTATACTCCATCTATTTTGTCTGCTTGAGATGCATTATTAGGTAGAGTTTACAGAATTACGATAACGTTTTTAACTGCCATGACGCAACGTTCTAACCCTGATAATTTGCAATTTTCGAGCCTTTTTCTGAACAGAGTGACGGAAAAAATGACCATGTGCTTCGAGCACTTACTAGATTTTTCAATTTATTTTAAATACAGCACATTTCATCCAAATATGTGCCGCGATTGCCGAGAAAAACGATTTCAGCATTCCCATGTATCTACAAGGGAGCTGCATGCTCTCTGACCTGGAGAGGCAAAGCAGAAGGGTGGGTCTAAAAATTAATCTAGAGAAAACTAAAGTAATGTTTAACAGTCTCGGAAGACAACAGCAGTTTACGATAGGTAGCGAGGTACTGGAAGTCGTAAAGGAATACATCTACTTTGGACAGGTAGTGACCGCAGGTCCGGATGATGAGACGGAAATAATCAGAAGAATAAGAATGGGCTGGGGTGCGTTTGGCAGACATTCTCACATCATGAACGGCAGGTTGCCATTATCCCTCAAAAAAAAGTGTATAACACCTGTGTCTTATCAGTACCCACGTACGGGGCAGGAACCTGGAGGCTTACGAAAAGGGTTCTACTTAATTTGAGGACGACGCAACGAGCTATGGAAAGAAGAATGATGGGTGTAACGTTAAAGCAATAAGAAAAGAGCAGGGGCGCTATAACGTAAAACTATTCCAAACTTTTCTATTCCAATTCTGCTATCAGCCCTCCACGATTGGTCAAAAACGTTTTTCGACTACCCCCACTTCACCTGTCTATCACGCGACGTCACGAAAACCGCGATACCTCCCCATCTGATATGATTTGTACACACTGATTATGCATGCTTTGACAGAAAAAAGAAAAACAATTATTTCTGATTCGACCCCTTTTCGCCATTAGCCCTCGGCTATCGGTAAAAAGTTTTCGGGCTGCACCCACTTCACCTGCCTGTCACGCGACGTCACAAAACCGCAAGAACTCACCGCGTCAAAGTGAGGTGTACGCGATAAAGACGCATTAATATGCCGAACAAAACTGAATTTTCTTCGGAATAGCCGCAGGCTTCCTCGTTCCGAAAGAAATAGAAGATGGATGCCGCCGATCTCTCAGACGCTGGCTACTCGCACCTGCCGGAGAGCATGGGTGTATTTGCGTATAATAAAACTTCTTGCGTGGCCGTGTAACGTTTTCGAGCACTTGCGGCACGTTTACCCCCTCATTTTGCGAACTCTTCTTTGCTGAGGGTCCGTTTTAGCGTCATTCTTGAGCTTCCGTTGCATGCCGCCGCGATTTTCGATCAGCCACCGCAAGCTAAGTAAGAGAAAGCCGACCAATCGTAGACGCCGGCACCCCCCTCTTCATCCGGTTATCGACTTTCAGTGCAGTGGCTCGGCCCCATCGAACACCCTCTCCACTTGAGCGTTCTCCTCGCCTCTTGTCAGCCAATTAGATACGAGAAGCCGCTCAGTGTAGGCAATGTTATTCGTTTTTCAAGCAAACAAAAGTGACCTTCTAAGAACGAGGAGAGCGTTTGATTGGTCTCTTCAGACAACCCTGCGGGTGACCGCCCGGTGCTTGCGTTGGTGGTTACGCAAATTTGACGTCAGGAGATTGGAAAAGAAAGATATTGGAATAGTTTTACGTTATAGGGCCCCAGATTGGGTGAGGGAACAAACGCGAGTTAATGAGATCTTAGTTGAAATCAAGATAAAGAAATGGGCATGGGAAGGACATGTAATGAGTAGGGAAGATAAGCGATGGTCATTAAGGGTAACGGACTGGATTCCAAAGGAATGGAAGCGTAGCAGGGGGCGGTAGAAAGTTAGGTGGAAGGATGAGATTAGGAAGTTTGCAGGGACAGCATGGCCACAATTAGTACATGACCGGGGTAGTTGGAGAAGTATGGGAGGGGCTTTCGCCTTGCAGTGGGCGTAACCAGGCTGATGATGATGATATGGGAGCTCACGAGAGTACGATTGACTTGTGGTGCCGGCACCGTGTCGTACGGGCTTGCTGAGTCTTTGTCATGGCCACTTGTGGGCAGGAAACTTAGGTATAATTTATACATGGAAAATAATGCTGCATGCATTTTATTGGCTGGGTTGTTTCAGAGAGGCACCGGATTTCCCCACATTTGTGAGACTTGTGAGCTGTCAGGCGAGTCTAAGGACAAATGGAAAGCAACAATCATAAAGTTACCCATTATTTCCGAACCCTTCCGCAGAAGTGTGTATTTGGTGGGGCCGTTACCGAAAACAAACGCGAGAAGCAAATGCATTCTCACCCTATTGTGCCCTGCGTTTCCTGAGGCAGTTCCCTTAAAAGAGGCAACTTTAGTCGAAGTAGTAGCTGCTCTGCTTTTGATATATTCGTGCCTTGGTTTCCCCGCATAAGTACAATAAGACAAAGGATATTTTTCACTAGCGCCATCACGACAGCTTTTTACATAAGATGTGGCGTTAGAATTTTACACGGCTCGATCAATCATCCTCAAAGCAAGAGCGTACAGAGATGGCCTGCCATCCTCAAGAAAGTTCTGAAAGTGGTAAGCCATGAAAAGAAGTGTGACTGGGAGTGTTTCCTATCGGGCGCACTCTTTGCGTTGCGCACAGTGCCAGACGAGGGAACAGGATTTGCCCCGGCAGAGCTGGTATAGGAGTACATCTTCGAGGTCACCGGAGGCTAGTTCGCGAGGTGTTGAAGGACGATCGGGTGCCCAAAAGGGCCAGTATGTGTTGGACCAAATGCAAAAGATGAATAAGTCTCGTGATATTTTGAAGTGTAACCCAGAGGCAGCGCAAGATGCTTGAAAGCAATATTATGGCAGAAATACGAAAAAACGATGATTTGACACTGGCGACAAAGTGATGACCTTGTGGCTGGAAGCCCACTGGAAGTCCACTGACATGTATCCGCCGAAGTTATTAATAGCACTTCAGATGTAAAAGACACTCTGAGGTTATCGGGACGCAGACTTGAGGAGCGCGTTTTCATTCAAAGTTGATGAAACCCTTTGAGTGAAGAGCAATTGTCCGTATGGCGGTGAATGTTTCAGAGGACGTTCCTCTAGTTACCTTGTTCTCGCGGGAAAACGGGATGAAGTGTGCAAAAAATCATAACGCATGCTGTTATCAAGGAGGAACTAGGAACTACGAAAGTGGAAGATTTAAGGAACCTTATTCGGGAATATGTGGATTGTTTTAGGGAGAAGTTACGAATGACTCGTTTGATACAACATAGCATCGAGCTAATAGCGGAGGTTCCTTTTAAGTGAAAAGCGTACCGCCTCTCCCCTCAGCCGGTAGGCATAATGGATGCAGAAATAAAAAGGACCCTTCATCTAGGGTGATCAAGGAGGCACATAGTGAATATTGCTCGCCCCTAATGCCAGTTGAAGTACCAGGAAAGCCTCCTTAGTCCTGCTTAGGATATTGAAAGTTAAATGTCATTACAAAATAATAAATCGGCCCCTTGCCACATAAAGAAGAGAGGGTAGAACTCAAAAGCAGGGCTACATTCAATTCAACCATAGACTTTGTGAGGGGATATTGGCAGGTGCCCATAGCAGAACGAGCCAAGCGTTAGGCGGCTTTTGTAACACATTTTGGGTTTTACCAGCCAGCTTCCATGAGCTTTGGCTGGAAGAACGCGCCGTTTTGTTTTTCAAGGCTAATGGATCAGATGCTTGAAGGGCTAAAATAATTCGCGCTGCCCTATCTGGATAACGTGGCGCAGTTTTGAAATCATTTTCAGTCTCATTTGCAACATAGCTGAACGGTGCTTCAAAGAATCGGAGTGGCAGGCTTCGCTTTCAGAGCCGAAGAAGTGCCAATTCGCCGAGGGCCGTGTCACGTATTCGAGGCACAAAATACGACACGGAAAACGTGAACCTATAAAAGCCAAAATTGCGGCAATAGCTCACTTTCCAAGGCCAGTGACAAAAAAGGAGGTGCGGTAATTTCTGGGAATGGTCGGTTATTACCAGCACTATATTCCAAATTATGGAGAGCTTGCCAGTCCGCTGACAGCCTTCGGAAGCGTCAAAGAGAATTGGCCACTTGGAGCCCCGATAGGAAAGAGGCTTTGCAGAATCTGAAGAAAACTTTGTCTTCACGGCCTGTGCTTGTCTCGCCAGGCTTGCGAAGGAAATTCCTTTTCCATTGAGAAGCCAGCAACCATGGTCTACGCGTCGTCCTTGCCCAATGTAACAAAAGCGGCGAAGAACATTCCTTGCTGTACGTCAGTCCAAAATTGACTCCGTGAGAAGAGGTATTCAATCCATCTGAGAATGAGTGTTTATGAATAGTATATGTCATTCAAAAGCTAGGATGCCACATTCAAGGTACGAAATTCACAACCGAGAGCGACGATTGTCCTCTAGCCTGGCTGAAGCAAATGTCGAAAAAAAAAACGGGAGTCTGCTGCTATGGAGTCTCATTCTGCAAGAATACAACTTCGATGCCAAGTGTAAAAAAGGTAGTCAGAATAGGAATGCAGGCAGTTTGAGTCGGAGATTTTAAGGAAAGAACTCATGTTATATTTTGAAAACGTATTCCGTACGCATCACGTTCGATGCTCTTGAGATAGGGCAACTAATTTCTCTCTTGCCGAGGGCTGACCACGAACAAAAAGGAGAGAGACAGAGAGACAGGTAGAACTTTGAAAAGCGATGCGGAGTTCATAGAGCCTGGTGGGTGTGTGTCGCTCGGGTCAGAGTACTGGAACGTAGATCTTTATATGACACAACAAATCAGGGTCTTCGCATCTGTTCTTGTGAAAGCACAATACTCGTATTTACTCTGGAGGCATGGTTCAAGGCTATCTTTCTTTCAGCCTATGTCTTCTCATCCCCGACTTAACCGCGCCGTGCTGTTATCCATCGAAACGTGGTCATTTATTTGCACAATGACAAGAAGCTCTGTAATTTTTATGACTAGAATATAAGGTGGGTCTTATATCGTGACGGAATCACCAGCTTGGCAGCACTAACTTCTTAGCATTAACTCCCGTCCATGTACGAAGCGGCTTTTTGGAGAGAAATCGATGAACTTCGAGGATTGCAAGAAATGCTGCTACAGTTCAAGGTGACTTATGATCGGATTTACACCGTCGAGCAATGACCAGGTGAGGGTTTACAAATACCGCACTAGATGCAAATGGCGTGATAGGCTCCTCGGTATGACATGTACAGAGTGCCGCAGTATACTGGAGAAATGTAAAACAGGCCAGTAGGCTGAACATAGGACTGCATCGCAATCCGAAATATGAGGAGTCAGGGTTGCTGTCATGAGTGACGATAAAAGATGGCGTCTGCCTCCGATAAGCAAACGACGGTACACTTGGAAGGACTTGCAGCTCGTATACACATTGATAGAATCAAGCGGGAGCTTCCGCTATTGTTCCATTTCCTAAACTAGTGCAGCAGGCCCAAGCTTGTGGCAATGGCACAGTATGAATGCCCTGTAGTGTGCGCGCACAGCTGGGGTCCATACTCGAAAGTACTAGCATGCTGGACCGTATATATATCCTATATGAACAGTGACTGGTGCAACTTGAACAAAGATGCCTTCCGAGAGACCCCATCTAGCTGCTGCAAAAGCACGGAGCATGTGAACGGAGTTTCTCGTCTTCGACATAAGTGCCGCAACGCGTCTTGACCTCAGTAGTCCGTGGTCTATGGTTACACCAAGGAGTCTGTCGCTCGATACAGCGGGTATAACTTAACAATGATCGGACACCGTGTCTTTCGTTTCCCCGTAAATGTAGGTGCAGCGCATCATAATGTTGACAGCAGTAGGAATTGACGACGCAGATGCCGTACCTGTCAAATACGCTGCTAGCCCCTCACCAGTGGGCGTGCCTCAAGGGAGCATTCTCATCATCTCGCGATCTCGCTCGCTTCAGGATTGTCCGACGGTGAATTGCAAGCAGTAACGTCACTCTTGGGCATCTACTATAGGCGTGGTAGTTCCACCCTCCAGCTGTTCAGTTTCGCTTTTCTATGTCAAATTGGCTGGAATTCATTATGGTGTTAAATTTTGAAGAGTCAACCTGTTCGCTTTATGGAAACGGTTATGAGCTCTTCAGAAAGTGCGTTGTAAGTCTTCCTTTAGGAGTTATCGCGTGACTACACTGGTTAGAAAGTGAATTAGTGCAATATACATAATTTCTGTCAAATTACTACATTCAATTCTTTTCAAAGGTATGTCTGTAGTAAAAGGAATCCGGGAGATATCCTGTAACTACGTAATTTTCCCTATATTTCAATTGTTTCGAACACACTGGTTAATTTTGAACAGTCATGCATTGAATACTTGGTGGCAGACTGCCTCTAAACATGACTGTCTCAGAAAGAAGGTACTAACTATAGTGAGGGGGCCCTTTACTATAGCCGTAACGCCACATTGACAGGTAACTGCAGCCGATACAGAACCTGTTTATTAGCGAATTTTTCCGTCCGGTTTCACGGCGCCGCGGAGGACCGTCGAGGTCAGATTGTGGCGTTGCGGGATTTTTTTTTTTTTTGAGGGTTGCTGTATTGCTTTATTTCTCGCGTGACATCTGTTGTACTTCCTCTTTTTCCCTATGCTTCATCACCACCGCGCATACGGAGGCTCCTTGCAAGGGGAGCGAAGCGATCCGTTGCATAGACCAGGAGAAAGGG